>NC_080772.1:8787500-9412500 GCF_020826845.1 Diceros bicornis minor | reverse complement strand
CTTGGTACCTACATCCTTTATCCAATTTAAATTTCATGATAACAGTTTGAGGCAAGTACTGTTTTGTGCTCAGGGAAACAGAGACTCAAAAAGAGGTTAATTAACTTGCCCAAGCTCATCTAATTAGCAAGGAGGGCAGGCATCAGCATTCACAGATCCCAAACTCTGTCCACCACAACAACAGACTGGGATGGTTAGCCCCACCAACAATGGGGGAGATGAGGCATGGACAAGGGCAGTGAGTTCTTGAATCTCCCACAAGCCAAATTCATGGGAGAACAACATGGTGGGTTATAGACGACCCCGGAGGTCCTTTAAGTAGTGCCACCTCTTCAGGCCTCTGCCTCCCACACACCTGGTCCTTCAGGCTCACAGCAACCATGTTTGTTCCCAGGCCGAAGGGTCCCATTTTGGATTCTTTTCATAAAATGGATCAGAAGCACAAACACCTAGGAGGAAAACCAAGCTCTTCTCTTTTTCACATTTTCTGAACTAACAGCCCTCGTAGTGTTCCTGGATTTTCACCTGAGCAAAAACGTTGACCAATTTGAGTTGAATTATTTGATCTGAGAGTAGCAGGTTTCAAAATGAATACCCAGAACCAGAATGGTCTTCCATTTCTGCAGTGGGTTTAGAGCTCGTCTCTTAGCTATGGATATAAAAGCAGTAGATCCACTTGGCTGGACTCATATTGAATTCACCTCGCTGAAATAATGTAATAATGGGAAAAATGTAAAGCCCTCTGTGTTCTGATCTATGTTGAGTCTGGTGAAGGGAAGGCAAGTCATACAAGCTCCATGGGTCTAAGATGGCCTAAACCTTCTTGCACTGAAACCATTTTATCTCTGTTTTAAACCTTGTAATAGTTCTGATTAAAAATATTTAAATGCTTTAATATGTTTAGTTTTTGTAGGGATACACATTATTTTCGTAATCCATTCTGAGGATTTCAACTTCTTTGCAAGGCAAATTGTAAGGCTGCTAAGGAGGTGATAAGGGAAACACTGAATTGAAATTAAAAAAATGTTTTAATATGAAAGTAGTTGAAGAAACTTGTTGGGAGAAGCAAGGTGTCTCTCTTCCTTCTTAACAAATATGGAAAGTTATTTCCTTCTGATTGGAAAAAAAAAAACTCAGATAATCTCACACAGCTCTATCTCATTTTTAAATTTTACATTTTTTTAAACTTTTTATTATATTTTCCCAAGAGGACAAGCATTTTGTGTGTAGGAATTTGAAAACATCTAATATTTTCTCTAGGAAAAAAAAAATTCTGTATATAGAAGGCAAGAAGTCATTGTTCTTAGTACAATATTACAAATTGCATGGTTAAATTTACATTGAAAATAAGATGATAACAGAAATTACTACTCAAAAGACATAAAATAAGTATTTGATGCTCAATAGAAGTAAAGTTTTCTTTAGAGTAAGTTTAGTTTCTATACAGTTTTTTTTTTACCATCACACTATTTTTTCTTGAAGTTTTCTTCCTTGGGATGGTAGGGGGTGTAGTGGGGCAAAATGAAGAGGAATAAAGAGGGAAACAGGGATAGAGGCAGCAGACAGAAGCTGTGTCCTCTCACCTGTCAAAGAGGGACATAGCTGGACAACAGCAAGATTAAAATGACAATTTAAAAAATCCCAACATGTATCAAACATTGCTACGTGGCTGATTTTTTCACGTTTATTACCTCATTTATTTCTTACAGCATCATTTCTTTGACATAAGTATTTTGCCCATTTTACAGATGAGGAAACCAAGGCTCAGAGAGGTGAAATCATCTTGCCCAGGAGGTGGCAAACTTCCTCTGTAAAGGGCCAGATAGGAAATATTCTGGGCTTTGTGGGACACATTGGTCTCTGTCACCAGTACTCAGTTTTGCCATTGTGGCGAGAAAGCAGCCATAGACAATACTTAAATTAATTAAAAAGTAGGCAATGGGTCGAGTTTGGCCCACAGGCTTGAGTTTCCTGAGCCCCTCAGCTAACCTGTGGACACATTTTTAATAAATAGCAGAGGTAGGATTTACACCCACATTTTTTCTGACTTTAAAGTCCTTACACTTTTCCCTAAACTCATTGAAACATTTCGGGCCAATCATGACACCCAGTATCTTTGGGAACACCTCTCTAGGCGGCTATAGGTTATAGTGTGACGGCTGTCTGAATTAAAGCCCAGGGGCCCTGTGACCCACCAACCAAACGAAGAAACAGAACCACAGGAAACCACTTGGCGTCAGTGTATCCCACACACATATGAAGTCTGGGCACGAAGAACTCTCCTGAGGGGGACTCTGCACCTGAAGTTATCTGATAAGGAGCACAAATGCCACACGCAAAACCTCCTTGATCATTTCAAGGAAAGCAGGTGGGCATTTGCAGAGTGGAAGGGCAGGCCGGCCCACTGGGTCAGGCTGGTCTCCTGCACGCTGTGTTCTGCCCCGGCCTGGGGAAAGCCAGCTCCTGCACCTGGCCTGGCCCCGACCACACCGGTGGAAGCGTCTGAGACGGAGTCTTTGTTTCTCTCTCCTTACGTTCCCAAGGTGCCTTTGTGGTCTGCCATGCCTGTGAATCTGGTGTCCCACACGCCACAAATCACCAGCTAGCGTCACCAGTACTGACATTTATTGGCCTATTTAGGGGAATCTGTAATTCAGGGCATCCATGGGAGAATGACAGAGTCTGGGTCTCCAGGGTTTATAATCAAGTGTTAATTCTAACGACAACTACCATCTAGTCACCCACATTCAGAGTTATTTGTGCTTCAAGGACTTGGAAGGAGGCCCAGAGGATGGGAAATGGTGACACTAACCCAGGGTAAATAAAACCAACAAGAGTGAGGCACGCTTGGGTGGCAGGTGGCAGGTGTAGTGGTGGGTGGCACGGGGTGGAGGCCGAGCCAAGGTTCTGTCAGATGACACTGGCATGTGATATTCATGATGACATGAGGTGGCATAAATACCGTGTTTATGGACATCGACAGCCAAAGCTCTTTTCTGGTGGGAAAGTTGAGAGTCTGTTTAAGTGCAACTCTGCCTACTTGCGAGAGAGGAAGATGGAAAGTGCCCATGATGGGAACATTTCCAAAGGAGAGGCCATGGAGAGAACACACCGGCAGAGCCCATCTGTGGGGACGCGTGTTTGGCGCTATCTTCCAACAACAAGGGGTTTGCATCCCGAAGGCCCAAACTCAGGTCCTCCCCTCCTTCCCTCCTTCTCTCTATCCCGCCCTCGATTCTTTCCTCTTATAAACATTTACTGAACACCTTGTAAGTGCCAGGTGCTGAAGACACAAACGCAGTTCCCTAGAGGAACCGAAAGTCGGTGTAGGAGACAGACGTGTGTTTGCAGCACACATATCACAACCTGGTGAGCGGAGTGTAGAGAAGGGAGAAACAGCCTTTGCAGAAGGCTCTGTCTAGCAGGGGGCAGGCAGCCCAGGAAAAGACCAGCACATGCCAAAGCTTGTAGATGTGGCCAAGGCCAGAGTGGGGGTGTTTGAGGAGGAGCGGAGAGCTGACAAGAGGACTATGGACCCAATATACCAGACATGAGCACTTGGACTTGGGCCTCATCCGGAGGCAATGGCATCTACAGTAGCCTCGTGGCAAGGTGTGCGCGAACCTTGACGTGGCAGGGTGAATGAGAGTGCGGGAAACACTCCAGGCAGAGGTGGGAGGCTTTGCAACACGTCTGAGGGAGATGGCGGTGAGGATGGGGGAAATTCATACCTATCAGCTGTGTGACTCTGGGCAACTTGCCTGATTTTACCTATTCTTCCCAGGTTTGAGCGAGAATCAATGAAATAGTGTTCTTCAAAGTATTTTGTGAGCAGAACACTTTCTGTGTAATTAGCCATTCCAAATCCTAGCTTTCCTCTTAATTTGCCCCCTTCTGCCGCGCCCCCCCCAAGAGCCCATTTATGTCTGGATTCAGAGGAGGTTTTACTGGAGGAGGTTGGCTTTAACAGAATAAGAGGACAGAGAAAGAATAGAAAAAGACGTACAATCTATAGGGCAAAGAAATTTTTTCCTCTTTACAGACATGAAATAAATTCTTTTGACAGGATACTATTCCTAAAAATCACTTTAAAGTAGGAGGGAAAAACAGTTGGCATTATTTATGCAGATGGAATATGTACTTCATTTTATTTGGATTAAAGGCAGATAACACAGAAGCCAGTCAGTTGGAAGGAAGGAGGGGATGTGGGTGAAATGGTTTCAGGGTTGCAGAACAGTAGGAGGCAGGAACAGGTTGCGGTGGCCAGGTGTTGAGAAAGCCCAGGTGTCAGGAACAGTGTGGGTCCACAGGATTTTCCTGAATTGAATGCAAGAAAGGAGAACTCCTGAAGGATGATGGGCGGGCCCAGAGCACAGGCGCCCTCCAACCCCAGGACTTCCTGGCCCAGGGGGTCCTCCAGGCTGGAGAGGAGGCAGTGGATCCCCAGAAGGAGGCAGGGAAAAGGGGGCTGGTTGAAGAAGGACAGCAAGAGGGGGGACCCCCCCCCCCCCACGTCGTGTTCAGATCCTTGGGAAGGGCAACGGGCATTTATCTGCTTTTGATTGTTTCTTTTTCCTGGTTTCATTCCTCAAACAATTTGTGGCAGAAATGGGTGCCCTTTAAAAATGCCTTGCTTTTTACAGGATGTAGTTTTCCCTAAGGATCTCAATGTCTCATTGTTTCCCTGGCCTGCAGGGTTCAAGGAGAGCAGGAAGAGGCTCTTTTTCGGGGGTGGGGGTGGGGACAGGAACCCTCAGCTTCTGCCCTATTTTCCGGTGTCTTGCCCCTTGGTTGCCTCATTTTTACTCTATCAATAACAAGAGCGTGGCTGGCTGCTGGGACCATTTAATAATGCAGCAATAAATTGTGCTTTCAAGCCCCGCAATGCCTTTCTAGGTGATTTACAAAAAATGACTCAATACCCCGGGGACACGGATTTGTAGCATTATCTGTTCTTACGGTTGGACTGGCTCAGAGAAAGAGGCCCTGCGAGCACCCCAAGGGCTCACAAATGGCACAAAGCTGGGGTTCCACCTCCCAGCCCCCCGCCCCCACTCTCTCCGCCTTGGGCTTGGTCCTGCGTCCTCTCTCTCTCCTCTTTGGGAGGGTCACTTGGCACACTCCTTGTACACGGCTGTCTGTGAGGCACTCTGTGTGTGCTTTTGGGAAGGAAAAGAAGAGTGCAGGAGAAGAAAGGCTATGAGAGCCTCTAATAATATGAAAATTGCCTCGGATTGGAGAGTAACGAGCTGCTCTTTTCCCGGGAGCAGCAGCAGGTTCCGAGCTGACACCATCCGTGATTTAGAATCAGAGGTGGGGGAGGTTTGCATCTGCCCTGCAGGACTTTGGGAAGTCGACCCCTCTGCGTTACCCCCGCCCCTCCCACAGTTTAGAACCCCGTCAGGCACAGCCTCCTACCTGGACTTCTGGTCTCCATCTCCCTGCTCCAATCGCCTTTTCGCTTTGGGGTTAAAGTGAACTGTCTATGACAGACAACTGATCACATCTCTCTCCTGCTGAAAACCCTTCAAGGGCTTCCTGTTACCCCACAGGATAAAGGAGTACCAGGCTGAAACCGGCAAACCGCCATTGATGATTAAACAGTGTGGGAGATCAAGATTTGGCCACCGCGAAATATGTCTCTTTACCTTGTTTTCTCTGACGGACATGCAACCTCCCCCACTAACTGCCTAAAGAATTTGACATAGAAGATCTGTTCCAGGAAGGAGTTACTATCTGATGGCTGTAATATAATGTAAAATAGATGTTACAATAGGAAAGGCACCAACAAGCCCAACTTATCAAAAATTCTGTCTCTCTGGCCACATTCTCTAGGTGGCCCTGCAAGGAGTTGCCAGACAAACATTTACATTTATAAGGGAAATCTCCATTTGTAAAGGTGTCTCCCACTCTGGGGGGAGAAGGGGATGGCCTCTCTAGAAACTTATCAGCATGGAGGATAAGGCCTTAAATCTACATACCCTTGATGACTGTTTTTTTTTTTTTTGTGAGGAAGATCAGCCCTGAGCTAACATCCATGCTAATCCTCCTCTTTTTGCTGAGGAAGACCGGCTCTGAGCTAACATCTATTGCCAATCCTCCTCCTTTTTTTTTTCCCCCCCAAAGCCCCAGTAGATAGTTTTATGTCATAGTTGCACATCCTTCTAGTTGCTGTATGTGGGACGCGGCCTCAGCATGGCTGGAGAAGCGGTGCGTCGGTGCGTGCCCGGGATCAGAACCTGGGCTGCCAGTAGCAGAGGGCACGCACTTAACCACTAAGCCATGGGGCTGGCCCCCTACATACCCTTGATTACTGTGATTTCTGTCTCCCTCCTCACCCCCAACACCCTCCTTTGTCTTTAGCTGAAGATGGTATTTAAGACGAGAATCTCTGCTATTGTGTTGAGAAACTCAGTTTCCCTGGTTTATCCCATGTATACATGTCATTAAACTTGGTATTATTTTCTCCTGCTAACCTGTCTTGTTAATTATTTGGCCAGCCAGAAGAACCTTAAGGGAAAGGGTGGAGGGGGATTCTCCCTCTTCCCCCACAACAGCTAGTAACTATGGGGGATTGGAATTTGTGAACTCAAAATATGTCTCTGCCTGAATGACATTTTGACCCCCACCCTCACTAACTGACCAAAGGAGTTTGGAATGGGAGGCCTGCTCGCAGAAATGGCCATTACTATAGACATCTCCCGGTACTCCCGTGCTAAGCCCATTCTTAGTTCTAGTTACCCTTTATGAGAGACATTTACATTTGTAAAGAAAATCTCCATTTGTAAAGGTATCTTTTTCCCTGTACTAGGAAGAAGGGGGGGATGGCTTTACTTAGAAACTTATCAGAATGGAAGGCAAGGACTTAAATCTGCATGATAAATTTACTCATTGTTAACTGTGCTGTTTGGGCAATATGCTATCTGACTCCCACTAGATTCCTATAGATGACATCTCCCTGGAGCCTGGGTTACTATGGTAACGGGTGTTTGAGCTATTTTTTCAGGAACTGAGCCCCTTGTCCACTTCAGGCCGGACTGAGACCACCAACCCATCAACTGGGCCCTTTTGACAGCAAGAGGTTGGAGCTCCACCCTCAGGGCATGCTAATGCGGCCATTCTGTGAACATGTGTCCTATGAAGAGACATGAAGGCTGACTACGCTTGCGCAGATCATCAATTACCTCATCTCTCCTCACCTCCGATCATTTCAGACCACCGTGCCCCCTTCCCCATAAATACCCCTGAGTCCCTATTTTCGGGGAGGCGGATTTGAGACTTGTTCTCCCGTTTTCCTCACTTGGTTGCCTTGTGATTAAACCCCCTCTCTCTGTAACCTTGTCCTCTCTGTGACTGGCTTTCTGGGCAGCGGGCAAAAACGGACCTGGTGCGGTAACAAAGCCCTTCCAGAGCCGGCCTTTTTCAAACCCCTCGGCTTCTCTCCAACTTCCTGCCTCTCACGCCCTGTTAGCCCCTTCCTCTCTCTCCCGCTTGGCCTCTGAGTCCCTTCCTCCAGCCCACCTGGGCATCGGAGGCCCCAGCTCACAGGCTCCTGGCTCTGAAGCCAGCCTGGTCACTCCCCACCGCCTCCTGTGGCCATAGCCTTCTCCAGCACCTATCACTGCGTGGGAACCGGCCAGCGTCTGTATGGGATGATTAAAAAGAAAGAATAAACAGAAAAAAAAAAAAGGAAGTAAAGAAATTTAACTCAATTTAGCGATTATTCCTGGAAGTATGAGTTCACAATCACGTTTTGACTCGGACAGGGTTCAGCATCTGTTACCGACCCTAGATTCTTAGGCTCTCTCTGTAGCAGAAATTGACAAGAGGCCCAACCAAAGCCTCAGACCAGGTTTTACTGGGGCTTATGCTCCAGCACAAGAGAGACAGAGGCAGAAGTGGCTCCTTGGTGGGCTCTCTGAACGGGGTGGCTTGAGTCTTTTATAAGGTGAAGGGAGGGGACTGGCGTCATGATCCTCCTCCTCCAGAGGCGTTCTGCTTCGCTCTTCCTGGCGGGGTCCTCTTCGCATGCCCTGTTGGGGTTGGTCCCTGTGCCTGCCCAGTAGGTTCAAAATGGCTGCGTTGCTCACTACCGCCACCCCAGGAACGTGGTACTGTGGTCATCTTGAGGCTTTGTGCGCATGAGGGAGTCAGGGTCGACTGCTTGCCGGCAGTCCTGGGGTTGGAAGGTTGCTTATCTTGACTCCAAAATAGCTGGGCTGGGAGGTACCGGACCTGATTGTTAAGGGTGAGGGGCAGAGTCCCGTCCTTATTCTGCTCAGATCCACTACCCCAAATATGACACCTTGGCATAATGAATATTTCAAGCTGAAAGAATTTGAGAAACAGCAGGTACAGAAAGGATTTTCTGACCTTCCCCTGGTGCAGGTCATAAGACCCTCATGTGAGGAGTGCCTTCCTATTCCTGAAGGAAAGGAGCATCCTTGTCTCCAAAGATGGAGGGACGCTGAGAGGAATCTGAGTGAACAGGCCTGGCTGTTTCCCCAGTTACTACACATGCTTAGCTCACACCCATTTTGTCTTATCATATTTTCCCAGGACTTTCTACTCTTCATCAAACGTGGCATAAAAACACTCAGGTTTATCTGCTTTCTCTGGTCTTCATTTCCTTATTAAGGCTCCTGTATCACGCAAAACTTATGTTAAATAAATGTGTATGCTTTTCTCTTGTTAATCTGTCTTGTGTTACAGGGGCTCCAGCTGAGAACTTGAAGAAGTAGAAGGAAAAGATATTTTTCTCCCTATAGCTCTTACAAATCATCTTTTTAAAGCAACATAGTAAGTGGTTATGAAGATCACAATAGCAAATGAGAAGCTGCGTCAGGTGACATAGTCTCTAGTGAGAGCCTCACAGGCCTTTTCAGAATCTGCTGTATCCTAAACAATGCAGGAAGAGGGGAGAGGCAGTGCCCCCGAAACTGTCCCAGATGACTAAAATATGGTAAAATTTCTCAATCTATATATTATTTGATGTGTACGTGTGACTAAATTAAAGAGTTAAATAATATGAATAGACATTCAGCTATTTCATCTTCATTCCCAAAAAACTAAATATTTAAGTTGGCTCAAAACTATTCTATATATCCTCCTTTCATGGAAAAAAATGGAGGGTTGCTTTATATTAAGAATCACCTCAAAATCAGGTAAATACACTAATCCCTAGTTCAAACCAGTTTGTAGCCTGAAGTTGGAACACCTTTAGAGATCCAGATAAAAAAGAGGTAATTACTCCTTCACAATCACTTCTCACACTACTGTGCTTCGTTTTAGATTCCTTCACACTCACTCATTCAATTCCACAAACATTTACTGGGAGTCTTCCTAGCCTACCTTGCTGTGCCACTAGGCTAACACTGGGAATGCTCAGGGAGATGCTAGTCCTCCATCTCTCTTGAACCTTTTGGGTTTTTTGACCCATATCTGGGCCTAGATCTCTATCATGTGTCCTCCAAAGACTGCTCTGTGATGTCTGCTAGAGCCGTCATCTTGATACTGGCTCAAGACAAGGTTGACATAAGGGAAGCTATATTGCAGAAAAGAAAGACCCTATTGTAACTTTGAATGACCTCTGACAAACTAACCCAGCTAGATATGCACCCTCCAGGAGATCTAACTGCTCTGGAGATTTTACAACCCCTGCTTGTGCTTGTACCTCCCAGCTGCGATAAGATGATAACTTTGTTCTTTTGAGTTCCTTAGGAATGTGATGACCCCCAAACAGAGAGTCTATGCTGATAGCCATCATCAGTGAAAACTGAAAGATCTGGTGTGGCACTCCCAGTCTGTAACACCAGAGTGTCAACATTCCTAACCCCCTCCCCTATAACCCACGGGCCTATATAACTGCTGTAAGATATTGTGCCCCTTAAGATGGTTCTTTGAGACATGAGTCAGCCATCTTCCCCCTTGCTAGCAAGCTGTAATAAATTGCCCTTTCTTTTCCACCATCTTGCCTCTTGATGATTGGCTTTTGTCTCACGGCGAGCAGATCGTGCCCTTTGTGTGGTAACAGTCTCCTTTGGAAAACCTGTCCTGCCCTCTCCCCACCGGTGGCCAGAAGCTCTCCTTCTGTGCTCCCTTACCACTTCGTGTTTGCCTTGATTTTAATTTTTGAGCTATTTATCAGCCTTTCTCTTTTTGTGGAATCCATGAAGGTAGGGACTGAGTTCTATTCATTGTTATACTCCCAGAGACTCAGAAAATGCTTAGCACACTTGATAATTACTTGATAAATTGCACTGAATTGAACTGAACTGAATTTGGAGATGTTCTAAATTGAGGTATCGCTTGGATGCCGTTCTTGCCTATAATAAAGAGACACAAATGACCTTGGTCTGGGACTGTTTATTGCTGTCCTGGGGCCGAGCTAACTCTCTGTGACAGACTGTATAAAACACAAATCATCAGGATTCCAGTCATTCCTTCCCTGACCAAGACGTGTTCCTAATAGGACAGGAGTAAATTAAATCTATGCCACCACGAGGTGTAAAGGTTTTTCAATTAGGATTTTGTATGCTAGCAAGCAGTACAAGAACAGTAATTTCCCAAGACAGAGACTTTTAAATGGAAATGACCAACTCCAGACTCAAGGCTCCTTCCAAATCTTCTAAATTCACCAGAATAAATTATTTTAAGCTTTCTAAAATATGTATGGGGCAATTTTGTTTGTATCAAGGGAAACTTAAGTCTGAGGTCTCAACAAAAGCTCTAGGATCATACATGTCTCAGAATTTTTCAATTAGTGCAATACAAGGAATGGTACAATATGGAGATACTGATATGCAAGTGGTCCGATATCCGTGACACTTACATGATCATTCTGAAGCAAATAGTCACCATTCAGTTTATTCTCAATGATAAACTTGTAAAAAAGACTTGAAGCAGACAATTATAAAATAAACATATCTAAGTAAATGATTAATAGAGAATAAGAAAAAAGAAAACAGTGACACCACAACCCTAGGCTAATGTTACTATTCTAATTGAGCACTTAAATTTATGTCTGAGCTTCTAAGACACCAAAGTTAAAGAAAACAATGGGCTAAATAATTCTCACTGTTGAATAAAGCAAGTAGTACTTGCCTGGTAGAATGTCCTAAAAGTAGCGAACCAGTATAGTCACTGCACTTTTCATGGGAAAAGTGCTGGGTTCGCAGACTATTGTTTCCATTATAAACTTGGTCAAAAATCTAAGCTAACTCAAATATACAGCAGGTCTGTTTTGTATGGACTTTTCCTCTTAGGGATGAGACATAATGAGAACAGCATGGACCTAAAATCTGCATCAAACAGGGCATGAAACCAGCTTCTATCAGATATTGGTAGGGAAAGGGGATGTCAATCATGGACAGACAATGGACGAGTGTGCATATAAAATGGTCTTACATTGCAGAAAAGATGATATTTTAAACAAAATCAGTGTTCTCTGCAAGGTGGAAGATAGGAAGTTGGCCTTGCTAGGGCTTCAGCAAGGTTCTTTGTAAGAGGCTGAGAGAAAGCAGGCAGACATGAAGACATTACTGCTACTGCTGAGTAGTGATTGAACAAGGCATCGCAGGACAGGCCTATTGTGCATGCCTGACGTGCAGCTGTTCCATCTGACTGAGATCTTGAGTAGAGGCACTTGGGGCTGGTGTGTGATTTCTACTGTGAGCTCCTCAGGCCCATATATTTGATTTCCACGTAGTAGATACCCTCAGACCCACTCAAGAGTCATTTCTCTGCTTTATTCACTTTCCTAAGCCCTCCTGGGATGCGCTGTGGGCTGGTATAAATCACCATTAGAGTTGCATCTGCATTTTATGCATTCATGGGAGTGGAGGGACACCAAAACCTCTATCAGGATACAGGCTGTGCATGGGGAGGAAAATTGCATTTTGCGCTTCCATTGCCCCAGGGCTATGACGTGCTGGCTACTGGTCTGTTGAAAGCAAAAGCCAATTGCACAAATCCATATTGGATAGTGCACATCCTGTATGACTAAATATAACAGCCCTGGAAAAAGTTGCTTCAAATGTTCAAATATGTATTTTTTGATATAGGAAGATTATTTAATGCGTGGTGGACATGACCCGATTTGGAACAGATTACTTCATGTATTTTGGTGTCTTCTCCAGCTTTCCTAAGATTTTTGTGTGTGTGTCTGTGAGGAAGATTAGCCCTGAGCTAACATCTGATGCCAATCCTCCTCTTATTTTGCTGAGGAAGATTGGCCCTGGGCTAACATGTGTGCCCATCTTCCTCTGTTTTATATGGGACGCCACCACAGAATGGCTTGACAAGCGGGGCATCAGTGCATGCCCGGGATCCGAACCTGCGAACCCCAGGCCGCTGAAGTGGAGCATGTGAACTTAACCGCTAAGCCACTGGGCCAGCCCCCTAAGATTTTTTCTTTTAAAGAAAAATCAGGCACTGAACAACCAGAAAGAAGACCAATAAGGAAATAGACGACTTGAACAACCAAGGTACCAATTGGATCTAACAGACATAAACAGTCATAAACATATAAATAGACATATTCTGACATAAACAGAATACTCCACTTAGCAACAGCAGAATACTCATTTTTCTCAAGTGCTCATGGAACATTCTCCAGGGTAGACTACATGTTAGGCCACAAAACAAGTCTTAATAAATTTAAAAAGATTAAAATTGTACAAAGTATCTTTTTACAATAGAATGAAAGTAGAAATCAATAGTAGAAGAAAAACATAAATATGTGGAAATTAAACAATACAGTCTTAAACAACCAATGTGTCAAAGAAGAAATCACAAAGGAATTAGAAAATATCTTGAGACAAATGAAAATGAAAACACAACATATCAAAAATTATGGAATGCAGTGAAGCAGTGCAAAGAGGGAAATTTATAGCTGTAAATGCTTACATTAAAACAGGAGAAATATCTCAAATCAACAATCTAACTTTACACCTTAAGGAATTAGAAAAAGAAGAAACTAAACCCAAAGCTAGCAGAAGGAAATAATAAAGATTAGAGCAGAGATAAATAAAATAGTGAATAGAAAAACAATAGAGAAAATCAATGAAATCAAAAGTTGGTTCTTTGAAAAGATCAACACAACGGACAAACCTTTAGCTAGACTAACTGAGAAAAAAAGAGAGAACTCAAATTATTAATATTAGACATGAAAGTGGAGACATTATTGTGGATTTTAAGAAATAAAAAGGATTACAAGAAACTATTATGAACAATTGTATGCCAAAAAATTGGATAACCTAGATGAAATAGCCAAATTCCTAGAAACATATAACCTGCCAAGACTGAATCATGAAGAAATAGAAAATCTGAACAGATCTATAAAATTGGTAACAAGATTGAATCAGTAATCAAAAACTTTCCAACAAAGAAAAGCCCTGGACCAGGTGGCTTCATTGGTGAATCCTAATAAAATATTTAAAGAAAAATAAACGCTAGTTCTTCTCAAAGGCTTCCAAAAAATTGAAGAGGAGGGAACACTCCTAACTCATTTTATGAGGGTAGCATTACCCTAATACCAAAGCCAGACAAAGATAACGTCAAGAAAAGAAAACCATAGACCAATACTCTTGGTGAATATTCATGCAAAACTCCTCAACAAAATGCTACCAAACGGAATTCAGCAGTATATAAAAAGGATTATACACCATGACCAAGTGGCATTTATTCCTGGAATGCAAGAATGGTTTAATATTAAAATGAATCAATGAAAATTATGAAAAATTATGATTGATTATGAAAATCAATCAATGTAATACACTACATTAACAGAATGAAGGGAAAAAAACACATGATCATCTCAATTGATTCAGAAAAGCATCTGATGAAATTCAACACCTTTTCATAATAAAAACACTCAACAAACTAGGAAGATGAAGAAACTACCTCAACATAATAAGGGCCACATATGAAAAGCTCATAGGTAATATCATACTCAAAGGTGAAAGACTGAGAACTTTTCCTCTAAGATCGGGAATAAGATAAGGATTCCTGCTTTTGCCACTTCTATTCAACATAGGATTGAAAGTTCCAATCAGAGTGATTAGGAAGAAAAAGAAACAAAAAGCAACCAAACTGGAAAGGAAGAAGTAAAACTATCCCTGTTCATAGTCAACATAATATTATATGTAGAAAACCCTAAAGAGTTCACAAAAAACTGTTAGAACTAATAAATGAATTGAACAAAACTGAAGGATAAAAAGTCAACATACAAAAATCAGTTGCCTTTCTATACACTAACAATGAACTATCTGAAAAGGAAATTAAGAAAACAATTCCATCTATTACAGCGTGAAGAAGAATAAAATACTTAGGAATAAACTAACCAAGGAGGTAGAAGATTTGTACACTGAAACTATAAAATGTTGCTGAAAGAAATTAAAGACACAAAATAAATGGAAAGACATCCATGTTCATGGATTGGAAGACTTAATATTAAGATGTCAATATCACCCAAAGTGATCTATAGATTCAATGTAATACTTATCAAAATCCCAATGATGCTTTTTGCAGAAATAGAAATATCCATCCTAAAATTCGTATAGAATCTCAAAGGGCCCTGAAAAGTTAAAACAATCTTGAAAAATAATAAAGTTGGAGGACACACACTTCCTGCTTTCAAAACTTATTACAAAGCTACAGTAATCAAAATAACATAGTACTGGCATAAAGACAGACATGTAGACCAACGGAATAAAAAAAAAGAGCTCAGAATTAAACTCTCAAATATATAGTCAAATGATTTTTAACAAAGGTGCCAAGAACATTCAATGAGGAAAAGATAATCTTTTCAACAAATAACCCTGGGAAAATTGGATATCCACATGCAAAAGAATTAAGTTGGATCCTTACTTTACACCATACACCAAGTTAGATAAAAAGGATTGAAGAACTAAATGTTAGAGCTCATTTAGAGAAGAAAATGTTAGAGAAGAAAATATAGGGGAAAAGCTTTATGACGTTGGATTTGGTAATGGTTTCTTGAGTGTGACACCAAAGCATACGCAAAAAAAGAAAAAAAGTAGATAAATTAGACTTGATCAAAATTTAAAACTTGTACATCAAAGGACACTATCAAAAGAATGAAAAGGCAGCCCACAGAATGGGGGAAAACATTTGCAAATCATATATGTTAAGGAATTAACACCCTGAATATATATAGAGAACTCCTACCACTCAACAACAACAAAAAGCAAATAACCCAATTAAAAAATGGGCAAAAGACTTCAACAGACATTTCTCCAAAGAAGATGTACAGATGACTGATGAGCACATGAAGAGATGTTCAACATTACTAATGATTAGAGAAATGCAAATCAAAACCGCAGTGAAATACCTCTTCACTCCATTAGGATAGCTATTACCAAAAAAACCCAGGAATAACAAGTATTGGCAAGAATGTAGAGAAATAGGAACACTTGTGCACTGTTGGTGGGAATGTTAAATGGTGAAGCCACTATGGAAGACAGAAGGGCAATTCCTCAAAAAATTAGACATATAATTATCATATGATCCAGAAATTCCACTTCTGGGTATATACCCCAAAGTATTGAAAGCCAGGTCTTGAACAGTTATTTGTACATTAACATTCATAGCAGTATTATTCACAATAGTCAAAAGGTGGAAGCAACCCAAATGTCCATCGATGGTTGAATGGATGAATGGATAATAGATAGACATACAATGGAATATTATTCAGTCTTAAAAAGGAAGGAAATTCTGACATATGCTACAACATGTATGAACTTTGCGGACATTATGTTAGCAGTAATAAGCCAGTCACAAAAGGATACATACTGTATGATTCCACTTATATTAGGCACCTAGATTAGTCAAATTCAGAGATAGAAAGTAGAAGGGCGGTTTCAAGGGGTTAGAGGAGGGGGAATGGGGAGTTATTGTTTAATGTGTACAGAGTTTCAGTTTGGGATGATGGAAAAATTCTGGGGATGGATGGTGGTAATGGTTGCACAACAGTGTGAATGTACTTAACTCCACTGAACCATACATTTAAAAATGGTTAAGATGGTAAATTTTACGTTTTGTATACTTTATCATAATAAAAACAACCAGGTGCTGTTCCCAGTTAAATTTAACAGTTAAAGCAGAAGTTGAACATTTTTAATGTGTATCAAATTTGGCACTAGATATATTTAGGTTTCTACACAGTTTTTTAAAAATATTTGAATTTATTGCTTTAGATTGATTAGTCTCTCCAATCGCTGTAAGCCCCAGAATTCCCTACTGTATTCCACTTTGTCTGTTTCGCTTAACTCATCACCTCCCAGGGCCCCAAAGTTGTTTGGGTTTGAAGTCCATGTAACTCCACCTCGCACCTCTCCTAGTTCTGTCATCTTGCCAGCACGTCCGTGGGGTGAACAGCTGTTCTCAGTCACCTGTAGGAAAGCCTGGTAGAATGGCAAGACATTGGATCTGGACCTTGGTTTAGACCTAGAATTCAGTGCTAGCTCCGCCCCCATCAGCCTCATGGCACATGGAGCTTTAGTTTTCTTATTTGTAACACAGAGTTAACAACATTAATTTTGTAGGGTTTGGTGAGGGTTAGATGAGATCATAAATACAAAAGCACCTAGTATGTGCCTGTCGGGCCAGCGAGTTCAGCAAAGGTTGGTTTCCTTCTTCTCTTTGCCTCCGTAAGTGATCAGTTGTCCTACGAAAGGGAATGGTGACTGCGCCATGCAATTTTCAGATTAGTGGCGAGAGAGGACGAGGAAATTGTTTTGGAAGTTTGCATGAGGGTCTTCTGTGGTAAGCTAAACTGTAAGATCCTAGATGACAAAGACTGGTCATCTTGTCTTCTATCTATAGGTCTAACATGCTGCTTAATATACACTTAGAGAATAATGGTTGAATCTTGTCATTGTGGTACAATAAGCATCAAAATGACATTCATCTAGCTTTGAAGACAATCTCAGGGAGAAACAAATAGGTCATCTAGACCCTTGGGAATAGAATATGGCTTTCAATTCTGATGAAGATAATACTTTATCGTTGCAGAACTCTGGAGAAAAATTAAGGCTAAGAAAAAAGGGAACTCAAGGATTATGAACTTATTCATTTTTTCCTTCTTGCTGCAATTTTCTCATTTCTTTAAGTTTTTGGCCCAATTTACAGGAGCAGATGTTTTCCCTAGAACTTCTGACCAACTTCCTCCTAACTCTGCCCTTCCTCCCCAGGGGCAGGGACAGTGTTTCCTCTCACCCTTACTTTCAGACTCTAGAGAAGTGGGATGGAAGAAATGAAAGAAGAAAGTGAATGTTCTCAAATTTTTGACACTGGCTATTGTTTTTCTTCCCTCTTACTTTCAAAGAGACGTGGGTGCTCTGTTTCATAGAAAGACGAGGAAGACTCACCTAGGGACTGAGACGTTCATAAACTGGAGGAAAATGTCTAGGCTCCATCCTGAATTCCAGCTTGGGCCCAAACAAAACAAAATCAGAAAGGAGAACTGTGAGCTAAAGATGGAGCAACAGCTGGGTATTTAGCCGACCACTGTGTAAATACATAATTAGAGAGCAAATCAGTATTATTAGTGCACGATGGCTCTCCCTGCCAAGCTGCTGCAATCAGTTGCTTTGAATTCTCCCCATCATCTTTGCAAGTTTCAGCTCTGTGGCCTGATGGGCCTCAGGGCCGGCCCACAATAGGTCACTGCAGATGTGGAGAGCAAGCTCTCTCTGCCTGTTAACAGACGACGCTTCTGGAACACGTTTCAGGTTCTTAACTTGTAAATTTGCAAAAATAATAACAGAAAAGATATTCTGCCAGTCATTATTTTTCCACAGATGAAGCCCTCTGGAGCTGAAAAGCTCCGTTCCCAGGGTCCCGAGGACCAAATGATGTGCGCCACATGGCAGGCGGGAAATGCTTTCCAAACGGCAGGAAGAGCCAATATGAAGAGAGTTGCATTTCTTTAAGGAACATGTTAACAACCTGTTTCTCTAATGGACCTCTATAGTCCAGGCATTTCAAATAGTGATAAAGACTCCTTGATCTCAAGTAATGTAATAATATTCTCAAAGTGTTTTTTCATACATCTTAGTACAGACTGTGATTTGATATTTTTCACATTTAATGTTTAACTGTGGTGCCTATAGTTTCCATAAGATTACTATCTAGAAGTCAGTTAACTCTCCTTCTGGATTCAGAGGATATGTGTTAAGAGTTCTTCATCTAAGCAGGAGAAGTTAATCAAATAAAAAAGATGACATTCCATCTTACATTTGATTCAAATCCAGCAGATAAATTTGCAGAGGCTTCATTTATGTCCAGTGAAGACTTCTTTCTCACTCCAAGCTTTGCCACCTGGGAAGGCACTAGAACGATCTAGTGGTTCAGAGCAGGGTCTCCACGGCACGCTGCCTGGGTGTGAATCCTGGTGCTGTGACATTAAGCAAGTCGCTTCACACCTCTGAGTCTCAATTTCCTCATTTACAAAATGGGAATTCACTTATTTAGCAAATTTTCATGAACTGCCACTTGCAAGTACCCACTGCTAGGGATACAGTAGTGAGCAAACCTCCAAATGTCCTTGTTCTCCTAGAACCCACATTTTAGTGGGGAGAGGAAACGATAGACAAGGCCCAGGAGGGTGACAGTACTCTGAAGAGAATTAAACCGGGACTGGGCCCGGGGAATGTCGGAGCGGTAGGTCTCTAGGGCGGGTGGAAGCCCCGTAGGATGCCATCTGCAGAGCCCCTGGAGAAGTCCGGGAGGAGCCCGTGGGGTCTGTAGAGGAAGCGGTCATTGCAAAGTCCTGAGGTGGGGCAGCCTGCGTGTTAGAGGAACAGCGAGGGGGCCAGCAGGGCCGGCTCCGTGAGCGGCGGGGCCCAGCGCAAAATGAAAAGGTGGGGTTCCGGCCGTCACCACCCCTCAATCAGACGGGAAACCCCCGGAGACCGCAGCCTCCGCGCCAGGACGCACTCGGTACCCGGAGGGGGCTGAGCCTGCGAGATGCTGGGGGCGCGTGGCCACTCCAGCCTCCACACGCCCCGCCAGGTTCCCCCCCGGGAGCGGAGGGCGACCGTGGAGCGCGGTCTTCCCTGGACCATGGCACTCGGGTGGTCCAACGGAGGAGGGGGCGAGGGGCCCGGGGCCCGGGGCGGAGCGGGGCCGAGAGCCCAGCCCCGGAGGCGGGACCCAGTCCCCCGAGCAGGCTCTGTCATCTTCGCTTATCAAACGCACATTCCGAGATGAAAGTATTAATAGCAGACAGCCGCACAGACGGTTAAACCCCAAGCAGGGGTCCTTCGGAGCGGCCCTGCCCCTGCACTGGTCGTGGCGGCGCAGGGGCCCCGGAGAGGGTGCGACTAGAGCGGGTGAGGGGCAGCCCGGGAGCGGCGGTGGAGGAGCCCCGGCCAGCGGCTACATGGAGGGGACCTCGCGGTTCACTCTGCGTGGGGCGGGAAGGTATTGGAGGGTCTTGAGCAGAGGGTGACACTATCGGGCTTGTATTTTAAAAGGATGGCCGTGGCTGTTGTTTGGTCACTAGACTGCAGGGGACAAGGATGGAAGCCAGGAGGCCAGTGAGGAAGGAGCCATTAGAATACTCCACACGGCTTGGAGTAGAAAGCAACCGAAATGTGTAAATTTCAAATTTGAAATTTGCTAAGGGATTGGATGTGGGGTGGGAGTGAACCAGAAGAATCAAGGATGACGCCAAAGTTTTGACCTGAAAGACTATGGAAGAATGGAGTTCACATTTTTTGCGATGGGATCGTCTTAGGATGAAAATAAAGATAACAACAGGACCTACCTCATTGGATTGTTTTGAGGGTAAAAAAGTCAATAAAGGAAAAGTTTAGAACAGTGACATATAATGAACATTCAATAAATATTATTTTCTTCCCACAGCTATGGCACATTTTAAAAAACCCAGTAGAATAAATAAGCTGCATATCTGTTGCTATGGTCCATTTTAAAACATATTAAAATAATAAAAACAAACAAACAAATCCTCCTGCAGTAGTTTTGTAGAGTTCTTATCAGAGCCTTTTTCATAATTATATTTTGATTAGCACATACAAGTTTATAGTCAATCCCTTATATGACTTTCACTGTTCAGATTAAGTGCTAAAAATAACAGGGAAATGGCAATTTGATAAATGGGCATCTGGGAAATACTGCTCAGAATCGTGATTTTAGAGCTCAAAGATTTTTCTCTGGTTATTGAAGAGAGAGGAGACACTTTCACGTAGGAACTACATTCAGAAGTCTGTCTGCTTATCCTGATTCCTCCAGGATGAAAGTCTTTACTTAACTTTTTGGGTATGGGGTTGCGGGAGTGTTGGGTAAGCCCGTCCAGGTTTCATTTTTTCCGGTGGAGATCACTACTGAAGGAAGAACAGACTGGGTAGACTGGTGTGAAAATTTGACTTAATTTTTTCCTACAACGTTTTGGATCTAGTGAGTAAATCCTGATGTATCAAATGCTACTTTTTAATGATGGGACTATAATTTGTGAAAATACTTCAAACATTTGAAAAGTATTACACTAGGAAAATTAATTTTCCACTTCATCCAGAATTAGATATTTAGTGTTTTGTTTGAAGTATAGTATGTATGACATATAGATATTCACAAACAAAATCTCATTCAAAAGCCAAATAGGTTGCTTTTTGGAGTCTAGCCTTCTGTTTTAGTTTTTAAGGAGGATAATTGATCCAGGGTTGCCTATAATTGCAGGTTGGTTTTGTAATAAAAATATGCATATTTCTGTGAGAAGTACTCTGCAATCTTGAAACATTATCAATGCCCATATTTTTTAAATGAATAATCTGAGGCTCAGGAGGTTGACTATCTTAAGATCCTTTTATAAGAGACAGAGTTAGAATTTGAACCCAGGTCTCTGGCTGGCTCAAAGGCTGATATTTTCCAAAAACTACAATATGAGGCTTTTTGGCTGCTGTTTAAAGAGATTTTCATGTTATCAGTCTCTGGTGCAGAAATTGGCTGAGATGCTGAATAGAGATCGTGATTCTGTTGGATGTGGAGATGTTTCCAGAGTCTTAATTTTT
Organism: Diceros bicornis minor; assembly: GCF_020826845.1. Taxonomy (NCBI): domain Eukaryota; kingdom Metazoa; phylum Chordata; class Mammalia; order Perissodactyla; family Rhinocerotidae; genus Diceros; species Diceros bicornis. The sequence goes on along the minus strand of NC_080772.1, from coordinate 9,391,447 downwards.
ATCTATTATGCATTAGAGCTGAGAAGCATTTTCCTTAACCTGAATAGCTCCATCCACTCAGTATACCAAGTACTGATTGCCCTCATTATTATCACTTAACATATATCAAATGCCCACTGTTGCCCTGGGTTCCTTACAGAACACACTATCAAGGCCGTTCCAGTGCAGTCAAGCTTCCAGAGGGCCAGCAGGGGAGCCCTGATTGAGCGACTGAATTAATTTATAAGCAAATATTTTTGAGTTTGTATTCTCAAGTTAATTTGACCTCAATGTTATGCCTGTGGCAATTTTTCTAAACTATTTCTCATATGATTTTTTTGAGGTGTGTAACATATGCATTTGGTAAAGAACTTGTTTTACTGTGAATACATGGATGCAGAGGTTATTAACTTACACAGTGTCTGGGGACTACAAGAAATTAATAACACAGTGAGCAGGAAATCAGTACAGTCTTTGTTTTATCCCTCCCTGAATGGAGAAATGAGAACTGTGTGGATGGGTAGCACTGTTGGGCAAAGGGCACAGTCACCTTTATAGTCTGCTTCTGTGTTGTCAACCCAGAGATAGGCTGACTTTTCATTCTATTGTTTATTAAATAATAATAAAACCTACAATGACTTACTTGAGTTTATGTGCCAGACACTTTTCTAAGAGCTTTATGAACCATAGCTCCTTTAATTCTTACTATAACCCTATGAGATAGGTACTATTATCATCGCTATTTTGTGGATGAGAAGACTAAATCTTAGTGGGCGGAGAGGCTGGCCCAATAAACTCTGCCAAGTATTGTCTGTTGACACAGCCCCATACTTGGTCTTTTATACTCTCCCCTAAACCACTGTGGCTGGAAACCTGCAAACTTCATTTTACAGACTCTTTGCTTTGCGGAGTCCGTGGGAGGCAAAGATATGTATTCATAACTAATTAAATGTGGGAGGAAAATAGAAACTACCTTGTTTCCGGCAGTGGCAGGTGACTGCAGACTACCGCAGTAGTGGCCAGCAGTTCTAGTGCTGCCGGAAGATGAGCATGGATTCCTACAGAGGCATTAGCTAGCAGACCCCAGGCCTTCTGGAGCCTACATGCTGTATCAGTGCAGAAGAGTGTGGGCTCAGATGAGTGTTACTTCCTTCCCGGCTGATATGGCTTTCTGCAGTGTCTGATCTCTGGAGACCTCCAACTTTCCTATCTTTTGCTCTTTCAGCCCCCAGATTTTGTCTCTTAATTCCCTAATTTAAATAACTTTGTGTTTGAGATACCTAGAGGGATTTATAGTTTCCCAAATAAACCAATATATCCATTTGGCCTCTATTATCTTCCTGAGCCCACTTCTAACAGTCTAAGTGTGGATGGGTAGTATCTTTTTGCTGGTCTCAAAGAGCTGTTGGTGGCATATTCACCATTTGCCCTGGTACTGAGGATCCCATCTGCCCCGTCTGTACCACAGCTCTTTAAGGCTGTGCTGGCACAGTGCTCACAGATTCACAGGGCCCCTGTGTCAACAGAGTGACTTCAGATGTTATAGCCGGAAGTTTGACAAAGCCATGTGAAATATTTAAAATCCAATTGAATATCGATATATCATCTGTAAGACTTGGGACTGAAAAACAGCAGAACTCCATAGAATTTAAAGGTCTTCTAAGACATAAAGAAAGACATATATCTACATATCTATATGTCTATATCTGTCTATATCTATATCTATCTATCTATCTATCTATCTATCATCTTAGGAATGAAAAATGCAGAATCTGATTAATTGATCAACCTGAGTGGGAGTTGTGGACTTCTGTGAATAGACTGAAGAATTAGGTAATGTCTTTATCTTGAATCCATGGATGTGGGCCAAGTGACACTCCTAGTGAGTTATGGCATCATTGAAAAAGTGATTATGAATAGGACTCAGTGAGTCTCCTCAGCACTGCCAAGATGAACACAGTGTTGTGGTTAAGATCTGTTCAGTTAACTGAAACGGCAATTGTCTTCCTTAATGGATGAGAATCTTTCAAACAGGATTAAGTATAACGATGGGTAAGAGAAGTAAAATTGTGGCATTAGTATTTTAGGGTTAAGAAGGACTATGTGCATACATAGTGTTTAACGTGCTTGCAATTTTTAAGAAAATATAGTCTATTAGAAAGACAGTCTTACGACTTAAGTAAGTTTATAAAATTTTGATAGACTGCCCACTACTGGATTTTCCCTCTTGCCATAAACAACTAGAAACCTGGACAAAATATATCAGGTGCTGTTTCAGATGCTGAACAGTAGGCAGCACAGGCCTGTATGCTACATAGAAAGGAAACAAATCAGGTGAGACCAACAATTGCCTGGTTTTTGCCTGGAGGCACTTTCTAAACTGTGGCCCAGGAAGGGGAACTCAAGTAGAGCACTGCTCTGAAAGACAGGTATCAGTGTTCAGGAAAGCTGAGATGGCTGGAATTTGTGAGGAAGAACACTGGAGAGAAGGGAATGATGCAGAGAAGGAGGTCTGGAAATCTGCACTGCATCTCCTTGAGTTTTTTGCTGAATACTAAGCAACAGATGCATAAGCCCAGCAATAATAGACTATTGGGGAACTATAGGCTAAACAATTCTCAGAGCTTACGTGGGGCTGGGAGACTGTAAGTTCTGACCATCCAGAAATAAAAGACCCGACTGAACACTTGGAGCGTTAAGAAAAGACCCTGGAAAGACCATGCCTTAAAAAATATGGCTAAATAACCCTAGAGTAATGGGTATCCAGACTTGGCTTAACAAGGCTTAAAAACAGGTCCCCAAAGCATTAGGCCCATCCATAAGTAAATCAACTGCTTGCCAGGTCAAAATTCAACATTCTACAAAAGAAGACAACAAAATTCAGATTCACAATATTCAGCATCCAATAAAAAATCACTGGCCATGTAAAGATGCAGAAGAATGTCACCCATAACCAGGAGAAAAACCAGCCAATAGAAATAGAGCTTGAAATGACACAAATCATGGAATTAACAGACGAGAACTTTAAAAGCTCTACTATAAATTTGCTCAAGAATGTAGAAGAAAATGTGAACGTGGTGAAGTGAGAAAGGGGAGATATAAAAAAGACCCAAATGAAACTTTAGAGATGAAAAATACAATGTCAGAAATAAAAAATACAGTGGATAGGATTAACAGACTATTAGGCTGCAGAAGATAAAAATTAGTGAACTTGAATACAAAACAATAGAAACCATCTAAACTGAAGCACAGAGAGCAAAAAGGCTAAAAATAACCAAAACCAATTGAGCCCCAGTGACCCATGAAACAATAGAAAGCTGTCTATCATATGTGCAATTGGAGTGTCAGAAAGGGGTGAGGGACGGGAAAAATATTAGAAAGTATAATGGCTGAAAAATTTCCAAATTTGATTAAACTGTAAACCAAGAATCTCAACAAACCATGGGCAGGATAAACACACACATAGCCACACACACACTCACACACACAGACACACACACCCCTACACATTCCCCAAAGCACTTCATAGTCAAATTGCTAAAAAGATGCAAGGAAGAAAAAAACTCTTAAAAGCAGTCAGAGACATGTCTTTTGTCTCTGTTATACGCACGGGAACAGAGACAAGAATGACTGCTGACATTGGAAGCAACACAGGCCAGAAGAAAATGGAACAGCTTCTCTGAAGTGCTGAAAGCAAGAAAAGGCTCCTGACAAACTAGAATTCTGTATCTAGAGAAAATGTCCTTCCAAAATGAAGGCAGAATAAAGATATTCCAAAGAAATAAAAGCTGAGAGAACTTGTCACCAGTAGACTGGCACTATAAGACATGTTAAAGCAAGTTTAGGTGTAGGGAAATAATATTGGATGCAAATTCGGATCAACACAAAGTGACAAAGAGTGCCAGAAATGATAAATATTTGCATAAATATAAAATACTTTTCCTCATTTTAAACTTATTTAAAGATAACCAATTGTTTAGGCAAAAATGCTTACAATATGTTGTGGGGTTTATAACACGTGTAGAAGTAAATGGATGATGACAGTAGCACCAAGACTGGGAGGGAGTAACTGGAAGTGTACTGTCGTAAGGGTCTTATACGTAGAGTGGAATCAAGTGATCTGAAGGTAGATGGTGATAAGTTAAAGATGTACATGCAACCAATTTAATGTGTAATTGATTTTGACTTGATTTTTATGTTGAAAACTTACTAAGCTTATGCAGTTTAAAATAACATAGATTATTGTATTTATAAGTGATATAGTTCTAGGAATTATTTGAAAATTTTTGAATGTCAGATCAATGAAATACTTAAAACAGAAATCAAATATGTTAAATGCAAGGATCTTGTTTAAAATATTTGATGCATCATCATCTTATTCTTTTCTTTGTAAATAGGTGTTAGACTGAGGTTTAGAGAGGTTAACTGACTTACCTAAATTAACACAATATGAAGAGCCAAGACTTCATTTTTTCACTCCTAGTGTTATTTTTCTTTCTATAATTTTTATTTATTTATTTTTTCCCCCAAAGCCCCAGCAGATAGTTGTATGTCATAGCTGCACATCCTTCTAGTTGATGTATGTGGGACGTGGCCTCAGCATGGCCGGAGAAGCGGTGCGTCGGTGCGTACCCGGGATCCAAACCCGCGCCGCCAGCAGAGGAGCACGCACACTTAACTGCTAAGCCACAGGGCCGGCCCCCTAGTGTTATTGTTAAACATAACTTTCCATGGTTTTTTGTTTTGCAAAAATATCTCCATGTCTTATTATAAATGTTGTTCTTAATGGATATAAGTACTTCAAACCATCTTTTGTGGGAAAGTCACTAAGTAGTTTTTGAGAGGGTGGCACTGTTACTGTTAAGTTATATTTTTAAAAAAATTAATATAAAATCTGTTAAATTATTATTTTTAAATTTTCTAGAGCAGTTTTAGGTTTATAGAAAAATTGAGTTGAAAGTAGAGGGAGTTCCCATATCCACCCTCCCCCCGCCAAGTTTCCCTTGTTATTAATATCTTGTTGTAGTATCAACATTTGCTACAATTGATGAGCCAATATTGATACATTATCATTAACTAAAGTCCATAGTTTACATTATGGTTCACTCTTGGTTTTGTATATTCTATGAGTTGTGATAAATGTTTAATGACGTGTATTCACCATTTCACTATCAGACAGAATAATTTCACTGCTCTAAAAATCGCCTGTGCTCCACCTATTCATCCCTGCCCACCCTGTTCCTGGCAACCACTGATCTTTTTACTGTCTCTATAGTTTTGCCTTTTCCAGATGCCATATAGTTGGAATCATACAGTATGTAGCCTTTTCAGATTGGCCTCTTTCACTTAGTAATACGCATTTAAGATTCCTCCATGTCTTTTTATGGCTTGGTAGCTCATTTCTTTCTAGCACTGAGTAATAGTCCACTGTCTGGATGTACCACAGTTTATTTATCTAGTCATCTACTGAAGGTCATCTTGATTGCTTCTGAGGTTCTGCAATTATGAGTAAAGCTGCTGTAAACATCTATGTGCAGGTTTTTGTGTGGACCTAAGTTTTCAATCCATTTGGTGAATACCTAGGAGTGTGATTGCTGGATCATTTGATAAGACTATGTTTAGTTTTGTAATAAACTGTCAAACCACCCTCCAAAGTGGCTGTACTGTTTTGCATTCCTTCAGCAATGAATGAGAGTTCCTGCTGCTCCACATCCTCACCAACATTTGATCTTGTCAGTGTTCTGGATTTTGGCCATTCTAAGGACGTGTAATGGTAGCTCATTGTTTCACATGGCTTTTTAAATGTTATTTACTTACATGTTACGAATCATTTGATAGGATCATATTCCTGAGTTGTTAACTCAGGTTAGTAACTTCTGTTCCACCCCCAGAGGCAGGATTGCTGTAGAAGAAGAGCGAGAAATCAAAGGAAAGGGCCAAGGACCCTGCGCATGTGGGGGTTGTGCTGAGTGAGAGCTGAGGCCACTTGGTCTTGGAGAAATAGGTGTGACAGGGTGGTAGGATGGTCACCTGAAAATGCCTCTTCTCTCTGTTCAGGCCAGCTTGGCCCAGATATGCCCACCCAGGTGGGTTTATGTACAATTAGGAAACAGCCATTCCCTCTTTCCTCTCTGCAGCATCCCACAAGCTCCGCCCTGTTTTCTCTGCTTGCCCACTCTAGGTAACGGCGCCCATTCCAGACCACAACAGTGGTCTGTTTTCCCCACTCAGTGTCTCCTGCTCAGCTCCTGGGGCCACAGCAGCAGCCAGCTCCTTTCCTGTGCCCCAGGGGCTGGCTGACCTGCCAAATGGAGAGAAACCACAGGGAATACAGTGACCAGCTCTGCAGCCAATGGGAAAGAAATATTTTTCACAGCTTTAATTAATAAATGATAAACATCCTGGCTGTCTTGTTTCACTCTACAAAGGCAATCATCCACAGGTTATATGGATGCAGATAGATTCTCTAACTCTGTTATTCTGTTAGAGCTCCTCAGCATTGCTCAGTGATGGTAAGCGTCACTGTGCCCTGCACACCTGGAAGGGTATAACTGGAGGTGCACAGAGTAGAGGAGAGACTTGGGGGTTTTCTAGGGCCTCCCCCTGGATCAGAGGACTCCACAGACTTTCATTCCTCTTCTCTTGAACACTCTTTCAGCTCTGTCTGGAGATCCTTCTGAACTCACTTTCTTAACACTAAGTAAACCACTTGTTTGCTTATGCTAATCATTGTGTGTGCATTATTATTAATGTTTAATGAGCTGGACAAGTCTTCATCCTTTGCGGCATCCCTGTGCTATTTCTTATTCCATGCAGCCCACTCCACAGTTCTTTCCTTGTTATCGGTCCTGTGTCAGTTCTTCTCTTCGCCTCTCCTCCCCTCTCCACCATGGCGGGGACAGTCTCTTTGTTCATTACCTTCTTTCAGCATATCCCTTCATTTGTTGATTCATTCATTTAATTAACAAGTATTGAACTTCTGCTTCAGGCAAGGCAGCGTGTTAAGGGCTAACAGCACACAAGACTGATGTCAATTCTTGCCCTCACAGGGCTTGCCAGCTCGTGGGGAGGACCAAGGGGGTAAGTTAATGATGATAATGAAAAGTGTTAATTACTTCCGTGGTTAGAAGTGGTGCTTTGAGGGCATGGGGAGTACTGCCTCCAGCTCCTAACTGGAACTAAGGCTTCCTGGAGAGAAAAATGACTAAGTGGATACTCGAAAGATGAAAGGGATAGACAGGTGAAAAGGGGAGTCCTGGGAGACTGTGCCAGGAAAAGGGAACTGCATGTGGGAAAAGCTGCACACAAGAGCAGTAAGGACCTGAAAGAGGGTCAATGTGGCCAGATCTCGGATTGCAGGAGAGAGTCGTGAAGCTGGGGAGTGCAGGGCAGGGGTGTAGAGCTTAGTAAACCAGGCTGCTTGCGCTTTGCTTTGAGAGTAACGGGAGCCATCGAAGGGCTTTAGGGAGAGCTGTGACACGACTGTCTTCATGTTTTGGAAAGACTTACTATGGAGAGTGGATTAAAGTAGAATAAGAATGTTTAAGAAGATGGTTCAGTAATCCAGGGAAGAAAAGAAGAACAAACTAGAACAAAGGCAGAAGGATAGGGAGAAGGTGATGGATTTCAGAGATGCTGAAAATGAACTGGTGCCCTTGGTGATTGATTTGTTGTTAGGAGAGAGCGAGGAATCAAGCACATTGCCTATAGTTTTGGCTTGGGAAACTGAGTGGACAATGGTGCATTCGCCTAGATAGCTGATAATTGAAAAAGACAGTTTTTTAAAAAAAATTCTAAACTTTATTTTTTAGGGCAATTTAGGTTTAGAGCAAAATTGAGAGGAAGGTACAGAGATTTCTCAGATCTCTTCTGCCCCCACACATGCAGAGCCTCCCCACCATCCACATCTCTCACCACAGTGGTACTTTGTTACAGTATGGGACCTACACTGACACATCATCACCCAAAGCCCATATATTAAGTTACATTACATTGCATTAAGGTTCACTCTGGTGTTGTATATTCTGTGGGTTTGGATAATGTATAATGACATGTATCCACCATCGCTGTATCAGTCAGAATGGCTTCACTGCCCTAAAAAATCCTTTGTGCTCCACCTATTCATCTCTCCCTCCTTGCAACCACTGATTTTTTTTACTATTTCCATAAGTTTTGCATTTTCCAGAATGTGATGTCATTGGAATTATGTAGTATGTAACCTTTTCAGATTGGCTTCTTTCACTTAGTAATATGCATTTAAAGTTTGTCCATGTGTTTTCATGGCTTTACAGATCATTTCTTTTTAGTGCTGAATAATATTCCATTGTCTGGATGTACCACAGTTTATTTATCCATTCACCTACTGAAGGACATCTTGGTTGTTTCCAAGTTTGGGAAATTATGAATAAAGCTTCCATAAACATTTGTGTGCAGGTTTTTGTGTGAACATAAGTTTTTCAACTCATTTGGGTAAATATCAAGGAGTGTGATTACTGGATTGTATGGCAAGAGTGTTTAGTTTTGTGAAAAATTGCCAAATTGTCTTCCAAAGTGGCTGTACCATTTTGCATTCCTGCCAGCAGTGAATGAGAGTCCCTGCTGCTCCACATCCTCGCCAGTATTTGGTGCTGTCAGTGTTCTGGGTGTTGGCCATTCTAATAGGTGTGTAGAGCTAACTAATTGTTATTTTAATTTGAATTTCTGTGATGACATACGATGTGGAGCGTCTTTTCCTGTGCTTGTTGGCCATCTGTATGTCTTCTTTGGTGAGGTGTCTGTTAAGGTCTTTTGCCTATTTTTAATCAGGTTGTTTGCTTTCCTATTGTTGAGTTTTGAGAGTTCTTTATATATTTTGGATAACAGTCCTTTATCAGATATGTGTCTTTTTCAAACATTTTCTTCCAGTCTTTGGCTTGTCTTCTCATTCTCTTGACATTTTTTTTCATAGAACAGAAGTTTTTAATTTTAATGAAGTCCAGCCATGACTTTGTAGGTCATGCCTTTGGTGTTCAAGATAGAGTTTTGAGAGAAAGATGAGTTCAATTCTGTGCTTGTTGGATTTGAGGCCCCTTTGCACACCCATGAGAAGAGGCCCCATTTGGGCGCCCAGTTTACAGGGTTTGGGAAATCTGGTTTTCAGTTGCAAGATGGTAAGTGAGAGAGAAATGGTTTAATTTGGATTCTGCCAAACAGTGATTTGTTTTCTGCCTAAAACTAGGGGAAGAGACCATGTCCCAGGCTAGCCACAGTGGAGGACAGATGACCATGGTGGTGCTAGACCTCAAAGTGTGTTGTTAGTTCTTCAGCCCCTGGATGGGGGTTTGCTTGAGCCTCAGAAGCTGTCAGTAGGGAGAGCCACTAAGGCTCCTGGCTTGAATCAATTAATAGCAAATACTTAGAGATGAACTGGAAGGAGTCGCTGTAATTAACTACCTGAACAGATGCCTCTTCCCCGATAATGGACAATAGTATGAATTAACCCTAGAAACTTAGATCACATTCTGGGAGAATCCTGAATTTTACCTTGATAATGTTGATCCCAAACAGACCATGTTGTAAAGCAGGAGGAACTGAGTTGCAGTGCAGGCATGGGGTTAGGAATTTTTGTTTCCTTTTTCCCTTGACCCCCATGCAAATCAATGTTCTTAAGCAAGTTAAGATGTGGAAAATAAAGTTCCCTTTCTGTACAACTGATGTGGAGTGTGAGATTTTGCATCTTCTATACAAGTCCCTGTGTCACTTCTGGAACATGAAATCCTTTGGTTCTTAAAGTCCATACTGTCCAGTTACAGCATCCTTCCCTAACTATGCTGCTCTGATATTTTGTCCAATACCACCCACTGGTCAGCATCTGCTTATGTTCTTCCTCTTTACCTCATTCCCTGACAGCATCTCCAGCCATTTCAATATATTTCAATATCGGTGTTGGCCTTTGGTTACTGCCTTTAGCCTCACGATTCCTTGACCTCCTCGTCATGAAAATCTCCATCTCCTTACAGCAATCACAAAGTAATAACCGTATTGTTACACTATACTGCTCTGTGTTGAAAAGCTTGGAATTTAGCATGCTCCTCTCACTCTCTTTCCCTTTCTACAACCTCAATTCAGCCTTTAGCTATTAGGACCCAACCAACTTACACTATTCAGTAACCTGCTTCCGGTCTCATTTACTTCCCTGTCCAATTTAGATACCATGGTCAGCTAATTTAACTTGTCTTCAGTAATACTCAAGGCCTTCTTAGCATCTTGTTGCGCCCAATTTTCTATCATTTCATATCATTCATTCTTCATTTCTGCTTCTGGGCTGCAGATCACTGGCAAAGAAAGTGCTGGAACTTTGCCAACCCAATCTACTATTGGTTCACGTTAACTTCACCTGGGCACGTGTCTCTGCTCATCAGTTCCATCATTCATGTCTTTTTGTTTCCCTAGAAGACCTCAGTGATCTTCTAAACTCATGTATATCCTAAAATAATTTTGAAAATCTATGTACACACCCATATATTTTTAAATGGACATACAAAAGTTTTCAGGAAAAGTTTAAATGGTTAAAAAGTATGTACTTTCTGGTATATTGTACTATTGACATTTTAAAATATAAGTATTACATTGCTCCTTTAAATGAATCCAGTATAATGTAAATACCATGGTAATTTGACACCTGCTGTCCATTTAAACACACAGACTAAGCCTTTTTTAACAGACAGAAATTTCACATTATTCTTTTTATTTCTTGAGCTCATGTTCCATTCTGCTCCTCCCAAATTTTATCCTAATGTACTTTTATGCTTAATGTCATTTATTCATCACTCTATAAGACTTCTATATAACAAAATGCCTATGTTTTTTATTTATTTATTCATTTTTATTTACTATGACTAAAAGACTCTGTATTAAAACATTTTTTTCTGAAGTGGGTTATCATGAAATTATTACAGAGTTGCTCAAAACGTCATACATGTGTGGTAGAGTTTGAGAAATATTTATTAAGCAAGCATTTTATTGGAAAGGCATCTCTTAATTAGACAGATAGGAATGGGTATCTGGTTACTTGATGAAAGTAACTGCTGAATTTTTTCTTTGTTTTGTGCACCTGTGTTTTTATACCTGGGCAATGTGTGGGATGGACGAGAGATTTGCCTACTTTGAAGGAAGGGAGGGATGTGAGGGGAGTGAAGAGAGAACAGAAGATGTGCTGACCCATAGGGGCTTTCTCCAGCAAGTCACGAGGAAATAGGGGATCTGGAAATCAATTTCCTTAGAACACTCAATGCCCTGTGCTCGCAGGGTTCCTGGATCCCACTTTGAAGACCAATGTCCTGAAGTCTCCTCTCCTCAAGTCCCAGTTTCCAGGCAGTGAAGAAAGTGGTCCAACGAGACTTTATTTTCCATCCCTGCTATTGCAAAACATCTAACCTCCCTCCTGTCTTCTCTTCTTTCCCCCTTTTTGGAAGATGTATCCTTGCTCATAATGTCAATTTATTTCTTCTCACAAATACTATTTTCTCATGTTTTTAATTGCATCCTCTTTCCCACAAACATCTTCAATTTCTTTCTTTCCAGATGCTTTTCTTTCTGCCAATAAATTTGCCAGGTCTCTCTTGTTCGTGTGTTTAAAAAAAAAAAATTCATTAAAAAAATTCTTCACTTGATCTTGCTGCCTCATCGATATATATCCTATTTCCATTCTCTTTGCAGCTACATTTCTAGAATTGTGTATTTGGCTCCAAGATGTCTACCGTCTCTCAATACTTTATCTCCCACCCCGACCTGCAATGATCAATACCTACACTCCTTCCTAGCATGTTTTTCACTGTGTCCACTCCCCTAAGTACACTGATTTACATTCTCTAGATCGTCTACCTCTCAGATGCCAACTAGCCTGTCTCCTGTTCCTGTTCCCACATGTAGTGGGCTCTAAGCACACCCAGGCTGCTTCTCTTTCCAAGAGATTTATCAAATCTCAGCTTGATGTCGGTACTCTCCTCCGATTGGTGATTTCTAACTTCCTCTGAAAGTCTGCCCATTTGTTCAAAAGTTCAGTTACTGTATTTTTAAAATTTCCCTTGAAACTTCATCTTTGACACATTTTGAAGTGTATTGTTTAGTTTCCCCGTGTTTCCACCTGGCTTCCACCAACAACGCAAGAGTGAGGGCATCAGCTGGCTTTTAAATCCTCCACAGTTTGGCTCAGTGTATTTTACAGCCCCAGTTCCCGTTACTGCTTGCAACAGAAACCCTATTTCCTGCCCAACTCACTGCTCCGTACCACTCTGAATAGGGGACTTTCTGGCTTCGCATTTTTGCTTATATTTAGAATTCTTTGAGGATCAAGTTTCCTTTTAGTTTCCCAAGCAGTCTTTTTAAAGCTATTCTGTTTCTTAGTTTAGAACAAAGTTGTAGTTGAAATTATGGAGATAGAATAAGGAGTGATGATTCTGGGGGGAAAGATATAACCTAAAAAGACCGATCAGACTGGTGTCCAGAGTTTGGGTTCCTAACCATACACCCAATAGGTTCCCAAACAGTTCAGAACATCATGCCTTGAGAATATATGATGGATGTCTATTGCCATCTGAGTGAATGGATCTTTAGTCAATTCCCACTTATATTCATTTGCTCTGAGAATTTGAGTAAGTTCCTCATGTTTCTTGAGTTTCTTTTGAACAGAGATAGCAATCATTCATTTGCAAAATGCCTGAGGTAAGAAGATCTCATACCTGCAAAAGTTTTTTTTATATATAATTAATAACAGCATGGCACGAGGTTTCACAGAATATTATTACAGCATTTAATCTGAGAGAACAAACACATCTAATTGAGGTCTGTCAAATAATGAAGAAAAAAAATTCTTTTTTGGAAACCCAAACTACATTCAATGAAAATTATTAGGCAGCAAATTTAATGCAAACAACTCCTTTTTATTGTAACCCTTTGAATTTATATTGTACTCCTTTCTAAGTTCAAAGAACTTAATTAAATGATATTTTATAAAACCCAACATATAATCATTCAGTAAAATCTACTGGTTAGTAATGAATCACAGAATAATACTTTTCAATGTAGGTTTGTACATGTGTTTATAATTTCTAAAATGAAATTTCACCAGTTAAAATGCTATCCGTCTCTTGCATTGAGTGGCATTTTGACCTGTGGAGGGATCATTCTAGAATTCTTATCCCTTCCTCCATACTGCTTATTAACCATAGTCAGGAACACCGGGAGCCCTGTTACAGACTTGCCCTTATGTCACACATGGCTGGTCTTGAGTGAGCACCCTCGGCAGTGCGTATCATATTGGGGTCCTTGAACTCACTCTATTCTTGGGAGACTTGTGAAAGTGCAGTTTTCCAGGTCTACCCCCAGCCACAGAATCAGAATATCCAAAAGTGATCCAGAAATCTGCTTTTTTTTTTTTTTTTTTAAAAAGTACTCTAAGTAAAGTCAGAGCTCATTAAAATGTATGAATCACTGAAACAAGACATTCCATATTCTCAGGTATAGAATTTCTCTCTACATACCATAATTTGGCTCACCTGCTCACATCCCTGAGGCATTATATATAGTATGGCTATTATTCTACTTACTATTGCTCTCTGCTTCTGGGTGCCACTTTACATTACTTTTGTATCGGCTGGTGGGGATGGAGGTCACTACCTCAGTCTTCATCCTATCAGTAGTCATCATCCTTCCTTACTGCCTTGATATCTGCATACTGTTTAACATCATTGATTATGTACTATATTATTTTGCATGTGTTTATAGGTTCTTAGGTTATTGTTTTTAGTTGCATAACTTGTGTGTATGTTTGTCTCCCTGACTAGATTTTAAAATCCTTGAAGACTGAGAGAATGCCCTGCCTCTTTAATATTCTGGACCAGTGCCTTGCTCAGAACTCTGAGGCCAGCAGGTGTTCATTAAACGTATTTTAACAGACTGGTTTTCTGCATACACACATTTAGTTTTAGAAGAACAAGTATGCCCTGGGAGCTCTATGGTAATGCGGGGACTGGATATCCATGTACAGATTACCTAACGAGATATACAGACACAGCATCAGATGCATAGCTCATTTGGCACCTCGTGAGAGGGAAGGGGCCATTTTGGTGTAGCCTGATTAGCATCCAAGAGGGATTTGTATTTAATTAAAAATGTTAGTAATCATCAGTGCCTGAGAGTCAGGGGAGATGGTTATTAAATATCTGCTCTAATTATAACTTAAATGCCAAAAAATTTGCCTATATTCTAGCCAATTCAATGTATAGTTATTCCAGGAACATCTTAGAATAATAGATGACATTTCACTTAAGCCAATTAGCATTTCCTAAAAATCCAAGAACATTTTAGTTTCTTCTTCTAAAAATAACTTTATACTCTTTGTTTTTCTTATTAAATGGTAGAGTGTTGGTGTGTATATATAGTGTGTTTACAAGAGTGTGGACACTTAGAAAGGCTACCTGAATTGCACCTAAATCTAGATACACCCCTTAGCATTTACAGTCAGATGTGTAAATACTCTGAGAGGGCATAGTCCACGAATATGTGCTAATTAGTGCATAGCATTTAACCACAACTATGAAAATTGAGATCCAGCCCAAAATGTAAGGTTTTATATCCTTGTGGTAACTGCCCATCAGTGATCAGTAAATTAGTACATGTGTTTGTGTTGAAAAGTCAGTTTTTAACTTAATGGTATAAATGAGGTTTTACTGAAGGAAATCATTAGAAGCTACCATATGCAATGTTTCACTACCCTGGTTTATAGACATGCCCTCTATGTGAAGATGTGGATCTGAAGTTTCTTTTAGAACTTAGGCAAGGGGGTACTTTGGTTCCTCTGAGAAACTGGCACATTTATTCCTTTATGAAAACAGGAACTGCATAATTGACAGCGTCTGCCTTTTTGTTTGGTTGCCAAAAAACTTAGAGCTAAGTTTAAAGCTAGCTATGCCAATTGTGTAGAGACTCAACAGCTGAATACCTCTGTTCTTTTATCATCTAGTCTTGACATTCTACTCTTATTATTTTTCAGACGCCCCTACCTGGAATCCTTTATGGAAAAATGTGGAATGAATACGTTAATAAAATAAAATAGGATTGTGGCTTTGTGGTTTAGCAGAGGGGATATATTAGACAAGTCATAGAACTTCAATTTTTATCTGCAAAATAAGCACAATAATACTTTCCTACCTACTTCACAGGATGGCTGTGAAGATTAAGTTAGGCTAGGCCAATTGTAAGGAACAATACAAATGGTATTTTTGTAGAGAAGGTCTCAGCTTTAAAGCCTAAGCTATATTTACTCTGAGGATTCAGACATGTCATTCCAGTACGTGGGAGAGCCCAAGCAAGACTGTCCAGGATAAGAAGAATCCTAGAAAGGACCCGATCCAAGACGAGGAGAGGATTAAGCTGAGCTCAATGGTTGACTAGGATCAATGGATCAATATCAGAGGACGGAATGATTTCATTCATAGCATCTTGGCCCATCCTTATGCCAGGGCCCTGGGGACAGGGAATATACAAATTAGAAGAGCTGTTTCACTAGATCTCTATAAGATACTGAGAATGTGAGGTGACTCTTTTGTAACAAAGGAACAGTGCAAAGCATGAATCTGCCCTTGCTGCCTCCATTTCCTTACCTCCTATTTCTGTTTCAACCACTTCAGTCTCCTTAGTCCACTGGCCAAATTGTCCCCAGCTGCTCTACAGAAATGACTTTGACAAAGGTCAGCGATGACAGCCTATGAGCCAAGTCCAAGGTCTCATCTCACCAGCATCTCAGAATATGGCAGTCTTCATCACTTGCTCTTGAGATGCTCCTCTCTTGACCTTTGGGACACTATCCTGTCACCTCTCTGACCATTTCCTCCCCTCTTCCTGGTTCCTCTGCTGCAGCCCACACTCCAGGATCGGAGAGAAAGGGAGTCAACCCTTACACCTGTGCTCTTGTCACAGTACACACTTTAGGATTGTGTGTATCCTGTGTTTGACAAGTTATAAGTACTAACAATACTCAGAATAACAGTGTAGGTTAATTATTTATTTTTAAAAATAGAACATATTCACATTTAATAGACCAAATTTGCATTTTGAGATGCATCCTTGAAGAAGAGAAAAAAAGAGCCAGTGTGTGGAGAATTGCACCTAACCTTAGCTACACCGCTCAGCATTTACAGACACATATAGAAACATCATTTTTGTAGAGGAAAAAAATTGAGAGCTACACATCCAATCCATTCCTGGCTAATCTACCACCTAAATTCTGATGACTCTAAATCTGTATCTCCATTCCAGAACTTTCTCCTGATTTCTAGACTGACACTTCCAACAGAATCACAATACTTGAGGTGTCCCTCGGGAACTCAAACGCCAACTCTATGTTTTCCTCTTGAATGTGTTTCTCCTTCTATATTCACCAACCCACCTGGAGTTATCCTAGATTCCTTCTTCCCCTGTATACTCCATATTTGGCCACAAAGTTGCTTGTATTTCTGTACCATACTTCACAAACTGTCGCTTCCTTTAAATTAATGGCCTTCGCTCTTCACTGAGCATCAGAATCCTCTGCAAGGCTTGTTACAACATAGATGGCTGGGCCCCATTCCCAGAGTTTCTGATTCAGTGTGTCTGGGGTGGAGCTGAGTATTTGCATTTCTAACAGGTTCCCAGGTGATCTGAAGCTGTTGGTTGAGGGGGTAGGAGTGGGCAAATCACACTTTGGGAATCACTGATTTAAGTCTCCACTATTAGTGCCTTATTTTTTCCTCTAATTCTTTCTCACTTGTCGTAGGTAATGATCTCTTTACTCTTCCTCCCTCTATCTCACAGAACTCCAATGCATCCTCCATGCCAGTGTTGTCAATAGAACTTTCTGGGATGATAGAAATGTTCATTCTGTGCTGTCCATTACAGTATCCATTAGTCACATGTGGCTACTGAGCACTTGAAATGTGGCTACGGCAACAGAGAAACTGAACTTTTTTTTTTTTTTTTGTGAGGAGATCAGCCCTGAGCTAACATCCGCCAATCCTCCTCCTTTTTTGCTGAGGAAGACGGCCCTGGGCTAACATCGGTGCCTATCTTCCTCCACTTTATATGGGACGCCGCCACAGCATGGCTTACCAAGCAGTGCGTCGGTGCGCGCCTGGGATCCGAACCAGCGAACCCCGGGCCGCCGCAGCGGAGCGCGCGCACTTAACCGCTTGCGCCACTGGGCCGGCCCCGAGAAACTGAACTTTTAATTATTAAATTACTATTTAATTTTCAATGCAGCTAGTGGCTATTGGATGATGCAACTCTACACTGTTGCTAGACTGTTCGAAGGCAAGAATCCATTCACATTTCTTCTTTGTTTAAAATATTCTAATGGCTCCACATGGTCCACAGACTAAAGATAGATTATAGTGTAATTCATGTTCAACTTTGAAACCAGTTGGGCTTGATTCAAATATTGGCTCCACGACTTAATAGCTATGTTGCTTTAGCCAAGCGAGTTCATCTTTGATCCTCAGTTTCCTCATCTATTAATGTAAATCACTTATCATAGTGATCAGAGCAAGTGATCAATAAATAGAACTCATTAATTATAATGAGAAAGTGATAATCATTAATAAAAATGGTAGTAACAGTAATAATTATTATTCCAAACTCCCTTGTAAGGCGTACAAGTCCCTTTGAAATTTGGAGCTTGCCTTGATTTCCAATTTTATTTTATTTTATTTATTTATTTATTTATTTTTAAAGATTTTATTTATTTATTTTTTACCCCCCAAAGCCCCAGTAGATAGTTGTATGTCATAGCTGCACATCTTTCTAGTTGCTGTATGTGGGACACTGCCTCAGCGTGGCCGGAGAAGCAGTGCATCAGTGGGCGCCCGGGATCCGAACCTGGGCCGCCAGCAGTGGAGCGCGCGCACTTAACCGCTAAGTCACTGGGCCGGCCCTCCAATTTTATTTTTGATATGCCTGTCTTCTACCTTACCTTCCAGACTCTCTAAATTGTTTGCGTTTTCCCCAAATACTTTCACCTAATTCATGCTTTTGTGCCTTTGGTTGTGTTTGTTTCTTGCCGGTATACCCTGGTGAACACAACTTTTCTATCTATATTAAGCCCAAGGGGTTATCTTATCTATGAACTCCTTCTGCTTCCCCCGTCACATCAGGTAGAGTTGACTGCCTTCTCCTTTTTGTTTGAACAACGCACAATGTTTATCACAGCACTGCTCACCTTTCATTACATTTATCTGTCCACACTTATCTCCTCCTCCTTGACTGTGTTCCTGGAAAGCAGAACCATTTCTCATTTTTATATTCCCAAGACCCAGCACATCACCCATTGCAGACACTAAAGACCTATTTGGTGAGGGAATGTTGGGCCAAGTCCTATGAAAAGGTAGGTTCTGATAGTTCTTTGAGCTATAGAAAACTGTTCAAATCGTTGGTCTCAGATTTTTTCCTGAGTAGCTGTGTGACCTTAGTAAGTTGACTCACTTCTCTGACTTTTACCAGTGGAGGTTGGAGTAGAGGTTCTCAAGACCCCATCCAGCTCCAACACACTCACCCTCCAGTGCCTTCTGCACAGGCTTTTTATTTGACAGTTCTGCTGTATTTCACTGATATGTAATATATGTTTTGGCCCCAAGAAAAATAAATATTGGGTTTTTTGAATAAGAATAAAGATTTAAAATGATTATTTATTATTTTTTCTTGTTTTAGCTAAAGTAGATATCCCAAACATATACAGAAATGTTAAGAACCGAAAATAAGAACTCAAAATCAAACCAAAAAAGCAAGGAAACAGCAAAACGCAGGGTGTGTTCAGGAAATAGTAAGTATCCTGAGTGGCTAAGACACTGGGCATAAGCAGAGGGGAAGACAAAAGTTTGGGAAGGAGGCTGGGACATATTGTGAAGGGGCTGCATTGCCAGGCTATGTCGTTGGTTCTTAATTCAACAGACAATAGGGAACTCTGGGAACATCAACCTGACTACAATGTTTTGGATTAATCATATCAAGAAAGATAAAGAGGTTAAAGAATTTTCAACATTGGGTCCTGGAGTGACATGCTAGGAGCCTGAACTAATGTGTTGGTAAGAATTGAAAGAAGGTTTGGGTGACAAATATTGCAGGAGACAAATATTCTGGCCTTGGATACTGATTAAATATGGGAAGAGAGAAAGATGATGAAAAATGATCCCTTATTTCATGTCTGCCTACTGAGGAGAGTGGTACAAATCCTGGGAATATGGAAACCAAGGAGTTTGAGAGGACTGGCAAGAGTTTGGTTTTGGATATATTGACTTGGAAATGAGGGATGTCTTACAAGAATGCATAGTAGGAATCTGAAAATTAAAACAGGGAGAACCTGAAGGTGAGACTTAGGACTGGGAGTTTGGAAGGGCCAAAGAAAGAATACAAGTAGAAAACCTTGAGTCGAACTTAAAAGCAGAATCTGAATGTTAGATCTGAGTAAGACCTGAGATCAGCTAGTGTAACTTTCTCATTTAACGATGAGGAAATTTGATGCCTGAGACTCCAAGGAAGGCTTAAGGAACTTACTCATATCCTTATATTATGATTTATTCATCTATAAATGAAGGAGGGATTTGAGGCTACTTTCGTGTGTGTGTGTGTGAGGAAGACTTGCTCTGAGCTAACATCTATTGCCAATCCTCCTCTTTTTGCTGAGGAAGATTAGCCCTGAGCTAACGTCTGTGCCCATCTTCCTCTGTTTTGTATGTGGGACGCCGCCACAAGGCTTGATGAATGATGTGTAGGTCTGTGCCTGGGATCCGAACCTGCAAACCCAGTGCAAACCCAGAGCATGCGAACTTAACCACTATGCCACTGGGCCAGCCCCTTGAGGCTACTTTTTAACAGATAAATCATAAAATGATTTTGTTTCTGCCAAGGAAATATTTCATCAGCAGGGAGAAGTGATCTTGCCTGAAGGGCATACTTTCTTAGTTATCCAATGTGTTTTATTTTTTAAAAAATATGACTAGTTTTATGTCCCAGATTAAAAGGGGAATATTAAATATCATATGAAATTAGCGCTTAGAGATGGAGATAAAACTCAGGACCAAAACTAAATGCTTTAGGAAAAAGCTGATCTTATGCTTCTGTCTATTTTCAAATATGCAGAGCCGTAATTGGATAGCCCAAGACAAGAAAGGAAAAGAAGTGGAGCTGACACGGCGTCCTGAACGGTTAACAGAAGAATGTGGTATATTTCCCTCGGCCAAGCCATTTGAAGGAATGATGCGTCCATCTCTCCGCTTGGACACCTTAGGTTAAGAACTGGTTTACACAACAATTAGAAGACTGATGGGCACTGCATTATTGGAAACTTCATCTTCGTGCACTGTTCCCCTGTCTAGAGCCCCTAATTGTCATCTGAGATGGAAACTGGAAATCCCATCTGATTCCTTACTTCTCTCTTTTCAGAAATAAAAAGCTCAGGAAAACATGTCAGAGTATAAAAAACAAACAAAGAAAAAAACTATAAAGGTTAGTAAGTCTGATTATAATTTTTTACATGGTGCAAGTCACTGTAACCAAGTTAGAAAATATATCGAGAAAATACTTGCTATATAGACCATTAATAGAATATTTTTAATATTCAAAATGAGATTACGAAGTAGCAAGCAACAGAAAATTATCCCTAGAGAAAAACAATCAAATAAACGAATAGATATTTTGCAGAAAAAAAGTAAACATTGCCAAAGACCATAATAATCTTAATACTAACCAAGAAGTGCAAGATTTGTTCTCTCATTGCCACATCCATCTCCAATGGTCCCAAGCCAGCAATACTTGCCTATCTTTGGCAAAGATTAAGAATAATGATAATAACCAGCAGTGCTGTGGAAACTAGAAACTAGCACTCTGCGGGTGGGGGTATAAATGTTCTTCAGAAAATTTGGCAATCTGAATCATAATCCTAACGAATGTGCAAACTCTTTGTGATAGGCAGATTTCTAAGAGCCCCCTATTTTCCTGCCTCCTGGTGTATGTGTCTGTACAATCCCCTCCCTGTGAGTGAGGGTGGGACTGTGGCTATGATGGGATAGCACTCCTGTGATTAACTTATGGTATATGACAAAGCTTAAGAGATTTTGCAGATGTAATGAAGGTTGCCAACCATTTGACTATGAGGTAACTGAGAGGAAGATTATTCTTAATGGGCCTGACCTAATCAGGTGAGCCCTTTAGAAAAGTGGCCAGAGGTAAGTGACAAGAAGCATCAGCAGATGCTCTCCTGTTGGCCTTGAAGAAGCAAACTATCATGCTGTGAAGCTGGCCACATGGCAGAGAACAGCTGGCAGCCTCTAGGAGTTGAGGGATAGTCCTACAACCACAAGGAACTGAATTTTGCCCACAGTGTTAATCTTGGAAAGGCTCCTGCACCCTAGACAAAATTGTAGTCTTGGGTGACACCTGAATGCAGCCTGGTGAGATGCAGAGCAGAGAATCCAGCTAAGCTCTGCCCAGATCCTACACTCACAGAAACTATGGGGTAATAATGTGTGTTGTTTGGAGCTGCAAAGTTCACAGTAATTTGTTCCATAGCCATAGAAAATAAATACGTACTTTGTATTTGAGTTACTATGTCTAAGCATGGGAATTTATCCTAAGGAAACAATCAGACACCCAAACAAAAATATGTTATATGAATGTTTATTTTAGCAGTAGTTATTAGTGAAAGACTAGATACAACCTAAAAATCCAACAATAGTGGATTGACTAAACACATTCTGGTATATCGTCTATTATGTGGGGGAATGTAAACCAAAGTAACCAAAGTTAACTGATTATATATGTTGTAAGATCATGGGTGAAGAAATTTGTTTTCCTGTATTTTCTGTTTTTATTTTGTTTGATAAATATCTATTGGTTTTTAAAGCAGCCTTATTGATGTATAATTTAATGCCATTAATATTCATTCAAGTGCACAATTCAATGATTTTGAGTAAATTTACACAGCTGTTCAATCATCACCTTAATCCAGTCTAAGAACACTCTATCACCCCAAAACGTTCCTTGTGCCTGATTGCAGTCAGTCCTCACTCCCACTTCCATCTCAGGCAACCACTAATCTGCTTTCTGTTTCTATAGCTTTGCCTTTTCGAGAATTTTCATATAACTGGAACTATATGTAGTCTTTGTGTATGGCTTCTTTTATTTACAATATTTTTGAGGTTCACCCATATTGTTGCATCTATCAGTAGTTATTCCTTTTGTATTGCTGAATAGTATTCAAGTATCAACATACTGTATTTTGTTTATTCATTCACCAATTGATAGACATTTGTTTTTTTCCCAGTGTTTAACCATTATGAATAATGCTGCTATGGGCATTAGTGAACACGTCTTTGTGTGGACATATGTTTCCATTTCTCTTGGGAAGATACCTGGGAATGGCACTGCTGGGTGATATGTTAAGTGTACGTTTAACTTTTTAAGAAACCACCAAACTGTGTTCCAAAGTGACTATCATTTTACATCACCACCAGCAATGTATAAAGGGTTCTAGTTTCTTCACATTCATGCCAACATCTGGTATTGTCGGTCTTTTTTATTGTGTGGTTTTAATTTACATTTCCCTAATTATTAAAGATGTTGAGGATCTTTTTATGTGCTTACTAGCGATTCATATATTTTGTTTTATGAAATGTCTATTCAAATATTTTGCCCATTTTAAGAAAATGTAATTGCCCGATTGCCAAATTTGCCAAATTGCCAATTTGGCCCAATTGCCAAATTGCCCAATTTAAGAAAAAGAATTTGTCTTACTGAGTTGTATGAGTTATTTATATATACCATATACAAGTCCTTTATCAGATACATAATTTTCAAATATTTTATTTCTGTCTATGGCTTCTCTTTTCATTTTCCTAAAGTTGTTTTTGAAAAGCAAAAATTTTTAATTTTTTATTAAGTCCACTTTCCAATGATATTCTTTTATAGATCAGCCTTCTGATATCACACACATTGAATAAATTTTTGCCTAAACCAAGGTCAGAAAGATTTTCTCCTAGAAGTTTTATAGTTTTAGCTCTTAGATTTAGGTCTATGTTCTATCTTAAATTAGTTTTTGTGTTTAATGTGAGTCAAGGACCTAAATTTATTTTTTTTCTCTTGTGAATATCCAATTGTTCTAGCATTGTTTGTTGAAATGACTCTCCTTCCTTTCCCCATTGAATTGTCTTGGTTTCTTTGCCAAAACTCAGTTGACCATAAAGATTAGAGTTTATTTCTGCACTTTATATTCTGCTCCATTGATTCATATGTCTGTCCTCACTCCGATATCATTACACTCTCTAGATTAGCATACCTTTATGATTAGTTTTGAAATCAGTTAATGTACATTCATCAAATTTGTATTTCTTTATTCACAATTGTTTTGGCTGTTCTCTCTGCATTTCCATATAAACTTTAGAATCAGTTTGTCAATGTCTTTGAAGGGTGCCTGCTGGAATTTTGATAAAGATTGAGTTGAAGCTATAGACATAGAATCTAGGGGAGAACTGCCATACTAACAATAATGTCTTCTAATCCAAGAACGTAGCATGTCTTTTTTCACTTGTATCTTCAAATTTCTCTCAGCAATGTTTTGTAGTTTTTCAGTGTATAGATCTTGCTCTTCTTTTGTTAAATTTAATCTTAAATATTTTATTTTTTAATGTAATTATGAAGGGAATTGTTTTCTTAATTTCATTTTCAGATTTTTGGCCTCTAGTATCTGGAATTACAATTGGCTTTCTAAAAAGTAGACTATTTCTTAGTGCATTTTTCAGTTCACAGCAAAATATAAGGGGAAGGTACAGAGATTTCCCATACAACTGACTTTCATATATGAATCATACATCCTGTGACCTTTTTAAATAGATTTTTTTTGTAGATTATTTAGACTTTTCTACATACAGATCATGTCATCTATGAATAAAGATTTTAAATTTTTCTTTCCAATCTATATGCCTTTAATTTTTTTTTGTTGCCTGATTGTACTAGCTAGATCCCCTGGTACAATGTTGAATAGAAGTGGACATCCTAGAGTGGACATCTTTGTCTTGTTCCTGATCTTAGGTGAAAAGTATTCAATTTTTCACCATTAATTATGATGTCAGCTGTGGATTTTTCTTTATACATGTAAGTATCAGATTGAGGAAGTTCCTTCTATTCCTAGTTCCTTAACAGTTTTTAACATGAATGGGTGTTAGATTTTTAAAAATAACTTCTTATCTTGGAAAAGGTGAAGACTCACATTAAGTTGCAAAAATAGTGCAGAGAGTTCTTGTTCACCCTACATCAAATTTACTCCAGTTATAATATTTTACACAACCTAGTTTGCATTGTCAAAACCAGAAAATTGATGCTGGTACGATACTATTAACCTAGGTACAGAAGCTTTATCTGGATTGAGTGTTAGACATTAAAAAATGCTTTTTCTGCATATATTGAAATGATCCTGTGGTCAGTCTTCCTTTCCTAGGATAAATATCACTAAGTCATCATGCATAATCCTTAGTGGTTTGCTAATATATTTTTAAGGCGTTTTGTGTCTACTTTCATGTGAGATATTGTTCTGTAGTTTTCTTGTAATGTCTTTGTCTAGCTTTAATATTAGGGTAATATTGGCCTGATAAAATGAGTTCTGAGTGTTACCTCTGCCTCTAGTTTTTTGAAAGAGTTTGTGTAGTGTTGCTATTCTTTCTCAAACCTCACCAGAGAATGTATCAGGACACTTGACACAGATCTATTCTGTCAATACACTTGATATAGGTCTATTTAGGTATTCTATTTCTTCAAGGGAGAGATTTGTCAAATTTTTCCATTTCATCTAAATTGTCTAATTTGTTGTCATAAAGTTCATAATATTTTCTTATAATCTCTGGTATGGTCTGTACCAATGTTTCATCTTTTATTGCTGATTTTGGTGACTTTTATCTTCTTTTTTCTTTTTCAGTCTTGGCTTATCAATTTTGTTGATATTTCAAAGAACCAACATTTGGATTAATTGATTTTTTCTGTTGTGTTTCTTTTTTCTAGTTCATTGATTTTTCCTCTGATCTTTATTATTTCCTTGCTTCTGCTTAATTTGATTTTGATTCCATTTTCTTTGTCTAGCTTCTTAAAGTAGAAGCTTAGATTACTGAATTTAGATATTTTTTTCTAATATAAAATATTTAAAGCTGGAAATTTCCCTCTAAGCAATTCTTTAGGTGCATCCCATAAATTTTGATATGTTGTGTTTTGATTTTTCATTTGAGATATTTTCTAAGGTCCCTTGTGATTTTTTCTTTGACACATGGGTTATTTGGAAGTGTGTCATTGAATTTCCAAATATTTTGAGATTTCTCACATTTCTTTCTGTTGTTAATTTCTAATTTAAACTGTGGTTGAACATACTTTGTTAGATTTCAGCTCTTTTACCTTTATTGAGACTTGTTTTATGGCCTAGTATATAGTCTATTCTGGAAAATATTCCATGTGTACTTGAAAAGAATGTGTGTGCACTATTTTATATATTAAGCTAGGTTAAATTGGTTCTAGTCTTGTATATCATTATTAATTTGCTATCTAGTTTTTTTCTATCAGTTATTGAGAGAGGGGTATTGAAATCTCCAACTACAATTATTGAATTTTATTTCTCCTTTCAATTGTGTCAGTTTTACTTATGCTTTTTGGCTCTGTTGTGAGGTGCAAATACATTTATAATTGTTATATCTTCTTTATTAATTGATTCTTTTATCATTATGAAATATCCCTTTTGGTGTCTGGTAATATTTCTTTGCCTTAAAGACTATTTTGTCTAATGTTAATACAGCCCCTCTAACTCTCTAATGGTTACTGTTTGTGTAGTCTATTTTTTCCATACTTTTACTTTGAGCTATTTGTGTTTTTTAATCTAAAGGGTGTCTCTTGTAGACAGATTATAGTTGGATCTTGCTCTTTTATCCAGCCTAACAATCTCTTCCCTATGAATAAAGCATCTAGTCCATTAACGTTTAATGTATTTATCAATGTGATTGGATTTATACCTGCTATTTGGTATTTGTTTCCTATGTCTTGTATATTTTTTGTTCCTTTGTTCCTTTTATACCACCTTCTTCTGTGTTAAACAAATATTTTTTAATGTATCATATTAATTCCTCTGTTAACTTTTTGAATATTTTTTTGAGGTATTTTCTTATGGGTTACTCTAAGGAATGAAAGATGAATGTTTAACTTATTACAGTCTACCTCATATTAATGCTGACTTAATTCCAGTAATACACAGCAACTTTGCAAACAATATAGCCCCATTTCTCTCCTCCTCTTTTGTGCTATTACAGTTATATATAGATAAAATATATATGTATATGTTGTATATATGTATATATTTCACCTATATATGTTACGTACTCAACAATAAAGTTTTACAATTATTATTAAAAATATATTTTTAAAGGAAATTAAGAAAAGAGTCTTTTAATTTATCTACATAGTTACCATTTCCAGAGTTCTTCATCTCTCCCTAAGAATTTTAGTTTATGTCTGGGAATATTTATCAAGACTGAAGGGCTTCCTTTAGTACTGTTTGTAGGTCAGGTCTGCTAATAACACATTCACTGTTTTTGTTTACCTGGGAATATGCTTATTTTTCCTTCATTTTTTGAGGAATAGTTTTTCTGGATACAGAATTCTTGGTTGATGGATTTCTTTTTTAAATCAGCACTTGCATATGTCATTCTACTGCCTTTTGGCCTCCACTGTTTCTAATGATAAGTCAGTCATCAATCATGTTGTTTCACTGTACATAATGAGTCATTTTTCTCTTGCTGCTTTCAAGATTTTCTCTTTGTCTTTGTTTTTCAGTGGTTTGACTATGATGTGTCTAGGTGTGAATTCTGTTGTTTATCCTTTTTGGAATATATGGAGGTTCTAAGATTTGTAGATTATTTTTCATCAAATTTGGGAAGATTTTAGGGATTATTTCTCCACATATGTGTTTTTCCCCTTCCTTGCAGTACTTTCTTTCTGGCACTCTTGTTTCATATATGTTGATACGTTTAACATTGTCCCACATATCTCTAAGGCCCTGTTTTCTGTTTTAAGTCTTATTTTGTTTTTTCTCAGACTGAGATAATTTCTATTGATCTATCGTTCAGTTCACTAATTCTTTTTTGTCTCCTCTCAAAATACCCTGTTGAATGTAACAAGTGAATTTTTCATATTGATTATTGCACTTTTCAACTCTAATTCATTTGGTTCTTTTTGATAGTTTCTATTTCTCTATTGATATTCCTTATTTGTTGAGTCATTGTCATAATGTTTTTCTCTAATTCTTTGAACATAGTTTCCTTTAATTCTTTGGACATACTTATAACAGTTGTCTTAAACTCTAAGTTTGCTAAATACATCATTTGGGTTTACTCAGAGTCAGTTTCTATTGACTACGTTTTTTTTCCTGAGTATGGGTCACACTTTTCTGATTCTTTGCAAGTTTAGTAACTGTTTTTCTTAAAAATTGAAATTTTAGACAATATGTGGTAGTAACTCCGAGTTCTGATTTTTTTCCTGAGGATTTTGTATTGTTTAAGTAACTTTCATGGACTTAAACTTATAATATTTCTTCTCCATGACATGCAGCTACTGATGTTGACCCTGTGTCTGCCTAGCATAATGGTCAGTCAAGATTTGAGTAGAGACTTTTCGCAAACACTTTGAGCCCATAAGGCTTCTATTCTCTGCTAGTCAATCTTTGTGTGGCTCAGGAAACACATTCAGAATTCTACCATTCTCAACACTGCCTTGGTTTTAGCTTCCCAGTAGGCTTTCTTGAGTCTCTGCTGCATGTACATATAGGTTCCCAGTAGGCCAGGAATGTTTAGAGAGCTTACCTAATCCTTCTATGGATCTCTCATATCCAAGGTTTTCCTGTTCAATTTCTCATTGGTCTGCCACTTGTCTCAACTAGGCAGGCAAAGCTGCAGCAATCTCAGGCTGGAAAAGCTCCAGGTTTCCTCTTTTGTTTCCTAATGAGTTTGCCACTTTTAGTGGATAAGGCTATGGGATTTTGACCCACTTCCCCCTCACCCCAAATTGAGTCAGCCCCTTCTGGCACCAAAGCTGATTGTTTCCATGTCCAACCTCAGACTCCTAGAACTACTGTTCTCACTGACTGAACTGGGAGGTGGGAGGGGAACAGTCCTTGTGAAGAAGGTCGTAGACTTCCATTGCCCTTACCTGGAGCCCTACAAAATTTTCAAGAATAAATGCATCTCAATTTACTGTCTGCCTTTAGTCAACTTCCAGAGTCCTAAAATGTTGTTTTGGCAATTTTTTCCAGTTTTATACCTTTTTCCCCCTTAGAGGATTTGCTGTGCTCTTAACACCACCATGGCTGGAAGTTTAATTCATCTACTGTTTATATAATAAACAAATCATAAAATTTGATTTTAGGGCTACTGGAAGAGTCCAATGTCAAGCACGCTTTCAGGTCTGTAAGGACCTTCATCACAGAGCCACAAGTAGTTGCATATCCTTCCATTGCCACCGTCTGATTTTTGGTCTGTATACATGGCTGTCTTGGCTGGTTCACCACGGTTCTTTATAACGTTATGAGCAAGACATAATGTACATGTTTGGTCTCTAGCCTCATCCCTGTTTCATGAAGCAAAGCTCCAGCTAACTAGGTTGATCACACTGCATTTCAATTGATTATTGTTGTGTAGTCCATATGGAAGATCTTCAGTGGTGGAGATAAATGGTGGGAAAGAAACCAGAAAATCAAGAATTATAATCATCTTATTAAAGAGCAGAATCCCAATCAGAGAAAACTAAATGAGGTTTGCTAGTTAGCAAACCCCACCTGGAGCCTTCCACAAACCACTAATCAAAAGCATCTCACTTATGAGCTAGACGTTACACAGATGAGTAGATTTGGGTTGGATTAGTCAAATTCCAGTAGCGTGGGTTTGCCTAGATTCATTTTGATTGTAAAGATCCCTTCAATCAGTGACTTGTAAAAGAAATGTTTAGATTTTCAAGACTAAGTTTTATTTTGCACAAAATGCTTTCATTTCATTGATTGTTCATTGTACACACTGCATTTTGTTCTCTGGCTAGAAGTTCAGGTGTACAGGAAGATGAGCACTTCATTGAGTCACTCTTTTCCAGAGCAGTGACTATTTTATATGAATAAAATAAAGTTTAATAAATTGTCTGGTAATGCCAGGCTTATGAATAGGAATGTACAAAGCATAGAAAAGGAAACTGATTTCTGCCAACCTAAAAATACACTGAAAAAGAAAGGAACTGCAAAATTGTACAAGCTTGGCTGTTCCTACTTTTACTGTTCTTTTTAGCAAAATTGACAGACAGCTTGCCTGCCAGGGAGCTTTGTACCCTTGGCTGACAATCTAAGGAGTGAGGGTGGCAGCTTGGTGTTGTTCAGTTGCTGACTGATATTCTACCAAGAGTATTTGACAGACAGGCACCATTTATTGTGAGAGGTCAACACGACCCTCCTTCAAAATGAGTAGTTTAATAAACCAAGCATCAAAATGGAGTTAAGGAAATCTCAAATTCTCCAGCCTCAAACTCCCAATTCTTCTGCTAGAGAGAAAATACAGATAGAAATGTAAGGAGTTTGTTGGATGTTCCTTAAAACTCTATGGGTTAGAAAAGATCTTAAGAAAAAAATATCCTGCCTGAATTTTATTGCAAGCTGAAAAACGACTGCTGGTGACTAGCAGTTTCTTTTCTGTGAAGGGAGACCTATGAGGTTGTCTTTCAGATAGCAGAGGACAGTCATTTCATGGCATTCAGCAAATGCTCAATGAAAGAATAATGATAATGGTAGATAGTGATACCAACATAGCAGCAAAAAATAGTGTCCAGTGACTTGTCAAGTGGGTCTTTGCTTTCACCTCTGCTGTTCTTTCCTCTCTTTCACCACCTTGTTCTTTCCTCTCTTTCTTGGCCAACCTTCTTGGGGAACTACTCTACATTTACTAGTTTCACTTCCTCCCCTTTCAGCTCATAACAAGAGCACTAGGGGTAAGAGCGCAGCATCTTATCTTCCATGATTTCAACCTTGGAATGATGCACGGATGACTGTATCTGATTTAAGTCATATCCTCTTTCCAATCTTGCCACATAAAATGGTTTCTAATATTATCCTGTGCTCTCTGGCCTTTTTACTATTAATACGTTCCTAGATTTAGTGTGGATTGTCTCATTACTGGCAGATCAACAGATCCTGTCCAGGTAAATGGTCCACATAGGTCTCGATCTGTGCATTTTTGTCATTAGGGGCTTTATTCCCCACTTCAAATCTTGCTTTTTTTTTTTCAACCAGATAGGCTATACCATCATTTCAAAAAATTGGGTGAGAGATAAGACTAAGTTTCTTCTCTGGGGTTAATGAAAATTTGATTTTTTCCTATCCCTTTTGCACAAGAGAGGGAGCAGGGTTTTTGACAGTAAACATATCACTGGGGAGTATAGATAACGTTTCTGTGAGGGTCTGCTTCTTGGAGACTCACTTTGTAGGTGTCAATTGATCCAAGCAGGTGGCCATTTCCTTGGATAGCTGGAGGAATCTCTTCCAGAAAGCACTGCCTGGCAAAGGGCTTCATTGTCATTAGATAGGTTTTGTTTGATGGTGGTTACATGAAGCCACTGTCCCCACAACTTTATTGGGCAAGCTCATCACAATAGAATTACTACTGATCCCCTGCTTAAATTGATAAGCTAAAGCAGATTTGTTTCAGTCCAGCTCTTGGATAATCTCCCAGTGCCAAAATTCTGGAGGAACTGCTGAGCCTGCCGCCAGCCCACTGTAGCATCTAGACACGAGCCCCAAGCTCAGTTTGCACTGGGCCAGATATTTCCACGCAATGAATGAGTTGGGTCTTCAGCACACCTTTCCTCTGCCTTACTGGGAATAAAACTGTAGATTTGGGGTGGGGGCCGAGCCAGGCATTGGAGTGGAGGAAGACAAGATGACAAAGTCCAGAAATACTGAGGTTGAGGATAGTAATCTGCCACTGGCTCACTGAATCAGTCAGTCCTTCACACAGAAATGGTTCAGAGCCCCAGATGGCACAAGGAGGCTTTCCTCCGGAAGATTTCCACAGGCATGCAGTTGGGGGCCTTTTCTACTAGGAAACTTGGGCTCATGCAGCTGGCATTGCAGACACAGGACGGCAGCCTGTTTAGTAAGGCTTGGCACTGAGCATCTGTGCACATGAATAAGAATACCTGGAATAATGTTGTTGCTACTCTTACTGTGGGAACAGTTACTCTTATAATTGTTTTTCTCATTCTGTCAAAGGCTTTTGGTGTGTATTATGTGGACATGTTTTCAGTTCTCTCGCATATTTACCTAGGAGTGGAATCGTGGTGTCATGGAGTGCCTTGGTGTTTAACTTTTTGGGGAGCTGTCAAACTGTTTTCCAAAGCGGTTGTACCATTTTACACCCCCATTCAAAGGTATGAGAATTCCAATTTATCCACATCCTTGTCAATACTTGATATTGTCTGTCTTTGATTTTAGCCATCCTAGTGAGTGTGAAGTGGTTTCTATTCATTTTTGAATCAGTAATTTATGTTTTTCCAGAACTTTATCCATTTCAACCAAGTTTTCAAATTTTTAGGCATAAAATTAGCATATATATTGATAACTTCTTTTATTCCTTTTAAAAATTTGTGTGTTCCTCATTAATTTTTGATCAATACTGCTAAATATTGGTCAATTAATTATTTTCAAAAAAACTTTGTTAATCTTCTCCATTGTATCCTTCCATTTTATTTATTTCTGTTATTATATTTATAATCTCATTTTTTATATTTTCATTCTGCTTATTCTGTTCTTTTTTTAACTTCCTAACTTGGATGCTTAACTCATTGATTCTGAGCTTTTCTTCTTTTTCTAATATAATCTTTTAAAATTTAATATTTTCTTCTAAACACTGCTTTAGCTATATTTCACAAGTAATAATATACAATGTTTTATTATTGTTGTATTCAAGTTATTTTTCAATTTCCATATGGTTTATACTTTGAGTCACGGTTATTTTTTGGTTTTTGACTTTGTTCTTTCAGACTTGTATCTTTAAACAGACAAACACTTATTAAGTTATATTTTTTACTGATTTACATATTTTCTACTGACATATAGTTGTAGTTAGAGAAATGTTCTCAGTGTGAAACCAACTCTGAAACATATTGATACCTTATTTATGGCCTAGAATTTGGTTAATTTTCATAAATGATCCATGTGTACTCTAAAAGAATGTGTATTCTTGAGTTGAGTGCAATGTTCCATGTGTCCACTATTATGTCAAGCTTAAAAATTGTTTTTTTCAAATATTCTGTGTATGTCCTCATTTTTGTCTACTTAATCTGTTATTTTCTGAGAGCTGTGTTGAAGTCTGCTTTGATGTTGGATTTGTCAAATTCTCCTTATATTTCTGAAAATCTTTGATTTTTCTATTTTGTTGGTATATTATTAGATGCTTATAAGTTTAGAAGTATTATATTTTCCTGATGATTTATTTATTTTTAATTGTAATTACCTTCTATTGCTATGTGTTTTACTTTAAAGCTTCTATTTTTTTTCTGATAACTGAATAATTGCACTAGCTATATATATATATTTTTTATCATAGTTATCAAATATATATATATTTTATCATATTTTTACCCTTTAATGTTTTTGAGTCCTTAGATTTTAGGAGCATTTTTTTTTTTGGTAGAAAGAGTCATAAAATTCTTGTGTTTTACTTAGTGATTATAGTCCATTTACAATCACTGTTATTTTCAATATATTTCTATTTATCTCTACCATATAATTTGTTTTATATTTGCCGTACTCTTTTAGTCTTTTTTATTTTCTGCTTTTCTTGCCGTCAATTTGATTGATTAATATTTCCCTCCTCATTTCATTTTTCTTGCTACTAGTTTGGAAGTTATATAATCTATTTGTATTCTTTTAGAGGTTGCCTTAGAAATCTTAACATACGTATTTAACTTAAAGTCTAAATCAGAATCTTTGCCTTCCTCTCAAATAATCCCCAGGCCATAATTTCTTTTAAATCTGATTACCCTCTCCAGATTTATATGCTATTGTTTTTGTCAGGATTTTAATTCTATCTCAAAATCTAAAATCCTCTAAATTAGACATTTTTTATTGTTTAATACCATTACTGTTTGCTTAGATTTGCCTATACAGTGATCTTTTCTCCACCTCCTCTCATCATTCCTTCATGCATCTTACATCTTCTTTATGGAATCACTCTTGTCCTACCTGAAGTTCTACCTATTTTATAAGTTCCTTTAGTGAAGGTTTGTTGATATTAAAATTTCTGAGTTTCGTTATCTATGAAAATGTCTTTATTCAGCCCCTGTATTGAAACATATTTTTGCTAGCTATACACTTCTAGGTTGACAGTTCTTTTCTCTCTACACTTTGAAGATATTACTAGATATTCCTCTAACACTGTCTGGCTTCCGTCTCTGTTCTTGAGGACCAGCTGTTCGTCCAAAACTAACTTCTTTGTAAATAATCTATCTTTGTTCTCCTTCCTCCCACCCCACAGCTCCTTATATTCCTCTATTTATCTTTGTTTCTCTGGAATCCTGGAGCTTCACTGTGTTGTGTGTAGTTGGGGATTCACTTTTGTTTATTCTGCTGAAGATTAATTTTTAGCCTTCGTGAATATGAAGATAGACACATTTAATCAATTCTGGAAAATGCTCAGCCATTCTCCCTTCAAATATTGTCTATCCCCAATTTCCCTTAGTTCATTTGGAACTATAATTAAATATATGGTAACCCTTTCTTACCCCATCTTCTACACATTTTAACATTTAAACAATATTTTCTATGTCTTTGTCTCCTTGTGCTGCATTTCTTCAGACTTCTCTTCCATCACACCAATTTCTTCTTTGGCTGTATCTAATCTGCTGCTTAATCCATCCATTGAGATTTTAATTACAACTTTAATGTTGCATTTCTAGACATTCTATTTGGTCCTGCTGTACCTAATTGTCTCTAATTTCTGCACGATTCTCTTATTTCTTTGAAAATATTAATAATACTTATTTTATATTTTCACTCTGATAATTCCAGTATCTACTGATTTAGTAGATCTATTCCTGAGGTCTTCCGACTCTCACTCATGGTGTCTTATTTCCTTGCGTCTTTAGAGAATTTGAGCTGGGAGACAGCTCATGTTCCCTGGGACTTTATATGTGGGCATTATTTGAGGCATGGATTTAAAGTACATTT
The DNA here is from genome assembly GCF_020826845.1 of Diceros bicornis minor. Classification (NCBI taxonomy): domain Eukaryota; kingdom Metazoa; phylum Chordata; class Mammalia; order Perissodactyla; family Rhinocerotidae; genus Diceros; species Diceros bicornis. The sequence goes on along the minus strand of NC_080772.1, from coordinate 9,357,183 downwards.
GTGTTTCTTTCTGACAAGTGCTTCACGGAAAAAAAATAAACCTATGTCACTTTCAATTAAATTTTTAGCTTGAGGATTTTCAGGTCCCATACATAATATGAATTTAAGACACATCCAGGTCAGAGTAACCAAGTGGTTGGAAGTGCTTATAGGAGACACTTTAATCTTATTTGCTTCTCTGCTCAGAGTCTAGGCTGAGCTATGGAAGTTCCCCTGTGCAAGATCATTTCCCACCTCCTCCCTGCTTTGGCTTTCCCACACTTTGAGGTTCTGGCTTTACATGGGTATCTCTGATTGGCCCTCTTCACTACTTGGGCTCATTAAAATTCAGGTTCTCTGCCACTAGGATGAGCAGATGCTCTCAGAGCAAAAACTGGCTTCACACTCACCACTCCGGATCATGCTTTCCTGTTGTTTGTAGCTTCTCTTGTCCTTATATTCCTGCCAACTCAGCTATGCTTCAATATTTTAAAATATATTTTATCCAACATTTTATAAGTTTTTGTACCAAAAGGTTTTCTTTATCTGTATAATAGGCCATATTGCCTGGCATAGAAAACCACTAATCTCTTCTTTAAATTGATTTGGGCAGACTTATTTCTTGGCATCTTCTTTTATAAGCCTCTCTCTTTCTTATTTTCTCTTTGTGTTTTGCTTCCTAGTTCCATATTTTATTCATCTCAGGCCACGAAGAAGTCTGCTCTGAGTCACTGCTCATTGAACACGCAAAGGTATTTTGGTGCATTGCTTTAGGTGTTCTTCTTTGAGTTGAGTTCAGACCTAAGTTAACTTTTTTCATCTGGTATTGTGCCCCTAGCGTTACGCTTACTGAGTTATTCTGGATCCAACCTCTCTCGCTCTTCAGCTGCTCCAGCTATCACACCTTCTCTCATGATTACCCCCAGGACCTTTTCAGTTTTACTCTTTTCATCTTGATTCTGCCCCTTCCTAGTTTCTTTAAAAGAGGTCCCATGATTCTTCACATTTCTGCTTCTTTGCTCTTTGTGACTCACTTAACATTTCCTTCAAAGAATTTCTCATTCCTGGGCCGGTCCAGTGGCATAGTGGTTGGGTTTCTGTATTCCGCTTCGGCGGCCCAGGGTTAGGAGGTTCAGATCCTGGATGAGAAACCTAATCACTGCTCGTCAAGCCATGCTGAGGCAGTGTCCTACATAGAAGAGCTACAACTCTACAACTATAATACGTAACTATGTACTGGGGCTTTGGGGAGAAAAAAGAAAAAGAGGAAGATTGGCAACAGATGTTATGGCAGGGCCAATCTTCCTCAAAAAAAAAAAAAAAGAAATTTCTCATTCCTGTCATTCATACATCTAAATTGACAGGCCTATCTGTAAACCACATGCAAAATAATTCTTACTCAGTCATGAATTTTAATAAACATAGATCTGTTATTTGCTTGAGTTATTACTTGAGTATTTTCTATGTGCCAGGTCTTACTTTATTCACTATGTAGCGTTATGTCATTTAATCCTCTCAACTATCCCAAGAAGCAGGTATCATTTAAAAATCCCCATTTTATAGATGAGGAAGTTGAAGCATCTACATATTAACTAACATGCCTACATTTTATTGGTATTGAATAGTGGAGATGGATTTGACCTAGACACTTGATTTCAGAGCCCATATCTTTACCAGTATGAAACACTGCCTTCCAATAAATAAAACAATGTATGTATAGTAAGTGGCATTGTCCATGTCACATAGTAGGCACTCAACAAGTGTTTGCTTCTCCTCCTTATATCATTCACATTCTCAGATCCATATGACTTTGGGGGACTGGTGGGATTTCTTTACAACAAGGCTCTAAAATTGACCATGTAGGTAGCTGGCAACCTAATTACAGTAAGGGGAGCTTTGGACTCATGTTACAAACCCTTGAGATTAGATTAGAATCCTTGGACCATCAGCTTTATTGTTACTTAACCCTGATTCACAAATCACATGTAAACGTCTAAATTTAATTTCAGCTAGAAACATCCCTCCTCAATATAGCAAATTGAATGAGCTGCTTGCTAAAGTCATCTCTTGATTCAGATTGGATATCAGAATCCTGCTATCAATACTTTTATGCACAACTTACTTCCTTTACAAAAACTCTTTTTTAAAAAAATTTTTTTTGAACATTTATTTATTTAGTGTGTGTGTGTGTGCGCACGAGGAAGATCAGCCCTGAGCTAACATCCATGCCAATCCCCCTTTTTTTTGCTGAGGGAAGACTTGCCCTAAGCTAACATCCGTGCCCATCTTCCTCTACTTTATGTGGGATGCCACCACAGCATGGCCTGGCAGGCGGTGTGTCGGTGCACACTCGGGATCCAAACCTGGGCCACCAGCAGCAGAGCCCCTGCACTTAACTGCTAAGTTAAAAACTCTTTTTTTTTTTTTTTTTTTTACTATGAAGAACACATATTTAATCTTCAATCTCTGTGTTGAATTCTGAGCAGAAATAGCATATCCCATAACTTTTGTAACATACATTTCTTTTCCTTGTTTAGAAAACTAGATATGGCAGCAATAGCAATGAAAGTAATGAAGAATGCTGAGCACAGACATGTGTGTCTGAGAGCTCTTTCAGCGTGCACAGACCCTGGGCTCAGGTGCACTAGCAGCTGGACCTTCTATGGTATCTGGGTCAATCAACTCTTGAAGTTTGAAAGGTCCATAGAGATAATCAAGTTCAATGCCTTTACTTTGCAGAGGGGAAAATGGAGGCTCAGAGAAGAGAAATGATTTGCAGGGTATGGTCAGCCCTGAACCCTGTGCCCAGTGTCACAGAAGCACAGGACTGAGACATTTCTTTCTTTCTTTTTTTTTGTGGTTTAGAATAAAGAACATTTATTGACCTAATTGTTCTTATAAATAGCTTCACAACTGAACGTGATAGCAAAAAAACCGTGTATGATTTCCATTTGTCTCATTAAGTCTGTGCTATCCATATTTTTCTACTTCTCCTGCAGGAGGAAGACCTACAAGAGATGGAGGATTTAGCCCATAAAGTGGAGACGTAGTCTGGCCACTTTTCTGATTACATGATTGTGAATGACAGCTGGCCAGCTGCATGTGCCCGCTTGTCTGCTGTTCAGAAGTCTCAAGAGGAGCCTCGGTGGGGGTCAGCAACGCGGATTTCCCAGGACGCTGACTGTTATCGAGGCCTCCTGCTTAAGGCTGGAGTTTTAACAGTGTTTCTCATTACAGAATCTGGAATAACTGCTGCGTCTAAAACAGCAGTGTTTGACCTCTTCTAATGTGTACAACTTGAACAGTGCTGCAGTTTATTACTTAATCTTATTTGAAAAAACCTTGTATTTATATGGCTATGGAGAGTTACCCATTTGGCTTTTAGGAAAAAAATGTTTCCTTTACGTCATATGCAGCCATGGTAGGAATATGAGTAATGTTAAGGACCGGGTCATTTCTGATGACATGTCCTTGGCAATAAATTATCAATGTGTGAGGTTAGAGGTCAAAAGACCACGGGGAGAAACGTCTTCTTTGAGTTAAAAGAAAAAAAGTGGACCAAAGAAGCCAAAATGTCTTTCCAAAGTAATGGAAGAAGACTTCTGAGGTCAAATCCGAACACATCTCAGGAATTTTCCAGGATAAACTTCAACTTTTGTGCAACACTATTCTAATTTGGTTGTGGTAAATATAGGCTTCTGATCAGCAACTTGTCAAATACATTTATTTTTAAATTCCTCTTTACTTAAAAGCACATCTGCGGACTATTCTTAGCAGAGCTGTAACACCAGTGCTACCCGAAGTTCTTAATTGACTGCGGCCGTGAGGGACACGCAGGGGTTAAATTTTGGTTGGCTAAATAGTCATTAAAAGTAGAAGCACTGTAAAGTAAAGCACCTAGGCATTCTGTGGGACTCGAGAACCTGCTAATTTGTCTTAATAAGAAAAATGGTTCTGACTGAATATATTATACGGTACATTTTAAAACCGAATCCATAAAATGGCTTGTGCATTAAAGACTAATGTAGAGAGAATAGATTTGCATATGTAAGGAAAATGATGCACTTGATAAGTATGTAGCATTTGAGAAAAATATGCTGTATTGAAAAGTGATTTGTAACAGGGTAGCTAGTTCTGGGCAGCTCAACATGCAGATAATTTTGCAGAGTGTTACATCTTTCCATCCTCAAAAGAACAGTAGCAACCCTTCGAGGACCAGCTGGAAGGTTTCAGGGGCAGCTAACTTATCTCTAAGTATATATTTTAAGTGGATTAGAAAATTAGGCCTAGCTGTAGGCAAAACTATGAAATGGGCAAAATTTTCTGGGACAAAATTTCCTTTCCTTCTGCTGCAGTCATATGCCGGAGTCTTCGTGTTGCTCTGCGCCCACTCCACAGCCCCCTTTAGGGGACTCACACGGTCCAAGAAATGCCCTTAGCTTCAAATTTGTCTCCTTTCCTCTTGTCATAGATGCTTTCCTCTATTGTACTCTATTTAAGGAAAGAGACCCCTCCTCTGACTAGGGCACAATGGTTTACAATGAGTCAATAATTCAAACAAATCCTAATTGATGTGTCATCAAACCAATATATTAACTCTATAAGCGGACTAAATATCTTAACCCAGATAAAATGCTTGCATCTTCTGAAAGCCCTGAGCAAGTGACACTAATGCTGGGATTGGTACACATGCTGATAGATGGATGGGGGCATGTTTTGACCAGCTAAGACTTCTGGTAACATTGTGTGTGTGTGTGGCCCTGTGTTCAAAAGCATGAACATTCCTTAGACTTTTAGAAGTGCCTGTAAGCATGCTTAGGTGTGTGTGCAGTGAACTCTTATTGATTTTTGTGGGATAAGGAGTTGTATGATGGGCTGCAGGGTGAACCCCACTTTGCATATCAGGAAAGGGAGAGCTGCCCGTGTGTGCCCCAACACAGTCATCCAGGGCAGGCAAGGACAGCTCTGGGGCACAGTGTAACTATGCAAAGAATTCTCGAGTTCAACTATCCTTCCACTAAATGAATAAAAAAGCAGTTAAGTAGAAACACTGTGGGGTTAATCTTCCCCACACTGAGTGGGTGGAAATCCCATTACCATGAACAGATTTACACATGTAAGTCCAACACATCCACAGGAGGCTATTTGCAAACGCTGTATGATGAATAATAATAATAAAACTAAAATCTTAAGGCTGTTTATTCTATGCATGTTAATGCAGTGTAGCTTTTGTCTTCACATCAGCAGTCCCATGATGAAACCTCATTTTCAAGCTGGCTTATCTACTATGATTGGATTTCATAGAGTTAACTACTATCTAAACAGTCTTGAAGACTATTTGCTTATATGTATCTATATATATAGACACATATATATACAATTACAGATGAAAGTTTAGTATCAAGTAAAAACAACCAACATGAAAGTTTTCAAATTCACACTAAGTTCTGTCATGAGATACTTTTGAAGCTGCATTTAGTTCTTTTCCATTGGTAGGCCTATTCAAATCTATAAACGTTAAACTAGGAAGACTCCCTTCAGAGCTGATTCAATTATGTTACAAGTTTTAGAGAAGAGAAAGAGAATATACTCTAGATTGATACTGTGGTTCATTGTTGACTTTATCTAATGTATATGTAAGTTAATCATATTCCACATTATATATATATATATATTTTAAGGTAAGTAAACTATTTTAAATAAAAAGAGAAGCATATTATCTTGACTAGGTTTTTCTTTGGTAATAGATAATTATTTAAAGAACTGGACTCTTGCTCTCTCTCTCTCCCTTCCATTCTTCAATTAACAAACATTTATTGATTGTCTACCTCGGACAATTAGCTCTCTTCTCTCCTCTTCAACCTTTTGGATTACGCTTGCTTTTCCAAAGGATTTCATTTCCTTTGGAGAGATGACAATGCTTTTTTCTCTGGAGTGAAATAAAGACTTATAGAAACTAAAACCTCTTTTCATTTACAAATGACCATCAATAGACACATAAGAAAGAAGAACTTTGCTTAAATCAGTAGTCTTAAAAATGAGTATAAAAAAGTAAATAAAGCTTGAGTTTATTTATTTTTGTTTGATTTAGTTTAATTTGTTATTACTGTCTGTTCTTATACTAACCATTGTTCAGTCACAATTATCATAAAAGGAACTTCTAGATTCCACAGGCAGATAACTGTGAAATGCCATCATTTAGGGAATTCTCTATAGATTCACTATTTTTGTATGCCATTAACAAAAGAGAAAATTCCATCTATGGTGTGTTATAATTCCAAGGCAAAGCTTGTTTGTTAATTAATATTTAAGATATTATAAACGAGTTACATTTATAGATATTTAGCTCTTTTCCTCTGTGATACATTTTTGTCTTGATATTTTGAATGGAAAAAAATAATTCTTGGGTTGGAAAAAAAAAACCTCTGGTACTGTGAGAAAAATACTATGTATACCTACAAAAATTTGTATTGTAAATTTAAATTTTAATATATTTTCAGTAAACTAAAAGGCAATGCTTCTTTAAGAGCTAGTTTGTCACCTTGCAGAGGGCAGGCCATGGATAGTGATTTAACCTTGATCAGGAAGGAGGGGAGGTGGATGAAGAATCGATCTGCTACCTGGCTGAGCGAGACCTTGAGTGAACCACAGAAAGACCTATATTGAAACATGTGTTTCATGATCATCCTTTCCTTTGCATTTCTCTGATATTAGGAGGGAGATAAAGTCAAGGAGGGAAGGATCTCAGACTTTAGGGGGCCAAGTATGGCCTTTTCATGGAAAAGTCGATCAAAATAAGGTCAAGGGAGGCAGTTAGACAAGAAGGCTTTCTGGAAGAAAGAGGAACAACAAGGATGTAATCAACATAATTTCTCTGATAAATGGAATTTTCTGAGACCTTCAGATTTCCTCCCATAAATGTTTTCATATTCACAAAGCAATGTATAACATGTATACATGCCCAACTACCCACTACTTAGTTTACGCTAAAGATTACTGCCAGCACTAATGCAGTTTCCCTATCCTGCCCCCACCACCATTATCTGCCTTTTTCTGATTGGAGACAAAGCCAGACTGGATACCAGGATAACACAAGGAGTAGGTGGTTTACAACAGCTCAGGGGCAAAAAAATATGCACTTAACACAGTGCTTACTTTGCACCAGGTGTTGTTTTAAGAGCTTTACAAATATTTAATCTTCACCAACCCCCTAGGAAGTAGGTATTGTCCTCACTTTACAGATGAGAAAACTGAGGCACGGAGAGGATAAAATAGTTGCCCTAAGTCACATAGCAAACAAACGGAGCTAGGAGTCCCTCCCACGCAGTCTGTATCCAGAGCTCACGCTCTGAAATGCTAAATCTTAGCAAAGGCAACCCTCCTGCTGCCCCTACCACCCACGACACACACAAGTCAATGTTTGTATTGCAGTGAGCCTTCTCCTGGATAAATTTAGCCCTTGCAACCATAGAGAGATGGTATTTTAAATTATGGAAAGAGCTAAATGTTACAGTCCATAATGTCACGTGGCACGACGGGATTAACTACCAGTGGCTTTGCTCTCCAGTCCATGAAGAAATGATCAGATGCCAGAACAGCTGAGCAACCCCAAGAGATGCATCCTCTCTGTTTTCCAGGGTGACTACTCAAGTTTTCCTTGAGTAGTTTATTAGCTTCTCCAAGAATACCATTAAGGAAAAATATAGAAGGAAGTATATGATGATGAAGAAAATTTAATACAAAAAGTGTTTATGCTAGGAACTGAAATTTTAGATGACTGTATGTGGCGATAGTACTCAACAATGCTCATAGGGTTAAGAAGTTGCATACACATCTATATATCAGATGTTTTTGATAAATGCCAACAAAGAATTCACTTTGACAGCATAGACACAGGCATGCACACTTCACATTCAAAATAATAGGAACAACATGAGGAATCCGTAAGCTGAAAATGAACCTACATTCCTAAAATCTCAGTAGGCCAAGGTAATTGATCTTTAGTTGTAGTTACTGATATTATTAAATACTGGCATTTAAGAGCATTTTGAACTTTGATTCTGAATTCCTTTTAACTTGAAGTAAATTCACATTCAATCTATATGTAAGTTACACAGCCTAATGATGTTTTGGGGATTAAAGAAATTCTGTCAATTAAAATCCTTAAAAAGCTTCTCTATATAAAGCAAACAGAGGCACTTAGATGTTCTTTCTCTCTTCTAATAATGCTTTGCTTTATCTCAGAGAGAAGACTAAGCTTCAATGTAGCACTTTTAATTATTTCTCCCCTTAATCAAGGTCCAGTCACTTCCACTACATTTGACTAATTACTTACTCAAACACCTTTATGAATACTTTTTTAATTACACTTTTCATTTTGAGATAATTGCAGGTTCACGTGCAGCAGTAAGAAATAACACACATAGATCCTGCATACCCTTTACTCAGTTTCCCCCAATGGTAACATCTTACACACTACAGTACAAAATCACGACCAGGATACTGACATTGACACAATCAAGATGCAGAACAGCTCCATCAGCACGGGGCTCCCTCAGCTTGCCCTCTAATAACCACATCCACTTCCCTCTGTCTCTACCCACTCCTCAACCCCAGGCCACCACTAATCTCTTCTTCATTTGCATGATCTTGTCATTTCAAGAATGTTGCATAAATAGAATCATACATTTGTTTAGCCATTCAGCTGTTGAAAGAAATCGGGATGGTTTCCAGTCTTTGAGTATTATGAATAAAACTGTTATGAATATGAATGAACTGTTATGAAGCTGTTATGAACATTGTGTATAGCCTTTTATGTGAACACAAGTTTTCCTTTCTCCAGGATAAATGCTCGGTAGTACAATTGCTGAGTCATTTGGGATTTACATAGTTAGTTTTTTAAGAAATTGCCAAACTGTTTTCCAGGGTGACTGTAATTTTAATTCCTACCAGCAGTGTATGTGGGATACAGCTTCTTGTTATCCTTACCAGCATTTGTATAGTCACTATTTTCTATTTTAGCCATTCTGATAGGCTTGTAGTAATATTTCATTGTGGTTTTAATTTATATTTCCCTAATGGCTAATGATGTTGAACATCTTTTCATGTGCTTATTTGCCATCTATATGTTTCTTTGGTAAAATGTTCTTCCTGTCTTTTGCCCACGTCTTAGTTGGATTGTTTATTTTTTATTGTTGAGTTTTGAGAGATCTTTATATTTTCTAGATGCTAGTCCTTTGTCAGATATGTGGTTTGCAAATATCTTCTCCCAGTCTGTGGCTTATCTTTTCATTCCCTTAACAGGGTCTTCTACAAAGCAAAGTTTTTAACTTTTATGAAGTCCAATGTATCAATTTTTCTTTTTATGGATTTGCTTTTGGTGTTAATTCTAAAAATTCTTTGCCTGGCTCTAGATCTCAAAGATTTTCATATGTATTATTTTCTAGAGGTTTTGTGGTTTGCATTATACAGTTAAGTCTGTCATCCATTTTGAGTTAATTTTTGTATAAGGTTTAAGACTTAGGTTGAATTTTTTTTTTCCCGTGGATGTGTAGTTGTTCCAGCACCATTTGTTGAAACGGCTATCTTTAGTCTATCGAATTTCTTTTGCATCTTTTTCATAAATTAGTTGGTTATATTTCTGTGTCTATTCTACATGAATTCCATTGACCTATGTAACTATCCCTTCGCCAATACTGCACAGTCTTGAGTACTGTAGTTGCGTAATACATCTTAAAATTTCATAGACTGATTCCTCTTACTTTGTTCTTAACTTTCAGAAATCGTTTGAGCTATTCTAGTTTCTTTTATTTTCCATATAAATTTAGAATAATCTTGTCTATATCTAGAAACAATCTTGCTGGGATTTTTTAATAGCATTACACCCATATTTCAATTTAAGAAGAATTGATATCTTTATAATGCTGTCTTAAAATTGATGAGCATGATATATCTCTCCATTTATTTAGATCCTCTTTGCTTTCTTTCAGCAAGATTTTGTAACTTCTAGTATGGAAGCCCTGTACATGCTTACTAGATTTACGCGGAAGGAGGAGAAGGAGGAGGGCTGCTTTGTTACTGCTGGGTGGAGGCGGATGTCCGGGCTCCCGATGTGGTCTCTATTAACACGGGAAGAGGTTGAGAGGAGGGAACCGATTACTGCCTGGTGGGAAAGAAAGTCCAGGTTCTCTACTTGCCTTCTCTAACACCACCCTGATGGGATTTGGGACAACTTGTTACAGCTTGACTATGGGAGAAGTCTAGGTTCCCGACTCAGCCTTGCTGGTTTGAATAGGAGTGGGATGGCAGTATTTACTGTGGTGTTTAGCTGGAGTAGGGCAATTATTGTCTAAAAGCTTTCTGTCTTGCTAGGATACCCCTCTCCTGGTCTTTTAGCTAGAGAAAGCAGGTTTTACTTGGGGCTTGTTCACCTGTGCCCATTGGCATTTCCGGGTTTCCAGGCTTGCCCTCCAAATCTGGGATATATGAGGCACAAAGAAAACTCAGGGAACACATTATCGTGTTGTTCATTTGGTACCAAGGTCCCTATCCAGTCTGGCTTACTCTGTATATCTTTCAGAGTCTTCTTATGATTGCTTATATAGTGTCCAGCGTTTTCAGCTGTATTTAGTGAGAATAGGGATATGTACACATATTCGATCTTCCCAGAAGTGGAAGCCCTATAACTAATTTTCAGGCACAGTTAAGTTATATAAACCACATCCAGTTTCTGTAGACTGAAAAAAATTACACAACATTCTATTTTTCTCAATAGAATTTAGTTCATACAAAGGATAATCTGCACTTAGAGACTGCCTACAGCAGCACCGTTATGAAAATCTGAGTACTGGTCTCTCAATTAGCTCATCTGCAGAGTCGGAGCAATGACTCTAAGCTACAAGAGAAGGGACCATGGCTCTTTTTCTCCCTTATGGACTTGCAAGACATACTAAAGGTTTAATGAATATTTAAGGAGGGATAAACAAATGACATCTCCGGCATTAGGTAGAGACATTTGGAGATAAAACATTTGTTCAAGAGAGCCTATTATTTAGGTGGGGATAACTAGTCCTTCTAAAATTGAATATGGACAATTCCACAGAGCTTATTACCCAGAATGTGTATGACAAATAGACCTTTTTATCATGCTATTTTATAGACAAATGGAGAGAAGATTTCCTCCTTGCATTATATACTTTCCTGTAACCAAAATTTTAACTTATAGTTAAGAATTGACTCTAATTAATACCATAAAAATATAGCAACTTTGATATACTTGCTCATATCCAACCACAGACACTTTAGAGTTAACACATCCTTTTATTTTTAACCATTTTGGTAAGAATCATCTAATATTCTTTTACTTTGAGCATATCTCTTCCATTTATTGGATGTCTACTCTAAATACAGTGGAGCATTGTTGATAACAGTTCTAGGATAACCGCTGAACATCAAATTCAATAATGCTGCTATTATCCAAGTATATGTGTATATGAATGCAAAATGTAGTATTACAGTAATAATCTAAAGGATTGTTACTAACTATTACCATATTTCATATGTAGCACTGACTTGGTTTGCTTTTACTACCTGGAAATTCTGGTAAATAATTTGCTGTGAAAGGTAACTGTAGGCAGTGGTAAGAAATCATTATTCCACAAATATTATTACATCATCTATGAATTTACAGAAAGTCAGTCAATATTAAAAAAATCAATTCATCTGTATGCTAGACGGACACTATTTCTTTGTCTACAAATACTAAGATGTTTGGACAAAAAGAAAATGTATCCAATTGCTCAACTTTTTAGCACAGTTTGGGTTGGTTTCACAATTGCCGGTGGTAAAAATACCGTGTGATTCCAAACTGCTGGTTTGAGTTGCTTCCAGCTCAATTTGTCCTAAATATCAGACTCTTTTTCAGTGTCTGATCCACGTTTAAGCTTTCTGGTGTCATAATTTGCTCACTCATTCATTAATTCATTCATTTAGTAGTTTTGAACTACTCTGCTTGGGTTTGGAGATCAAAGAAAAGTAATATACAGTTTTTGACTTTATGCATGTACAGGTTTAGTAAGGGAGATATAAATGTAAAAAAGATAATTAAAATATGACTTATTAAGTTCCATAGTAAATGTATGGACAGACCTTTGGGGAACAAACATTAAGGGCACCAAACCCAGCGTTTGTAGTTGTGTGTGTGTGTGTGTGTGTGTGTATGTGTGTGTGTGTGAGAGAGAGAGAGAGAGAGAGATGAGTGGGGTATGCTACGAGTTTTAGGAAAGGCTTCTGGGAGAAGTTATCTGAGCAGAGTCTTAAATACTGAGAAGAAATTAGCCAGGCAAAGATGGAGGGAAGAAAAGAAATAGAGTTAGCATTACTGAAGCAAAATAAATTCTGCAATTGTCCACCTCTAACTTTGAAAAGTCTAGTTCCTTTCACCTAAGCAATAGACATCCATTGCTATGTTCATGAACAAATGTCCTACTTGCAAGGTCTCTACCTGTTTAATGTTTCTGTCAGCCCGGAGGTAGCTCCAGGCGTTCATCTGCTATTTACAGAGAACTCAAGGCAGTTTGGTGTTGCTGAGGCACAAAGAGGGAAGCGAAATGTGATGTGAGTTCAGTCTGGAGACAGGGTGAGGATGGAGGGTGCTGAACATCGAGGGCCTTTATTTTAGACTGAGGGCAAAGAAAAGTCACCCATGGGATTTAAGCAGCTGGGGTTACCCAATTATATTTAGTTTTTAATTTGATCATTCTGATGTTTCTGTGCAGGGTGGTCTTGGAGAAGCCTTGGATAGGAGAATGGCTGTTACAGCAGATCAGTTGAGAGCTATGAAGTTCAAACTAGGAAGTGGCAGAGTGGATGGAGGAAAGATAGTGGGCATGAGAAATATTTAAGAGATATAGTCATTAGTTCTCAGTGTTTGAATGTGATGAAATGAGAGCGAGAAAATCCTAGGACACTCAGACTTCTGGTGTGGGTGACTACGAGGATGCCACCAACACCTATCTACCATAAAGGAAGAGATTGCAGAGGAAGATGCACTTTCTGGTTTGGACATGCTGAATTGGAGGTGTTTCCAAGACGTACAAGTCGAGATGTTCAAGGAAATAACATATGATAGCCAGACGCTCAGCAGAAGGGTCAAGACAGGAGGTCTCCATGTGATAATCATCAGCCTCAGGGTAGTAGTTAATCAAGATAGTGAGAGAGGCTGGGAGAGTGAACAGAATGAAACAATTGGGCAGTCACGGATTACAAGCAAGACTCAATTTCCAAAGGGTGAGGAATCAACATCTAGCTGAGCACATGAATTCCAGAATTGGCATTGATACTACTTTCTGTGACTCTTTGAAATCCTGGATGACCTAACTGTAGGCTGGAATCCCGTTACTCTAGATCTGAGCTCACTGTACGCCTCCAGGGGCCAGGCAAGTGACATCAGTCAGTGAGGCTGCTTGGTTGTAAGACAATGAAGAGACAGCTATTGAGGCCTCTATGCTGGTTTAAAGCAATAGGGCATGGTGGGGATTGAGACAAGCTGAAGAGCGTGTGCCTGTCTAAAGAGGGCAACCACAACTCACCTCAGCTGTGGCCATTACAGAGTACAGGTGGAGGTTGCCAGATCTTCCACTTTTTCATGAGAATTAAGAAATCTAGACTTTTATGTAAAATATTCCACTTTTTTAATCTTGGCAGCTGATTAAAATTTCAAACTCTATGCAGAGGCCCAGGGGAAAATAAAAATATCTGTGGTCTACCACTGTGCAATAGGCAACTTGGGTTGGAGTGACAGAGAATAATGTTGAGGGTCAGGAAGTTGTGAAGTCCCATTCACGAGGACTGCATTCCGTCAATAAGGACTTACTTCGTGCCTAATATGGGCCAGGTTCAATGGATTTAGTGGTAAATAAGGGAGTCAAAAATCCTGAAAAGTGAATTACATATAAGGAGATTGTTTTCCCCTGTGGTTATTCGCTTTGTGATATTGACCTGTGGTTGAAACAAACCCCAGTGTTTGTGATAGAAGAAGCAGTCCAGTACGTGGCTGCTGGTGTGAGATGGGTTCATTTTAACTCTGCCACTTACCGGATGCCACGTGTTCAGCTTTGCAACTACTAGAAACAGACCCTGGAAAGGTTCTTGAATTCTCTGTGCTTCTGTTCTCTTGCCTGTAAAGTGTGCCTCATGATAATACCAACTTACAGAGGTATTGTGAGGATAAAGTGAGATGAGGTCTATAAAGTGGTAAGCCTGTGTTCTGGCTCTGGTTGCCATATTACCTATGTAAAAGGTGAGCTGTAATAATGATTATGATGTCCTACTTGGCACCTTGCCTATGTGTCTAAAACAAGTGATTTTATGATGCTCACGGGATGTAAATGTGACTTTTGCTCATGGAAGTGTGAGTAGCTGTTTGAGAGGCAACTCGACATTTCTGAAAGCTGTACTTTAAAGAAATTGATTCCTGGGGTATAGTGCAATGCCCTGAGGGGATCCTAAGCAGGTGCAAAATCAAATTAGTTGCCAATCAATTGCATATGCTAATATAAATAAGATGCCTCGTGCTGAGCTCCTGGGAAGGCACAGATGTATATTTGGATCCCATAGGGATTGGGGGTTGCTCTTGACAATGGAGTTGCTCCAGGAAAGGTTTACTCCCATCACCACAAGCTGACACCTCTTGTCTTTCAAGTGAACCAATTCACAGAAAATCTCTTCCTGACTCTCTGTGGTGAGGCGGTCCAGCCGACCTCATGAAACAGAACCTGTGAGTTTGATTGGGTCAGATAAGAATTATGCCATATCAAAGAGTCTGTCTTGCAATATAAAGCATTTATTACTTCAGGGAATATTAATTAAGCATTTCTTGTGTGCCAGGCACTGAGCCAGGTGTTGGGTATGAGAACAAATTGGACAAATTCCGAGCCTTCGTGGAGTTTATAGTCTAATGAAGAAGTCAGGCTATTTGGGAAGAAATATTATAAGTTCAGGCTCCTAGAAGGAGAACTTAACTCAATCTGAGGGATAAGCAATGGCTTCCCAAAGGAAGTGATGTGAAAACTGACATTTAAAATTGAGCAACAGAGTAAGCCAGACAAGGAAAGATGATGAAAGCTCCAAGATGAGCAGGAGCAAGTGTTTCTGACATTACCAAGTCAAATAAGGCATCTTTTGATGCAGCTGGTCACAATTTCTTAACTATGTGTCAAGATTTGGTTTTAGGATAATTTTCAAGGCATATGTTGTTGATTTAATAGATAATATTCTTAAAGTACATGCTGACTTGGAGCACTGTCTTGGACTTAATGCCATTTTTAAATGAGCATATTATCTGTCAATTTCATAGATCTCAAAGACATTTGTAAGTGCATCGATGTTACAGAGATAGCTAAGCCATCTCCCATTTATCCCTCTCTCTCCTTGCCCCCTCTCACATTTACATCTGGGTACCTCTTACTGGCTAAAGCAACATTGTCTTCACTGACTTCCTTACCTCAAGTTTTTTTTTCCCACTTTCATTCCTTTTATGCTTTGCCACAAAATTAAATTTCCTGAGATGTAACTCTGATTCTATCATTTCTCTGTTTGCAGTTTCTCATGGATCCCCACAGCCTGAGATGCCAGGAATAAACCATTCAGCCTGGCATTCAAAGCTTTTCATATGATTCCAGCCTACCTTCTCAGCTTCTCCTGCACTCAGCTCCTTGGGAGTCAACACAGACTGCTTGTTCTGCTTTCCTGCTTCATTAACTTTTGCTCATAACATCCTTCAGTTTCTACTGCACATCCCCAGCCTGCATATGTTGAAATATACACTTCATGGACCAGCTCAAATGCTCTGTTGATTGTGAAATCATCCCTCAACCTCCTCACTCCCACGACTGTATTTTCTCCTTCCTTTAAATCCCCAGTGCTGCACCCACATACACAGCTTTAAGTGTACATCTCTTATATTGCACTTGTAAAATTATGACCTATTGGTGTAATGTGTGTACATACTCTGATGCACTTGAGGTAAAGGCTGTGTATTTCTCAACTTTGCATCTTTTATATTTTTTAGCATAGGATTCTTCACATTAAAGGTGATTAACATTTATTGAAATCTGTATTTCTACTAGCTAGCAAATTTTTTTCACTGCTAATTTTATTTATGAGTTGAAAAAGACTTGATTTTATGTACTTGTATTTAGTATGGTCTCAATTCATGGAACCATTAATTTTAGCATTTATACATGATTCCATGTTTATTATTTTATTTTACGCCCTAAGGCTCATGGGACATTAATATGTGTATCAGTACAGCATCTTTCTTGGTGCAAGCACAGAAAGGTGAAAAGGCTCTCTGAAGCCCACTGAGTTAGCAAAGAGCTGAGGTGGGATTGGAACCAAATTCTTTCTGTTCTGGGCCCTGCCATTTACCACCTGCAACTGCTTCCCTCGTGTCTCTTTCTTCCTTCTGAAGACCTAGTTAAATGTAAATATTGTTACTGAAATCAGCATTTTCTCACTATACACAGATGTCAATTAAGATTGAACATGGCTTCTGTAGCAAGTTGAGAGGAAGAATTGCAATTTAGCCTGTGTGGGTAGTCAAGCGCCAGTCTAAAACCCAGATGATTAGCCCAAATCACTCAATGTTTTTTCTTGCAGACTAAATTTGTTAAATAACCACCATTACCTAATACTCAATGGGTGTCGTTGCATATAGACCTGTTGCCTGTTGACCAGACCCTAAGGAGAGAGGGAGAGAGAGGTTTGTGTGCAGAAGGTCTGGGTGTTCTCTTTAGTGGCACTATTCTTTGTTGCTGTTGTTACACTAGGCTTTAGCACTAATATTTGCAGGCCATCACTGAGGCCCACTGGTTGAATCCAAAGCTTCCTTTTTTTGGACCTGCCTCCACCAAGTAGGCTATATGGTAACATAGAAATATCCCTGAACTTAAATTTCAAAGAGAAATTTTCATCTTTTATCTAGCTCCATCATTAATGGCTTTGTGACCTTGAGCAAATTGCTTAAGCTACCAGAAGTTTGGCTACCTAATCTCTAAACAAAGTTATTGTGAGAATCAGATAGGATAACATGTAAGAAATCACTTTATAAACTTCAAAGCACTTCACTAAAGTGAAGTGTTGTCGTTAGAAGAGAGAAATAAAGCAAGGCTTTGAATTCAATTCTATTAAAAAGTTTGAATTAAGTCTAATAGACTTACCTGCTAGTATTTTTCTGGGAGGGGAAGCGTTTTATAAAGCCAAAATAGCATAGAGCTTGCTAGATTATTCTGAAGTATTACTTACAAATACTTGATATTTTTCAACTTTATTAATCAGATTTAATAATTAAACCACAGAGAATGAGTAGAAACCTTCACAATTTATAAAGATAATCAAATATAAAAGAAAGATGTAGCTTAGCACGCTGTCTGAAAAACAATAGCAAAAGGGTACTTATAATCACCCCTCTGGACCTTTTTGCTCCAGGCTAGAGAGAGAGCATGGCTTCCTTTTATGCACAGCCTTTTAAAATTGAGAGAAGTTGACTCAATTTATTGCTCTTTTTTGCCTTCTTAGAGAGAAAGATTTAACCTAAAAAGCAACAGCCAGAGCAAATCTAAAACAAAAACCAAACCACAGTAAATCAAAACAAAACAGAGTTTTCTATATTTACAGTAGCTCTTGACTGAAAATACCAAGGCTTTTCATTAAAATATTTGGAGTGATTCTTATTTCAGAAGTCACACGGCAAGAATTTCACTCTAACTTCAAAAGGACTTTGTGTTGTTATCATTGTGTTATTATAAGGGCTGGATATACGAAGAAGAAATTAGAACGAGAAGCTGATGAAAAATAGAGAAGAACAGTTCCAAAATCTTCTGCATTCTACCCATCCAATTCTCTTAAGAATACTGAGTGATAAACAACAACCAACCAAAACAATACAAAACTTTCTTGAGGATTTGTGTGATGAAAAGAATGGTCAGCTATTGAAGAGGCTGAGAGCCTAGACATCACTGAAGAACAAATCAATCTGTTATTAATTTGTTAAGTAGTAGGACCCTAACGAGGCCTCAGGAAATCATTTTATTGATTCATTATCTACTTAAGAACGTATCATTCCCTCTAGAAGCCTCAGGGAGCTGGATCAATTACATCATGCATCAAAAATATTTGAATACAACAGCAGTAACAACAAAACACTACAATGAAAATTGTTAAAACTAGTAGTACGTATTGAATCACGGAGTCTGGAACGGTCAGTTTTAAAAGATGAGTCCAATACAACAGAACATCAATGAGGTGTTCTCCAAGTTTTGCAATTCAGCGTCTCCTTGGTTTTCGTACTGGTTAACTGAGCTTGGATCGTATGCCAGGCACTGATCTTGGAGATATCTTGTAAACTCAATAGACAAAACCCACACCAGTCCTAATGCAGCTTATAGTCTATCGAGAAAGACAGTCAAAAAACACATCTAAAAAGGAAAAATAGGCGATGTTTGACGGAAATAAACGGTAATGAGAAAAAAGTAGGACAAGGACTGGAGAGGCGAAGTGTCAGAGGGATGTGCGGCCAGGAAGGCCTTGCTGAGATGGTGACTGTTGAGAAAGCACCTGTGCAAGTGCAGCGGCTGACCACGGGGTGTTGGGAAGGGCCATCCAGGCAGAAAGAACAGCCGCTGGCGTGACCCTGTGGAGGCTGGGAGCAGTGGGGCATGTGGGTGTGTGTGTGTAGGGGTGTGTGTGTGGGGGTGGGGGGATGGCTAGTGCTGAGGATGCCCTTCGCTAAAGTTGCAGCAGTGACTTTGTGGGGTTAGCGAGGACTTGAGAAGACCTGGGAAGATGTTGACGGATGTTGAACAGAGGGGTGAGATGATCTGGGTTCCATTTAACAGGATCAGTTTGGCTGCTGTGTTGAAAATAGACTGAGGGGCAAGGGCAGAAGAAGAGTGACTTAGACCAGTTTCTCTGCCTATTCTAAGACTTGGGACAAAGTCATCGCGTCAGAATGATGGCAGTGGAGGGAGTGAGATACAGTTGAATTCTGGATCTATTTTTAACTTAAAACTAACAGGATTTGCTGATGGAAGAGATCTGGGTGTGAAAAATAGAATGGAGTCGAGGATAGCAGCAAGGCTTTTAGCTTGAACAACTGGAAGATTGAATTTGCCATTAACTGAGATGAGGAGGTGTGAGAATTAACAGGTTTGGGGAGAACTATCAGGAGCTCATGTCCGGTTTGAAATGCCGTTGCTACTGAAGGCTCTTAGCTGACTTCTTCTCTGGGCCTTGCCCTCTGCAGGGCGCTGCCTTGCTGAGGTTATGCCTCCCCTCTGAGGGCAGCCTAGATCCAATCCAATGGCTACCTGAGGCAGGGATGGGAAGACTCGTGTGTCTGCTTGTCTTAATGAAGGACCACTGGGAGGCTCCCCAGGGTTGGCTCAGTCCCCTGTGGCAACTTCATCACCGTTCAGTTCCTCCCTTCCTCCCTTAGCCCAGCTCAGCCCAGTCCTACTCCCCATCCCTCACAGCGTCATTCCTGAGAGCACACCCCAATAAACTTTCTGTACCCAAATCTCAGAATGTTTTCATGTGACCCACCTTAAGACACCTTCTGTGGGTCCACCAAATAGATGTTATGTCTTTCTTCTTGGTGTAGCTGATCCCACCAAGTTCCATTCAGTGTCTGCTTTGCAGATAACCATAATGATTGTCTCCCCAACCAGATTGTACTAGGTCTGGTACTGTGCTATGTTTATTTCTATACTTCGCTCGTAAAAGATATTGAACGAATAGTTGTTATGTGGTTAATAGATAACTGTGATGCTCCTGAGTAGAAACTAAAAATGGGAAATTAAGAATAAAAAGCAATGCTTTCAAATTGAGTTCAGATATGTCTGTTTTCCTTTGTGATTCATATACATCAGCAAAATCATAACACCCTATAGCTATCGCTTTCTTGAAATTTTGAGTGCTGTAAGCCTGTTAGCATGATGACCAGTTTGCAATTTGTTGGTTTTTCTCCTTAGGCCTCTACATTTGAATCTGCATTCTATCCAAAATTTGAAAACAGAAAAATCTAGGCAACTATAAGCAATTGTTTTTGTTGACATTGTACCAGACATAGGATTTGACTGTATCATTTGAATGGACTGATCTGTGAACTGAATTAACCAATTCATGAAATGTTTGGCCATTTAGAAAGCCTGTGAAGAAAATAAGAGACATTTCTCATAAACTCATGTTCTGGTGCAGAATGGACTGCAATGCATGATCTAGTCCATTCTCAAAATGTCCACTAGGGGAAAACCCATGTGCCCTCTGAAAGCTGTATGAGGTAAAAAGGACACTAGAGTTGACTGAGTGCTCACCACATGCTGGTGACTTTGTGGGGGCTCTTTCATTTAAGTCTCCCTGTTACCCTAGATAGCAGTGGTGCTCAACCTCGGCTGCTCATTGAAGCGTGTGGGAGCTTTAAAACTTCTGATGCCTGGGTCCCACCCAGAGATTCTGATGTAGTTGGTCTGGGTTGTGGCCTGAGCATTGGGATATTTTAAAATTTAAAACCTCCCCAGTTGATTCTAAGGGGCAGACCAGATTGAGAATCACTGCACTGTCAGGTAAAAAACATTTTTGGCTCAAAGCAATTGTATGGAAAGCAGCTGGCTAAAAGAAATTGATGGAAGCCAGTTGCCTGATATGATCTGGCTGCTGTCCCCTGACATCATGTTCATGATCCCCAGCCGTGATCATGAGCCAGCCAGAAAGAATAAAGCAAGCCTCCCTGCTGCTCAGTACAGTCTGTCCCAGATCACTTTCAGTACATTAATGTCGATCAACTTTCTATCAACAAAACTGATCTCAGCCAGATAATTTCCAGTCAGATCGCTGAGCACTCTGCAGTCACTGTAATTCCAGCAAACGAGACTGAAGCTGAGGTTCATCCCAGTTAAGAAACGAGCAGAGTAAGTAAGAGGTGGGCATGTAATTCAGACCCACAACCAAAATATCTCTGTAAAAGATTCTGAAACTTCCTATGTTAATCCAGAAGTTTTTCTCTAATATGACCTAAATGAAATGAGTAACAGCCATCCTTTGTATAGCCTAAGCTAGCATCCTTCACAGCTTTCTCTTTGCCATACTCTGTAGCTTCATTTCTTCAGAGCTTGTCTCATTGGCCTGATTTTCCAGCCTTCTAATCATTTTCAGTGCATTCCTCTAGAGAGCTCTCCTAGTTCTACACATTCATTTAACTTGCAAGGTTCCAGACCCGGTCTTTAATTACAAATTTAAAAATTATGGCAGGAGTGGAAACATAATAACCTCGTAGTGCTTAGTGCTATGCTTGCTCTTAAAGACATCACTTTGTTTCTACTGCATTAGCTTTAGTTCTACATTACTCCAAGACACAAGTTATAATCATTTTTATCAATGTGATTATTATTAATAATAATGATGGCTTCCATTTACTATACAGCTACTGTACGCCAAATACTGCACTAGAAGATTTTCAAGAGTTATGTCATTTAATGCTTATAACTCTATGAATTAAGCCTTACGTCCGTGGTCACAGTTTTTAACTCGCAGGGTCACAATTAAGCCTAGGTCTCTCCGACTCCGTAATCTATGTGTTTTCACTGCATAATTACTCTGCCCTTAAAACAATTTTCTAATGAGGTTTTAATTCTTTGAAAATTAGAAAAGAAAAAATGTTGCAGGCCAGGAATTCTTCTGTAATAGTACCCTTTGAAGGAGTCTAATGGTTTCCAAATATAAAAGAGGATACTAGTTTCCTGTAATGATAAATTGTTGATGTATATTCAGACTTTTTTCTTCTTCATCTATGGATTCAGCACACAGCCCATAAAAGGAACTCAATAAATGCTTGCTGAATGCAAGGTGAGGCCTGAGAATCTATTTCTTTTCCCACACCGTATGTGAAGATAACTCAGTCGTTATGTATTTAGCTTCTGACGTCTTCATGACTTTATATAACTGCGGTTTTTCTGACCGATTCATATAATCCTTTTTCCACCCTCCTGCGATGTGTAGGCCTGGCACTCCCCTGTCCCAGTACGATGTCCTTGATCTCCCTGACTCACACAAACGTAACAGGGCAATCAGAAGTTCTGAAAGGGAAAACGTTTCC
Organism: Diceros bicornis minor; assembly: GCF_020826845.1. Lineage (NCBI taxonomy): Eukaryota > Metazoa > Chordata > Mammalia > Perissodactyla > Rhinocerotidae > Diceros > Diceros bicornis. The sequence goes on along the minus strand of NC_080772.1, from coordinate 9,335,054 downwards.
CTTATTCCTGATCTGAATAATCTGAGATAAAATCGTGACTTTGAAAAGGTGGTACATATTGTTGTCCGGCATTTCTTTGTTAAGCTGTCTTTAAGATTTCAGTTCTTTCTTCTGCACCATCACAGACTATTGTTAGCTAGGCAAGATGTGCTCTGCCTGTTTTGACAGGACTAAACATTCTGAACAAGAAACAAGGAGGAGAGATGTGTAAAGAAGAGATGTGGGGCCGGCCCCGTGGCTTAGCAGTTAAGTGCGCGCGCTCCGCTACTGGTGGCCTGGGTTCGGATCCCGGGCGCACACTGAGCCACCGCTTCTCCAGCCATGCTGAGGCCCCGTTCCACATACAGCAACTAGAAGGATGTACAACTATGACATACAACTATCTCCTGGGACTCTGGAGAAAAAAAAAAAAAAAGGAGGAGGATTGGCAATAGATGTTAGCTCAGAGCCGGTCTTCCTCAGGAAAAAGAGGAGGATTAGCATGGATGTTAGCTCAGGGCTAATCTTCCTCACAAAAAAAAAAAAAGAAGAAGAGATGCACACCTAGCTCTCCTGTCCTGGAGGCACTTAATCACCACATTACTTTCTAGCACCTACTTTGAGATGGCTGGAGAAAAATAAATATTATAATTCTTTGATAATATATATGGAAGCAGAGGAAGAGACACACAGCAGGTTTGTCCCCTTCCCAGCATTCTTATTAGACTTTTGATTCAAGATGGATTTGGAAAATTGGATGGGTAACTCCAGTTACAACAGTGAATCTTGTTGTCCTGTGTTACCATTTAAATAGGAAAAACAGTGAATTTGTGGTCGGCAGCCTCCAAGACAGCCCCCAATGATCCCACCTCCTGGTCTTCACGTGCCTGTGTAATGTCCTGTCCTTGGATGTGGGCTGAACTTAACATACAGAATACAGCACATCTGAGATTAGGTTATTAAAAAACCATGTCTTCCATCTTGAGTGCTCTCTTAGAACACTTACCATGGAGGAAGCCAGCTGTCATGTCATGTGGCAGCCCTATGGCGAGGCCCACAGGGCCAGGGGCTGAGGCTGGCCAACAGCTACATTAGTGAGCTTAGAAGCAGATACTCCCCTCCCCACCTCACCCCAGTTGAAACTTCAGATGAGACCATGGTCACAGCTGACTTAACTATAAGCTCATGAGAGACCTTGAGACAGAGGAAAGCAGCTCAGCCATACTCAGATTCCTGTACAGCAGTAACTCTAAGATCATAAATATTTGTTGTTTTAAGCCTCTAAGTTGCAGGATAATTTATTGAACAGCAATAGATAATTAATATAATATTAAACACACAAAAGCTTTCCCTCTACTAAACTCCAATTGTGTTCCCTGTCTCTTGTCTTTTGTGATAAAATACTCATAACATTCTTTTGTGGCGTTCACCCCTTTTTAACTAATATTATAAATATGTGTCATTTCTCCCACTTGTCTGTAAACTTCTGGAGAACAGAAATTCACTGTTATTGATTTTTGAATTCCTTGCACATAGCAGATGAGCCTCACACATAGCAAATACTGAACAAATATCTGATTAGTAAATATGTGAATAAATCCTGCCTTTAAGGACCGAGATGAAGCTGGGTAACTTGATGTTAGACAAGGCTTCTGTTTGACTCACTAATCATTTCTTTGATTTTTCACACATCTTAATATATTAATAACTGACTTGCAAGCATAACGTCTGCTGAGAGTTCTCTTTCTCCTGTAGAAGACACAATTAAATCTTGAGTAAATGACGTGACTTCATCATTTCTTTATGATGTAGGGAATTTATAACATGCAATCATAAATCAAAGCATAATCTCTGTTTCTATAATCAAAAGGACACGGTTTATGTAAAAATGAGTAATCATTTGAAAGTATTTAGAAAATGAGCTTGTCTTCATCTGCAGTACACAGAACTGTTACTAATGAGCAGCAAAGCAATATTTTCACTTAAAAATTTACTCTTATATTCTTGTCCCATATTCGTTTGTTATTGTTATCTTTTAATATAACACCTAACTGGTGCAGGAAGGCGAGGAGGTCACTGAGACCGACTTGGAGAAGTGGGAACTGTGGGCCCGAGGTATGCTGGTGTTACCTGTGTACCAGAATATGTGACAGAATATGTGACTCTGGTTATTATGCACACTGATAGAAATCGGACCGAGTTCTGAAGGACTTAAACAGAACCAGGGTTTTAAAAAATTGTTTGTATTAAAGGACATTTAAAGGGTGCTCTTTTGCTAACATCACAAAAGGAAGTAATCAGGGAAAGAAACTTTAATGAAGTGCAGATTGTCAGACGAAAGTGAAGATATGTCATTGTCATAGGATCAATATAGCAACTGACTTCTTTATCGTCATTTCTTCTCACACAAAGAGGAGACAATCAGTAAAACACTGTCATATATATATGATTATATATATATGATTTTGGACTAAATGTTACTAACTAAAAGAGCTGGAAATGTTAATAAAATTATCTAGGGTGAATCTGGTTTCATTTGTCTTCTGATTTCCACCCTTCAGCATAGACCATCACTGTCAATGGCTTTGTTATCTGACTCAAACACGAGGCTAGTTCTGCTGGTGGCTTTAATTACTTTCTCATCAAAGCCACATTGAACAGTTTCAGAAATTTCTTCTTTGCCTCCTAGGACACCTTAAAGGACAAATGATTCTCCTCCCTCAGTTGTTCATCAGAAATGGCAGGAAATCATTTGTGTTAGCCAACTTCAAGCAGGTTCTTCAAGAGCTGTGTGTGCATGGTGGGAATAGAAGTGTGAGGGCAGTTCTGGAGTCTTCTCACATCCTCAATTCAACATGGTTGGTTCTTCCCCAGCCAAGATTCTCCAATTCAAATCAGGTTGACTAGCAAGAAGGTACTAGATGACTCTTTGGTTTCAACTGTTTCAAATATCTTTTTATAAATGAATTTTTTGAGGGCTTAAAATATTTCAATTTCACCAATGTCATATGACGTCTTGTGACTGAAGGAAGGGGACAGTGTGCACTGGGCAAGCGAATTTATACAAAAGTGAATTTTCATTTTCATGGTTGATCAATGAATGCCAAAGCTTGATAGAGAGCTGGTTCAGAACTCAGTCCACAAACCACTGGGAACTTGCTTCCGTTTCTTTTCTGCTTTCCCTCAGTGACTCTGACTGAGCATACCTCCGGGTGCATTAGCATCCACCCTGCTGCCCCTTTCCAATTGCCAGTCACAGATTTGAGAGTTCCTCACAGTCTGGAGTCCTATGAAATTTTTCAACTTCTTCAAAGAGGTTGAAATGTGACACAACGTTTCCCTGAGCAGTTTCTCCACCTGATTTTTGGGAGACTGAATTTTCCCAGGGAAGTGGGCTTGTCGGGGAAGCCAGTTCCCTGTTCCTGAGCTGACAGGATGTCTTGTCACTGTCCTTCATGGACGAGTGCAGCCTGAGAGCCGTCAGGCTGTGCTAGGCCTGGGGGACCTGGCGCCCACTGTGACTGATCCCTTCTGCACCTGGGCCATTTCACTGCACTGGCGATGGGGCCCCAATACCCTTGATCAATTCCATTTCACTCGGCCTGAAGACAGACTCTGATTGTCAGGGAAAGGAGGAGACCTCCTTCACAAGGCTGCCCTCATTCCACAGAGCCAAGGGGAGTGGGGCTTCAGTTTCTAGCCTGCTTTTCCATTTTGTTTTTGGGCATCAGTGTTAGACAGGACCAAGAACTAACAGAAACGTTCCAACCTCACACCATTCTTAGATCATCTGCATGTGACCCGGAGTCTTTTTTGGAATAATTCAATTTTGAAAACTCACTGAGTGCTTTTCTACTGTTCTGAGTACAAAACTGAGGAATAATAATAATAATAAATAAAAGTTCACACTTATGGAGCATGTATTATGTACCAGGCTCTGTGCTAAGCACTTTACGTATATTATGACATTCAGTCCTCTCAAGAATTTGATGAGGTAGCATCATTTATGATCCTCATCTTACCCATCAGGAAAGTGAAGTGAGAGCGATTAGGTCACTTGCCCGACAATTCAGAGCCCAATAGTGGGGGCCTCAGGTTTCAGGTCCCAGTGGTGCTTCTCCAGGGCCTGGCCCCTTAACCTCAACCCAGGACTCAAGAAAATTGCAGCCTCCTTGAGGATGACACTCGAGAAACTTCGGGTCTCATTAGGCATACAAATAACTAACGTTAGTATGAGACAAAATTAAATAATTGCTAAATAGTAGTAAAAGCAATGCAACGCAGGAGCAGCAGCGAGAGAAAGCTGGTGCTAACTCAGGATGCTGCTGGCTGAGGCATGAACAGAGGTTGGACCAAGACGTAAAGAACTGGAGGGGTGTGCTGGGTCTCAGGAATGGCAGAGCTCGGCATGCTGGGGGTGTGAGCCCCGTGGAGGCCCAGGGTGGGAGAACTGCCTGGAATAGAGTTTGGAACAAAGTCACGAGTGGGTTCAAATCCAAACCAAGATGTGTGGATTTTATCTTGCAGATAGTAAGTATCAGCATTAAATGTTAGAGAAGAATGCCATGAGCCACCTGTGTTCTGGGAAGGGAACTTTGACATCAGTTGCGGGATTCAGTCCAAGGAGGCCTCTCAGGGTCCAAGTGAAAGGTGGAGATTGAGGTGGAGCAGGACAGGTGGGGATGCACGTGAGGAGAAGTAGAGACATGGAACTGGAAGGCCTAGTGACAGCTGCCACATCCGGGGGGAAGACACAGAACCCTGGTTTCCAGCCTGCATGGCACAGAGACTTGAGGAGCTTCCGGTCGAGAGAGAGTGACTCAGGGAAGGAGAGGTTGTGGGAGGTACTTGGGAGCTGAGGACTGGAACCCCAGTGACAGACTCGGCTCTTGTGCCTGTGTGAGAGTCCTGCAGTCCACCCATGTGGAGACACCCAGGGGAGCCCAAAGCAGGGCTTGGAGCCCAGGACAAGATCAAGGCCGGAGCTATGAGTGCAGAGATGCCTGGCACAGTCCCCACAGTGGGTGGATGGTTGAGGAAGGTAGTAGAGAAGGAGAGACGTGGAGGAGGACAGGATGACAAGCACCTTCCCCAGTGGGCAGCAGAGGGGAACTCGGGTTGGGGGCCATCTGAAAGATGCAATGAGAAGGAGGTGAGTCAAGAGATGGGAGGAGGAAAGGCCTTTCAGAAAGAGAAGGAACTTTTACCATCTCTATTTCAAAAGGCCTCACTTATTTTTTTAAAACTGATGATAGAGAGGAATCAACTAGCCGTGGCAAATAGAAATAAAGCATCTCCATCATTTCCCACCTCCAGTCAGATTGTTCAACACAATTTACTTCCAACAGATGAAGATGTGTTTCCACGTAGCTGGGAGCAGTCAATTACAGAGATTAAAGGCAGAAGAGCTACCGCAGCAAAAGTATTTAAGTTTTAGTTTTTTTCTGCAGCTGTGCTTTCTTCACTTTTCAGCAATCAGAATTTCCTGCTCTCTCTAATTTCTGGCTGGAATTGAATGGAAGCGATTTCTTTTTCTCCTACAGGTTTTTTCTTTTTTTTTAAAAGTGATCTTAGGCTAGTAGATTTCCATTATTTTCAGTATTTGTATTATGTATATTGTGTAAGCATAGGAGTGCCTTGTTTAGTTTAAATTATGTCTGCATGCCTAAAGAACTCATACCTCTACCCCCAACTTATAGCTGAGCAAATCAAAGTCAAAGGTCTTCCTAAAATTAAATACTGCAGGTTAGGCAGCTTCAAAAAAATTTGAACTTCTGTTTCACGTGCCATTGACCTCTCCAAACAAATCACATTTCAATATCCGTTCTTGTTGATTCAGGATACTTAGAAACTCAGAGACTTAAAACTGGAAAGTACTGTTGAAATCATCACATTGTCTCTCTTCTTTTTACTGACTGAAGCTCACTCTGGTTAACTGTCTTACCCAAATCCCGTGGTCAGAAATTTCTGGACATCACCCGGAAAAGCCTACAGCTCCCACAGTGGAAGTTTCTTCTGGCCCTGCCCACAGGCTCAGTCCACTCCCAGGGGTGAAACTGGACTTGGGCAGGAAGGATTTCAGAAACTCCAGCAGGCAGGTTGCCGCGCTGGCCACCAGGTCCACGATGTCTTTCTGACACAGCTTTGACCTTCTCCCTAAGGGTCAGTCCTCAGCTGCCCAGTCTTGGTAACTGAATGTCTGCATTGTTCTGTGCCTCAGTTTCTACCTTGGTCCTACGTCTAGTATCGTAGTCCCTCCTGGACACTGGAACCTACTCAGCCCCTGTCCCGCCCCCTCCTGATGCCGTGGCTCTGTCTTTGAGCTCTCGCCAGCGCTTGGGACCCTTCCACCTCCCCACAAGCTGTGAGCTTGGACTGCTTGGCTCCCGCTGCCAACTCTGTCAGGAGACCTCAGGGCTCTCTCGGACCATTGTGTCCACATCCTTCCAGAAGCACTTCCGCCTGATGCTTGGGACTTCCGGCCCCTTTTGTGGTTGCGTTTGCTCCTCCAGGGCCTGCACCACCCCACTGGGAAGGGCTATTCCTGGGTCCTGACCCCACCTGGTCTTCATCACCCTGCAGTTCCATGGGCCATATTCTGAGACATGACACAGAATTAACGAGTAGCAAAGCCGGGACTCAACTCCTGAGCCAGCATTTTTTTCATTGAATCACGCTTTTTCTTTCATTTCCTGAATGACCTGAGTCAGCCACTTACAGCAGTGGAAATGTGAGCAAATTCTTCCCCTTCTCTGGACGTGAATTTCGTTGGATGAAATATCGAGATGATAGTATTAACTTCCAAGAGTCACTCAGAGGATTTAATGAGATATAAGAGTTTATGGTACATACTTGGCCCTCAAAAAATGTTTTATCTCAACTCAGGGCTCTTGTTTTTTACCACTCATCCACTTTCTCCTTATGCTAAACAGTGTAACAGGGAGTTTATAGCAGGGCTACACACTACATATGTGGATATGCACTGGAGCAGCAATGTTGATGGGGCTCTATCTTGGCTTGCTACAGAAGTAACTACTCATTCATGCCTTCGCTGACTAAGCTACTAATCTGGGTGAGTAGTGGGAATGCTTTTGACTGTTGGTATCATGTCTTCAGGTTAGCCATAGATGGACATTGAATAAATATATCATGAAATGGAATCAGTTGGCCCTATGTTCAAGGTCCCACTAAAACCTTTGTTGGCCTATGTATTGTCTTTCATGAAAGAACAGGCATGAAGATAGTTCTCCATGGAAGTGTAAAAGCAAAAATAAAAGCAAAAATTCCGTATGGAACAAAATCAAATAAGACCTCTTAGCTGAAATATGAGCAAGAAGTGGAAGCCTACATAGTGCTTGATCTCCTCAGGGATTTCTCAAGCACCTGCCACTCTACGTATGTTACCTTACTTAGTCCTCACGAGAGCCCTGGAAGAGGGCATCTTTTTTTTTTGTGAGGAAGATCAGTCCTGAGTTAACATCCACGCCAATCCTCCTCTTTTTGCTGAGGAAGACTGGCCCCGGCCTAACATCTGTGCCCATCTTCCTCCACTTTATATGGGACCTCGCCACAGCATGGCCTGACAAGCGGTGCATCAGTGTGCGCCCAGGATCTGAACCTGGGCAGCCAGCAGCAGAGCACGTGCACTTAACGGCTACGCCACGGGGCTGGCCCCTGTAAGAGGGCATTTTTAAACTCACTTTGCAAAAAGGGAAACTGAGTCTCAGAGAGACTCAGAAAGTTCCCTGGTGACACAGGAAGTAAGTAAGTGGTGAAGCTGCGTTTTGAGCCCAGGTACAGCTGACCTGAAGGCCACTCTGCTCCACCCTGTGATTCCGCCTCTCAGTTCAGCAGGCCCATGAACACGAGACAGGGTCCATGACACTAGGGCTGACAGCTGATGATGATGGGACCTATAGGCAACATTGAAGCTCTTCTAAGTCAGTAATTCTCAAGTGGGATATCGAAAATCACTTTAACCACCACTGTAACCCCATAATCAGATGCCTGGAGTTCCCTTCCCTCCCTCCATGGGGCAATGATTTAAGGGGATGAGTATCAAAAGCTCACCTTGAATCCCAGCAATTTCCCCCTTTCACTGGAGACTGCCTCTGCCCCGACCAGGACCTGAATACTTTTTATAATCTCAAGTTCTGTCCATATGAGATGACTCTACATGATCCTTTCTGGCCATGGTCTGTTTGGGGTGGGTGTCACCCAGTGCCACCTGCCTCCCAGGCTCCCTGCGGTCTGGAACTCTCTAGCTGGGGTTCTGCAGACACCTCAGGACTTAATGGGGGCCCATGGTGAGTGGTGATAAGGGTGTTTCCAGGCTAGAGAAGGGTAATTGTACTTTGTTATCATTCTGGTTTCCTGGCTCCAGGATTTTGGACAATACGGGCAATAAGTACAAAAAGATGTGAATCCTTTTCTACTAAGAACTCCTATACTAACTTATTTGTATATTTCCAACAAAGTACTTATTGAATATTTTGGTCAATAGTGATTCCCTGTCTTCCTCTCTTCCTTCTATATTTACTGACTCTCTGAAAGAGTGAAAGGAATCAATAGAGTCTCACTTCATTCACTCATTCATTCATTCTCTCATCTATTCCTTCAATAGACACTTAGTGATTCATATGTATCAGATTCCATATTAGACACTATGATCCCATTTCACCTTTTCAACAATGGGTAGATATTATTGTCCTCACATTATAGCTGGGGCAAATGACTTCCAAAGCATTAAATAATTTGCCCCAAATCACAATGCTCAGACAAGATAAGGCTGGGGTCAAATGCTTGTTGGCACATGTGCTGACAAAGGTTCCTTGACAGGAGAGCAGCAAGTAGTTAGACCTTGGTTCTGGGGTCAGGCCACCCTGGGATCTCTGTAAGTTGGATATATATGCTGTGTCTGCACAGGTAATGCTCAGAGATGGTAGTGACTATTACTCTTATCAAGATTTCTGATACTGAATCCAGAGGCTGGAAGAAAAGACGCAGTCAGGGAAGTAGAGGTTTGAGTAACTGCAGCTGTATGGATAAGCTAAACTTTCCCATTAATATTCCTGATTGTCTTTATTATAGTACTGGTTAAATAAATTTTACAAGTCTTATTACTGTCAAATCACTTTTATCCAAGGTTCATGACTCTAATCAGACGTTTTACACGCAGAGGCTGAGGACGAGAAGAGGCACATCTCACTGCTGAGCCAAGAGTCAACTGATCTGCAAATTGCTTAAAATGGTAAAATCCACGTATGTGTCACTGATGGTTCAGAATCACATGGCTTTGATGATGTTTGTCGCTGTGGGTCCAGAGGCTGGTCAGTCCCACATGCAAACAGCAGGGCTCGCTGAGAGAGAAGGGCACCCACCGCGAAGTCACAGACGCCTATTTCCGCGGCCCTCAGAACACACCACATAAGTGGCAGCAGTGAAATTACTACTGTAAAACTACTTCGTTTTGGGTAAGTTCTTGGACTAAGAGTGTGCTTCTGAGCCCACCTCCTTGTGCAGACACCCTGAAAGTAAACATATTCTAAAATTAAAGGAATTTGGGAATTGAGGAGCGTCAAGAGCGTGTGCCATCAAGGACATGACGTGGAGCCCTCACTAGCTAATCAGGGCCTGCTGAGTCCTTCACAGAGTCAATCCCACACAAGTCATGAGTTACGTTTTCCTATCTTAACTTGTTGCTACATAACTGATAGACTCTTGGAAGCAAAGAGGTGATAACACACTGGCATCTCTCAGCTCTCCTCACCTTAAAAAAAGTGATGAGATTTTTGAAGTTTCAGGAAGCAAACAATAAAGCCAGCTAGCTCTGCTTTCCTGATGACAGTTGCTGTCATAACTGTAATTTAAGCTTTTTCAGGGAGCAAATCCCAATGCGGGCAGCGGCTTTACTGAGTTCCCTGTCCTTTCTACTTCTCCTCTCTCGGCTTGCCCATCCAGGCTGTCAGGCCTAATTTTTTGCTACCCATGTCTAATTTGACCATTACAATACTGACAGCTTGACTTCAAGAGAATGAGAGGGTTTCTCCTCTGATCCAGAGTGTTAGGAGAACTAGGGGATCAATGGTATTTCAGACAAACAGCTCTGCATTCTCACAAAGCAGAGAAACACCTTAAAAGAAATGTCTAAGTCACTCGGTGTATTAAGGCATCAAATTCTTGCACAAATTGTAACTGACATTTTTTTCGTTGTGGAGAGACAGAGATTTTGTGAAGATGTCAAATCGCATAAAGCCACAGCACAACACAGCATCAAAGAAGTAATCTGTGCTTGTTGCTTTGTGAGGCAGGAAGGCAAGTAGGCATTAATATACCCCTTGAGTGAAGTGGATCCAAACATAGTTTACGGCTCTGCCATGATGGGCAGGTGAATGCCTTGCAAGAGTTATCCTTCTTCTCTCTGCCTCTAAATATCTACTTCTCTTTTTCATCTACAAAGCAGCCAGCGAGATGGGCAGGAATCAAGAGCTGTGTATGTTAAGATCTGTGATCAAAGTCTGACTATTGAGAAATGAGATGTACTTGGACAGAGCAGTTCAGGTGTGCGAAACGTGGAGCTTGTTGTGTGTTGATCAGAAAAATTAAAATAACAGTAGGATTAGGAAGATAAATGGACACAAGGGCATTTCTGTAGTTGGCATGGAAAAGGATGTTTACTTGATCTTCAGACTAGAAGCTCTTGGGGAATGACCTACCCCTGCCTCCAAACACACAAGACACAAAGCAACAAGGCAACATGCTGCTCATCGTGGTTGCTAAATATGACTTCAGGTTACTTTTTCTGGTCCCTAAACACGGAATGAAGGGATTATGCTCTAAATATTTATCTATCTATCTATCTATCTATCTATCTATCTATCTATCTATCTCCCATTTTACACACCACACATACATCATTTAACCTTTCTATTGTTAATAGATACCAATAGAAAAAGAGTGTTAGTATTTTGAAATAATATAAGGATACTAGAGAACAGGTTTAAGGTAATCAAATATATATACATATATATCTATCTATTGATCCATTGATCAATAGATACACACACACACACACGTATACATATTCATGTGCCCTCTTTCAGAAACTACCCCTGGGACTGCTCTCTGCTCTGCTTTCTCCAAGGCTATAGCAGGTGGGTGGGGGCATAAAGGGGTCCCAGAAGAGTGAGTAATAAGGGCATTGATGACGTCAAGCTGAAAGAAGTGCAGGGGTGCTCTGGGCATTTTGTGAAATTCTGAGATGTGATACTTGCCAGGTCTCAGCAGTGACACCATAAAGCTTTTCACTGTGGAAAAACCAGAGTTCCTGACTACACGAAGGTCTTAGTAAATTTCTTGAATGAAACAAGTGAGAGAGGCAGGGGAAGCAAAAGAGACCAAGAAGAAAGTTGGTGGAAAAAGGCTAAGTGGAAGCTGTGACCAAGTCTGTTTTGAGTCTCAGAAGACGGGTAACCTTAAACTGTCTCCAAAAGCAACTTGCTTTCCACGGTTTTGCTTATAACGGACACTCAGTGCAGACTTGCCAGGTTAGTACATGGTGAGGAGACAAATGGAAACACAGCCTAATTAAACACAATTAATTACTTAACTGCTGGCCATAAAGTGATGGCTGGCTGCCAAAAAGCTAATGCTTGCCTGCAATAGGATGACGTTTTTCTAAAAGTGAGTCTATTTATTTTCTATTTGTCCTTCACTGGCAGTTGTTCATAGTTTGAACAAGTTCTAATTTACTTATCTTACATAAATTATAAATTGTTCCCACATAAATAGCCTAGCTAGAAAGTGAGAAAATGTTAAAAAGTTAGGGAAACTATTTAAAAGCCCAAGTAATAGGTAAGAGATCATTTTGGACCCTATAGGCAAAATTTGCAAAGTTAATGGAAACTGTAATTCAAGAAAGATGTACATAGAAATCTTTAAATTCTCAAAGCTGATGTGAAATACTATTTTAAAAAATCAACAAAATTTAAGTTAACTACTGATAAAGTTGAATATAAGCACATAATATCCTGTTATGGAAATGATGTTAGATATATTCCGTAGGGACACCACATGGCACTCGGTGGAGTGAACCAGGACCTTGATATCCAAGAAGCCTCTTGCTGCCAACACAGTGTTTTAGGATGGGAGCCAAGCCCCGGACTGCCCTTGCCCTTTTGGATTCCGCTCTGTGATGCTCCTGACCGTGAGCTGAGCTGGCAGGGCTCTGTTGTTCTGACCGTGGCAGCCTGACTCTGGTTGGTGGGACTGCCCTCACTTCCTGTCTCTTGCATTTCCCCACCGGGTCCTCATCTCCGTTCATCTGGCTCCAGTTTGTTAACCTGACCCTGGATCCTGTCTGCTTCCCTTGCTTGAAGCTTCAGTTTGACAGTCATTATCCCTAACGCTACCCTCAGTCTGCTTCACCCCACTGAAGGAGAAAAGCATGCAGTGTCCACTGTCTTGCCCCATGACATATGAAGGTCTTTATTTTCACAGTGAAAATTAAAAGCAGCACTTTGTAGTAAATGCCGCTAATTATCCTGAACACAAGCTGCAGAAACTGATACTCAGAAGACGGGGCATATGGCTGGGTCAGTCTGGTACACGTGGACCTGTGCATGGGCTCCCAGGGTGTGGCAACCCCACTTTCTAAGAAGCACAGCCTTGTGGGCACCGTAAGAATGACAAGGTTCCTCTTTTGGACCCACATTGGCAAATGAGAGACCAGGATGGTCTCTTATGTCCTTAGAAGAAGCCTCGACCCTGAGATCCTTAAAGCAATGGTTAGAAATGTCTTAGAAGACCTATGTACACAGTGGTTCATGGTCGAAGTGACTGGCCTGTGTTGGTGAAGGCGTTCCGGAACAAACACAGCCGGGGACCTGCACAGAGCAGACCCAACTCCACTCCCCACACTGGGTGTGTGCCGTAGTGCAGCGGTTCCCAAATGTGGTGTGGAGACCCCCGGGGTCTGTGACACTCTTCCAGGAGGTTTTCAAGGTAAAAACTGTTTTCAAAATAATACTAAGACATTTTTCACTCTTCTCATGAGTTATTTAGTGGAGTTTTCTAGAAGCTATGTGATAATATTGCAACAGATTGAATATAGAAGATACGAGTCTTCTATTAGCCAGACATTAAAGAGATTTGCAAAAATGTAAAACAATATCATTCTCATTAATTTTTTTGTTTTGAAAAGTAAAGTTATATTTGATAAGATAATTAAAAAATTTTTTTTATTAATGTGTAATGTTTATTATTTTATTTTATTTTTCTTAACATGTAATGTTAATTTTATTGTTAATTTAAAATGAATTAATAAATGCATATTTAAAATTTTTCTCAGTTTTAATTTCTAAGATGGTAAATATTGATATACATAATCAACACAAACACAGCCTTTTAGGGTCCTCGATAATCTTTGAGAGTGTAAAGGGGGCCTTGTCATAAAAAGCTTATGATCCGCTGCCCTAGTGGGACAAATATGGGTTTTGGAGTCAAACAGACCCAGGCTTGAATTCTGACTCGTCCCCAAACTCGAGGACTTTGGCAAGTTTCCTACCTTCTCTGCACTTCAGTTTACTCATCTTTGGAAGGAGGATAATGTTAAGCTCCAGGGAGACCTTGCAGATTAGTTGAGACCCGGCATGGGAAGCAGCGGTGCTAGCAGACTTTCAAGGAGGGGGCACCATGGACGAGGCCGCAGCCATAGCTGTGCCCACAGCCACCCCTCAGGTCCCTTAGCCGCCGACTGGGGAGGTGACCGTCGGTGTCTGCCACTTTGTCCTCAGCCTGGAGCAAGGAGGAGGCTGCTGTTGGTGAACTTGAACGACCTGATTCGCTCCTGTGGGCTTGTTCTCCTTTCCTCTTTATCTTGTCCTCTTCTGAAGATTCACGATAATTAAAACGCCTCCTGCTCACCCTGTGCTTTGCGATACCAGATGGTAGGAGACGGACCATTTCACTCACAAAAGGAGCTGCCCTTAGGACGGCCACAACACATGCCAGCTCAGCCGGCACGTGCTCTCCGGTTACAGGTGGAGCAAGTAAAGCGCAAAGCATCTGACCAGCGGCTACAAGGAGGGGGGACTTGGTACGGAAATGGCGCTACCCATGTATCTCCATTTGGCTGCTGGCCCCGGGCTGCTCCATGCAGATATTGTGCTTTCCCCGGGGCAGGTACCAGGAATGGACCTAGTCGAGTACCGTATCTGTATGGAAAGGCATGGGCAGCCTTGAGCCTGCCAGCTGGGAGCTGGGTCTGTGAGGCTGAGTGGATGCATCATCCACTTGTTTCTCCCACTGTCTGCCTTTAAGACTGTGATCTCAAGATCTGTCTCTGGGTGGGTCCACGTGGTGCTCAGGCCTTCACTAGTCATCTTGGAGAGAGAGTTTCACAAGACACTGACAAAACAGCACAGCATATGCACAGGCAGCTCGTGAATGCAACATTGAACAGGAAATGCAAAGCACAATTACTCCAGATTTTGAAAGCAATATGTAAATATGTCTAAGTCTATGTCATTCAGGAAACCAGTGCTCACACAGCTTGTATAATTCTAGGCCTTTGGATTCACTGTTGGAATAGAAAGGATCTGGATCAGACTTATGGATTTGGAAATGTGGAGAGAATCTGACTTGGCTGTGGATTCTCATGCTGTCTTACTGCCATGCCTCTGTCTCAACTCTGCCCTGACCCCCTCAGTACCACCCAGAGGGATTTCCTTCTTTAGCCTTGTCCCATGACCTCAAAGAGAAAATGATCCCAAAGGGACTGTGTGTGCCTTGTGGTTCCTGGATCATTAAGGTGACATTTCTCCAGGTGTGGTTTAGTGATCACTCGCCTTCTTAGGATCTGACTCAGACAGGCTGCATCAGAATGATCAGGGTGGGGAGACTAAAGGGGGAACTGTATTTATAAGGCCCCAAGATGGTTTTTACATAACCCAAATTTAAGAATCACTGCATAACGATATTACATATTTTCATATCGTGACCTCGATTTAGAGGAAATTTTAAGAGCACACTTGCCTGAGCCAATGGGTGGGGTTTTATTTGAGTGTTTTCACAGAACAGTCCAGAAGAGTGTATAGCTGATAACCGGGACTAGGAAGGAATGAATGGTTTTGGGGGTGTGGTAAGTTGCAGCCCAGTTATGAGCAGGGCACCGGAAACTGGAACTGGGGAGGTACAGGGAATCTAGGTCTGAACTAGATTTTTTGCGGCGTTTCTTAGAGAAAGACGACGTTTAGGCAGCTCACTTTTATGGGGTGGGAAGAAAGATGGTGGTCGGGTGAATCTAAAGAGTGAGAGGGAAATTTGATGCAGCCTGTCACAGGCTAGAGAATTTTGGGTCTAGGAAAGCTCTTTGCTGCTGCTCTTGGTTTCCTCAGAATCTGAAAGGTGTAATTTGGAAAGTTGACATATCTGTTGGCTGTATTCTCTGAAATGATTTTATCTTCATGTTCCTTCAGTGTTTATAGGTGTTTGAGACTTCAGCCTGTTGGAACTGCGCCCAGGGCAAAAGTACAGATGACGTCTTATCTGTCCTGGAGTGTGGGTTTTTACAAGAGCAGCAGATCCTTAGCATGTTGGGGACAATGGGGAAAACTCAGCAGGGTAGGAACAAACTGGAGACAGTGAAGCCCCTGACGCTCCCTCCCTGAGCCCTGAGCGTGCTTGGCTGCTCCTGTGTTGGCAGTTTGTGGTCTGTATCCTACAGCTTTGCTGTGGTTCTATAGGGCTCTCCCTCTCTCTTCTATTCTTGCATTAATTCTGCTCATCCAGCCCTTCTGGCCAGGAAGAAGGCATGATCCTTCTGTCTGTTCTGTGGACGTCAACCAGCCGAGCTCCGCCCTCCCCGGTGGCTTGACTGGCAAGAGTACCCACGTCAGAGAACCGTGCGAACAGTTTCCTTCTCAAGGACAGTGGGATTACACATTTGGATTCCTGTCTGTGCCCGTATTTGAAGATCTCAAGGTCTCTAGTGCATTTCTATACATTTTATGGGTGAGGATAGGAATAGGAACATGCATTTTAAATGACAGATGAAATAACGAGAGAGGTTTAATAAAATCAGGCAAAAGTAAAGATCACAGGGACTATTCTGCTCGCATAGTAACATATGAGCTGTCACTGGGAAGAAGTTAACTCACAAACCTATTGTTTAGCTACTGGCTTGCTCCAGAAAAAGTGGCTATAAATGCCACTTGTTCTTTATGCTGAATTATATCTTCTCTCCTTTGGTTCTTTCTACTTCTTCCCACGTCAGACATCCATCTTCCGCACATGTGGACAATAATGGGTGTAGAAAAGCCTAGGCCTGGAGAGTTTGAAGTGGCTATGCCATACAGTCCTGTCAGGACACTGAAGTCAGAGGCAGAAGAAAACTCCAATCCCACTCTGAATAAATCTCTTTCCCTGAGGTGAACCAAGACAACAACTCAATAACTTACTAACTCTAGATAATCTTTGCTGGTGGTAGACAGAAGAATGGGAAGTACAGTGTTTTTGTGTACTAAAATGTTGCCATGATGCAGAATAAAATTTTGAATTTGAAATATTATGGAACTCAACAGGCATGCAACCTTTTGTAGAAAACTGTTTCTATAAAGCCTCAAATACTCCAAAACATTGTTTTTTCAGATCATAATATTTGAAGAAAAGAAGAACCTTAAAGACTCTTGTGAGAGGGTACCCCTGGCTGCCCTTGCAATGAATTTGCCATCGTGTTTTACTTGGCTTTAAAATTTTCAATACAAATGTCTTCGGATTGCCATCACGCCCTATTTCCTTACAACTCTGTCTTTTCACTCATTTCTAATTCCTTCCTGTCTCCTCCTGATGGTTATGAATCTGGTGGCGGATTTTTTTCAGGATCTTTCTTTTAAAGACGAAGGCCCAGAGAAGTGAAGTGATTTGCCTGAGGCCATAGAGCCGACGAATGCCCAAGCAAAGATTAACACCCCCATGCCCACCACTTCTCCTGTGGGTTCATTAATTGCACCATGCCGCCTTGCCTTCATTTTTTTAATCCAACCAACAAAGAACAAATCTATTCTGAAGTATCTTTAAATAGCATGCTATTCTGGACTGATATGGAAATTTATGAAGACATAAAATGATATCTGCAGAATGACAGCGCTGGACAAGATCTATATAATATCCAGACAAGGACCTTCAGCCACTGATAAGCTTTGCTCCCTGATTTGGCGGTAGGGATGGGGGAGGAGGGTGGCCCATGCAAGTCCTCGTCATCTCCCTTTCTGCAGCCGCTCTGGTGTTGGGGGGCTGGCCGCCTCTGTGAGCAGATGTGGGGTCAGCGTCACTCCTGGAGAACACTGTCGGCTCGGGGAAGCCTGTTTTGGAGAGAGAAATGCTTCAAGGAGGGAGAGAAAGTTCTATCCCTTTCATCTTTTCAAAGCGCACATACACCAGATGGGATGTCAGGAGTCTTTTCTACATATAAAACTAGTTTTCTATCTGTTATCATGTTACCTGAAAAAGACCATGTAGGTTTTCACTAAAACTGGGGGATAGTCTGGGTTGGCCTGATTTCAAATAATGCTGCAGCACATACCTGAGGGCTCCCCAAAAAGGAAATCACCCCCCGAGTGGTTAGGTCAGAGCCCCGCAGGGTGGTTCAGGCCCTCAGGGGTCTCATTCCCTCAGGGGAGTTGACAATCCGGGTGGGGGTGCATGCCCTTAGGGTGGCACCCTGGGATGAGCAGCAGCTGGGCCCCTGCTGAGCAGCCCACTAATCCTGCACAGACTTAGCGAAGTCAGTCAGCTAGCTACGTCAGGACACCTAGGGCTGGGCCAAGGCCTCGGGACTTTTCATGACGTGCAGAAAGGCCTGGAGACCACTGGTCAATCAGTGGCTAGTTCACAACTAGCCAACTGTGATAATGGGACTTAGAATGCACACCTGGGCTTGGGAGTGGTGTGCGTGTGTGTGTGCATGTGTGTCCATGTGTGTACGTGGGTCTCTGTGTGCCTGCATGTATGTGTGTGCATGCACGTGTGTGTGGTAGGGCGGAATAGCAGGAGGGTGCTCCTAGGAGATAAAAAGACACTTGTGCTTCATTAACGGCATAGCTCTGATAATGGCAGAGTCACACCCCACTAACTGTACAGTATTGATCATGGTTGTCCCTCACCGGGCCACTCAGCCACCTCTTACTTTCAGGTCACAAGTTTCCAAACCCAAGCTAACCCACCGCAGACAGACACTTGTTGAGCTCCAGTGTGCTGCTCAGAGATAGGAGGCCACAGTCTTTCCAATACAGCCCTGAGAAGGGCTCTGGCTTTCCCTGCATTGTTCCCTGAGAACCTTTCCGTTGAGATTAGACAATAGAAGCAAGAATTACTGCAGCAAGAAAAAGTTTAAATAAGACTAGCGTTATTTACAGACATGCAGTGTCTAGTGAAGAGTTTAACTGAATGTCCACACAATTCACCTCCTAAAAATTTTTCAATTGAAATAAAGAGAATAATTGAGGCAAAAAGTTAACTTTGTTCCGAGTTATCTAGAATATTGCCTTGTTTCTCACTTTGTATGTGCAGAGAATTAGGTGAGCCAATCATAGAGAAATGATGGGGAAATATCAGTCCTTAAATAAAAAGGCAGAATTTGAAAATTAACCTACATCTTACACTGTTCCTTCATCTTACACTGTTTTATGAGTGGCAATACAGAACTACTCCCTGAAGATGAAAGGGTGACAATGATTATTGTCAGATGTTGGAAAATATATTCAAAGAGATTTCTCAGTAGATTTTGTGCTTTACTTATAAATAACGTGAATACAACTCAGCCCACTATGGCAATTGGAAAGTCCAAAGTAAATACATATAAATTCTTTAAATCATGGTTTTAGTTATCAAAGTACTGTTAAACCTCACTAATTTACTCAAAAAAACCATGGCTGGAAAGGGGATGTAAACAGATATGTGCATTCAGGATATATTCTTTTTCAAAGAAATCACAACAAAGCCCTTTCAGGTCTGCTTTACTCTCCCATCCTAAAGTCAATGTCCAAGCGTGAGGAATGAAGAAATACAAAGGGGAGATGCCGTGGAATAGGTGGAACTTTTTTCAGGCCCTTCATCTATACTGTTCTTTTTCTCTCCCACCCCTTGGGGGCACTGGTGACATGGCTCTCTTTCCTTCAGCCAGCGATGGTCCTAGACTCACCCCCAAGGGCCCTGAATTTTCCATGACATTAATTTCATCCCTGGCAATAGACCTTCCCCTTGCCCTTTATCGCAACAAAACTTTGGCAGGGTATCTGCCCAGCCCTAGAGATAAACCAGTGAAAACAAGGTAGAGATTTGCTGTTGCGGATTTTCCCTGCCGAACAGCACATGCATTTCAAAAGAGGCCTTGAGTCCTGTAAGAATTGAGTAATATAAAAATCCTTAGCACTATTTCAGGGTCGGTGGGAAGATATTTTGTGAAGGGCAGTATTCTCCACTGCTGCTTAAATCATACCTCCTGGATACCACACTGCCACACGCTTTCCACCTAGATCTAAGGTAGGCAGGATGCACCTGACTATTTAAAAACCCTCCTAACTGGGTCTTTGTCCTCATCTCTTGCTTCTTCAGCCCATTCATCCTGCTCACTGTGCTGAGTGATCACCTTTGAGCGCTGAGGGCCAGGTCACTGTCCCCTCAAAAACATTCCCTGGTTCCCCATTATCTACCAAACGAGTTTCGTCTTCTGGACGTCCCGTGGGCTGGGCCTGTCCTGCCCTCCTGGCCTCTCGTTTGATCACACCCTGGCACGAGTCCTGTGCTCGCATGGCTTCACACTACTTTTGATTTCTCAGCACCTGCACTTTTCTACTTCATGGTCATGCCCTTCCGTGGCCTGGACTATCTCTCCCTCCATTTTCTGCTTTCAAACTACAAACTCAGATGTCAAGATTTAGCTCACCTGCTCCTTTCTCCATGGAAATCTGGCACGAGCCCTTATATGCTCAGTGTGAGCTCCCACAGCATCTACCACACTCTTCCTCGGTGATCCTCCACGGAAAGGGGTGCTTGTCAAAATTATTTGAGGGACTTTCTCAGATGATTCCCAACCTCCCTTTCTCTACCCTCAGATCACTTCATAAAGCTCCTCAGGTGGTGTGATACCTCCTCCAGGTGGAGAGGCTGCACACGACTGCTTTGATATATACAGGAGGGCTCATTATCTGAGTCCTCATTATCCAGGTCATTATAACTGTACCACTTCCTGGAGAAGTAAATTATTACTAATAAATTGACCACTTACACAGTTAGCTCCCTCAATCACGCCTCCCTGATTAACCCTAGCATCTACTTCGGCGGTATTTCTTGGTCAGTCTTGCTGATTTTTGGATAGCAGTTCAATGCAAGGTGATTATAAAATGAAGGTGAAAAGATAGGGAATTTCACGAAGTTGATGAAACTGATGATGGGGAACCCTAAATCACAAGCAAGATAAAAGGATATTGGCCAATGAAGACTAGATGGTTGAAGAAGAGAAAATTAAAAAATGATAATTAATGATGTGGTAGGTGCTTCTAAAGAGAATGATTTGAAGAGAACTGATTAAGACATGCTTATGGGAAAGCTGATGAAACTTGTGCATGCGTGCATGGTCTGTGTGGTTGTGTTTTAATTACTCTCTTTGTGATCCTGTTGTGAAAATAAAACAGGAAATGGAAGGTATTATATCATGCTATTGTGTAATTTGTTGGTAAGATTATGTCCATGCCTTCCACCACATGTGTAACTCTTTGTTCTATGAATCAGTGCATGGTGTATGTATAAACTATGTCTCATTAAATACAATAAAACAAGTCTATTTTCATGATGTTTAGTTTTGTTTTTTAAGATAAAGGTTCAATCAATTTTTAGGTCTCCATTTTTTCAATGAAGTTCTGGCCCTTATTTATGAGAGCTATTTTAACTTGACCTTTTCTGGTATCAATTTTCTTCAAATAGTAAGGACCTCCTACAGTTAGTTATGCAGATGTCTAAATACCTTCCTAGGCAGTAAGCATCTTGCAGGCTTGAACCATGTCTTCATTTTTATATCCACAGTACACAGTCAGTATTCAAGGGATATTGAGTGAAGGGGAAGCTAGTTAAAATGAACAGTGAATGTAAAAATTGGGTTGGGTTTTTTCTTGCTTAGGAGGGCTCTGAGAATGGGATTCTCTTGGGCTTCAGAAAAGCAGTCTAGTACCATATCTTGGCTACTGAATTAAGAGCTTGTTTTCGTCCTTTTCTTATATCTATTTCTTGCATTTGTTCTATGTTCCCAGGCAAACTTTCCCTGATCAGTGTCTGTACTATGTTCTGAATGTTTGTGTCCCCTCTGAATTCATATGCTGAAATCCTAATGTCCTATGTGATGGTATGAGAAGGTAGAGCCTTTGGGAAGTGGTTAGGTCATGAGGGTGGACCCTCACGTACAGGATTAATGGCTTATAAAAATGGCTCCAGAGAGATCCACAGGCCCTTCTACCATGTGAGGACACTGGCTATGACCCAGGAAGAGGGCCCTCACCAGAGAACATGACCATGCCAGGGCCTTGATCTTGGCCTTCTAACCTCTAGAACTGTGAGAAATAAATTTCTGTTGTTATAAGTACCCAGTCTGTGTATTTTGTTATAGCAGACCAAATGAACTAAGACAGTCT
This sequence comes from Diceros bicornis minor, assembly GCF_020826845.1. NCBI lineage: Eukaryota > Metazoa > Chordata > Mammalia > Perissodactyla > Rhinocerotidae > Diceros > Diceros bicornis. The sequence goes on along the minus strand of NC_080772.1, from coordinate 9,313,395 downwards.
GCTTTCTTTTTCAATCCTCGTTGTGCCAGAAATGCATCGTTCTGTATGCAGGACAGAAGGAGCTTCAGCTGGTGACTAACTTGCTTGGGCAGAAAGGAATTACTCAGGTAGGTTCACAGGCACAACCTCAAGATGTGAGAAAAGAGAGAAAATTCTAGCTGTCATTTATTTACTTGCGAAAAGGAGACATCTATATTTTATGATTACTGCTTTAAGTTGGTTCAATCTCTTTAAAAAGAATGTTTGCTTATTATTACCAATCCAACATCTATGCTTTGGATATTCACCTGAAGCTGGTAACCAGCTTGTCAACTTCCAACCATGACTTCATTGCCAGGTATAGTGTCATCTACAACCGGGTTGATTATTGCAGAGAGCAGAGCAAGCCAAACTGCTCCAAGGTTTCTACGTATGGTAAAAGAAAACATTTTCTTAATTTTTTACTAAGAAAAGTTTCAAACAAAACAAAAGTGGAAAGACTAGTATAATAAGCCTCCATATATGCATCACATAACTTCAACTATCATTAATATTTTGCCACATTTGCTTCATCTGTTATCCTTTCTTTCTTTTTTCCTTAAGAAGTATATTCCATCCATTTGTCATTCCATCCTTACTTCAGAAGAAAAACAAGAACAGCTATGCTTTAGAAATTTCATATTTTAGAATTTTCTGCTTGATTCCTTGTGACGTTATTTAACTTGATTATATTGCCATTCCTTTCTGGAGAGGAAGTGGTGATGTGCCGTTCTTATTGCTTCATTTTAGGAGATATACGATGTCCTGTCCTGCTTTCTGTGATGCTAAGACAATCTGATCTCTACATTATGACGTTTCCATCACTTTTCATCACATGGCTTCAACCATTAATGATCCTTGCTGAATCTATTACTTCCTTTGGAGTTTCAAAATGATGATTTTTCTAATTCTACCTTCTTTCCAGATTTAGTAACTGAAATTATTTTTGAATAAAAACTTCCCCTCATCAGTTGGGCCAACTTGGTTACCCTGAAATGCAGTTCTTGTAGAAAAGGCAAGATAAATGCTTTGTTGCTTATTTTTAATTGGCAACTTTCAGAGTAAGATGTTGGCATCCAAGTTATTTCCAAAGTGTTTAATAAGCTTTTCTCCTCCTTTGGGCTTTTTTTCTTTTATTTGTGAATAACAATTCAAATATATTTTTAATATATTAATGCATTTCAATCAATTGCATTCGTTGTTATTTTAATTAAAATTGTTTCATCTTTTGCCAATGGAAGTCCCTTCATGTCAGCCTTGGTTTCCTTTTTTTTACTTTTTGGTGAGCAAGACTGGTCCTAAGCTAACATCTCTTTTTGCTTGAGGAAGATTGTCACAGAGCTAATGTCCATGCTAATCTCCCTCTATTTTGTATATGGGATGCCGCCACAGCATGGTTTGATGAGTGGTGTGTAGGTCCGCACCCAGGATCTGGGCCCACAAACCCCAGGCCAGCCCCAGCTTTGGTTTCCTTTTAATATAACCTATGAGTCTCTGGTAGCTTCTTTGCTTTCTAGAATAACAAGATATTCCAGGATCATCTTGTATATTTCCTCCCAAGAACGCCCTTTTGGAAGGGAATGATATTTAGACTTGACAGTCAGGGCTCTTCGTGTATTAACTGCAGTTTTTCATTTCTTCTACTCCTTTTTAGTGGACATATATACAAAATGTATATTTTTGAAAAAAATTATGGGCACATACTGGTATGTTAAATTTGAACTGGAAATAATAGCTTTTTACTTATCTTCTTTCATTTTACGCTTATAACTCTTTTCTTTTACACTGATGGTCTTGGTTCCTAATATTAACATAATTACTTTTTTCATCATTTGACACCATATATAGGACAGTTTCAAAATGATTGCTACTAACATTACAACTGCAGATTTGACTGCTGAAGTTTCAGATTTTTGTGCAGCTCTATTTTTCTTTAGAATATGTTCCACTAAGTTAGTGTAGCCAAAATACTGTTTTAAAGACATTTGAAATAAATCTTGTCTTTGTAGTTATGCTACTACTTGACCTAAAGGTAGATTCATCCATATACTTATTTTTATTTTTTTAGGTATTTTTACATTATTTTATGTTATTTCCAAAGTCAGACCTATATAATAAGGTATATTGAGAGAAGTATCTTTCCATTCCTGTCCCTCTCATCCTATTCTTTCTCATTTTTGTTAATTTTGATTTGTCCTTCTAGTGTTTCCTTTTGCAAAAATAAGATTGTGTGTGTGTATAATTTTTCCTTACATAAAGGGCTACATACAATAAATACGTTCTTAAAAAACTTAGTTTTTAACGTGGAAATTGCTCCAATTAGAACATAGATTTCTTTCCCTTTTTCTTTTCTGCTTACAGCTGGATTACGCCCCATTGTGTAGCTATATCTTAATTTATTCAACCAGTCCCTATTGATGGACATTTGGGCTGATTCCAGTTTTTGTTATTATGAGTAATGCTGCAATGAATAAACTTGTTAAATATTGTTGCATATTTTGGAGGCACATATTCGGGGTAGATTCTAAGAAGTCAGTTGCCAGTCAAGAACAAGCGCAAGGGTGAACTTTGTGAGATATTGTTCAATCCTGGTCCACAGGGTTGCGTCATTGCGCACCCCATCGTCAACACGGGGGGCTCCTGTTTCTCCACAGCCTCCCCAACAGAGAACATCGTCAAACATTTGGATTTTTGTCAACGTTATGGGAAAGAAATGATATTCTACTGTAGCTGCTCTCGTTGTAAGAGAGGCAAACCATTTTTGCATGTTTCATATGCCAACAGAGAATGTTGTCAAACTTTGAGGTTTTTAGAGTAGAGCACTTAATCAAACTCACCATGTAACCTGCCAATTTGGGAATTCAAATTTATTTTTAGGTTTAAAAATTTGGTAGCAGGAAAAGAAAAAGATGAGAATGACTTCCAAGTTCCTTTTTATCTATAATATATCTGTGGGGGCTGGGGGGGCCTCCGTCAGATAATTACACAAATCTCTCAGTGCACCTGGCCTCACACAAGGAGCCAACTCATTGTCATGGTCACCACCTTGGTCCTGGGAAAGCAACCAGCTCCAGGTGGTTTAGGGTCAAAAGTTGGTGTATGGAAAATACCAGCAGGGAGAAAGCAAACAGCGTTTTGCAAATCAATACGTGAGAATGTGATTCAAACACTAAGCCGAGGTTCATGGCCCTGAACTTTATCGAAACAGAATCCTTGCCCCCATACCACAGTCTAAACCTACTCAAACATGGGTTTTAATGGAAGGAGAAAGTTCCAAAGACTCAATTTTACAGGTGTGGACAACATCAGGATCTCCTGAATGCTAAGGAAAAAAATCATTTGATGCAAACATAGTGTGTGTTGATGGGACAAAAATGCAGTACGTACTTTGTGAAGAATTTTTTTCAGAATTTTCTACCATGAAAGCAAATGATACAGGACAGAGACTAATTTCTTTTTGATATTAAAATGATATTTATTATTAAGGTTTTATATTGCTAACCATAAACTTTAGATTGAAACCGACAAATGATACCATTAACCTAACTTCCTCAGTTTTTTGGTGTGATTCATAAAAACATCACTAGAAGCCTAAGGCCAAGAAGTTAACTAGAGGAAGAAAGAGATTTTCTTTTGGTTTTTAAATATACCTCAGCCAGAAGCCTCTCCACGCTCACAAATGAGTTGTTAAATTTATCTCTTGACCTATGGGCAGCCTTACTGGAAGTTGAGATAACCACAGGCCAGTTTCCATTTGTCAAAATTGGGTTCTTTCCCTCAGCATTTTTCCCTGGGATCAAGGGTTACTGCAGAGGCCCCTCTCCAACTTGCACATAACAATTAGAACATAGAAACCAGCCCTTGGCAGGGACTTTCACTGTAAGCCTTGGGTCCAACAGAGGGAAAGAGAAACATTAGATGTATGAGTTCTAGCAGGCACTAGGAACCGGAGGACACAGATATGCTTCCAAGTTCCTGGAAATAGCAGTAGCTAAGCAGAGATGAGAGTGGGTTGCCAGGGACTTAAAGATAGGCATGCAACTGCATTTTATTTCAACAGCTATTTAATAAGCACTGGGACTGGAAGAGCCCGGCAAACTAGAGGCACTCAATAAATATTTGTTAAATGAGTAAATGGTTGTGAAACCCTGGGGTAGACTCCACAGAAGATAAAATCTAGCACTGACTTTATTTTCTTACATGTGTAGTGTATTTGTGTTCCTTCTTTATTACTTGCCAGTTGATTTATTTCATTTTCCCTTGAAATTTCAGATTAAAGTGCACTTCTTCCAATACGTTTTCTGATGGATTCCATGAGACAAACAGTATCCATGAGCCACTATGTAGTCTTCCTCTTATGTTGCTCTTTATTTTAAAGGGTCAATTTTATAATAATCTCTGGTCTGCTGAACATTATATAAATGCTGAGTAGGTTTTAGGTGACTTGGAAGAAACTAGCAAGAAATCATTTTCCATCAGTATGAGGATTGTATTAGTTTGCTAGGACTGCTGTAACAAGTACCACAAACCAAGTGGCTTAAACAACAGAAATTTATTGTCTGACAGCTTTGGAGGCTAGGAGTTGGAGATGAAGGTGTTGGCAGGGCCATGCTCCCTCTGAAGGTGCTGGGAAGGGTCTGCCCCAGCCGCTCTCCTAGCTTCTGATACCTCCCTGACTTGTGGCAGCATAACTCCAGTCCTCACAGGGTGTCCTCCCTGCGTGTGTGCACGAGTCCAAATTTCCCCTTTTAATAGTAGATCAGTCATATCAGATTAGGGCCCACCCTACTGACTTCATCTTAATTAATTACATCTGCAATGATCCTATTCTTAAATAAGGTCACATTCTGAGATACTGGGGGTTAGGACTTCAACATATGAACTTTTGGGCAACACAGTTCAGCTCATAATAGATATCTTAGTGGTGAGATCATCAGTGGAAATCAATTAATTGCTATTCAATGCATGAGTGCAATCCTAGGCTGATAGATCTTCATATGGAGTTAATAAAACCATCATCCTCTCATCGTCCTGTGAGGTGGACGCCGCTGAGGATGCCTGTCAACAGAGAAAATTTAAGAATAAAAAATTGCTCTTTTTTTATTCTAGAAGAAGGCTTTTGAGAGTGTGCCAATAACAATAAGAGATATATCTTGGCCTTAATGGGAATGATCTTATTGGGATGACTGAATACATGTATTAGGATTTATAAAGCAACACAATGGTTAATATTAAGTGACACTCTTCTGATCCGACAATGAAAAGAAGGTAAATATTTAGATCGCTGTGATTGTAAGAACTTAAAATTAGGAGATACTGACTTCCTAAATGGCAGAGTTAGGCGGTCGGCAGAACTTCTCGCCAGTGAAACAACCCTTTAACTGCTGAAAATTAAAAAACAAACAACAACAACAACAAAACCAAACCCCTTAAAGTCTCTGAAAATTGTCCTAAGAGACTATATCAAATGGAGAAGCATCTATTCAAGAAAATCTACTAAATTTGTAAGAACAGCAAGACATTGACATTTGAGCCATGATCTGCTCACATTCACTCCTCCCTTCCCCCAGATCAGTGAGACAGAAGCTCTCTTCTGGGTGGGTAGGGCTAAGAAGACGGGGCTCCCTCTCCTCTGTCTCTCAGTCTAGAGCTACAGTTTCACCAGAGAAGGTGCAAGCTGTTGGCTTCACTCATCAACCCCAGCTTCCAGCTTTGTACTGCCAAAGCTCTATTCCAGGTGGGTACAGCCAAGTGGATGGGGCCCCTTATCCCACTGATTCCCCACTTGTAGAGTTGAATGAATCTCTAATCCAGACACAGCTGGCTGAGAATACTGGGCCTTGGACTCCCCTGCCCTGGCTTGCTCATAGGGCAGAAGTTCCATGCCGGGAGGGGCAAACTGAGAGGACTAAGGTCTACCATCCCTACCCAGAACCCCAATAATAGAGCAGGGATATTGTTCTGGGAGAAGTAGGCTGCTGACCCCAGCCCAGCTCCGGTGCAGTGGCATAAAGGCTCTGCCTAGGGGGAGAGGCAGGCCTTAAGAACAGAGGACTCCAGTGTGTCAGGGACTAACTTTATTTGGAACAAGGCATGTGGAAGTTCATGCCTAAGGGCATTGTCAAAAACGATGGAGATTAAGAAGGTGATCCATGATACTCATAGCAAGAGTGAGATGGTAGATCAGCTAGAAGTTTAACACAGGGAAGCAAGGAAGTAGATTGCTGAGAAGAGCCCTCCTGGGGTCAGAGCAGCTCAAAGACTGGCAATGCCCTGCCCCTAAAAGGGGTACAACTTTAATAGGATCAGACTAAGGGCACAGGATGCCACAGAATGTTGTCAAAAACAATAGAGCATGCAGCTAGTAATTAGTAGAGGCTAATGGCCAGGCTTGGTACCAAAAGAGGCAGACCAGGCAGAAGCTTAATGGGAAGAGCAGGGAAAGAGACACAGAGAGCCCAGCTAACCACACTGAAATTGCCAAATTAAGACCAAGATTTGAAGTCTCTGTGGTTTCATAAGGTATTTTATGCAGTATATAACGCTGTTGATAAGATATTTGCTATATGATATTTGTTAGATCTGGATTTTCAGGTAGAGAGAGACTAGGATATATAATACATGTTATAATGAAGTTTCTTCCTAGAAAAGAACTGAAAATTTGTCTAAAAACAAAACGAAATAAATGTGTTAGAAGAGAGAACACTACCAATTTAAAATGAGGTGCATTAATTCCAGTGGTTTGTACTTCCTCCTCCCATTGTGAAATACAGGGATCCAGAGGGTTTCCTATTTATCCAGTCGCATATTTATCTCTTCTTTGTCACTATATCCCATGATATATTAAAACCAAATTGCCAAAGAGGAAATATGAGTGGAATCACCTTGACTTTCATTTTGTCAGTAATGGGTAGGACTTCAACTTACAGAAACTTCTTATTGAATAAGCAGTTAAAAAAGTGGGAACACATACTGCAAAGATGTCAATCTGCCTGGCCATTATTGCAATGAATGCCTTTTCGGTTCATTTATATTCAGACCATTAGATGGGATTTTTATAAAAAGGCTTTAATCAGTGCTTTGTGAGGTGTACTAATTGGCTACTGGAGACAAGCAGCCGCGATGAAAGATCAAGGCCAGAACTCCCTTTGGAGGGACTGTCAGGCTTCCCCACATCATGTGTGAAGGTTATGCATGGAGTGGGGTTCCCTGGGGCAGACTCAGAAAAGGCCCAACTACTGGTGATGCAATACATTCCCTGAGCCCGGTCAGGGGTCCCTAAGGATTTGAATGTGATTACATTTGGCATCAGGGACATTTCCTTCATGTTGGTGATTATTTGCTCTTCCCCAGTTCTATAAAATAAATAAGCATTTTGATGTCTTGACATTTCATTAGGCATGAGTGTATTCTACTTCAGACAGTAGTTGCTCTGTTTTCAGAGTCTCTTTAAATATGCTTTGGATAAAATGGTTTAAAAAGAAAGTTTAAATATTGTACATATGAAATATCTAAGCAATTAATAAAGAAAAATAAAGGCAGCATACAGAATTTGAAGGCATAAAATACATTTTTGTTTCTATTACATTCACTACCAGTTCTTTTTAGATTCTTTTTGTTGGTACAATAGAATGTCTCTCCTCCTGGTTCTTTCTAATGGGTTGAGCATAATATGCCCATGAGTGAAGTTATGTATTTTCTAAAAGTTGAGACTAAAGATGGATCAATTTTTTAATAAATATACCAAAATGTACACAGCGAAGCTAGAATTATTGATTTTTCAAAGCAATTTTCTTAGAAGGCTGTTCTATCTCCTCTCTTCTGTAATGCTACTTTGCATAACATTCTCTGGAATTTGCTTATTTCATTCACTTATTCAGCAAATATTAATTGAGTACTTATGTGCGAGGTACTCTGTAGAACCTACAGGTACAAAGACAAATAAAATATGATTCTTGACTTCAAGAAGCATATAGCTTAGTGAGAAAGGGAAAAGTAAGGTATATGCCAATGGACGTGTGTTCCAAGTTCTACTGAGGGTCAGAGATGGCTTCACAGCAAAGGAGTAATATCCTAGTAAACTCTTAAAGGGAAGAATTTTGCCAGACTAAAATGGAAAGGGGTCAGGGTTGAGGCCAGTGACTAGCAGGTGAAAATCCACATGGGCCTGGAGTATTGAAGCCTGTTTGCTAGCCTTCAAGGAGGCTGTGTTTCTCAAGCAGGGTGCGACGGCAAATGCAGAAAGACGTGGCCAGACAGTTGGCAGGGCTTCCAATAGAAGGGCTTTCAGTCAATAACACCTATCTCTTTCTCTATATCGCAATTCCTGGTTGACCCTAGAGCATATTGCAAATTCAGAGCATCCTTCTTTACTAGCTTTAATTCTGTAATTTGTTTTTTTACATTTTCTAAAAATCACACCTACTCTCAAAGAAAAAGAGATATATTATCTGTTGTATCAATGACATTCAAAAGAATAGTCACCAGTCACGATGGCAATTCTCAAAGAGGAGTCCCTGGTGTATTTTTACCGTGACAATAACTCACTAAGCTTACCTGTAGAATCTGCTTTGGAGGTGACAAAAATTATTTGAAATTCGTACACTGCGTATATTTGCTAAAGAATCAGACTTATTACCTTACAAACACACCTCATGTGGGCTGATAGATGCTTTCAGAGGCACCTTGCAGTGGCTCTCTGCTATTAGTTTGATTGCTTTCTCAACAGCCTATATTTACTGTCATTATGCCTAATTCCCTGTTTACTAATTTGTAGGTAAATGTCTCCAAGGTGTTTTGCTGCCTCACTATTTTCAGGGATCTTTCTCTTTCCATCAGAATAAACTTAACTCCTTTAGTCATTCTACCCAATGGTTCAGTTAAAAACAGACAAAGCAGAAAGCAACGAGTCCTCACCTGGAATTGCCATTTCTCATTCAACTCTTTGCCTACTATTTTCTCCCTTGGTAAAAATAGTTCAGCAGTTCAAATGGTAAGTTACAAGGCTACCATTTCTAGAGCTTTTTTGTTCCGACCCTGCAGCCATTCTTACTCTAACCATGATCTGACGAGTTAAACACAGCCAATGAAATAATATCAAATAAATAACACACTTGATATCTTACACAGTTTTCCCAATGTACACTTTCCTTTCCTGCAGAAACGTAGAAAAGTATTTTCCCTGCATGGTTTTGCTCTTGCCTTTTTCTACCTGAAGGAAGACCTGCCTTCAACTCGCTCCTCCAGACTTGACCCACAACTTCCTATCGTCAACCTCACTCGTCACCTCCAGGCACGTAGAGCAATTTGCTATTCCTGAAACACGCCCTCACGCCCTGTGCTTCGGCGTGTGCTATTTCCTCTTGAAAATCTCTCCCCTCTAATATTACACTTTCTGCAGTCACATTCTGCACGTCCAGAAATGATGCAGTAATACTAAAGACGATTTGCAAAGGAGACTAATGGATTAGGGCTCAGAATTCTCACTTGACCCCTCCCCTCCCTAATTATATATTAAAAAATAAGAGAGAATGTGAGACAATTTGTGGGTAACTACCGTTTGTAGTACAGTGCAGCGGGTACATGTGCTATCTCTGCAGCCAGCTTGCCTAAATTTGAATCCTGCTTCTGTCTTTTTTTTTCCTTTGACCTTAGACAGGTTATTTTTCTGCACCTCTGTTTCCTTTTAAGTGACATTGGAATAATTACGTACCTTCCCAATCTTCTCACCACCCACTTATGTAAAATTGGGATAATATTAGAACTTTGAAGGCCACTGGGAGGATTAAATGAAATTAATACATTAACAATTAGAACATTGTTCTAATTATTAGGAAAATAGGAATCATTTCAGAAATGTTAACTGCTTAATACATATCATCGTAGAAAATTCCAAATTATAGTACCAATTCACTTAAAATAAAAATCAGTCATACTAAAAACTAAAAAACCCAAATCAAAAATTCTTGCTCTTTGAAACACTCAGAACGTCTAAACGAAGAGTGTCTCAGCTATTTCCTCTACACTTGATTAAGTGATTTCCTCCCCTTTCCCTCATCCCTCTTCAGGATCTTAAGCAGTTCCTGTAGCTCTTTGCTGTGTGTACTGAGGATCAAAAAATATGCCCGAGAGTTGAGATACGTAAAAAGCCTGAGTTGAGATCCAGGAGATCAAAGGCTGCATGAGCGCAGTGCTCCTTCTGTCTCTTTAAGTTTGAGCATTTGCATGTTCATTTCCTCACTGGGTCTTTGCCCTGGTCTGTGTTGTATGCATCTACACCTCTGACTCTCCCCACCGTTCAGCCTATCCACCTGAATATTTTGGGAAAATGAGACCATGTACCTAAAATCCTGAGTAAGAAAAAAAGAGACACTAAAAAACAGCAAATGTTAATAAATGGAACTTCCCTCCAGAATACTAGCTGATAAAGTTTGGTATTAGTCGGGCACTCACCTAACCTTCTGAAACAACACAATTTTTCACAAACGAATCTTCCACTTTTAGGAGGCTATAAGAGTCAATGGAATCAACACCTAATTGAAATCTTCCAGAATCGAAGTTCTGACCTTCCAAATGCCCTCGCTTTCTCCTTCCTTTAATGGCTCCACTGCAGTACTCTTGGCGACATTAAGAATCACCTGATTACCTTTATAGCTATAAACTCTAAAACAAACCACCTCAGCCATATCAGCCAAAATATATCACCCTTCAGTAACTCAGGATCATATTTTATTCTGCTTCTCAAAACCTTGTAGCTGGCATTTTATTCTTTGGAATACATTCACAACTGCTTTTAAAAAGTGGTTATCTGAAAATAAGTGCTACCACTTTGTATAATAGTGTCATGTTCAAAGTGATCTTATTCCAGGTCAGCAACCACTTTCATTCATTACTGCAAATTCCTGTTGGACTAGAGTTAAGTACAAGTCACACTTTGAGTTCTTCTACTAAAATATCAACCTCAGCATCAGAAAAATGATTATTGCCTTTCTTGGCCATTTAGCAGGAGAAAAGTTGACAAAGGCATCTCCACTTATAATGTTCTAAAGATTCAAAGAATAACTCTTTTCTTTAACAGTAGTATTTAGAATATGCATAACATTTGATTTTTTTGAGGAGCTTCATAAGAGAAACACAAAATAACTGGAAGACAAGACTCAGGTCTCTTTCTGACCCTGATTTGACCTCTCCTCTTAGCCCTAGTGTTTAACCTTCTGGATCTCAGCTCCCCATTTGGAAGATGGGAACAGAAGACATTCCACCTGCGGGGAGAGGAAGAGGCTTGAAAGAGGTGGACATACTTTGATGAAATGATGTCATATAAATGTTTGTCACTGGACTTCTACTTAATTTGAAAACCTACTAAACATCCACAAAGAAGTCATGTTTAGAAATTGACAACTTATTGATTCTAAAGTATTTTGCTTTCCCTTGGCAATGAAAATAAAATATTTCTCAGTTAGGAGAAAGAGGCAAAGGAAAAAAATTTGGAACCAATTTAATAACATGATAAAGTAAGAAAGCTGAGATCTGAAATTCATAATATTCAGAGTAATTTTAATTTTTTCTTCTTGAAACGAAAATAATCACCTTTTTCCCAACATGTCTAATAAATTTGGACTCTTAAATATCTGGCTTTATTGTTGACCTTATGTACTACATGCATGGCCAAGTCTCTTGCATCGGATGAGCATTTAATTTATTTTTATATGTGAAATGGTTTTAAAGGATAATTGTTACCTTAATATTAGATTCACCAAACCAGATGAACAGAGTAGTAGTAAAGTATTTTTTGGCTGAAATAAACATGATTGCACTGATTTTGAATCTTTGGTTAGAGATGACCTAGATTGATTCTTTCATCGAATGCATACATCACCTCTGCAGTATTCTGTTGAGGATTGACTATATGAATAAATGATCACAGAGCAGTCACTAGAGATACCAGAGACACATCTGTGAACTCAGTGAAAGGAAGTCCTGGAGGCACGTGGTGGGTTGTTAGAGACCGGGTTCTCCTGTTGGTGACTTAGTGGGAGAGCTCAGCTTCTCTGTTTACAGGGGGTTTAAGCTGGACCTAGTGTCCCACAGGAAGTCGCTTACTCGTTCTCTGAGTAAATTGAAAACATTAACAATTACCAGGAATAAACGAAATAAGAAAAACATAGCAGCTGAAAGTTCACCTAAACTGTGTGTTTTGTCATTATCTGGATATTTGCATAAGCAGAAGAATGTCACAGAACTCAGAGCTGATTTCCCGAGGAGTTTCCTTTTTCTTTCAACATTTAGAATGAATGCTTTTCCTTGATAATTTTGATTATTATAGGAACAGCTTCTACTCTTTAACATGTTAGCACAGACATTTTGCAAACTTATTAATCCCACACTAAGCTCTTACTGAAAGGGGCTAGGGTAAGGAAAGTGGCCACATCACCTTCAAAGTAGCCCCTCGATGACATCGGTCTTTTGATTTTGCTTCCTAAGATGCCACAACACATCTGGTGTCCAGCACTGCCCCCCTTAACTTAAGCATGTGCTTAAACCTGAATATTCCTTAAGGATGCTTGGACATGTTTGAGAGAATTGGATGCTGCCAGATTCCCTCAGCCAGGCTCCCATCAGAACCAACGGAGCAGGAGGGCAGCAGGCAGTTCTTCTGAGGGCAGAAGCTTTCCCTTTGAAACATGACTGTGTATTTAATTTGCTAGAACAGTAAGAGGAAGAACATGTAATTTTTATTTTGAGTTAACATTAAGTGCCAGGCCTTGAGCTCAGTGACTTCTGACATTATGACATAATGTGTTCACAGTGATCGTTATAACATTTGAGGTAGTCCCCCATTTCACAGGGAATAAATTGAGCCTCCGAGAGGTTAAGACATTTGTCTAGTTTTCAGAGCTTGGTGCTCAACTTCAGAGCCCAGGCAGTGGTTCTCCTGTGGCCTCTCTCGGGGTTCTGCCCCGGAAGCACCGTGGGATGTGCAGGCAGCACTGCTCTCAGGGTGAAGGCTAGGCAGTTGGTCACGCCCAACGAAAGTGCATCCTGTTGTGACTGACACTGGAGCCTGAAACAAAACCAGAAGTGGAAGACAGCAGCCCAAATCTACCTATTCTCATTTGACACACAAATCCAAACTGATGAGTGAACACCAGTGCCTGGGAAATTTGCTACAATGCCCCAGAGCACATTTGTAATAACCACATCTCCTATCTGTGCTCTGAGAAATTAAGTAGGAATCAGCAGCCAGCATTGGACTTGACCCACAGTAGGCACTCCATTAACACTTGTGGAAAGAATGAGGGAAGAGGATGTCTCTTGTCTTCTTGAGTCTGCAAACCAAAAGGAATCATTTCCTTGAAACCCAACTGGTATGGTGATTAGCCCAGTCCTGAAAAGTGTAGTTATATTTTTGGTAATTTGGGGGAAAATATGAAGCACTTGACAGCATTTAATGAACATGAAATAATTAGACACCTCTTGAGTTTAGTATATTGCTATTTTACATTCAGAGAAGCTCTGAATGACAAGACGAGTTGACAGGCAGAGAGAGGAGTGTGGAGTGTTGGCACAAGACAGGACCTCTGACTCCCACACTGTAGGCTCCATCACTGACTTCATAATATCTCACCCTATAAAGAATCCCCAAAATTCTGCTCAAGGAATAGTAGAGTAACTTAAAGGGGCAAACCTGGGATAAGAGAGTAACTTACTCTGCTAGTGAAGTTGGGGTGGATGGTAAGTGTAGGACTTTTTGTTTTTGCATAACAAAAAGATAGTATTTCCCCAACATGATTAACTCAGCAATATTGTACTCCATGTGATAAATATAGAGTTGGATTGTTTTCTATCTGGAAGGGGATATAGTGACCATTTAGCATGCCTTATTTTACAGATGAGAAAACTGAGTCTCAGGCAGGGTAACACGTAATCACTTAGCTAGTTAGTAGCAGAGTCAGGACTTGAATTCACTGCCCCTAGTCCATCTGCTTGCCATATTCTATCCTCTCTCTCTTTACCTCTTTAAGTAAATTTTTATTGTGAGTGCATTATGTCTATGTAGAGTTCCCAGAGGAATAATAAAATACCCTTCAACTTAAGAAATTGAATGTTACTGATGTCTATGAAACTCCTTCCTCCCTCCACCTCATCCCCATGGGCAACCACTTTCCTGAATTTTAAGTTAATCATTCTCTTGTTTTTCTCCATATCTGGCTACCTCTCTTGATTTGCAATATTTCTTTTATTATGAGAGCCAAATGCACAGATATTCCCTGAAGCACCATGGATATTTTATAGCTCTAATATAAGATCAGAATTTTAAAGCCATAAAAATAGCCAATTAGGCTTCCAGATCAATCTTGCACTTGCACCCCATTAGTCACTGACTCACTCTCTTTGGCTCTGAGATGACACTGCCGCTTCTGACCATCAAGAACTCACTTTTTGGCATTTCCACATCATTTGATAATGTAAATTTATAAGAATAATGAGCTCCTTTGGGCGATTCTTTGTTTCTCTAAACTCGTTGCACTATTTCGTATCCTACTCATTTTAATGGACTATCGTTTCAAAACCAGAAAACAACAACGATGCAAAACCAGACCTCCTTTCTTTCCAAGCACTAACACTGCTTATGGGGACAAACAAAAACAGTTACACTTAAATGTTGTCAGTTTTAATTTCTATTCCCTGATGAAGACAAAATCTGATTGGTACCATGGCAACATGTTGCCTTGAGCATCGAACAGGTATTACTCGCACACAATCTCGCTCAAAAACTCTCTTTATAAGTGTTAGGAGAGGTGTGATCTTCTCCTAGAAGTCACTAAATTAAAAAAGGCTGAAGAAAATCTAATTAGTGTTTCCAAAAGTGCCTTTCTGGGGTCTGATCATATCAGATTACTGTTTCATATTTTTTTCCTCTATCCATGAGGTTGCAGGTGCAGCCTGACGATGTGCTGATAAGCATCAAGTAAGTGAAAAATTAAGGCAACATTAGGCCAGGGAGGCACAAGAAACTCATGGAGTCCTGGTGGTTTTTTTTTTTTTTAATTTTGATATATCAGGTTGTGGAGTTTTTCCCTCTTTCTTCCTTTCTTCTTTCCTTGAGGGAAAAAACCAGTGATGTATTCCTAATTCCCTGAGTTTATTTGGTGGTACAGTCTTGGTGGTAATGTTAATACCTTGGTTATAAATGATCTGCTTCCTGTTGTCTGTACTGACTCATCAGAGTTAAATATTCCCCATGGAAGAGGGCAATTCTTGAGTACCTGCCATATACAAGGTATGATACAGGGCATTTGCCCTTCATATTGTCTCAGAAAATTCTTCCAGATGCCTGCCCTATGAGGTAGGGCTTACTTTCTCTGCTCCTCTGATGAAGAAACAGATGCAGAGAGCTAGTGAAATGTGCCATAGATCAAAGGTATTAAGTGGTGGAGCCAAAATTCACAACAAGGTTTTCGGACTCTGAACTTTCTCTCCATTATGCTCCTTGAGGAGGTAGCCTGCATCTCTCTCTCTCATTCTCTGGGTAGTGGTGGAGGTGGGGGCAACTGCCTTTGCCATTAGGCATATGACTTTCAAATATTGTGTTATAGTTTGAGAAGTAGTCTGTACCTGTAACCTCAGGTACATTTGTGTTTCTGTGTGTGTATGTCTGTGTGTGTGTGTGCAGAGAGAGAGATGGAGACAGAGACAAAGAGACGGAGACCAAGACAGAGTGAGAGAGAGAGAGAAGGGTGAAAGATGATAAACAGAAAGAAATATAATCACTTATGATGATTTATTAGACTAACACTGTTCACTGAATCCAGACAGCCTCTAATATCAAGAAGATATGGCCAGAAAGGAAACAAACGGTGTACAGATTGGGAAAGAAGAAATAAAACTATCTTTATTCACAGATAACATGATTGCCTATGTAGAAAATCTGAAAGAATCAACAAAAAAAACTCCTGGATTTAATACGTGATTATAGAAAAGTTGCAGGATACAAGGTTAATATACAAACTCAATCGCTTTCCTATAAACTAGCAATGAACAAGTAGAATGTGAAATTAAAAACACACTACCATTTACATTAGCATCCCTCAAAATGAAACACTAGGTATAAACCTGACAAAATACGTATAAGACCCATATGAGCAAAACTATAAAATTCTGACAAAAAAACAAAGAACTAAATAAATGGAGAGATATTCCATGTTCTCGGATAGGAAGACTCAATATTGTTAAGATGTCAGTTCTCACCAACTTGATCTATAGATTCAATGCAATGTCAATCAAAATCCCAGAAAGTAACTTGGTGAATATCGATAAACTAATTCTAAAATTTATATGGAAAGGCAAAAGACCCAGGATAGCCAATATACTTTTGAAGGAGAAGATTAAAGTTGGAGGACTGACCCTACTCAACTTCAAGACTTAGTATAAATCTACAATAATCAAGACAGTGCAGTATTGACCGAAAATTGACAAACAGATCAATGGAACAGAACAGAGAATCCAGAGATAGACTCACATGAATACAATCAACTGATCTTTGACAAAGGTGCAAAGGCAATGGAGAAAAGATAATCTTTGCAACAAATGGTGCTGGAACAATTGGATATCCACATGAGAAAAATGAATCTAGACACAGACCTTATAGCTTTCAGAAAAATTAACTCAAAATGGATCACAGACCTAAATGTGAGATGCAAAACTATAAAACTCCTAGAAGATTACATAGAAGAAAATTTAGATGATCTTGGGTATGGTGATGACTTTTAGATGCAACACCAAAGGCATGATCCTTGAAAGAAATAATGGATAAGCTGTACTTCACTAAAATTAAGAACTTCTGCTCTGTGAAAAACACTGCCCAAGAGAACAAAATGACAAGCCATGGACCAGAAGAAAATATTTGCAAAAGACATATCTGATAAAGAACTATTATCCAAAATATACAAAGAACTCTTAATTTTATTTATTTATTTATTTTCCCTCAAAGCCCCAGTAGATAGTTGTAGGTCATAGCTGCACATCCTTCTAGTTGCTGCATGTGGGACACGGCCTCAGCATGGCCCGAGAAGTGGTGCGTCGGTGCGCGCCCGGGATCCGAATCCGGGCCGCCAGCAGTGGAGCGCATGCACTTAACCGCTAAGCCACGGGGCCGGCCCTACAAAGAACTCTTAAAACTCAACAATAAGAAAATAAACAACTCAACTAAAAATGGGCCAAAGACCTTAAATGACACCTCACCAAAGAAGATATACATATGGTAATAATAAGCATATGAAAAGATGCTCCACATCATATGTCATCAGGGAAATGCAAATTAAAACAACAATGTGATACCATTACACACCTACTAGAATGGCCAAAATCCAAAACAATGACAACATCAAATGCTGGAGAGGAAATTTCATTCATTGCCCGTGGGAATGGAAAATGGTATAGCCACCAAACCACCGTTTGGTGGTTTCTTACAAAACTAAACATACTCTTACCATACAATCCAGCTACTGCATTCCTTAGTATTTACCTGAAGGAATTAAAAACTTATATCCACGTAAAAACCTGCACATAGATGTTTATAGTGGCTTTATTCATAATTGCCAAAACTTGGGAGTAACCAAGATGTCATTCAGTAGGTGAATGGATAAACTAAACAAACTGTGCTACATCCAGATGTGGGAGATCAAGATTTGGCCACCCTGAAATATATCTCTTTACCTTGATTGTTTTCTCTGAAGGACATTTGACCTCCTCCACTAACTGCCTAAAGAATTTGACATGGTGGCTCCTTCCTGGAACAGATCTTCTATCATGATGGCTGTAAAGATAATGTAGGATAGAGGTTACAATAGCAAAGGCACCAAACCTCTTTTATCAAAAAACTCTGTCTCTCCCTGACCACATTATCTACAGATGACCCCGAAAAGAATTGTCCTCCTACCCTCTGAAGTCCCAGGCCACTACCCACCCCCAACACGCTCCTCGCCTTTAGCTGCAATACTTAAGCAAGCAGCTTAGACAGAGGGGCGAGTTGCTCATTTCTGAGTTTCTCCCATGTATACATGTTATTAAACTTGGTACTATTTTCTCCTGCTAACCTGTCTTGTTGATTATTTGGCCAGCCATAAGAACCTTAAGGGAAAGGGCAGAGGGAGATTCTCCCTCTTCCCCCGACACAGACAATGAATATTATTCAGTGGCTAAAAGAAATGTGCTATCGAGGCATGAAAAGACATGGAGGAACCTTAAATACATATGACTAAGTGAAAGAAGGCAATCTGAAAAGGCTACATACTGTATGATTCCAATATATGACATTCTGGAAAAGACAAAACTATGGAGATAGTAAAAAGATCAGTGGCTGCCAGGGGTTGGGGGAAGCAGGGATGAACAGCGGGAGCACAGAGGATTTTTAGGGCAGTGAAAATACTCTGTATGATATTATAATGATTGATACATGTCGTTATACATTTGTTCAAACCCATAGAATGTACAACACCGAGAGTAAACCCTAGGTAATTTTGGACTTTGGGTGATTATGATGTGTCAATGTCGGTTGATCCTTGGTAACAAAGGAACCATTCTGGTGGAGAATGTTGATAATGGGAGAGGCTATGCATGTGTGGGAGTTGGGGGTTATAGAGGAAATCTCTGTACCTTCCCTTCAATTTTGCTGTGAACCTAAAACTGCTCTAGAAAATAGAGAGTATTAAAAAAATGAAGAAGATATGCCATCAATTTTAGGAATCCTATACTTTCCCAGGACTGTAGAAAATATCTCAACACTTAGGATGTGAATGCTAATAAGCTTGCAGGAAAAAGATTAGTTTCGATATCTAATGGAGTGAAGATGATGTGCCTAGAAAATTTAAAGAACATGTATAACATTTTCTTCCCTCATAGATGTATATTCTGTAAAAAAAAAATCAAGGCTAAAAGTATTTCGTGCTAAAAATATAGGTCAGTGGACAGAGCAAGCCTAAGTGGCATTTGCTGGAAGATTTCTGAGGTTTCGAAACCCTCTGGGACAACTCTGAGTTTAAGAGACAAGAGCACAATAATTGCAGTCGGTGTTGGCTCTGGAGGGCGTAAGCAACCTGAGGCCTGACACAGAGCTCTTGTGGGAGAGCAAGTTAACATTTAACTTCAAGGTTTGGTGAAATGAGTTCAAATTGGTCGACATCCATTGAAAATAGAAATAAGATGTGAACTATGAAACCTCATTTCATAGCAAATTCAGAAACATGCTGAGGGTGCTCTTCCTCTTCCATTGAGACAGGAAGGAAGGAAGGGAGAAAATGACACGGGTGGACTGAGCATCCTCCTGCCAGACAGGAGGTTTAGGTTCTTTACATTGTTCATTTTACTTCATTCTAACACAACACTGCAATTTAGATCGTTAAATTATCTTCCAGTCAGAGAAGATAATGCTCAGTGTGGTTAAGTAGCACACTCAAGCTAGAAGATGAGTGAAAATATAAAAGATCTTTCATGATGGAATTTCTCCACGCTGAGGTCCTTTACTGATGGGATGGAGCCCGGAACCCCGGGCTCTGGTCCTAGCTCCATTTGTTACTGGTGGTGTCATCTTTGTTAACACACTAACTTTTGTTAACTACTAGGGTAGGGGGGCAGAAATGGGATTAGAGAAAGATCTTGCTTTTGCTCTGCTTTTCAAGTCTACCCTTTAAAGGTTCCTTCACCACAGTCTTAGGTTTATGTCTCTATCCTTCAATTTGTGCTCTTAGCCACTTCACTAATTTTATTCTCCCCTTTATATGCAGTCTAGAAATTCTACCCTTGCTACCACTGTTTCTTCTCTTCTAATTTACATTCTTTACTTGTTTCCTACACTTTGCACTGAAATGTTCTGGTCTGTGTTGCAGCGATGTTGTAATCATTGAATCTAACAGACCATGTTCAGTTCTCGTCTTGACTGGTCCCCCATGGGCATTTCTTTTGAAACATCTGTCTTGGCTACCACATCACTGCGCTCTTCTGACCTTCCCACCTCTCCCTTATTTCCTTCTGCTTCACTGGCTCTTCTTCCATTCTAGACCCTTAAAAGGTGGTGTCTCCCAGGATTCTGTTCTTGGCCCTTTACTCCTCCATCAATCTGTCTCTAGGTGATTTCTTCTATTTTTATTGCTTCAACTTGCAACTTAGCTCAAGCGAAAGTGCTTATGAAGCCTTTCCCATCTTTTCCAGGTGGAGTGGGTCACTTCCTTCTTTAGGTGTCCACTCTCCTCTGGGTCTACTCCTATCACAGTTCCCATGGCAACATTTGCACTTAATTGTTCATATGTTGTTCATCATTACTGGGCTGGCTCTGTGGGTGTAAATGGTGTTAGTCATCTTCTTTTTTCTAGTATCCAAATCAGTGCCTGCCATGGATAGCTACTCCATAAATTTTATTGAGTAAATAATGCAATAATTAATGATTTCCTTCAGGTCCTAAGTAAGACACTGCAGCCTACTGTTGAGAGATGTGTTGCTGGACCTTAAGAACAAAGAGTGATTTTTCAGGACCCTCAAGTTTCAGGATCAAGTTCATGTTATTCGCCTTCTGTTCTCTGGAGTTGGCAGTGTTACAACACAAGTACCTCGTGCTCTGACTTCCTCCTCAGGGCTCAGCATGTCTGCCTCCCAAGCATTTCTGCATTCAAAATCATTTCACTCATTCTTTAAGGTCCAACATGCCCTCTTTCATGAGATTCCCTAGCATCCTTGAATTTGAAGTAAATATCTCACAAAATACTTTAAAAATGAAATTTGTTTCAAATGGTTTTTATAGCTGCTTCATTTTTCTCTGTTGATTTTTTAAATTTGTGATTTTTTAATATTTAATATTTTATTTACTCAGTCATTTATTCTAAAAGTCTGTATTAAAAATATTTGTTTCCTATTTACATCATAGGAGATGTGTTTTAGATTTTTAAAATTTGAATTTTAACTCAATGTTTTAGCTAACAAAAATCTGGAAGTACATGCCTTCATAGAAGATTACACGCTGGAAACTCCTACGTTTCAGCTCTACACTGGAGAACTTCATGCCCCATGGAATTGTCCAAGTGTTTGAACTGATAATATTATGAATGTTTAAAAAGTTTTGGAGTTCGGGAGTCTTGTCAGTCTCACAGACTCTCTGACTTTTTCTACAGCTGAGTGGAAAGCTGTGGAAATTTAGGATCACAATGAAAGTGCTGACAAAACCTTAGGCAGGCAGCGCTCAGCAGGCCCTGTGCTTCTGCAATCAGGGCCTCACTGTGGAGCTTCGAGGAGTGACTCCCCAAGTGGTTTTACAGGAAGGAGCGTTTCCATTCCAATTGAGTCAGTCGCTCCTTTCCCTCTGCTTGCATCTGGCTCTGACAGTGTGCAGAGCTCTGGATCTCTGTTGCATACATACGCTCTCCTATGCGTGAGCAGTCCATTTAAAAAAATAAGCCTTTCTTGAATCATTCAACGGGAAATGATCCCAGCCCTTTATTCCTTCTGTCATCAAGAAAATATTAGCTCACATGTCTAAAGAATTCTTTCAAATTCAATCTAACTCCTATCTACTGAATAAATGCAAAATATATTTCTAGACTGGAATGTACACTTTATGATGGCAACAGTTTGTCTATAGAGAACAGGTCTCATAGAAAAAACTACTTAAGTGGTTGTGGGAGCTTCCTTCATCTACCTACCCAATCAGAAATGGGTTAGAAAATCCTGATCATGTAACTGTCTGTAGCTTCCTAGAAAAAAAGCTATTTGTGAAAATGCCATAGTAAGCCACTTTTGAATTTTTTAAGTTGACCTCACCTTGTCCTTGCTCAGCAAGCATTTTGATTACTATTCACAGTAGTTATTTATAGTATTTAGAAATATGTGACCCCAAAATGTTCCACTTTGGCACATGGATCATTTTAAGCAGAAGGCAGTCAAGACCCAGCAGACTCAAGAAAAACTTTTACCTCTCCCTTAACCACTTAAAAAAGTTTTGATAGGGGGCCTGGCCCAGAAAGAAAGCTATTACCAAAGATAACTTTTATCTGAGAGACCTATCTGTATGGCAAGGCAAACAGCTAATTACCAAACATCTGCTTTTCTTATTGTCCTGTGAATTATCCTCCTGCTCTTTGAAGCCCCAGGCCCCTCTACCATTCCTTAACCCAGGATGGCATATAAACTTCAACTGCCTGACTTGCCCTTGAGTCCCATATGTTTGGGGCTCCTGTGCATATGAAATTAAATTTGTTTTTCTCCTGTTAATCTGTCTTACATCAATTCACTTATCAGACCAGCCAAAAGAACCTAGAAGGGTGGAAGCAAATTTTTCTCCCCTACACACAGTATGTTGATATTCAGTCAAAGTAAACACCTGCTCTAAGTTTGGGCTAAAGGTCAGGTAAATGGAAAATAAACGTGGGCTTCTGCTTCCTTGAAGGTATGAAGTGCTGAAACACTACTGAAATTTGGGCAGGTTAGAGGTTAGTAAATAAAGAAGCCATGAGAAAGGCAGAAGGAACAGTGAGTGTGTGGAGACACTTCACTGCAGACAGCCCTTTATTTATGTTGGCTTCTCTGTTTCAAACAGGGTTGTAGCAACCACTCTGCACCTTTTCACTAGGTCTTTTCTCTCCATAGCTGTGCATGTACAATTAATCACATTCTCTCTTCACCCACACACAGAACCTAGTGTATCACCCTATGCCTGAACATGCATATGTGCTCACTAACATCTCACAGGGAAGCAGAGAGAAGGAGAAAGAAGGAATATTGAGTGGAAAAATTCCAAGATTTGTGCTTGATTATTGGAGATAATTAAGTAGAACCTAAAAATACTCAGGCCCTTATTTCATATTATGTTCAAAATGATTCAAATTCAAAACTATTTGCAGCTGTGCCGAGGGCTGATATACCATACAGAGTTGATTTCAAGCACTTGAATCAATGATAAACAAATGAAGCTTCTCTCTATTCTTCTAAGTATAACTTGGGGTGGTACCATGACTCAGAAGCTATTGAATATGAAATAAAGAGATCAATAATATCATTACCCCCATGACACTCATCGTTTATTCCGCCACTACTTTTCAATAGAGTGGCCTACACATCATGTCAGTTCTGTAAGTCTCTCTTTACAAAATTGTTGATGGTAATGAGTCTTTAAAATTCAACTCTATATATGTATTGATTAAGCAGACTGGTGACTTGCTATTTTATTGATTTATTAATTGATAATCTCAAGTAGTGAGCAATGCAAAAAGACAGGCTGAAAAGTAAGAAATACAGGAAAATAGGTTGTGCTTCTTTTAAAGCATATATGCAGGGATTTACGTTGCTACTAGAGAGATCTTTCAAGTGTGAGGAATAAATCTAATTATGTGCTATAAAATAACACTCACAATTCCATTGCTTTGAGGAGACTATTATCACCAGCACTGCTGAGCAGACATAGGCATGGACCAAATCAACGGCCTCTCCCTTCTGGTTTTTTTCATGTTGCTATCTTTTCCTTATAGAACATGACAAACTGTTAGGCATCATTTGTGACCCAGCTCAAAGGCCAGCCTTTTCATGAAAACTTCCCTGATTCTTCCAACATTCTCTGACATCTCCTCTTTCAAACGAGGATAGCATGGCATTTCTACTTCCCCTGTATCTTTTTCCATAAGAGATCACTCTGTGTCACCAAAGGGCCTTAATATGGCCACCAATAGGACATAGCACATTGAGTTATAATAATTTTTTTGTCTTTCTTTTCCATTAGATTGAGAGCAGGGGCTATGACATTTGTTTTTTGTAGCAGTCACACCTAGCAAAGGGCTTTGTCACATAGCAGGCATTCATTCTTCTTTTTATTCAACAAATATTCATTGATTGCCTACTATGTGCCAAGTGTGGTGGTCCCATGCTGCCAGGAAGGAATGTGTAATAGCCTTTGAGCGTAGAGTCATCACTGGCATCACCCTTGTTTGTGCAGCCTCTTCTGAGTTTGTTAAACCTGGGAGGGAGGACATGATGTCTTTCTTTTATCCCCAGCAGGGCTTTGCACTAAATGCTATTAGATAAATCTAATATATTTATAAAGCCAAAAGAAATCACAAACTGTTCAATGTAGAGGCTACTGTTTCATAATTTTTGTATGGTTCAGCTTTTTACAAGTTTTCTTCAGTCAGATTTTTGTCAAGAGTTTTGAGGAATTTATGTCTGCTTTCCTCATAATTTTGGTTCAAATCAAAAGTCTCTGATGAAGCTTTTCTTAAAATTTGGTTTCATCAATAATGAACTGCTGCTACTCAATAAAATAAATTTAATAAAGTTTATAAAAGTGGATACAATGAAGTAATGAGGGAAGAAATCAGGACCCTTCTTGGAATTAAGCGTTTCATATTCAAATGGACACTATTAAGAGCTCTTTCCCAAATCTCAAGAGATTTGCCCCATTCTTAGTCCTTGTCACATTTGTTGCCCTCACTCACTTTCTGTGCATTTGGATCAGAAACTTGAGTCATTGCAGAATTCTTCTTAAGAAATGCACTTTAAAATTGCCAGTTTGACATAATAAATCAAAAGCCTTCAAACCCCGCTTGCCCTCGGATCTAGCAATTTCATTTTTGGGTATTTATCTTTGAGAAATAATTAAGGCTATCTGCAGAGATTTAGTTCTCAATGTGTTTATCATAGGATTATTTATTATAGCAAATATAGATGGTAACTTATGATATCAAAAACAGGGACTTAATGGAAAAGGATAATCCATACGTTGGTATATGATGTAGTCATTAGAAATAATACAGAATTATATACATTGTCACGGATGTATGTTCATGATGTGTTGTGAATCAAAGGAGTTTACAAAATAGTATCCATATGATAATGTAATAAATATTAAATCATGAAAGAAGTCTATAAAGAGAAGCAGTAAAATATAATCCCTAATTATTTCTCAATGGCAGGATTTTTATTACTTCTGAGTGGCAGGAAGGTAATTTTTATTTTCTCCTTTGTGCCTATTTGTGTTTTCTACTTTATATTCAATAGCAGGTGTAATAGAGAATAAATAGTTAATATTTAAAAAATTCAAAATATGTAGAAATTTTTAAAATACAGTATTTTTGGAAGAGCTTTTACTATATCCGTCTTATGATAATGAGCAGATCCCTGGTGAGACGGTGGACCCTGAGGCTGAACGTCGGGAAGTGATCAGAGACTTGTGTGCCAGTTAGAGCGATGGGCTAGACGCCCTTTAAGGTCCCTTCCACCACAGAGTCTGTGAGTCCGTCAGAACTGCCTCGTAGGGACAATGGGCTCAAGCAGAGGCTGTGTGGCCCCTTAGAGAGAGGGTGAGCTAGATACACTCTAAGGGCTCCTCTCATTTTATATCATCCCATCTAGAAAATGGAACAGCTCATTCTGGAATACACTCAGATAAATTAGGTGTTTCTAAATATGTTTTGTCACGTTGCTTATAATGTCACATTATAAATTTTTTTAAAGAGGGAACTTTTTTAGGATAAATTTTGCAGAGCTTCACACACCATCATGCACACAATAGACATTCGATAAATGTGTTAATTAACTAATGAAAATAGCAGCGGCAAAGTAGACAGACCTAGAGGGACGCGGGACACAGTCCCACTCACAGACTGGCACGCTCGCCTGTGCTTTTCCTCCCTGCAGAAATCCAGAGGTGGAGCCGGGCACATGCAGAGACAAGGCATTTGGCAGAGGAGGAAGGATGTAGGCCTAGGGGTAGCTGGGTTTCTTCTCTAGCCTGAGCCACTTACATGTAGCTGGGGGTGGCTCTACCTGCTTTACTACGAAGTTGAGCAACTCGAAATTCAATGATTTAGTTCTTGCAAGTCCTCATCAGGATATGACAAATGAGGCATTTTTTCCAGTTAGCTCTGGACAGAGTTTGCCAATGTTTGAGAACAACCCCTTAACCTCTGACTTCCCCAGTAGTCTCATGGGATGCAAGACAGAAAAAGAGCTTTCTTTTCTTCTCTTCCTTTCATGAAATATTCAGGATAAACTGTTGGCAAAAGGGGCAACACATGAGGATTTTGGATTTGAAAAATCAGAATCGAAGTTGGTATAGGTGTTTTTTCCCTGCTCAGCAAAGCTTTCCTGGGCACATGGCCTGTGGGACGGCATTTGTTCGTAACTCGCTCTCAACATCGCAGATAAATACACTTAGAGTGTAAAATGAAATTTTCCAGTAATGACGAGTAAAGATGGAAACTGGAAATGAAGAACTAAAGCCATCTGGAAAAAGTAGAAACATTTGGATTGGTGGATTGGCACCCACTCGCATCTAGTGAAGACTTGATTTCTTTTGCTTTACCCAGATGGTTCCTTACAGGGAAACACTGTTTCTGCATGATGGCTCTACCGCATGAGCATGTACTCATACTCACCTGGCTCTGACAGCCAGGTGACTGTGCTGCATGCATCCCGGGCTGTGGTTTATACAAATTCATTGTGAAGCTTACGTGGTGTGCCATGATCCTCACAGGATTTCCTGGGTTGCTCCATGGAGCATACCACATGGAACACGCACTGAGCCATGCTATGTTGCTGGGGAAGGTCTGTGGAGAATCGTTTGTACATGAATCAGTATCTTCTCTGCCAGCTCTGGGAAGCTAGGTTTACACAACCCAAATGGAGCATTCAGGGAACCACACTCACAAAACTAAGTGACTTTAGAGACCCTCCAGCCCAGCCTGCTCATCTTACAGGTTCTCCAGGCCATCCAAAAGTCCAGGTAGGGTAACTTCTGTCTACAGAAGGTAGACAATTAACCTTCTACCTTTGCTTGCACCATTTAGATAGAATCAAAAGTCCAGGATGAGTTTGAGATGTTGTTGAAAATACGGCTGAGGCCTTGGACCACATCTTACATCTTTAATACAAGAGCAGTATCCTCTACTTGGAGACTAATAGGAGTGCCATTGCCCATCTCTGCTTACTGGGCAGTCTTTCTTCTTCCCTCTCTCCCTCCATCCCTCTTTCCTTCCTGCCCTTCTCTCTCTCTCTCTCTTTCTCTCTCTCTCTCCTGGTGGGGATATGGGATTGGATTGGAAAATCATAACAAGTGTAAACTGGAAACTCTCTAAGTACAGGGCACTGTATTATGTGCCATCTTATCTACCATGTGCCATCTTAGCTATGCATGTACAGCTGGACCTCATCGAGTATTTCTCATATTCCATTCCATAGGTAGGTCTTCCTAGGAAAATACTGGATTCACTGCAGAGCAGCGGTTATGTCTAAGGTGACAGTGTGGAGTGAAAAGAACTGGATGTTCACGTTTAAGTTTCCACTCTGCCCTGATTCCTGGTCTCAGAACAGCAGCCACACTGTTCTTCTGGGGACAGTACAAACTGAGAAACACTTATGCTCTACTTAAACAGTTCTCCACTGAGCCTGTCAGCTTCCAGCACAATGAAGTATCTCTGACTTAATTATTCACTAAGTAAGGAGAGCGGAGAGAGGATTTCCACAGCTAACAGTGCTTTAGGGCTACATCAACTTCTATAAGGAGAATACAATTTTTAGCATCAGTTATAAAATGTCATATTTCTTGTTTGATTTTCTTATTATTTTTAAAAATGCCCTTCAGAGAGTAATAGATGGTTGAAATTAGGTTAAAAAAGCAATTTTATTTCTACCCTAAAAAAATAATAATTTTAGACATAGTCACATATGGAAATGACTTGCAGACTTAGGACTGCTCTCCACCTGCTAAATGAGAATATTTTAAAGATTTTAATTCAGAGCTATTTGCAAATACTTCACAGGTTTCCTGCCCATTGATTATTTGCACTCACAGCAGAAATTTGTGTTTTTACATATAAATCCTAAGAATCTTTTACCATAAATATATATGAAATATACGTCAGACTAGGTTCCCTTATCACATTTATTTTTCTTTTCCTAGAGCAGAAAAGCTCTGTTCTTGTAATTCACATCAATTTAATTTAAAAGCTGGTTCATTTGTAAATGGGATCATCTGTCAGCAGAGGGTTGTATTGAGACGCTGTCTCTGAAGATAGGTTTCTCTTCAAAATGCAAAAGGATTTAGATAGGGTAGTCTGAGCTGATCTTTATTTGCTGGAGGTTTTGCTGTTGTTGTTTTTGCTGTCAGGTATTTCCACTCTTTGGTCTTTTAACACAATCTTCTGCCTACCTCCCTTGTTAAAAAATGGCAACAATAAGAACAATGCCATTTACAATTGCATCAAAAAGAATAAAATACCTAGGAATAAATTTAACCAAGGAGGTGAAAGACCTGTACTCTGAAAGCTATAAGACATCAATGAAAGAAATTGAAGATAACAGAAATAAATGGAAAGACATACTGTGCTCATGGATTGGAAGAATTAATATTGTTAAAATATCCACACTATCCAAAGCAATCTACAGATTCAGTGCAATCCCCATCAAAATATCAGTCATTTTTTACAGAACTAGAACAAAGAATACTAAAATTTGTATGAAACTTCAAAAGACCCTCAATAACCAAAGTAATCTTAAGATAGAAGAACAAAGCTGAAGCCATCACATTCCCTGATTTCAAACTATACTAATCAATACAGCATGGTACTGGCACAAAAACAGACACATAGATCAATGGAACAGAATAGACAGCCCAGAAATAAACCCATGCATATATGGTCAATTAATCTATGACAAAGAAGGCAAGAATATATAATGGGGAAAAGATAGTCTCTTCAATAAATGATGTTGGGAAAACTGGACAGCTACATGCAAAAAATGAAACTAGACCACTATCTTACACCATATACAAAAATAAATTCAAAATGGATTAAAGACTTGAATGTAAGACCTGAAACCATGAAACTCCCAGAAGAAAACATAGGCAGCTCTTTGACATCAGTCTTAGCAATAATTTTTGATCAATTTTCTGAGGCAAGGACAACAAAAGCAAAAATAAACAGATGGGACTACATCAAACTAAAAAGCTTTTGCACAGCTAAGGAAACCATCAACAAAATGAAAAGACAACCTACTGAATGGGAGAAGATATTTGCAAATCATACATTCGATAAGGGGTTAATGTCCAAAATATATACGGAACTTACACAACTTAATATCAAAAAAACAAACAACTTGATTAAAAAATGGGCAGAGGACTTAAAAAGACATTTTTCTAAAAAAGATATACAGATAGCCAACAGGCATGTGAAAAGATGCTCAACATCACTAACCATCAGGGAAACGCAAATCAAAACCACAATGAGATACCACCTCACACCTGCCAGAATGGGTATTATCAAAAAGTAACCAGTGTTAGTGAGGATGTGGAGAAAAGGGAACTCTCTTGCACTGTTGGTGGGAACGTAAATTGGTGCAGCCAGTATGGAAAACAGTATGGAGATTGCTCAAAAAGTTAAAAATAGAACTACCATATGATCCAGCAGTTCCACTCCTGGGTGTTTATCTGAACAAAATGAAAACACTAATTCGAAGAGATATTGCACCCCCACATTCATTGCAGCATTATTTACAATAACCAAGATATAGAATCAAGCTAAGTGTCCATCGGTAGCTGAGTGGATAAAGAAGATGTGGTGTATACATACAATGGAATATTACTCGACTGTAAAAAAAGAGAATGAAATCTTGTCATTTGTGACAACATGGATGGACCTAGAGGGTATTATGCTAAGTGAAATAAGTCAGACAGAGAAAGACAAATACTGCATAACTTCACTGATATGTGTAACTTAAAAAACAAAACAAACGAAAAAACAAAATAAAACAGAAACAGACTCATAGATACAGGAAACAAATTGGCGGTTACCAGAGCAGGGAGAGGTTTAGGGGCGGGCAAAATAGGTGAGGGGATTAAGAAGTACAAACTTCCAGGTATAAAATTAATAAGTCGTGGGCTGTAATGTACTGCACAGGGAACATAGTCAATAACATTGTAATAACTTTGGTGACAGATGGTAACTAGACTTACCATGGTGATCATTTCATAATACACATAAATATCAAATCACTATTATGTATACCTAAAATTAATAGGATGTTGTATGTCAATTATACTTCAATTAAAAAAAAAGATCAACTTAGCAGGCTTATTCCTCATCTTGTGTTCAATGATTGTAGTGAACTTTGGATCAACCTGTGTTTTGACCAATTTAGGAGTGATACAGAACATATTTTCCCTATGGCTTTCTGATTTTGACAGCAAGGCTTGCCTTGCCCAACAACAAGGTCCGGCTCCCAAAGTCTGAAGTAAACCTGATGTAAATGTGCCGAGCTTAGCAGATAAATTGGGGACACCAGGTGTCATGGAAGAGGCACAAATCTAAAAAACATAAATTTTGATCTCTATGTTTAGAATGAGTAACTTCATAAAGACTAAGTATTGCCTTTTCTATTTTTTTCCCCTATAAAACTTTACATAAACCTCTCCAACTGAAAAGGTGATATCATTTTCTTAGACCCTCTCTGGCCTTTCCTCGTCTATCTGCATCATCTTTAGGATAAAAACTTCTCTATGATTTTCTAAATCTTTTAGAACTAGTAGAGACACTTAGTAATCTTGGACCACAGGAAGGCGGCTGACAACCCTCCCACTTTGTGCCTGGGTTTTCCTTTCTAGACAGTTCACAATCGTTTGACTGTAGTAAGGAGTGGCCAACTTGTTCTGAAGATTAGTAATAGATTCTTAGACAGAGATTTAGTTTGTTGTTACCTTTCAATTTCATTTATATCCTCATTTACAGACCATTTCCTAACTCATACACCTGGCCCTATAAGCTTACTGGGCATTCATCGATGCAAAGATGGGACAGAGCTGCCAAAGAGTTTGGAGACCATGTAGTTTAGTTTGTGATCTCTACATTTGAGGAAACAGGGCCCAGAGAGATTAAGTTTGACTTCCACAAGGTCTCACAGCAAGGTAGTGAGATAACCAAAGCCAGAACTTCTCCATGCAGCTCGTGGTCTTTCACCACTAAATGCAGTTGTTGACGGCTAATTTTTACACCTTGCCTTCTCCAAGATTTTCTCTTCTGTGTCTGTGCTAACATCTCACTTTCTCTTTCTTCCAGTTTGTTTTCTAGCATATGAGAATTACACCCCATGGATCTCTTTGATCCTTTTCTCAAACCTCTTGGCCCAAAGCTATTCTAGTGTGGAGCCAGGGTTGGGCCAGGAATTCATAAACAAACAGGTCATTGGCTACCAGTACACCTTTCATCTTTCTTTTCCTATAATATACCTCTTCTCTCCCAATTAAAGCACTCAGCCTAAGCTAGTGTGCTTCTTGTTATAAAAACTTATAAGGACATTGTAGAGATTCCCCAGACCAACCCCATCAAGTCTCAAGTTAGAGCATGGCCCAGAACATGACCGCAACGTGTGTGTATATAGAGGAAGTCACAGCAAGGCTCTGCGGAGATTGAAACAAATGGAGCACATTATAAGACATTAACCATTTAACAACATCTATTCAGTTATAGGATCGACAAATTACCAGGAAACTCTTTATTTAGAAAACGAATACCTATCCATCACCCAACCTCCATTTATTCACCTGTCTACCCACCGGTCTGTCTAATCTTCCTGCTTCTAGAAAAGATTCGAGCAGCAAGCCCTAAAGGAAACGTTGGGCAGATCTGTTATAACTGGAATAGTCTAACCAATGAGATTATCAAACAAAAAAGCAAAACACAAAAATATTAATCTGATTATAATCATTTTATAAAAGGTAATAGTATATAAACAACATATTGTCAAATATTGACATTTTTTGCATATGACCTTCTTTTTAAACATTAAGGTAATCTTTACCATTTTCTTTTAATTTCTCTCTCTTGTTGTTTTTTAATGTCAAAAGGGAATGGTAGAGATTACCCTAATATTCAAAAAAAAATATATATATATATAATATCAGAGAGAGAGTTATGGCTTTTTTTCAAGTTTTTGGAAATTACTCTATCATACAAACCAGAAAGCCTCATTTGACTCTATTTTCATATTGACCAAGTATAAAATCATAAATATTTTTTTCCTACTCAGAGGGCAGCTTAAAGGTAAAAAAGAATTATCTTTCTATAAGTTAGCCATGACAACTGATGGTGAGGAAGAAAATATGAATCATTCGCAAATTCACATGTCAAACAGTAGACATATAACAGGGAGCACCGTGGCCAGTGCCAACAAAGGGTATTAGAACCGTTCCTTGGATTGTAACAAAAGCAGCCAGCCAATCTTTCCCCAAATTCAGAAACCAAATTGCAAGCCCTTACCTTGGAGGGCCTGTAAGCTATGAGTCTGTACGATAATGCAGAGCTGCAGGACCAGCTGTGGAGCACTTTCCAGAAAGGTGGCTAGCAAATGCAGCATACTCACATCTGCATACTCATACACCATTTTCCAGTAAAACCTCCATCTGTCATTCTCCCCACTCTGTCGACTTCGAATACCTAAGTATATTGTGTGGAAATATCTAGAAAGAAAACATGGAGAACAAGAAAGAGATAAGTGATAATTTATAATTCAAACAGCAGGGTTGTTTTTCTTTTCTGCAAGCTACCATGCAAGCACACACAAGAAACAATTACTGTAGCGGCTTATAATTTAAGGCCCAAAATTAACCATTTAAGAGTACTCTTTTTTTGGGGGGGGGGGGGCGGGGGGGAGATCAACCCTGTGCTAACATCTGCCAATCTTTCTCTGTTTTTTCTGAGGAAGACTGGCCCTGGGCTAACATCCGTGCCCATCTTCCTCCACTTTATATGGGATGCCGCCACAGCGTGGCCTGACAAGCGTGTGTCGGTGTGCGCCCGGGATCCGAACCGGAGAACCCCAGGCCGCCGCAGTGGAGCGCGCACTTAACCGCCTGCCCCACAGGGCCGGCCCCCATTTAAGAGTACTCTTATTCTTAAATGTTCACTTCGAGAAGTCACTGCAATTTTTGTCCTCACTAAAGGCATTCCATCGAATTGCAATACAAAGAGTGAGGTGAGATGCGTTAGAACCTCAGGTATAGTAGAAGGGATTTGCTGCTTTGAAAATCTACACGTACTCTCTCTCATGTGCTCAATGGTATTCAGAGACGGATTTCTCCTAGGGCACGATGCGAGTCTGAAGTACTAGAGTGCATGTGCTGTAAACCCTCCAGATGTCTTCTTAAAGACTTATTATTGAAAATTTTAAACATTTACGAAAGGAGAACAAAATATGGTATTAAATCCACTATAGTGTTCACCCAGATTAAGTAATTATTACTTAATTATAATTAAGTATATTGTCAATCTTTTCTCATTTATACTTCCACCTACTCCCTGCCACCAGATTATTTTGAATCAAATTTCAGACACTATATTATTTCATCTGTAAATATTTTATTAAAAATAATTTACAAACATAAATCCATTATTAGACATACAAATAAGGATAATTTCTTAATATTTTATCAAATAGTAATGATATTTTCCTGATTATCCTAAATTTTTTACAGTTTGTTTGAAATACAATCCAAACAAGCCCACACATGACGATTATTGGATATGCATCTTACGCCTCTTTACACCGTGGATTCCCCTTCTATTTCTTTGTTATCCTGCACATTTTCCATTGCCTTGATTTTGATGATCGTCTTCGTGTAGTGTGGTTGACATCTCTGTCCTTTGTGTTCTCTTCAATTAGGTAGTTAGTGTTAGAATTTTGATCAGATTCAAGTTTGACCATTTTGAGTAGGTGATGTTCACAACTTTCTTAAGGAGGTACTAATGCTCTTTTTTATGATGACATCATCCACTGAGGATCACTTCCTAGATCCACTCATTCATTAGGGGTTGCAAAATGGTGATATTCTGAATCTATCACCCTTCTTTCTTTATTGGCTAGAATACTTCTCCAGCCTTTAAGTCAATGTCTCTACAGTATGTTTGGTTTTCTTAAGCTTATTCTCTAGTAGATCCCTTAAGAAAGGTGCATAGGGACAATATTCTCTGAGTTCTTGCATATTTTTAACAGTATTTGGTTATCAATCTTGCCTTGGGTGGGGAGAAGTTTCCTTTTACTGTGCAGACTCTAAAGTCTCACAATTTTTTAAAAATTATTTTATTGAGGTCACATTAGTTTATAACATTGTATAAATTTCAGGTATACATTATTTTATTTTTTAAAATTATTTAAGCCTCACAATTTTAATCAGAATTGGTGCTTATTTCTAGAGTCTGTGAAAGAATTGCACCTACACAATGCAAAGATTCTCAGATACCAAGAGGGAAGAATCATAGGGATACAGCAATGAAAAGCAAAAGCAGAAAAGCCTGGGCAAAAGCATGACCCTCACTGGAGGGTCATGTTGGGTGGCTGTAAAATCCATATTCCATGGAAGATCCAAGATCTGCAATTTATTTATTTGAGCATATTAAATCTGTTACTTCATTGCTTACTAGCATCAAGTATTGTCACAGAAAAGTCTGATAAAAATCTGATATTCTTTCTCTTGAAAGCTACTAGATCTTTTTGCTTGGACATCCAAAGAATATTTTGTTTCTTTTTAAAGATGCGTAGTTTTATTAGAATGTATCTTGATATTGGCTGTTTGGCATCTCAGGAATGTTTCTCAGGAACGTGGTGCCCCTCTTCATTATGTAGTTTCAAGTTTCAACATGTAGTTTCAAGTCTTCTTGAATTATAGTATTTAGTATTTTTTTCTAATTCATTGCTTCGGATTTCTTCTTTGAGGACTCCTATTTACTTATGTTATGTCTTCTTTATCTTTTATGTCTATCGCCTTCTCTGAATCCTTTTAATTTCAAACTGCTTTTTGATTTAAAATTTTTCCTCCTTTCCATCTTCTATTCATCTTATAACTGTGGTTCTTGAATAGCGTCACACTCCTTCTAATTGAGTTTTCATTTCTGAGCTAATTTTTTTAAAAATTAGAATTGCATATTGAGTCATGTCATCTTTCTTGTCAAATCTTAGTTTTTTCTACTCATTTTTTTCTGATTTTTTTCTAATTCTGATTTATATTGTTCTCTCATAGCTTTTATAATTCTCTTAATTTCTTTTAGCTCATTTTGAAATATTTTCTTATGGTTTTTATCTGTTTTCTACATGTGTTTTTCTGGTATGTTTTCATTATCTGTAGGAACGTCATTATTTCCTTACAATAATTTTGATATTTTTCTTGTTGCTAAGCTTTAAAAATTAATTTAGTTTTTCTGTACTTTTAGGAGGGGTAAGTGGGCCAGGATATCTTTACTGGTTTCACAGCTCCTTTACTGGTTGCACATTCCTCTGTTGTTCTCATGAAGTGATAAAAATAATGTCTCCTCTTAACTTTCTGAGATCAGCTGCCTCTATTCTCTTTCCCCTCTGCTTTAATTTGGACCTTCTCTTTCATTTCTTGTGGTAGTCCCTGTCCTGCTCGATTTGGAACCCGTTCCCAGCAGATTCTCCTCAATGCGGAGCCTTGTCTTGGAAGGGTCTTCAGTTTGTTAATAATGAGACTGCTCCAACAGCATCAGACCTTATTGCTTTACAGTCCCCTTGGACTCACCATTGCACTAGATCGTTGAGAAGACAATTCTAGACTCTCTTGCTCCTCTGAGATTGGCCCTCTGCACTTTCCAGTGAGTGCCTGTGGCGGATTTGGAGGTTCTCCTATTCTCAGGGGCTTCCTCCTGCCACTTCCTGCATAGTTGCTGATATCACATGGCTCTTATAAGCTGTCACTAATTTGTCTCTAGGTAATTATGGGGGTATCTCAACACTAAGTTTTATTGCAGGTATGATCACAATTCTTCCATTTTGCTCTGCCTGTTTTAATGGGATAATTTTGGTAGATTCAATAACTATGCTGCAACTGACACTATATTTACAGAACAGTAGCATTTTAAAATACAAAACAGATTTAATATTCCCTTGGGACTTTGACAGCTCTCTATCAATTATAAGATGACATTTGCTATAGCACTGTTTATGGGGACATTCATGAACAGATTTCTGTGATCCCTCACCACTCCACAGCTGCAGCTTGTGGTTAGCCCAGTGCAAACTGCTGGTGTTTCCTTTCTTATACTTCCACACCTTTTCACAAGCTCATTCTTGTGTTGACAGGATTGGTTCCTTCTGAAGGTTGTGAAGAAGACTCCATTACATGCCCCTCTCCTAGCCTCTGGTGGTTTGCTGGCAATCTTTGGCATTTCTTCAATTGTGGATGCATCACCCAACCTCTGCTTTCACCTTCACATGATGTTCTCCACGCGTGCATGTCTGTGTCCAAATATCTCCTTTTTATAAACATACAGTCGTATGGGATTAGGACCCACCCTGTTGATCTCATCTTAACTTGATCATCCGCAAAGACCCTATTCTGTTTCCTAATAAGTTCACATTCACAGGTACAGGGCATTAGGACTTCAACACCTTTTAAAAGGGGGACACAAATTTGACCAGTAATTCTCTTCTATCCATGTTTGATCTTGTTCATCTTATGACTTCTCCTCCCCGGTTTGGTGATTTCCAAATCTGCCTCTCCCACTCCAACCCTCACCTGAGATCCAAGCCGTCTGTCCGCATGCTTTCCAGATTTGCCACAGGCATGTGGAAACAAACATATTCAAGCTGGCTTATTAGCTTTCCTTCCAAATTTGCCCCCTCTCTTACACTGGCATCCACACTGCCATCCATTCAGTCTCCCCAGCTAGGAGCTGGGGGCATGTGAGGCTCCCACCTCTCCCTTCCCCTTATATGTGATAAGAGACTATGTTTTGGAACTTTTATCTCCTTAAAATATTTTGTCCCTCTCTTTTCTAAAGTCTGAATCTCTAGGTTTCTTATTTGGTTCTGTAACCTACAATAGTTCGACCTTAGGCTTAACAGCTCTCTTCCTTAGCACTTCCATCACTAAAGGGGGAAGATAACAGTACCAGTCCCATAGGCTGATCTGGGAATTAAATGAAATAAAAGTGAAGGACTGAGCACAGAGCCTGGTAAATAGTAGGCATTCAATAAATGTTAGTTCTTACTATTAATCAACTTTGAACTCTCTAATGGACTCTTTCCATTGCTTCTAGATGTATAAATTGAATTCAATATCTCCCATATTAAAAACCTCAGTGATTCCCCACTGCCTAGAAGATAAACAAGAAACTCAAAAAAAATGCAGATACAAATTTTTAAGGCTTTTAGTTTACCCTTTCTAACTTAACCTTTGGCCTCTATCCCAGGTCCTATGCCCTTTGTTCTCATCATATTAAAACATTTGCTGCTCCTTGGCTATGAAGTCACACATCAATACCTTTGTCCCTGTGGTTCTCTTGCTTGAATGCCTCTCCATACCCTTTATCACCCTGGAATTTCTATTATTTTATAAGACTAAAGTATCACCTCCCCCTCACCCTCTTTTCCCACTCAGGCAGAACTGGCCATGCCATTGTGTGTGCCCAAACTATCTTTATTTAGACTTTCACCAGGGAAAAATAACATCATTGCTGTATTTATTCATTTGTGAGTTCATCTCACATCCCAGAATATAAACTTTTGGGGAGAAAAGAATGTCGTTTGTCCTTGTACCCCAACGTCTAGCTCAGTTTCTGACGATTAATAGGTACTCAATTCATGTCATTTTATTCATTCAATGAGTATGTATTGAGCACACACAATATTTGCAATTTTATATTTTTTTCTGAGAGATGGGAAGTCACTGGAGAGTTTGGAGCAGAAGAGTGATAAATTTGGCTTGCATTTTAACAAAGTTGGTTATTGTGTGGAAAATAGACGCCAGTGTGGCAAGAGGGGAAGTAGGGACGTCAGTAATAAGACTATTGCAATAAATATGGGTGAGAGGAGATGGTGGCTTTGATTAAGCTGCAGTGGTATTGGTGGTGACAAGGAGTCAGATTTGGATATATCATGAAGAGAGCACTGATAGCCTTTGCATGTTGAGTAAACAAATTCATGAATTAATGCTCACCTTCCTTGCGAATATCACAGAAGTTTTAAATCCAGGACCCCTGTGGCATTAACAAAGACGATAGAGTTTCTACAGATGCCTTCTTGAGCTATTTTATTTCTAGTTTTCCCCTGGGGAGGAGATTATGCATACCCTTAGCCCTGCGCCATAGGCTAAAAAGCTACAAACAGTTCTCCCAGGTCTGTGGCCCACAGCCACTTGAGCTCTTCTGCTGCAATGAAACATTTGTTTTTGTAGCACCTGGAGCTCACATTGTCTGGCTTCCTGGAGTTTCACATAATAAGACAAAATTAAGTCTTCCAATAATGTACATACAAAGTGCAAACCTATAAATCAAGGATGGTAAGAAAAGCTATTTCCAGGTCCAGGATGGGGAGGTTTTTTTTTTTTAATTACAGTAAAATACACATAAAAAATTTACCATCTTACTCATTTTAAGTGTACAGTTCAGTGTCAAGTACATTCACGTTGTTGTGCAACCATTACCAGCATCCATCTCCAGAACTCTTTTCATCTTGCAAAACTGACACTCTGTATCCATTAAACAACAACTCTCCATTCCTCTCTCCCCCAGCCCCTGGCAGCCATCGTTGTATTTTCTGTCTCTACGACTTTGACCTCATGTAAGTGGAATCACACAGTATTTGTCTTTTAGTGACTGGCTTTTTTCACTGAGCATACTGTCCTCAAGTTTCACCCATATTGTAGCATGGGTTGAATTTCATTCCAGATAGGAAGTTTTAAAATGACTGAATCTTTGTTTAGGAGGAAACTGCCCATCCAGACCCAGAGGACATGACCACTGGATGCCCCTAGAAGGACTCAATATGAGTGCTCTTAGAGCAAAGCATGGAGGCAACGGGATTAATTCCTAGACTTCTATACAACATAGCAACTCCTTGATGAGTTCAGCTTATAAAAATTGAAATGGGAAAATATTCACCAATAAGGCTCCATCTACTAGCTTGAAAGCCTAGCCACTAGGAGGCAGGGGGCAGGGGCAGTGTGTGTGGAGTGCCAGGGTGGTATCCTGGTCATATTTTTGCTCTTTTAAAATAATAGGCATAGAATGTGCACAAACAAATCCCTAAAAATTAGCTAAAAAGACATATAGCATAGTGTTATTTATAACATAAAAAATGATTAAACTCCAAATGTCCAACAATAGGGTAGTAGACAAATTACAGTGCATTCATTCATTGTACATTGTTAAGGCAAAACACAGTTTAAAACAGCATATGAAAAGTATCCCACTGATAATTTAAAAAATATATATATGTGTGTGTGTATGTATGTGTACGTGTGTACAGAATAAAGATTAGAAACTTAAACAACAAAATATTAACGTGGTGATCTCTGAATGAGATTATAGATTATTGATTTATTATTTTTGAAATTCATAAACAATGCTATGATAAACTTTCATATAGCTAAGGTTTAAATGCATAAATAGCTTTAATATTTTAAAGGTTTTGGTACATACTGTAAAATTGCTCTCCAGAAAGGCTGTACCAATGGACACTATATGTGTCCCTATTTTCTTAAACCCTTATGCATTATCATTAAAAGAAAAATCTTGTTAATTTTATGGGTGAAATATAACATATGTTTCAATCAGTGACTCTCTTATTACTATTGAGGTTTAACATTTGTAAATATGTATTGGCCACTTGTTTTTATTATTTTGTGATTTGCCCATAGGTCATTTTCAACTTTAATATATTAATTTTTAAGGCCCTTATATGGACCACAGTAACCAAATCATTGACAAATTCCCACCTTGTATCTTATCTATAATATTATAGCCTAGAGTCATGGAGTGCTGTGGCTGGAGGGATTGATCAGTGGTCCGAGGTTACATGGCTGAAAAATGGCAGCTGGACCAAGATCCCAGCCACTCTGATGTCAAGTTTCACAGTCTTTCATTATATCCATCTAGCTCTAATTATTCTGGAATTCACCATATGTAAAAAACAACAGCATTCACTATATTTCTTCTGTCTTCTGCATGTTTTTTTTTTTTTTTTGCTGACAGACAATATGTTTAGAAGTTAAGAATTTTAGTTCTGGAGACAGAATAGAACTACAATCTTGGCTCTGGCAGTTTTAAGACTCTGAGGAATTACTTATATTTCCTAAGCCTTAGGTTTCCTTTCTGCAAAAAACGAAAAAAAAAGATGAAATAATTAAAAATAAGATTAAATGAGGTACATAAATTACCTACTAAGCAGTCAATAAATGTTAGATGTCATTAGTATGAAGTTGTTTTAATTTTTCAGGAGTAACATGGGGAGTAGCAATGGTACCCTAAACTTTGGATTTTCTTTTCCACTGCCTGGGACCCAAGTCATCTTGAGACTCAAGGATATGTGAGGGTCACCTTATCTCAGAGAACTCAAAGTCTGTGGACATTATCTATCTATCTATTTCTATCTATCTATCTATCTATCTATCTATCTATCTATCATCTATCCATCCACTCACCCAACCATCTATCCATATATTTCTGTTGGTCTTTACAAAAAGAAACCAAAATAAAGCAATAAAATTACCCTCTTCTTGAAGAAAATTAGGATCCTGACAAACAATCACCAATGTGATAATATTAAATGTTACATGTTAATATTCCAAATGTGTTTGGAGAAGTCTGGGAATGAGAACCAGCTTGGCCACCCTAGAAGCAGAGCCATTTCTGATTGGGTGTGAGAGGTGCTGTCTTTGAATGGCCATCACCTTTTATTCCAACAAACTTGTATTTGTTCTCTAACACCACGAAAAAGAAGCCAAATTATCCCATGGAGAGACAAAGACAAGACGGTATACCACAAAAAAAGTAAAGCCACATAAGTCTTTGATCTAATTAACATTCTGCTTTCTTGTTCCTTGGGTTATACGATAATGCTGTTCCTTATGGATATTGATAAGTTCTCAAAATCCTGTCCTTGAGTACAGGCCAGCTCTGAGAAGGAGAAAGTTTCTGAAATTGGTCCTCCCACAGCACCTATCCTTTGCTTCTGGTTCATTCGCTGAGGGCCACATGGAATAAATTCAATCCATCTTTTCTACACAACCTTTCAAATATTAGAAGACAATTCGGAGTCCCCAGAGATTTCCATTTCTCCCCCTTCCTGCTGAAAGTTCCAGCATCCTCAGCCATCCTTCCCAGGACAATCCAAGCCCCCCGACCACACTGGTCCCTCTCTGAACATGCTTCAATTTCTCCTTCACAGGACTTGGAATTTTAATTACTTCTAAAAAAAATATAGATTTACATTATATTTTCCCTCACTGTGAAGTGAAGGCTTTCCTCTGCTATAATTGTCATGGCCTAAGTTTATCATAGGTCAACATTCTCTTGCTGCTTTGCCACAGTTTTAACTTATTTATGTAAAATTGGTTTGTATATTTTCCTTTGTGTTCCATTTCATCCATTCATTCAATGAATAACATTTGAAAATTTGATTCTGGAACAGAAATAAAAGATGATTTTATTTTCCCATTATTGTATTACAGCACAGGCCAATGACAGTGAGGAAGGTAAAGGGTGTTATCAGAACTGCTGCTGCTGCACATTTAATGCCTATAAATCACTGAATATCAGGGTTGCCTTCTTTTTTTTTTTTTTTAATTTCCCCCCCTGCCCAAAGCCCCAGTAGATAGTTGTATGTCATAGCTGCACATCCTTCTAGTTGCTGTATGTGGGATGCGGCCTCAGCATGGCCAGAGAAGCGGTGAGTCGGTGCACACCCGGGAACCGAACCAGGGCCACCAGCAGCGGAGCGAGCGCACTTAACCGCTAAGCCACGGGGCCGGCCCCCAGGGTTGCCTTCTTGATTAAAGAAAGTTGACAAGAAAGTTGAAGTCCTTAGAATAATTTTATCTACCTACTTAAAAATTCTAAACTTACACAATATGTGTGTGTATGTGTATGTGAACGTATGCACGTACACACGTTGTATATAAATATGTAACATGAATGGGCAAAAGATTTCAGAATTTTCAAAATTCAGAACATGCAAAAAGTTTCAGAAATTTTGGGTCAAGGGAACTACATAGGCAAAGGCACAAAGCTGGGAAAAACATGCCCTGTATTCTGATATGTGTCTGCATAAGTAGTTCCCGTGGCCTGAAATGTATTTTGTACCTTCATGTTACCTTTTCTTAGAATGGCCTTCTCTCTTTTCTGCATTAAGGAAACTTATATTTGTGGTTTAAAACTCTGCTAATATATCTCACCTCAGAAGACCTTCCTTGATGACCCCCAACCAAGAGTCATTCCCAGTACCCGACTTTGAGCATACCTCCAATAGTGTACTTATCTCACTGTGTTGAAATTATTTGCTTATATGTTGACTTCCACTCCAGGCCCTCCAAAGCTGGAGTGTGCCCATTCTTCATTGAAGCTACACCATTTAGCACTATTTTTTGTACACGTAGAGATTCACCAAATGTGTGTTGCATTGACTTGAGGGAAAAAAATCTCAAATTGTATTTCTTTATAATTAGTTATTTTCATGAGACTGATAAATAACCTACATCATATCAATTTTTGCTTCCAGTTGGAAGCACGTAACAATTTGCGATATTTAACTAACACTAGCACTACTATGAATATTAATGTCAGGAGAGTTTTCTACTTTCTCTAAATCAGCAGTGATGGACATTAGGAGTCTTACGTCCACAACTTAGTCATGAGGAAATGTCATATTGGGCTTTTCCCAAGTTTGTGCTCTGAAAACTGGTGAGAATAAAGAGACTTTGCAATCACAATTGGCTTTCTTCCATTTTGTCAATATGTAAATAGTTTACCACATTTTGGTCATATTATTTTTTAATTGATTCTTTATTCACTGTCAGAAGAGAAGGTTGAAATAGAAGAGAAGCAATGAGTGTGAGAATAAACATGTATTATGTGTCACACACGTTCTCATTTATTCCTCACAACATGGAAAGAAAAATTTGCCCCAGGTGAGTGGGGGATGAAAACACAAACGTGTATTTCAATGTCACATTCTTTCCCCTCTGCCGCTGCTACCTCCCATGTGGGCTGTGTTGACACCTGCCTTCCAGTTGTAAAGCAAGCCCCTGAGAAAGTCCACAGGTCTTCAGCTTTATTCAACATTTGACCAGCCTCATGCAATTCCACAATGTGCTTCCACAGAGCAGGTGGCAAGAGGTCTGATTTCAGGGAGATCTGGTTTCATAATAATTTACTTCTCAGGATTAGAAATTTTTTCCATGTTGACAAAGAGCCCCAAACCTCTCTCTACTAACTGTAATATCACCTGTTCTAGAGACAAATCATCAATGCAAAAACAAAGGAAGACTGGTAATATTTGTCACCCAATTCTAACAAATGAAGAAAGATGTTGGATTGTTCAAAGAAGCTAGACTAACCTTTCACTATGTTTTTTATCTAGTAAATTGCATAAGGAATCGAGAAATAAATATAGAGGAATAGATCCATTTTGTATGGAAATTTAGAATGACATGAGAGGGCTTGTGTCCCAGTGAAAAGTACTTGTATTCCTGAAACAGAAGCAAAATTGTTAAGTTTGCTCTTCCGTGGATGTGTTTTTGGTTTGTTTTTTTAATAGCTACCAGGCCAAGGGCCTTGGAGTTACTTTCTATGTTAAGCACTCTTAGGCTTTAGTTGAGTTTCAAAAAGGGAAGAGGTTTTAAAAGTGAGATATCTTCTGTAAAGAATTACTCCCCTTTGGTGAGAACTGACGATGGGCTAGCCGCCAGGCGTCAGGTCTGCAACTGTACTCCGGGAGACAGAGGCCCCCTGACCAGGGACGGCAGTGTAAGGTCACTTGGAATCATAATAGAGACGGAAGAAACTTGAGAGGCACTGAGTTCCACCCTTGGTTATAGACAGATACGATGGCAATGTTAGCCTCTGTTGTATACCATCCCATCACGGACCCTCGTTGTGACTGCCTTTGCACATTCACTCACCTGATCTGACAAATGCTTCCACTATGCTCTATCCAACCCACCAGTGAAGTCTAGGAACTTAGAATGCTTGTCAGAGATGCAGAGTTGGGTGCCCCAGTCACAGAGAAGAGGACAGCTTGGTCCATATGACACCACAAGTTAGCTTTTGAATGGTTCTTGGCAGCAATCTACTGGGTAGACAGAGCCAAGAAGTTCATGGTTGTGAGCGACCCTCCTAGTCTAATCCAGATCCTTCACACTGCACTATAACCACATGTCTAGTCTGATACCAGGGGAGGAGAGGACGGCTGATAGCCTGTCCCTAGAAAATGATGCTTTGTAGACTTGAAGGCAAAGGCCAAGCAGTCGTGTCTTCTTGGCATCTGTGTTATTATCATCTCACTGGAAAGTCTTTTCTCCCCTCCCATTCTTATAGCCACTGAGCTTCCGAGTCAAGTTTCCCTATTAAAGGTGGAGATAACTGTACCTCCCCGCCAGGCTGCTGGAGGGCTCAAATGAGAGGATGTGTCTTGCACCTGTGCCTGGCTCATGATAGGAAAGTTGCTGCTCACCGAGGTTATTGATGTTCTGGGTTCTTGTATAACGCTCATCTTTTTTACTCTAATAACTGAAGGTAGTTTCACCTTCCGTTCTTCTCATTTTCTTTAGGCATTTTATTCTAGGGAGTGTTTCCATCATGCTGCATTTGGCCTTCGCCTGATCTTGCAGAGGGGCAGATGAAGAAGATTACAAGTCTTCTAAGAAATAAGACTATTTCTAGACTTCCTGAGCATCAAAGGGATCCAGATTGGGGTCCAGGTGGGGAGTGGGGGGACTCAAGAATGTTTTTCTCCTTAGGATTCTGCTTTGCTGTGTTGATGAAAGAAAAATCTCTCTGAAGAGGGCATAGGTGACC
Source organism: Diceros bicornis minor (assembly GCF_020826845.1). Classification (NCBI taxonomy): domain Eukaryota; kingdom Metazoa; phylum Chordata; class Mammalia; order Perissodactyla; family Rhinocerotidae; genus Diceros; species Diceros bicornis. Next base: position 9,268,549 of record NC_080772.1, on the reverse strand, counting down.
AAGGAAGTTTATAGTAATGAAAAGCCTCAGTTCTTTTTAGATATTCATACAGATGGCAGGGAGGATTCATAAAAAGCTATATTTAGAGTTAAAAATTTAGTGTAATTACCAAAAAGTAACATTTAAGAAGGAAAAAAAGTTGTGAAGCTTTGCCATCAAGGGTGAAATATGCCCAAGCATGAGAGAGCAGTGGCTTAAATACACCGCGCTCGTTAGTGCTGATGGGAGATGGTCCTGGTGAAAGTCTCCTCTGAAATGTTAGCATGTCCCACCCCTCCTCTGAGGGGAATACACTCAGAGGGCATTTGCCATCCTCACTGTATGACTGATTCGTTTTCTGATAGGGTCATTCTTATTATTTATTGTCTTGGTAAGGATGCTAATGGAAGATATACTTTTCCTTATATCACAAAAGGTCACTAGGAATTCTGCACCAACTTTGTCAACATAACCTCAATCTAACAATTTTTTGATTTTGTAATTTCCTTAGCATTATTGAAGATGTGCACACAGACACATCTACGTACATAACTCTCCATGCACACACAGACACCACACATAACCCACCCCCTCCGCACACATGGGCACAAAATCAAGTCCAATGATTTTCTGAAGATTCAACTTGCATTTAAATTCTCAGCTCCTTTTCAACAATATTTTCCAAGTGCAAAGAGCAACCTGGACTAAAGTCACAGCCTCGTGTATTACCAACTTCAGACCTAAACATAATATGGCAAAAGAGTAAACTTGAGAGAAAAATTCCAAACATTCAATCTGTCAAGTGTTAGAGAGCTAGTATGTGTTTAATCTGAAATTTAATGAGACTGAGATATCTGTGGGGAAATGAGATGTGTATGACTCATGTTTCAGATAGTCCATATTTATAATAAATACTTCACTCCTTAAATATTTGATAAAATGGTAACCACTGGTGTATCTGTAGTAGTGAACAACTGTTATTTTTACTCTCTGAAAAATGCAGACTAAAATCTGTGCAGAAGAGCCTTAAAGAAATAACACCAATAAACAGTGATTCCAACAAGTAACATTTTCTTTTATTGCCTGGCTACAAACAAAGCTTTACACTATATATGTGTAGTTACATTATATATGTATATTTATCTCCTCAACAGTAGGTACTAATAAGTAACAATACTGTATGGTTTGCCATCTTAAGAAGTTCCTTATTGGATACGTTAATCAATAATGACAACCACAATACCTTTTTTTAACATCAGAATGTCATATCTCTGCTGTCTCCAATTATGCTGAATAATAATAAAAATGACTTAAAATTCTGGCCTATATTTCTATGGTGGAACATTCTCCTAATGGCTATTATTTTAAAATTAGATTCTATTTCCCATTAATCATCCAAAGGGGAAAAAAATGTGTATTAAGAGGGAAAAATGAACTGGATGACTTTACATTTGACACTAGCATTAGAGGTCACAGCTCTAAGAGGGCAGTCTGGGGCTGCCCCTCACCCCGAGAGGACAGAGTGAGCTGTCACCCGCACCACAGAGCTACCTGCCTGCTCACACCCTCCAACTCTGCGCTGTCACAGCTCCCTGGGTGCGCCACCTCTCGCCAGAAGCACAAAAGCGCTCCCAAACCAGTGAGCGTGTTTGCAGCCTGCCTCTCATACGCACTTACGGATATTCGCGATAAGAAAAGAGAGACAGGAGAATATACTCCGGATCTCCCGAGGAATCCTTGAGGGCGACAAGCAGCTGAGCACCTTTTCCTCATTTACCACACTTTTGGTTTTTCCCCTAAGGGCATCACTGCCTCTCAAATTAATAAGGCCTGGGCTTTCTCACGTATGTTTGACTCATGAGCTGCACTTCTGTCACCTCTAGCTCCTGCTCGGATAATCGGAATTAATTTGGTCCTAAGAGAAGAAGAGTACTCTAGCAGCTACAGGTCATGAGACATAGCATTCTTCTACAGTATCAGCTTATGCAAAGTAAAATCATGCTCAATTGGCGTCTCGTATGTGATAAAAGGCCTTTTTATAGATTTTCATTTTATTCTTCTGTGAAAATAAAATTTATCTATGGGATATGGTTATTTTTGTTCTGTTTAAATCTCATGCGTACCTCTCATAAGGATACTTCTTACATAAATAGGTACTCTTCAAGTATTTTCTCAAATCTAGAGTAGGAAATAATAGTTTTTCTCTTCACCAAATAATTTCCCCTGTGATGAGCACATGGCCAGAGCCTCTTGGGAAACTTGGTAAGTTCAGCTGAAACAGGTGAGAAAGTTATTGAACTTGAAAGATTCTTTACGCACTCTTAACAGCTCATAGCAACTAGTACCTAGCCCTCAGCGAGAACAAAAGAAGCATTTCTCCCCAAATTATTCTTTTCTTTAGAGTTCCAATATACTAATATTTTAATAGTAAAATGCGTGTTCAGATGGAAAGGAGTGGCTTGGAGCAAATACAGCAGTGACTACTATTTGATATAGTATTGACACAGTGTAACTAATTCAATCCTTCAAATGATTAACAGAATACTGGCAGGAATTATTAACCATATTTTTTTAAAAAATAGGTTAACAGAATATTTGTTCTTATTATTCAGGAAATAGTGATTATGATAGAATCAGAACCTTCAGCCCAAGCCCTGTTGGATTGATTGTACGACAAATGAGGAAAGTTCTGTGTGTGTGTGTATGTGTTCGCATTTATGTAGTGTTTTATTCTTTTTAAAAGACAAGATGTTGTCTTGCAGCTTTTTAATCCTTGGCTTTAGCAGACTTATGGACATTTATAGTTTTAAAAGCTAACCGAGGGGCCGGCCCGGTGGCGCAAGCGGTTAAGTGCGCGCGCTCCGCTGCGGCGGCCCGGGGTTCACTGGTTCGGATCCCGGGCGCGCACCGACGCACTGCTTGGTAAGCCATGCTGTGGCGGCGTCCCATATAAAGTGGAGGAAGATGGGCACCGATGTTAGCCCAGGGCCGTCTTCCTCAGCAAAAAAGGAGGAGGATTGGCGGATGTTAGCTCAGGGCTGATCTCCTCACAAAAAAAAAAAAAAAAAAAAAAAAAAAAAAAAAAAAAAAAAAAAGCTAACCGAAAAATCCAGAGGCCTGGGGCATCTGACACATCACATCCATTGGGGGCCAAGTGGGGAGGGAGGAGAGTATGAGGAGTGGGCCACGGATGCCTTATCGTGGCTCAGGGTGTGCCATGTTCCTGGGTGGCTCTGGGGTCCTGTCTGGAGCGTCCACAAGCAGATGTACATTACAGCAATGGATTTCACCAGCACCGTCGAGTTCTTGGAGCTGTTCAGGTCCAAATGCAAGCATTTTGTATTTTCTTCCAGACACTTTACTATTGTTCATATTATTGTTCATATCAATATTGTCTTGCCATAATTTTATTATTTATTTATTCATTCATTCATTCTAGGGGAAGAAGAGATTCAAGTATGATCTGTATAGAATCTTGGCGGAATTAAGCAACGTAAAATATAGTGCTGTGGAAAGATGGGAAACAAAAGAACTGGAGTTCTGAATGGATTGGGTGGGAAATATTCTAGTGCTTGCACATGGGAGGGTTTTTGGGGAGCAGCAGTGCCCCCTCTCTTTGCGCCACATGCCCAGCAGGCTTTACTTTGCACGGAGGCCATCAACTGTGCCCTGTGTAGCAAGTTCTGACATGAGAACACTAAATGTTTGCCTGCTCCAAGCTGACGTTGGCCGATTTAATCTACAGTTTATCAGTTTGACCTTGAGTACCTAATTTCTGAGAGTGGAGAGCTGAAAGTCTTCATGAACCAGAGTTTGGAGGTTGTGATATCAATTCAGCAGAAGGAAGGCATGAGAGCTTCCTGTGCAGAGAGCCAGCACTTGTCTTAAGGCTGGAATGTTCCCTCCTGGGGGTGGCTTACATGTAATACAGTACAAAGCGGCTCATGGAGATGAGTCCAGGAGAGGGAGAAGACCTTTCTCCATCATTATAGACATAATTATTTTCTCCTCCTATTTGTTTAGCAATCTGTGTTCTCAACTGTTTTGTCATACCACAATTGGCTGTAAGGATTTGGTACATGGGATGTGAAAAAACAATGTGCTAGTCGTGGAAGGGGGCTGATCCTCCATCCGAGTCGTCTGACAGCGTATAGAGACCTGCACGGGAAGACTGCAGTCAAAGCTTCCATGACCACTTACCAAGCTAGTAATGGTAGAGACTGTTCCCTAGGAATTGTGCCTACAAACAAAAACGTCAGCGTTTCCAAAAGGAACATCCCCTTCCCCTGAAATAATGAGTTCGTTTCCTCATCCATTCATTCAGCAAGTATTTATTGAGCACTTATTCAGAGATAGGCACTCCTCTCGACTCTGGGAATATAGCAGTGAATGAAATATGTACTTACATTCTAGTGGGGGATAAGGCCATAAGCAAGATAAACAAGTAGGAGATAAAATATATAAGCTCATGCTAAGTGCCAAGGAAAAAATAACCCAAGAAGGAGGATAAGGAGTGTCGAAGTACTTGTCAGTTTAGAGGTACTCCCAGGGAAATTCACTGGAGAGATTAAATCTGGGTTAAAATCTAAAGGAGGGAGAAGTAAGCCCTCTTCACTTAAAATCTGAGGAGGAACATTCCAGACAGAAAGTACAGGAGGTACAAGGTACTGAGGTGGGTGTGTGCCTAGTTCCTTCCTGGAGCATCAGGTAGATGGGTATGAGCAAAGGGGGAGCAGTAGGAGACAAGATCAGAGAGGAAATGGGAAGGTCTGATCACGAAGGGCCTGGTAGCCCCTGTATGCACTGTGTGAGTGAGAGAGGAAGAGATTTGAGAATTTGAACAAGTGAGGGACGTGATCTAGCCAACATTTCACAAGGACCCTCTGGCAGCTGTGCTGAGAATAGAATGAAGGGAATCAAGTGTAGAATCAGGGAGGCTGTTGCAATAATCTTGGCCAGTGATGATGGTTGTTTGGACTTGGGTAGCAGCAGTGGAGAACCAGGCAGATTCTGGGTGTTTATTTGGAAGTTAGGGCCAATAGAATTCGCTGTCAGATCAGGCATGGGTGTGAGAGAGAAGAGGAAATGTTGATTCCAAGATATTTGCCCTGAGCTACTGAAAAAATGGAGTTGTCATTTCCTGAGATGGGCAGATTAGCAGATGATGATGAGCCTCAGACCCGGTTCGTAAATCTTTAAATGGAGATCTTGAGAAGGCCATTGGAAATGAGTCTGGAATTCAGGTCCAGATGATTTGGGATGCATTATAGTATTTAAAGCCACAAGACAAAATGAGATCACCCTTACTTATAGCGAAACTGTGCCAATCTTAATAAGCTTGGTATGCCTCCTCACCAGACATGAGAAGGCTTTACTTCAAAAGACAGCATGCCTAAATACATCAGGCGACTCCAGGGCCAGGGAATCTGGCTTTCTTTGGGGAATTGCGAATTCTCAGGAGTCTCTTCCCTCCCAAGGCCTGGAGAGGGGAAAGAAAGCTACCTAAGAGGGCACCAGGGTTGTCTACCTAAGAGGGCACAAGGTTTATTTCAAACTCCTAGGAAAATGTTGAACAGTATGGGTTTGAAATTAATGTGATGATAAGGTTTCCATGATGTCTAAACCTAGATGCAGTTTTTGTTAGCTTTTCTCAGTGGATATGTTGGTGAAAATGACACAGTTATCTTCAGAAAGTTCGTTCTTGTAAAGTAGCCAGAAATGGCTGGGCTGGCTCTTAACTGGGAAGGAAGGAGAAGGAACAGAGAAACCAGGCACTTTCATGGCAAGTGTGAGCTGAGATGCTGACCTCCTGCCCATGGCCCCTTGTCACCCATGCTCTGGTCCATGCTGAGGGTCTTTTCTCAACCCATATGCAGGGCAGCATGAAAGGGCTCAGGAGTTAATGCTCTGGGTCAGTCCTCTGCCAATGACAGGGGGAATGGTTGGATAAATACCCCAGCTGCCTCAGGTGATATAATTTTGAAGCGTGTTCTCTACTGCCTAGAAGAGTCCCTGGTGGGCTTGAGTCTCAGCAGCCTGCAGTGGTGACCTGCCCATTAACACACACTCTTTTGACTGCCTTCCCTCCCACCCTGTCCCATTTCCCCACCGCCTACCAGTGCTTTGTGGGATCACCTTCAAATCAACCACTTACACTCAAGTCCTCCTCTTAGTTACACCACAGGTTCACTGCAGCCCCCCCAGTGATGCACTTTCTTCCTCTGGACACCAATCCTCCAAAAATACTACTGGCTTCACATCAGTGCCTTGTTCAATAACCCCAAAATGGCTCCCAGTTTTCCTGTTGCGTCTTGATCCTTCTGCTGAGCTCTCCAGATTGTCTCTTATCAGGTCCAGCTTCACAGGTTATCTCATTGCATGGCAATGCATGTGTGGCCCATGCAGACTGCTCTCCCTCTGGTCCTGGGTGCCCCTTTTCCTTCCTCCCTTGGTGATTAATCACATTTGTCCTCCCTGCACAAAGTGCGCAACCAAATCCAAGTGAAATTCCTCAGGCTTAGCTCACGCTTTCCGTGACCCCTATTCCTACCACAGTGATTCTTACCCCTGGGGTTCTGTTGAACTCACTCAGCACCAACAGTCTTGGTACCCAATGATCTCTAATTCATGAGTGAACAACAGGTGTTGTTTCGCATGCTAACTCTGATTCATTGGAGATAACTGTGTTGAGAAGCATTCTGAGCTGGCCTTTGAGCTCCTTGGTGTTAGTTAGTGACATCTGCCACTCGATGCACAATAGGCAAGGCAGCAGGTATTTGCTCGAATTGCTTCATGGGCTCTTTAGTCTTGACTCCCACTAGATTATAAGCCCCCAAGGTGGTTTTCCTGTGGTACATATCTGCTTCCTCTTTGTGCCTATCCAAATCATCAGTCTAAACATAGATTCATTAATCTAAACTTAAAGCTGAATTATGAGGGTAAACTCATATATATATATATATATATGTATGTGTGTGTGTATATATTCACACACACACATATTGGGTGTGCCGAGAACCAACATCATCACCACACACATATGATACACCACACAGGCTCAGCTGAAAATGCTTCTCTCTTCGCTGGCAACTGATAGTTATGTATGCAATTGAATGTAAAGGATTTTAAACCATTTTTTTGTTCTCATCTTTGAGCTTTCTGCTACACAGATCTTCTTCTTGTGCTATATCATATTTTATTATCAACTAGTGTCTCCTAGCCAATTTTCTTTAAAAACACAAATTAATCAAGAGAGAATGGGCATGTACACTCATTCTTTCAGGATATAATTTGAGCTGTTCTGGTAACTTATGAACTAAAGTTGTGCATTGTGCTTTGGACTCAATTCAGCAACATCAGTGGTCAACGAGACATGATTTTGTGCTTCACAACATAGAGGAAAATCCAACCGATTTCACACTTTACTTAGAGGATGGCTTTAGTTGACGAAAATTAATACTAGTAAAAATCTAACATTCTTATAGGAATTGTTCTTATAGTAAAAATCATACATTCTTATAGGCTTTTCCTGAACATCTATTGTGGTTTATGGAAATGTGATTCATGATGATGTGTTAAATATTAAAACCAATGTAAGATTTAATTGAAATTTATAGGGCAGCTTTTCTTAATTTATTGTCTATCACATAATTTTTAGCATGCTGCATAAATAACAAAAGACTGCCTACATCCTTCTGTTGTTTTATCATAACACAGAATTAAAATTAAACTTGCTGATATTTAAAAAAACAGAGGTGCCATTGCCACCCAGACTCAAACTTTCAACTTGGTTTAGAATGGCAGCTGAGCAGGAGTACAGGGAACTAGCCTGAGAGAGGTACAACAGTGTACACGAGCAGTTTCAAGGTTTCCTTCTGCCATTCAGCATTCTGGAATGAATGCACACGATCAGGCAAAGGGAATTAACTTTCTGCCCAAAAGACACAGGCCCCAGGTAAAATGCTTCCTAAATGTTTTCTTAGTCTGTCTTCTCAGATGCTTTAAGAAGATGGCGTTATTTCCTCCCTTTGGTCCATGAGGAATCCTCCCCATAAGAGGCTCAGGTCCTTTCGAGAGGTCGCACAGCTAGTAAGCAGTTGAATGGACTGTAGACGCCATTTCCGTCAGCCTTCCAAATCCATGCTGTGTAGACACAGCCAGACCCACTTCCACAGCATCCTAAGCCATGAAACAACCTCAGACTTCCAGTCCAGGGAAGTGTCAGCTACCCATCCCCAAATCACCACTTGGTCTTCTCATGTGAAAATGTAATTTGGGTCAGAACTAACCAGTTCCCTTAATATGGACTTGAACCTGACACACTGTGTGGCTCAGAGCAGCCTTTAAAATGTGAGTTTCTAGAAGGCAAGACTGGGATTCCTATACTGGGTCCTCATACCAAGCAATCTGCTTGTCAACAGGTGCATGAGGCAGTTCAATTTATTCATTGATTCACTTTGTCACAAACAAGCATGGTTTTTCTTGAGCATGTTTTTAAAATTGTGTATATGAATCCCAAATAGCCAAAAATCAAACTCTAGGGCTTGACCTGGCTGAGGAGCCCAGACTCCAAGTGTTGAAGTGTGATTGTGCTTGACCTCTCTCACTGTGCTGCGCCCTGCCTCCCAACCTGCAGCCCAGCTTTCCTGCAGCCTGTGCTGAGGTCACTGGCTTTGCACAGGGGTAACGGGACAGCACCTTGGGGGAGCTGTGGTCTTTTCTCCTGAGCTTCGCCACAGGACTACTCACCCTTGTGGCCACTCTTGACCAGGATGAATCAGAGGAGTCACTGGCTAAAAGCTCCCCTCTTCCCCCAAGACATGTCCACAGTGGTGACCAGCGTGACAAAGCATCCTGGGCTGGCAGTCCCGCGTTTCTTGTCTCGCACTCCTGCCCCCAGGGACCACCTCCCCAAATAAACCACATGCACACTAGCTCTTGTCTCAGGCTCTGCTTTCTGGTGGATCCAGGCTAAGTAAGTGAATCTAGAGCTTTATTTTTCTCATCAAGGATTGTGTGGCAGGGGGGATTAGGTAAGTGACAGTTGCTCAAATTAAAAATGCAAATTTTAAAACAAAATTTGGCAGAGCAATTAGCATTTTTAAAAACAGATCCTTTTTCATTTTTAAGAGCAGATCTCTCTCAAATCCATGTGACTTTCCATTTTCAGAAGGCCTGACAAAATTCTTATATTTTTTACTTGTTGCTCAATTAACTTTGTCATACAGAGCATCCCAAACCAGCCTATTTCTGTAATCAGTTTTTGTTTCCAGGCCGCTCATGCAAGAGACAATACAGGAGACATGCTGTTTATAGTGAAAGGAAGATACTTTGTCTTGACTATGGCAGCAGGGTAATCAAATGTCACATGTTTGACTTTCTTACAACACAGTGAGGAAAATACTCCACCCTTCCTGTCCAGAATAAGAAAACTCCTTATCCTGTTCTCAGAAGGACCACAGGATTCAGAGCTGAGAGAAACTAGTAAAGGGTTTTCCTTTAGAAAACCTTCATCCAAGGTATTTCAGGGATGTTTCACATCATGTGAACTTTTCAGAACCACTCCTTTCATATCTACCTATTTATTAAAGTACCGTTTTATTTTATCATTGCCCCTCCCACCACATACAAATTCTCTCTCTCATCTACCTTCTTCCCTCTCTCCCTTTCACTAGCTTCTGTCTTTTCTCCACGTCATATTTAATATGATATACTCTTCCTAGATACTTGCATTCTTTTCCAGCATAAACTTGCAATGAAGAGTAAGAAAATATGGCCCAGTGCACTTCTGAGCAGCCTTTATTACACATTTAAGGACTGTGATTACTAGCTGAGAAACATGGCCTTGATGCAGAAGATATCGTACAGGAATATTAAATCACATGCAGGCCCTCTTAAAGTGAAAGAGGAAAACATAAAAACTAGTGAAACAAAACATGTGATTTGATTAACGGGGCATTCTAATTCAAGAGGCCAGCTTGGGTTTCAGAAACCTCCAGGCTGACATTTCTAGGAGCTACAATTTCTTTTCTGTTGAAAGGCAGATCTTGGTGGTAGGAGACACTAAGGCCCTTCTCAGCGAGGAGACCGTATTGGCTCCTCATCTGTTATTTCCCGCTGAATTCCTGAATATACTGACACAGCTGCATCCGCTGGTGGGTAAGAGATTGGTGTGATGTAACTGCAACATACAGAAAGGTTTCAGACCTCAATATAAGGCATCATGGTTAAAATACGTATTCACAAAATGTCAACATTTCCACCAAAAAACACTTGCAAATTTGGGATTGTTTGCTTTATGGAGTTCAGCACTGAAATAAATATGTTCACTAGCTCATTTGTTTAATAATAGAACGAATGTTCATTGTGAACCTAATATAAACACATCACTATGCTAGTCACTGAGAGATCCAGAAATGACTAATAACCAGTTCTTGACTTCATGGTGTTTATAATCTAGTAGTAGAGAACTGTAGTGTATTCTGCAAAAATTATAAATCAAGTATTTGAATATACTCTGGAATATTTTTCTCCCTCTCTCTATAGTCTCCATTCCTTTCTTCCCATAGGCGACCATTAAAATGTATATAATATGTATTCTTATAATTGGCCTTTGTTCTTAAAAAACTTTTCACTTAGAAATAATTTTAGACTCACATAGAAATTGAAAAAATAGTACTAAGAGTTCCTGTGTGACCTTCCCCCAGCTTCCCCCAATGACAACATCTTATATAACCATAGTACAATTAACAAACCAGGACACTGACGTTGACATTGGTTTAATACTGTTAACTAAGCTATAGACCTTATTTTGACTTACACCAGTTTTTATAAGCACTCTGTTTCTTTTTTGGTGTATAGTTCTATAAAATTTTATTACTTGTGTATATTCATCTATCACCACAATCAGGATCCTAAATAAATTCTCTTGTTCTACCCAATTTGTAGTTATACCCAACACCAACCCTAACCCTGGCAACCCTGATGTTCTCCATCATTGTACTTTTGACATTTTGAGAATGTTATATAAATGGAATGATATGGTGCTTAACACTTTAAGATTAGTTTATTTTCACTCAGCATAATGCCCTTGAGATCCATCTAAGTTGTTGCATGTATCAATCATTCATTTTTTTCTATTGCTGAGTAGGACTCCATTGTATAAATGTATACCACAGTTTGTCTATCCATTTACCCTTTGAAGGAAATTTAGATTGTCTCCAGCTTTTGGTGATTATGAATACAGCGGCTATAAATATTTAAATATGAGATTTTGTATGAACGTAAGTTTCCTTTCTCTAAAATAAATTACTATAAGTGAGATTGCTGGGTCACATGGTAAATGTATGTGTAACATTCTAAGACACTGGCATTTATTCTTGCATTTGGTCTGTTTGCATGCATTTGTCTACTAAATGGCATTGTGTTAAAAACATTTTGCTTTCTTCTTTCACTCAGCGCCATGTTTTTAAGATCCATAGGTATTGCTATGCATATATCTAATTCACATAAAGATTATTTCCTTTAATTGCTGCATAATATTGCAAAGATGCTCTCTACTTCAAAGAATCCTATAATTAGTCATTTTGTAAAGCAAATGATTCTTTGGAAATGTATATACCCCACAAATAATTTGTTTAGTGAATTTAGGTTTCTACTTATTGAGTTTTCTTAACATACTGTTTATCTTTATTGCCTCTGAGTTTGCTTCATGGTTTTATATATTGATGAAAACATTATCAGGTACTAACAGCAGCTATCTAAGTTTAGACCCAGGTCATGCATACAGTAGAGTCCCTATATTGTCTAAGAACTTGCCAGATTTCATAAAAGCAGAGCTAACCACCCATGCATGGAGCAGCCCCACAGACTCATGCTCCTTCTGTAGGTTGCTATCTAGCACAAAACAGCTGATCTTGGGATCTGTTGATCCCAGGGCTATGGCTGAAGGACCCAGAAATGGCATGAAGTAATCCAGGAGCAGTATCATCATTAGCAAAGGGCCCAGAGAAATTAGCTAAAGGCCTCAAGTAAGTGATTTTCACACAAGACTAGAGGTCACATACCCTTACTCCTTAAGACATAAAAATTTTCCTTTTTTAGAGTAGCCGTCTCATATAGAAGGGGGTAATTTTAGGAAAAGCCCACAGGTTATCTATATATCTACACCTACATCCATACACATCTCAGGCCATTAGGTCATCAGTCGCTTTATTAAAAATACAGTCATGTGTCACTTAACAATGGGGATATGTTCTGAGAAATGCATCATTAGGTGATTTTGTCCTTGTGCAAACATCATAGAGTATACTTAAATAAACCTAGATGGTACAACCTACTACACACCTAGGTTATATGGTACTAACCTTATGGGATCATCATCATATATGCAGTCTGTTGTTGACCAGAACATCATTCTGTGATGCACGACTGTACTTAAAACTTCTGGAAGGCACAGGTGTAGAGGCTAATATTTTGGATGATTACAGAGAGTAGGGAAATCAGTTAAAGATCTAGAGCAACGAAATGAATTTCCAATCAAGAAAAAGCCACATAAAAAATGGTAGGCAATTTTGCGGCATTTTTACTCACCCTTGTCCCACTCTCTCCCCAGCACCATGCAGCATGGTTTGGGGGAAGCAGTGGCCCGGTCCCCAGGTCCTTTCCACAAACCAGAGAAAGCAGAGCAGACAAAATTTATAGCGTTCTAACCTGTCCGGGGAAGCCTGAGCGATTGGTCTCTGTGTCACCTAACCTGGAGCACAGACGGCTAAAAGCAGCACAGCTCAGATTTCAGACTAGTGGAAGCCATGGGAGGCAGTGGCCATGGCTCAAGAAAACTGCAAGGGGACTAAAGACCCATAGACACCTGCAGCAAGAGATTACTGATTGAGGAATACAATAGAACAGCTAAGGGCCTGAGAAGAAGCAGGGGTGAGACTCCTAGGGAAATTAAGACATTTAAAAGCAGTCACATACTCAGGAGAATCAGAAAACACACATACACACTTGCCCAGGGAAAATGCTCACTCAGAAAAGGCCTGAGAAGAACTTAAGCCTTCACACTGGGCTGATTAGTGAAGGTCTCTGATTAGTGGCTTCTGCATGGAGCCAGTCTGCAAAGACTGGGAGAGGTGGTTGCTTTTTCAAATGTCAATTTTTCCACAAAAATCACAAGGCATACAAAGAAACAGAAAAACATGGCTCATTCAAAGGTATAAAATAAATCTCCAGAAACCATCCATGAAGAAAGATACGCATTGGACTTACTAAAGACTTTAAAACAACTGCCTTATATATGCTCAAAGAACTAAAAGAAAACATGCATAAAAAACTAAACAAAATCAGAAAAATGATATATAAACTAAAAGAAAATAGCAATAAAGAAACAGAAATTACAAAAAAGAACCAAACAGAAATTCTGGACTGAAAAAATATAATAACTGAATTGAAAAATTCACTAAAGAGACTCAATAGCAGACTCAAATGGGTAGAAGAAAGAATTAGAAAACTTGAAATCGGGTCATTTGACATTATAGAGTCTGAGGAGCAAAAAGAGAAAAGAATGGAGAAAAGTGAACAAAGTCTGAGGGACTTATGGAACATTATCAAGTGGACCAACATATGCATTATGGTAGTCCCAGGAGGTGGAGGAGGAGAAGGAGAAGGAGCAGAGAGGGTAGTTGAAGAAATAATGGCCAAAAACTTCCCAAATTTTAGGAAAGATGTGTATACACACACACACACACACACACACACACACAAATACAAGAAGCTCAACAACTCCAACTAGAATAAACACAAAAAGACTAACACTGAGTGAGACACTATAATCAAACTGTCAAAAGTCAAAGACAGAGAAAACATTGAAGCAGAAAAAAAATAGTGACATGTGCAAGGGATCCTCAATGAGATTTTCATTGGATTTTACAGGAGAAACCTTGCAAGCCAGCAGGCCATGGGATGACATATTTAAAGTACTGAAAGAAAATAACCTGTCAACTGAGAATTCTGTAACCAGCAACACTGTCCCTCAAAAACGTGGGAGAGATGAAGACATTCCCATGTAAACAAAAGCTGAGGGGGTTCATTGCCACTAGACCTAAATGAAAGGATACGAGGCAGTAACTTGAAGCCATATGAAAATATAAAGATCTCTGGTAAAGGTAAATACCTGGACAAATGCAAAAACCAGCATTACTGTAATTTGGTTTGTAATTCTACTGTTTATCGTTCTACAAGATTTAAAAAACAAAAGCATAAAAATACATATAAATCTTTGTTCATGGGTACGCAATATATAAAGATATAATTTGTGACATCAATAACATAAAGCGGGGGATGGAGTTGTAAAAGAGTAATTTTTGTATGCTATTGAAGTTAAGTTGGCATCAGTTAAAAATAGATTGTTACAACTTTAGGGTATTATTTGTAATCCCCATGGTGACCACAAGGTAAATATCTATAGAATATACACAAAAGGAAATAAGAAGGTAATCAAAACATGTCACTACAAAAAATCAACTGAACACAAAAAAGACAGAAATGGAGGAAATGAAGAACAAAAAAGCTATAAGACATGCAGAAAACAAATTGAAAAATGGCACTAGTAAGTCCTTCCTTACCAGTAATTATTTTAAATGTAAACAGATTAAATTCCTCTGAGCAAAGGATATAGATCAGCAGAATGGAGAAAAAAATAGAATTCAACTATGTGCTGTCTACAAGAGACTCACTTTACATCTAAGAACACACATGAGTTGAAAGTGAAAGAATGGGAAAAGATATTCCTTGAAAAACGTAACCCAAAGAGAGTAGGGGTGACTAAACTAATATCAGACAGAGTTTAAGTCAGAACTGTTACAAGAGACAAAAACGGCATTATATAATGATAAAAGGATCAATTCACCAAGAATATATAATAATTATAAACATGCATGCCCAAACACAGAGCTCCTAAATATATGTAGCAAACGTTGACAGAATGGAAGGGAAAAATAGACATCTCTACAATAATAGTTGGAGACTTCAATACCTCACTTTCAATAATGGATAGAGCACAAGACAAAAGATTAATAAGGAAATAGAGAAATTTAACAACATTATAACTCAATTATGCTAATAGATATATATAGAACTCCACCAAACAGCAGAATACACATTCTTCTTAAGTGCATATTCTCCAAATTAGACCATATGTTAGGCCACAAAACAAGTCCAAATAAAATTTAAAAGATTAAAATCATACAAAGTATCTCTTCTAATCACAATGGAATAAAACTAGAAATCAACAGCAGAAGGAAAACTTAGAAATTCATAAATATTTGGGAAATTAGAGAATCTCTTCAGATAAATAAAAATGGAAACACAACATACCACAGCTTACTTGATGCAGTAAAAGCAGTGCTAAGAAGGCAATTTATAGTTGTAAATGCTTACATTGAAAAAAAGATCTCAAATCAGAAATCTAATTTTACATCTTAAGGAACTAGAAAAAGAAGAGCAAACTAAACTCAAAGTTAGCAGAAGGAGAGAAATAATAAAGATTAGGGCAGAGAGAGATAAAATAAAGAACGGAACAACAAAAGAGAAAATCAAGGAAACCAAGAGTTGGTTTTTGAAAAGATAAACAAAACTGACAGACTTATAGCTAGATAGACTAAGAAAAAAAAAGAGAGAAGACTCAAATTCCTAAAATCATAAATGAAAGAAGGGACTTTACTGTTGATTTTACAGAAACAAAAAGGATTATAAGACAATTCTATGAACAATTGTATGCCAACAAATTGGAAAATATAAATGAAATGGATAAATTCCTAGAATCACAGAACCTACCAAGACTGAATCACGAAGAAATAGAAAATCTGAACAGATCCATTACTAGTAAGGAGATTGAATTAGTAATGAAAAACCTCCCAACAAAGAAAAGCACAGGACCAAATGGCTTCACTGGTGCATTCTA
This sequence comes from Diceros bicornis minor, assembly GCF_020826845.1. Classification (NCBI taxonomy): domain Eukaryota; kingdom Metazoa; phylum Chordata; class Mammalia; order Perissodactyla; family Rhinocerotidae; genus Diceros; species Diceros bicornis. The sequence goes on along the minus strand of NC_080772.1, from coordinate 9,252,609 downwards.
CCAAAATTTAAAGAAGAATTTACACCAATCCTTCTCAAACTCTTCCAAAAAATTGAAAAGAAGGGAGCACTCCCAAACTCATTGTATGAGGCCAGCATTACCCTCATACCAAAATCAGATAAAGATACTATAAGGAAAGAAAACCACACCAATTTCCCAGATGAATATTTATGCAAAAATTCTGACCCAAATAATAGCAAACTGAATGCAACAGTATATTAAAAAGATTATATACCATGACCAAGTGAAATTTAATCCTGTAATGCAAGAATGGTTCAATATATGAAAATTAATCAATGAAATACACTATATTAACAGAATGAAGAAAAAAAATTACATGATCATCTCAACTGATGCAGAAAATCATTAAAAAAATTCAACACCCTTTTATGATAAAAACACTCAACAAACTAATAATAGAAGGAAATTACTGCAACATAATAGAGGCCATACATGAAAAGCCCGCAGCTAACAGCATGTTCAATGGGAAAGACTGAAATTTTTCTTCTAAGATCAATAACAAGACAAGGGTGCCCGCTCTTTCCACTTCTTTTAAAAATCACACTGGAAGTCCTAGTCCAAGCAATTAGGCAAGCAGAAGAAATAAAAGGCATTCAAATCAGGAAGAAAGAAGTAAAATTGGCTCTACTCACAAATGGCATGAGATTAAATGTAGAAATCCTTAATGACTCCACAAAAAATTATTAGAATTAATAAATGAATTCAGCATAGGTACAGGATACAAAATCAACACACAAAAATCAGTTGTTTTTCTATACACTAAAAATGAACAACCTGAAGAGGAACTTAAGAAACAATCCCATTTATAATAGCATAAAAAATAACAAAATACTTAGGAATAAATTTATCCAAGGTGGTAAAAGACTGGTACACTGAAAACTACAAAACATTGCTGAAAGAAATTAAAGAAGACACAAATAAATGAAAAGACATCCCATGTTTACGGATTGGAAGACTTAACATTGTTAAGATGTCAACACTACCCAAAGCAATTTAAAGATTCAGTTTAATCTCTATCAAAATACCAATGATGTTTTTTGCAGAAATAGAAAAATTCATCCTAAAATTCATATGGAATCTCAAGAGAACTTAAATAGGCAAAACAATCTTGAAAAAGAAAAACAAAGGTGGAGGTCTCACATTTCTTATTTCAAAACTTACTACAAAGCTACAGTGATCAAAACACTGTAGTACTAGTATATAGACCAATGGAATAGAATAGAGAGCCCAGAAAAACACTCTTGCATATATGGTCAAATGGTTTTCAACAAGGGTGGCAAGACCATTTGTTGGAGAAAGGACAGTATTTTCAACAAATAGTGTTGGGAAAATTGGATAGCCGCATACCAAAGACTGAATTTGGACCCTTACCTTACAACATATGCAAAATTAACTCAACACGGATCAAAGACCTAAATATCAGGAGTTAAAACTAAAATATTCTTAGAAGAAAACAAAGAGAAAAAGCTGCATGACATTGGATTCAGCAATGGTTTCTTAGATATGACACCAAAAGCACAGGCAACAAAAGAAAAAATAGACAAATTGGACTTCATCAAAATTAAAGATTTTGTGCATCAAAGGACATTTAGCAAGAGAATAAAAAGGCCAGCCACAGAATGGGAGTAAATATTTGCGAATCATATATTTGATAAGAGATTAATATTTAGAATATACAAAAAGACTTCTAAAACTCAACAATAAAAAAATAAACTGGTTGATTAAAAAATGGGCAAGTGACCTGAATAGATATTTTTCCAAAGAAGGTATACAAATGGCCAATAAACACACAAAAGATGCTTACCATCACTAATCTTGAGGGAGATGCAAATCAGAACCACAAATAGATACCACTTTTATAGTCATTAGGATGGCTATTATTAAAAAAAAATAACAAACTAACAGAAAATAACAGGTGTTGGTGAAGATGTGGAGAAATTAGAATCTTTGTACATTGCTGTTGGGAATGTAAAATGGTGTAGCTGCTGTGGAAAACAGTATGGTAGTTTCTCAAGAAATTAAAAATAGAATTACCATATGACCCAGTAATTCCACTTCTGTGTATATCCCCAAAATAACAGAAAGCAGGGACTTAAACAAATTTTTGTTCACCCATGTTTATAGCAGTATTATTTACAATAGCCAAAATTATGAGCAACCCAAGTGTCCATCAATAGATGAACAAATAAACAAAATGTAGTATATACATAGTATGGAATATTACTCAGCCTTAAAAGGTAAGGAAATATTGACACGTGTTACAATATGGATGAATCTTAAAGACATATAAAAGTGAAATAAGCCCATCCCAAGAGGACAAATATTGTGTGATTCTACTTATATGAGGTACCTAGAGTAGTCAAAATCATAGAGACAGAAGTAGAATGGTGGTCTTCAGGGGCTGGGAGGAGGGGGGAATGGAGAGTTATTGTTTAATGGGGATGGGGTTTCAGTTTGGGATGATAAAAACATTCTGGAGATGAATGGTGGTGATGGGTGCACAACAGTGTGAATGTACTTAATGCCACAGAACTGTACACTTAAAAATGGTTAAAATGGTAAATTTTATGTTATGTATATTTTACCAAAATAAAAATGATTATATAACATGCAAAGATCCCCAGGGACTCAAAAATGCGGATATCTCTGGCCATTCAGGTATGAGCTGGTCCTGCAGTCCTTTCCCCGCCCTGCTGTCCTGCTCTGCTCAGCAAGATTGGCGAATAGTTGAAGGAAGACGCACTTCGTGATGAGGATGCTCATGACCCCCAGTGAGGAAGATAATGAGCCGTCACATGGAGACTAGTGGAAGCTGCCTGGATATGGATGACTCAGGGATACAGAGGTGAAGATTTCAGAAAGTTTAGGATCTTGGTAGAAAGCTTAGAGTGAGCATAACTTCATTATGGTGAACTGAAGTCACTTTGAGTAGAAGAGGCAAACTTTCAAAAGCATTACATTAAGACGATTTAAATGGCACTTAATTTACTGTGGACCATAATATATATTTTTATAGAACAGTATGTATTTACCAATTTTTTAAACCGAGAGAATTCAGGATTAACACAAATGATAATTGACTGCTTATCAAGTACCAGATACCATATTAAGCCCTTATGAGCATTTTCTCATTTAATCCTCGTTTCCCGCCTCTGAGGTGAAGACAAATATTTCCCTCATTTTTCAGGTGAGGAAATTGGATCTTACTGAGATTGGGTAACTGGAGAGAAGTCACGTAACCAGTGAGTGGCACAGCTGGGCTTTACAGTCAAGTCAAGTGTGTGATTACAGTGCCCGAAGTCATAACTGCTTAGCTCTACTGTCTCGTTTATCTTTGCGACAGGTCCTGGGGGAAGAGAAATATTATATGCCAATAAAAACTCACCAGTAATGTCTGATCTGGCTCAAAGATGATGATAAGCCCTTTTACATATGTTCTTTCATTGCATCCTGGAATTAACTCTGTAAATTAGTTATTTTTTCCATTTTTCCACATGTGGCCTGAGGCTTGGTGATGTTAAATGAAAACCAAAAAGTGGTAGCGCTCATATTTAAACCAAACCTTTGTGCTCTATGTCTGGTCTCTTCCACTACCTCATGTTGCCTCGTGTATTCGGGTGAGTGTGCTTTTGGTAGTTGAAAATGGGCCCGAACATAAAAATACAAAGCAATATTCTTGATGATAAAGTAAGAGGATTTATTTTTGTGAGTGGATTGATTAAAGCCTTAACATTTTATAGTTACCTTTTGTATGGAACATTGGGAAACCTTAATGCATCTTAGAGAAAGAGCAAGGGAAAGAGATCCTCTAAAAAGTCTAGGACGCACAGGCTAGTAAATAGAAATTAAATCTTTAGAACCCCTAATTACTAAGTTATGTCAAATGTAATTACATTCCCTTTAATTTAGTGTTCTACTTTTGTTGGTTAACTTTAGTCCATGTAGAATATTTATGTAGACCTTATAGACTAATTTGGGATTGTAGATCTCCCTTTCCCTCAACTCTTTCCCCATTCTATTTTTCTCCATGATTTTAAATATATCAATTATGAAAACTACTATCCTGGGGCAGGGGCAGGGGCATGAGAAGGTTTAGGAAGCCAACTTTCCTGCTTGAAAAGAAAATACCAGACTATTAAATCAGGATTATTATGAAGATTCTACACATATTCATTGAGGGTCTACCTCGTTCCAGGCACTGATCTAGGCACTGGAGACAGAGCTGTGAACGAGAGGCTCAGATACCCTTGTCTCAGGGTGTCTACAAGGTTGTGGAGTAGAGACCATGAACAAATACATGAACAAGGTAATTTCGGAGAGTAGTAATTTCTATGAAGAAAAGAAAACAGAGCGAGTGCCTGTGTGGTGGTGGTGGATAAATTCGACTAAGAGGTAGGAGGGGACATTGCAGCTGACATCTGAATGAAATGGCAATGCTAGCCTCAAGAAGATTCAGGGAAGGGAGCTGTGGGCAGGAGAATGGTAAGTGCAAAGGCCCTAAGATAAGTATGGGCTTGGCATGTCAAAGAGTAGAAAGAAGTCCACGTGGTGGGATGCCGTGAGTGACGGGAGATGAGACTAGACAGGGAGCCTGACCAGGCCAAGCAGGACTGAGCAGCCTCAGTAGGTGGCTGGCTCTTGCTCACTGTGCACTGTGAAGCCACCTAAGTGCTACTGTGTGGACACTGGATTACACAGAGCACAGGTGGAGGCTGCCGTGCTCTTTGGGTAAGAGATGGTGGTGGCGAGGTTGAAAGGAAGTTGATGGGTTGGGGACATATTCTGGAGGTCAAGCTGATGACACTTTCCAAAGGGCTAGATGTGAGGAGTAAGGAGATGCAATTAGAAAATCTGAGAGGCAATTTAGAAAGTCTGAGACACTATTCAAACATTGTTTTGTTACTGGCGACGTTCTCGGGGACAATGATATTACAATCTAGAGAAGGTACACTACCTAAAGACAGGCTTTATCCCTTCCTTATTCACCAAGTACTGCTTCAGTAACATTGTTGGCCTTTCACTTGAAGCCAACATGTGAAAAATTCAATCCATAGAAATTGGAATGTGAACTTTCCTAAGATTCGGTTGACACCATCACCACACTAGCATTTTGATTGCAAAGCTATATCTCATTTTCTGCTGCTAGAGTTTAACCATGTGAATTTGGCAATTGGCGTCTTATTTGTTCTGACTGAAAGGTCAGGCAGACTTATTTTTCTCCATTTAAAATGTCACAAAAGTCACAGTTATTACAGAGAACATTTGTTTTTACTCCAATATTTTGTGGAGTTCTATGTCAAATATGGTTCTTTATGACTAAAGAACGCTAATAAAGTTTGAAAAGATACTATGCTACATTTACACTTATTAAAGGACATAAATACTATTTGATTGCAAGCTCTCATTCGAGAATGGCTTTGGTAAATTACAACCTCCAAGCAATTTAAACCTACAGTGACGTTAATTATCGTACAGTGGGGAGGCTTATTTTAACTCCAGCTTGATTTCTGTGCCATCTCCAACAATGAATTAATAATATTGTTTGTTAGAAATTAAAGGGCAAACTGCTTTACACATAGTACTTGGGCAGTTTGTGTACTTTACAGGCTCTAATTTCCCTTCATCCTCTTGATTTGGGAGCAGTATAAAGAGGCTTTCAAAGCAAGAAATGGATTTTGAGCATATATTGTAAACATTTCATTTTTCTAAATGGGGGAGAAAATCTAGCAACTTCAGTGAAAGGACCCTGACATAAAGGCCACTGCTAGCCAAACTGTGAAGTCACTCAGGGTTCTTATGATTGTCCTGCTCCCCCGGGTTAGGGGCCTACTGACGTTCTGCTTTGGTTTCTGGACAAGCTAGTCATAATCTTTTGGCTAGAAATGATCTGACATGTTTCATATATGCCTTGGAGTGCACTGAACTGATTGTGTTTCTTCTCCTGGAGCTACTGGCATCCCAGGTGTTGCCTTTTGTAAAATGATTTCAAGCATACAGAAGCAAGTGAGATGAGCTTCTTCATTATTCCCGAAATCATCTTGGGCAACAGTCCCACGTTTGACTGTGGTCCACGCTCATTTCCTGGCCTCGTGTGGCCTCCTTGTCCTTGAAAATTCAAATCAATTAGGCTTAGAAGCTCAAATATACTATTGCAGCCTACATCCACAACCTAAATCCACCTTTCACAACTTTCAAAAGCAGTTGAGGGTAACATTGTGTAGTATAGCTTAGGATCCAGAGAGAATTGATTTATGACCTTATTAAACAAATCACATAATCACTGTGACATTCTTTTTTCATCTGCATGATGAAGACAGTAATACAGATCTTACTTGGCTACTGTGAAAATTGGAACTAAGGCTGTTAAGCACCCATGACAGGGCCTGGAATAGTAAGTATTAAACAAACGGTGGTTATTAGTATCACCATATCCCCATCCAGGTGTGTATAGTCTCCTTGACTGGACAATTGCAGTACACCCCTAACAGGTGTGCCTGTCTCCAGTTTTCTTTCCTCTGTATTTGTTTTCCTAAATATCACTCACATCAGATCATTCTGCAACTCAGACATATTCAGTGGTTTCTGTTGACTACAGGATCAAGCCCAAAATATTTGGTTTGGCATTCAAAATTACACGCTATAAAATTTGACTGAATCCACATTTCATCTTTATCTCTACCCTAAACCCTGAGATACTTATGGTACTGATTTGAAATTTATCATATTCCACCTTGTGTAACAGTTATTTTTTCTTGTGAACAAGCCTTATCTCCCCTACTATATATGAATTTCTGAGAGAAGAATTACCATATCTTACCCTTCTGTACAAATTTCCCTGTAGAATCTATTTGTATAGTGTCTTTTACATGGGAAGTTTATAAAAATTTTTCTTGACAGTGATAAGATTGTAGGCCAAGAAGACAGGTAATTATGTATAACAATGATGGGGAAAGTGAACAATATTTTACTAATGAGTGCTTTTGTATTTAGTCACCTCTTGAATCTTTCTGAAATTAATTAGGAAAGAAAAAATAATATTTAAAATTGGTATAAAGGACAGTTTACATAAAACTTTTCTCACAAAGTCTTCAAAACTCTTTAGGTTTTAACACATTTTATTTATATTCAAATTTAAATTTGAAGCTGAAGACCCCACAGAGTAAATTTTTTACTCATGCCTGCACAGTAAATCAGTGGAAGATTTGGGATCAGCATCAGATCTCCTACTTCATTGTCTGGATAATCAAAACAGATTAATGGAAGGAATTCCTGAAGTTAGGAAGCCCTGGAAACCAATTCAAATCTTAGTCCAATATACATAATTAAACCTAATCTATAAAACTCAAAATAAATATAGAGGCAAATGTATAGGAAACACGTTCTTAAAACATCTTCTTCTCTGTTTTTGTTCTCTGATTATAGTATAGCAATACTAACATCTCCTAAATGGACTACCAAGTCTTTGTGGCTGCCAGCCAAAACACAGCTAAAACTAGGCCACATATCTTTCTCTTTGACTAGGTTTTTTTTTTTCCTCCAAATCTCTTTAATATCCATTAATTTAGCATCTATTTTGTAATACATAAATTTTGTGGTACATAAAAGATGTGGTACATATTTTGAGAGATCTGTAAAAGAAATAGAAGACTCAGTTTTGACTCTCGAAAATCTTTTATTCTTATTGAAGAAATAAGATATACTTTAGTCAATGACCCTAAAGGATCATGTGCTGAGAAAAGTGGTAAAACATTTGTATAGGAGGCCAAATTAAAGGCTTTTACAGTCTGGTATGGTAAGGGGAGGCTTCATGAGGTTGTGAAAAGTAGTAGTGAAAGAACTGGCTTTTGTATTAGACCCTGTTGAGTTTGATTTCTCAACTCTTCCTTTCAGGGGGAAGGAAGCAATGGGAGGTGAAGATGCAGATGTAAAGCAGAGAAGCTAAGGGATTCCAACAACTCTTCTTTTCTTTGTAAAGAAGGATGTTTGGAGAAGGTAAAGAGGTGGATGTCTCAGGTTTGAAGAATGTGGATAAGATTTGAAATAGTCCTTCTAGATACAGAGAGTAAGTTGATCAAAAGAAGAGTAGGGTTATCAAGTGATATTGAGGACAGCATGGGGTGGATGATCATGAATTTCTAATGGTACCAATTTGTCTTGTTGTTGGAACCACTCTGACGGTACTTGGTGGTGCTCAGCTGCTCTGGCTCAGCTGAAGAGTTGGGTTCATCCAGGACTGGGACTTGGCCAGATGCATGTGACAGAAAACGAGAGTATTGTGTCAGTTTAGGATCCATGAGAGGAGACTGGTCTGCAAGGCACAAAGAAGGATGTGTCCTACGCCCGTGAGAGGATTATGTATGACTTTATAGAAGGGTTAACATTGAGTTGAGTCTTGATAAAGGATGCTGTATCTATTATACAGGCAGACCAGAAGAAGCTGTGATGGAATCAGGCAAGATTCAGTAAAGATGGAAAAAAAGGATATGCTTCCCCAAAATAACATTAGGATTTTAGGCATAACAAATGTAATGTCATTAATGTCCCCCTAATTTAAAATCCAAATAAAACATTTCTACTTGTGTGAAAAGAAGCCCAACCACTGTGAGTTTTCATAGTACTTAAGCAAAAAGCACAACACTTCTTCCTCTACCCTTTCCCAAAACAACCACCTTCTATTACCTCTACCCAAATTTGCACATTGGTTCGGTACCGAATTTACACTCGAGATTTAGTTAAGGTCTAAGTAAGTACGTTAACTCTTGCACATTATCAGGGCAACTTCTGACCCTAAAGGGTGAGGTACTGAGATTATGTAGAAGTCAAACAAGGGGGTTGGCTTTATTTTTCTTACCAAAAATATTCATTGTTTGAAACTACTGTTAGTTCTTCTGTTTTGCACTGTTAAAGAACTTTTCAATGACTATTTTTCAGATCAATATATAATAACATTTTCCAGCCTGCCTAGCCTGATATAACCCACCGCAATGCACTGGCTGCTAGGTTCTTAAGCCCTTGTGTTCTGCAAGAGATGGCACAAGGAGATTAAGTCCAGAAATGAGAGAGGACCAAGGGAGAAGTGAGTTTCACATTTCCAGCAAGAAATTGGGGAAACAATGATAATAACTGTGGTTAAGGCTCATTTTTATTTTACTTTTTCAATTAATGCTACCTCCTTTTGATCATGCTGCTTTGCTGAGAAGTATCAATTACGGGTCTCACAATCACATAGACATGTTTCATCTCTACCACTGCCTAAACAGGAAAACTAGAGAAAATTATTCCATCATTCCAAGTAACTTTTCTTGATCTCCAAAATAAAAATAATAACTTATTTCCTAGGATTGTAAACATTAAGAGATGAAAATAGCTTTAGCCTAATATAGGTCCTTAATACTTTGTTGTATTATATTATGTGTGTGTAGCACTTACCATGATATGCCTTGAATTTCACAGTTAAGTGTACTTATGTTGTCTCCTCCGGTAGACTGTAAGCTCCTTAAGAGAAGGAATCACAACTTATTCATCTTTGTAGACCAGCAGCACATGTTACAGTTGCTTGCCCACAAATGGATGTAAATTGGAGAATGATTATTTCCACAGGTTCATTCTTATAACAGAATGGCCTTTAGGGGCATGGCAAATTACTTCAGTGTACTAACCTTCTGGCATCCAACAATGCATGTACCAAAAGAGTGATATATTTCACATGCAAAATGAATTTAGATATTTGCATTTCATGATATTTTAATGGTTAAGGAACGATGCTTTTGCTCTTCTGTAGTAAAACTACTTAAAATTCACCAAAGAATCACAAATTGCAAAATATACTTTACTTCTGAGTATCAAGTAAAAACTTATAAGTCTAGGTTTTACTATTCTTTTGAAATTTTATTAGAAAAGAATCACAGAAAAAAATAGGTATATAAGAGTTCCTTTGATCTGACTTGATTATGAATTTTTTTCAGTCTATTTCTTTTTTTTCTCTCCCACTCTGCAACATAGGATGTCACAATGACCTTAATAAGTTTTCCGTGGAAAAAAATAAATGCAGAGAGAGCAAGCTGCCACAAAGAGAAAAAAATGAATAAAAGTCAGACAATTTACAATTTCTGGGGAGGCACTGCTCCTCCGTTTTGACAATATGTACTGTACTAGAACACTGTTATCCTAATTTAAATACTGAAACCAAATTTTATTATTCCCAAACGCTCTTTCTGTTACAGACCCATATTGCTCTATCTGTTAATTTGTCACATCTGATAGTAGAGAAACTTATAACAACTCTTTCCCTGCAAAGTGGGAAGCACTGTCTTATACGAAATACTGGTGTTGAGTTTAGGTGTCTGATGGCAGCAGACACATCTATTCCTAGGGAAACGTTCCATGTGTGTATCCTCCCTTTGGAGCTGAGAGCTATTTCAAGCCGGTAACCATTCTGTAGTCATCTTTACATACCAAGAGTCCAGTACAATGCTCAACACACATAGGTTCTCAACAGTTTCCAGATGGCAAGCATAAATTCCACTTCCCAATTCTGAGATTTCTCATTTCACAAAAAGGCAAAATTGCACTTTGCCTATTCCCTGTTTTGGGGCCATGCTATGGAGAATATTGTTTGGTTTCTGTTTGAAGTTGGAACAAACTGCTAAAAAGAACAGAGGAGAGGCACTGAAGTCAAAATTGCTCTTTTTTTTAATGCCATCATAGCCTCCTGCACTTTTTCCACTTGATCGTAGGTTCTTGACAAACACTTGCTGATATGAACAGGAAAATTTCATCGGATTTTTACTTTACTCAAGAACAACCACATATTGATGATCAAGATATTTATAATGTTCTTTTTGGCTCTGCCAGACTCAGGACTATCTGGTCTTTGTGTACCTATCGTCATTGATTCAAACAAGATGGAAGAGATGGGCCAACGATGCAGGCTAGTCAGGGTAATTTTTGAGGAAGATGTTTACAAAATAGATCATACTGCCTGTTTCCTACCTCCAACTCTAAAATGATCCAGTGTCAACAGAGACATAAATCCAGGCCAACAATTGAAACAACTTAGCACCAAGCCAACATTGCACCAGTTTTAGTCTGACCCTGAACACTGGTTCTACTAAAAGGGATTATTACTCAGTCTCTGTGAATAAATTACACCCTGGTACTACATTTTCAGAAGATGGCTTCCCATCTATCTTTCTGTTTTTGTTTTTCTTTTGGATTCTTCAATTGCATCTAGATTGTAGCCGTCATCCTTGGGCTCAGCGTTCTGTTCTGAAGCCCAGTCTCTGGGCCAGGACCCTGCTACTTCTTGTGGACCTCTTTGCCACCAATCAAGTCTATACTGCTGGGTGATTTCCACAATATTTCCCTGACATCATGCTTTTCCTGACCACCTGCTGCTCAGGTTGTCCACATCAGTCTCTGTCACCCACAGTAGTGGAGTGACCTCCAGGTACTGATCCTTCCATCGCTGCCTGGGCCCAGCATGAATGATCACTGGATGGAAGGCTATGGCTGACTCTCAGTGAACTCTGAGCTGAAAACTCCAAAGTCCCATTTCTTATCCATAGAGATATCAGAGCCAATACTCATAGTTAACATGGAAATGCTATTTAATATGAATCTTGTTTTCTCAGATGTGTATGAATTATTTTTTCTAACAAAAATGAAATGATGGGGGCATATTTTAATTTACCAAAGCCTTGCCCAAAGAACTTAGACTAAAACCCTAGACTCAAAGAGATACAATGAATCTGAAGTTAGAAAAGTGATGGCTAATTGGGGGTAGAGGGTAGGATTTTTTATTTGTTTTTCTATGATCAATCTTTCAGAGACATTTAGATGCAAAACGGACTAATTCCATGCTACTTTAGATGTAAGTAATTGTTTTGGACACTCATCATCTATGATAGTACACCAAGTAATTCAGATAAATATTTGAAATGAGTGACTATAAAATCTCTCAGAAATGAGCAAGCTAAAGATTATCTCAATTTTTTTTTCCTAGTTTGTAACCTTCCAGAACAGATGTCTTCATATTCTCTGGCACAAAAGAGATTTTTGTTATTTTAGAGGGTAGTGGAGGTGGTAGGAGTAATGGGAGTACCTGTGGATGGGAGAGGGGAATAGTGGGAAAGAAAATAAAAATTAATGTTTAAACATAATGAATTGAGTTGTGTTTATTCTCTTCGGGTATTGCACCATTCTGTCCTGCATAACATAGGAACAATAACTATTTTAGGGTGAAAGAGTCTGGCACAAGAAGGCCCTGGATACTTTTCCAAGGATGACCTTAGGAAGTTCATACAGGCAACCTCCTTACTTTGTACATGAGGAAACTGAGGACCCATAAGGTAAGTGAAAGCAAGATGCACCAGAATTCAGATCTCTGGAGCTTCATGCAGATTCTCTGCCCACCGTGTTACTTAGACATTTATACATACATACATTTGAATCCCTCTCTCTTTGGAGAATTATGTCAAGGTTTTGACAAAACACTGCACTTCTGGTAAATCAAATCTTTACTGTCCTGAACTCTATGCAGGACAGACTCAGTGAGTGAAATTTTAAGGACAATTTGTCTTACGGGAAAATGGCCCAGAAAACGAAAAAACACAAAAAGGAGAGGAAAAATGTAAAATGATATGACAAAGGATAGAATGTAAGCAATGCTTAAAGTTGAAAAAATTTAAACAGTAATCAGCAGGTGCTTTAAACAAACAAAGTTCTAGAGAACTCCAATGAGTTATGCACAGAGAACAAGCCACCACTAATTCAAATGTTCATGCAACACTCATTTCGTGGGAGATACTGGTTACAGATTTAATTGACCAAGTGCCTCTCACATGTCAGGAAAGAAAGACAAGTCCTTAACTATTACAAGCAAATGTAATCAATCTCAGGCTATTTTTAACAAAGGCTACAGTCATCTCCATACTTCCCCCTCCCCTTCTGACAGCCTTAGTTTTTAAGCCATAGAAAGTAAATGTTTATTAAAAGCTTCCCAGACAGCAATTCCTTTCAGTTAGCAGTCACCTTAAGATCCGATATCCTTCTGTTATTCCCTTAAGAATCATTTTAGCTGCAATCTGCACTTAATATTGAATTTGCACCAGAGACATTCATTAGATACAAAGAGTATAAGAATTCCTTTAAGCTTCCATTCTTTTAATTCAGCCCAAACCACTGTGCCTCTGAGTCATATCAAAAAGGAGATTGAGGTAGAGAATGGGTGGAGTGGAACAGGACCAGAGGCAAGAACAAAGTAAAGACAGAGGAACTGGGTATTCAGACAGGTTGGCTGCAATACAGGGACGAGGCAGAGCAGGACCAGAGGAAGGGACAAAGGAGAAGAGGGAGGAATGGGATATTCAAGTGGGTTAGCTGCAACACAGGCAGCTGAGTTTTGTAAAACATCTTTCTAAACTAAAATCAATGTGATTTTCTTTCAACGCCATCCATAAATGATAAATCTCCTTAGCAGAGTTTCAGTTTTAAACTGACTTCTGCTATAATCAACTTTGAAAAAGGGGCTTATCCAGACAAGTCACGACTTTAATCCTGAATCAAAGGTGTATGTTGTCTCCTAGGCATGACCACATATCAGGAATTGTGGGCAGAGGCGTGTGGGAGGGACCAGGTGAGGCTGGAGCTTGCATGTGACTGTTCCCTTCTTTCCAGCCTAAGATCTGGTGCTGCTGCTCACAAGACCAAGGACGAGGGAGATTCGGTGTTTCGGTGGGGAACTTCCTTCAACAGATTTTCAAAAATAAGAGAAAATGCATGTAAACATGCTTTAGAAATTGTAAAATATTAGCATGAGATATCATTGTTATTTTGGAGGGGGTCTACATATAATGGTTCATCTGAAAGCAGGCAGATGTTTATGTTTTAAAGATTCCATTAATGCAAATAGCCGGTTTGAATGATTTCTTTACTTTCTAGCTGATTGTTTTGGCTCCATGTAGCCATAAGCCAAGGTCTAAGATCCTGGGACGGCAGGAACTTCATGAAGCTCATCAATGAGTCTTCTTGTCTTTAGTTCAAGTAACACTAAACCATGAGGGTCCATCCAATTTTTAGGATTTCCAGAGAGATGCTATAGTGTTCCTGTGTTAAGGTTTTTACTCAGTGAAGAGCATAGAAAATATAGAAAGTGCATTAAAAACTCTAGTGTTTCTTTAAATTACTAAAATCATGCATAGCCACTTTCTCTTTTTCACAGAACAATTGTTAAGAACATCTTGGGGATTTTCTGGACTGAAAGGCATAACGAGGTGGTTTTGTACAATAAACAATTCTTCCAATTTGAATGTGCTCTAGGTAATTCCTGGGAATGGCATGGCCCAAGAGTGTGGTCACCAGTAGCAGACCCGTCCAGAAGGTTTCCCTCAGAAAGCAGATTAGTTGTTCTTGCAAAGCTCTGTATTTATTCTGCAACATTGCCCAGAAAATGCTCCTTGTTGACACTCCATGGCTGAACAGCAAACTCACCCATTTATTGCATTTCCAAAAATTCCATTGGAGCCATTGGACTGCAAACTTCTGACATCTAGCACCTGGCTTACTCATCTCTGTGTCCTTGGAGCCCAGCATAGTGCTGGGTACACAACAGCTGGTCCATGAATGAGTGCTAAAGCTAATTGCTAATGAAATTAGTACCTGTCATTTAAAATAGGTCTCCCTGTCCCATTCCATTCAGGCATAAAGTTGACACATCGTTCTAACCTGGAATTGCTCTTTCACTAGAATACTCAGGAAATGCATTTTTAGTCTAAAAGATTGTTAGTAATGAAAATGATGCCATAAAATCACCTAGTTCAGGAATGGCAAATGCAGCATTTTTGCTCTCTCTCGCCTCCCCTGTCCTTGTAGTCAACATCGTTGCTCCATCAGGACATTCCTTCTATGTGGACCTCTTGGATCTTGGAGCCTTCAACACACTGAGCCAGCACTGCAGAAGAACCTGCCTTCCCTTCCTGATCTAGTTTATCCTCATCATTTTATGGATGGGAAAACTGAGGCTCAGAATATGAGATGACTCTCCCAACAGTTAGGTAGGGGGAGAGGGGATTAGCTTCCAACCTTTGGCAGGTTGTTACCCATTGTGTTCCCTCTCTCTCTCTCTGTCAAATCGTTTTTTGTTGTTATTGTTTTGGGGGAAAGAGTAGGATCAAAAGGATTAACAGAAAAGGCAAATTTTGCAAAACTATATATTTTCTTCTATAATCATGAGCAAAATGAGGGCACAGTGACTTAAAAATTCTTAATAGAAAAAAATAGAAGCTTGAAATTGTTTATCTTTATGCCTTGATATCACTTCATAAATATCATCTGGTTGCACACTTGCTGTCATAAAAAATACTTTTTTAACATATTGATGTTGAGAGATTCAACTATATATATGAATTTTTACCATGCTCACAGTATCTAAATAATAATAATAAGAATTAGTAGTAGCAGTAATAGTACTTTAAAGGCAGAATGCTTCATGCTAAAAAGAAAATATTATGGTAAAAAAATTCAATTCCTTAAAGAAAAACATTTCCACTTCAAGATCTTATCAGAAATACTAACCAATTGTCCAGTAATCCTTTTGTAATAAACACAGCAAGGCAAATTTGGCAAGCAAAGGCATTTGTGTCAGCATGGCAGTTTCCCAAAGAGGTGAATGTCAGAACAAATGGTGCCCACCTGCTGTTCTGCAAGGTCAGTGCCCCAGAGATGTGGACTTGGGGCAGGAAGGGTGTCCCGGGATATCAGCAGCCCCAAGAAGACCTATTATGACTACCAGGTCTCCTGGGGTCAGAACATGCATGCCTGGGGCTGGGATGTAATTGAATTACTGCTGGTACAAGGAATAACAGCCCTGACCTAAATTCCGGGTATCTGTCTGCCAGTTTTTGGCATAAGGTTGGCTCGTAATTTGATTCACATTTTAAAATCTTAATTGCTATAATAATTGGGTCTGCCAAGTTCACCATTCAGCCAAGGTCTTAGAAGAATTTTAACCAAAGGATGGAATTTCCATCTGGTGTTGGCTGAATCCTGAAATTACTGCCTCTACTGCTGCTCGTCTTCCTCAGATTCATTTATTTAAGGATTGACCACTTTTGGAGCTCACCTATAAATTATAAGTTAATGTCATTATTGGTGGCTGTCATTGACAAGCATGAGTCTCTTCATTGGAAAAATAGAAAGCTGCAGGCAACCAAGGTTTAAATAACTAGGCCAGAAGCACTCATAACTTGGGAGAAAAACTGGGCAGAATGCCTCACTTCTGCTCTAATTAGTCATTCTATATTGCCTGTTTCCCAGAGGAACGCCATTCTCAACCAGGAGCCCGAGGATCAGAAGATCCAAAAGGCGATCCTTCCCTGGTCAAATCATTGGAGGCAGCAGGTGGCCGGAGCAGCCTTGAAGTTACATGTGACATGCAGCACATTTCCCTTTATGTAGAGGAATGGCATTGAGGAATATGGAATTTACCCTCATATTAACCTTTACTTCTTTCATGCCAATTGGCTTTTGGGGTATTTGACCAGATTGAAGGTAGACACCTCCATCTAGTGGCTTCGATAGCACCCTGCTCTCTCTGAGTGTCTTGGGCCTCTTTTCTGCCCAAACATCATGCTGCTTCTATGAAGCTTGTGCACTTACTTTTCCTGGAGCCAGAGAGTGTCCAGGAAACTGCCAAGGGTAGTGCCTCTAAAGCCCTAATGCCACTTTGATCTTTTCCCGAAGTAAAGTTTAGCAAATTGGCACTCCCTTCATTTCACCCATTACTCTAATAGTGTCTTCAGAATGGGTTGGACACTAAACTCGTACAAACCAGTCTTATAGCTCCTTGCCAATTACTGTTTATCCTACCCTAAAATATTCCTCCTACTCAGGATAGTAATGTTGTAAAAAGAACCCAATGTATATAGCAATTTTATTTCGAAGAGTGAATTAGGGAATCTATCAAAGCACTAACAGACTGGGAAATGCATAATAATAACACTTTTTACTTCTATGGGTTCTATCCACCAAGGGAATTATGTATGCTTTATATAAAGCACAAGATTAAAACAGCAATTAAAATGCTATAAACTCAGAGAAAGGAAGGAGAATAATGTAACCAAACAACTGTGTCATGTGAAGTTCTTTAAGAAAAACTAATCAAATGCTCTGTCTTGTTTAAAGAATCTAAATGCAAAACTGTCCTAAGGGATGAGAATAAAAGATTCCCATCTAACAGCCACCACAATCTGGTCTTGTCTCTTTCTCCTTGTCCTGATCCCACCTAGGAGTTGCAGATAATAGGAGGGCTCTTAGGCTGCAGCTGGTTTTTGAATTCTAGTGATTAGAGCTTTATCAGAAAGATTTAAATTAATTTCAGGAGTAAAAAAAAAGTTTTTACCTTCATTATGAAAAAAGATACTCTTGAAATTTGTGAAAAGAGAATACTTCTAAACAAGAGCCTGATGGGCATTGTTACACTGATGATGGACTATTATTCTACCGCTCTCCCAACAGAAGGAATATCGGTATCCAGGTTAAATTCCAATGATCATTCCCTAAATTGCCTGCATTTTTGACTATATAAAGACTTACTGTTCAAATCCCTCCAAAAGTGCTAAACTGTGATCCTAGGATACAGATCTCTGAGGTGGTGGGTATAATCACAGTTTGGGGGTTAGTATCAACTTGTTAAATATGCAAAGCAACTGTAATGCTGTGGTAATTGATCTGATAAATAAATGAAAACATCAAATTTATTGCTTAAAAGTCTGTCATGCAATGAACCTTGGAAAAAAACAAAGGTTTTATTGTAGGTTGACAAGATATGAATTATTGATATTTAACTAACTTGAGGAAATAGTTTAGTAATCTGTATCAACAGAAATATCCAAAGGTGGTCTCCTATTTTTGGACGGAAATCTCTGATTTTTCCTATCGAAAAAAAAAACTTAGAGTGGGCACAGGCAAAAGTTTATTGTGTCCACACCTAAAAACCACAGAACAGGTTTAGAAGTGGCTGCATTTGCAACTAAAAATCACAAGAGGCTTACAGCTAAAAGGTTTTTGGAATAATTATCCTCATTTGACCATGAAATTAAATTGTGCTAGAACAGGCTGTTTCAGAGCAAATCTAAATGAGAATCTACGGATTTAATTCAGTAGATGGTAGACTACTCTGGACCACAAAATGAGGAAAATTCATAACATTGTTAACATAACCATGGAAGCTCTTCTTGTGTCTAGTTTTTGTTGTTGTTTAAGCTAGATCAGAGAGACATTTTTGGTTGTTTTAGGGTCTATATAAATTTTCTTTTACTTTCTATCATGTAAAAGAATTTTAAACCTACCAAGCGTTAATTCTTTAAAAATGATTATATGTCCCCAGTGATTTCTTTCTCTATAACCCATGGATGTTAACGGGAAAATAGGATCCACTCTGTAGGTAATCATCTCATTGTAAATGAAGAAATTTGAATCCTCTTCTCGGCTGATACTTGTCTCTGCTCAAACTGCGTATGAACCTAAAACCCTACAAATTAACTCAAGTGATTCACTTCAAGATCCAGCTTCTCGGGCCGGCCCCGTGGCTTAGCAGTTAAGTGTGCGCGCTCCGCTACTGGCGGCCGGGGTTTGGATCCCGGGTGTGCACCGATGCACGGCTTCTCCGGCCATGCTGAGGCCGCGTCCCACATACAGCAACTAGAAGGATGTGCAACTATGACATACAACTATCTACTGGAGCTTTGGGGAGAAAAATAAAAAAAGGAGGAGGATTGGCAATAGATGTTAGCTCAGAGCCGGCAGCAAAAAGAGGAGGATTAGCATGGATGTTAGCTCAGGGCTGATCTTCCTCACAAAAAAAAAAAAAAAAAAAAATCCAGCTTCTCCTCACTTTCCAGTGTCACCCTCAGCCATTCCTCTCTCCTTCAATTCAATTATACTGGGCTTATTTAAATTCCTTGAATGTCACATTCTTTTCAGCTGGTTTGATCTCCCTATTTTGCTTGTCTAATTCCTTGTCTTCCTTCATTTGCTCCTGAAAGTCCCCACTAAGCTCCTCCTTGTCACCTGAGGCTGAATTAAAGCCCTCTCCTCTGTGTTCTTCATCACCCCATGTGTCTATCTCCTTCTGATTGTGCTGCTACTTGTCACTTTCCCTGCTACATTGTAAGAGAGAGAAAAGCTCTACCTTGCAGATGCTGTCAATACTCTGCTCATGTCCCTTGGATCCTTTTTTCCATTCCAGGCACATCAGCTCCCCGTGTGTTTTCACTCTTCTAAAAGCCAACGCTTGCATCTTTTTGCCAAAGGGCTGCCCTCAGGCAGTCAGAATTCACTTGGCTGGCTCACGCACAGAGCAGGTAGAGCCTGACCATCTACCTGAATGTGGACTGCCTTAAATAACAACGAACTGGTATGAGGGTATAAATACCCCAGTTCCCTGGCCCCTGGTGGAGATGATGCTGGGGATGATGTACATCATCTCCAGTGCTCTCTGTAGCATTGACCCTAAGCGACCCTCTGTGGCTCTTTGCTTGACCTTCTTCTCTCCTCTGTCCCACTTTCCTCCCCTCCCCTCCCCGCAGTTTTTCCTGGGTACTCCAGAATAAACCCTTTCTCATGAAGCCCCTGCTCAGGGTCTGCTTCGGGGGAATTCAAAGAAAGAGCCTAAGGGAATCCTCATAAATGCTCGTTAAGTGAATTAATGCATCTTGGTAACTGATGCAGATACAGAATCACTCCAAATCACAAAGTTTTACCCCTCTTATTTTACAGATTGACACTCAGAGAGCGTGTGACTTGTCCAAACTTACTCAGTGAGCCAATGACAGAGCAAGTCTACTAACACCAATGTTCCTTCCACTGAACTGTTCACCCTTTGTTCTGTTATTTTGAAAAGTTCCTTTGAAAGGAATAATCAGAACTTTTAGTTCTTTCCATTTTAACCATAGAAGTGGTTATTTAACCATAATAACACTAATAAGAGCTAATATTTACTGAGTTCTTACCATGTGTCAGGCACTAAGCTGAATGATGTATATACACTATCATTATTAGAAACATTCTTTCATTTGAAACTCACAATAACCTATAAATAAGAAATATTATTTTCTCCATTTTATAGATGAGAAAACTGAGGGTTAGAAAGGATAATAACCTTGCCAAACATCATGCACCAGTACATGGCAGATCTGGGATCTGAAACTTGGATGTCTGACCCCAGAGCCCATTCTACTAAAAATTACACACAGTTTCTCACATTAAAAAAATCGATGCAATTGTGCATAGTATTACTTTAAATAGCTCCAGGAAAATATATGTTTAAAGTTTATATTTAGTGTGTTTTGAAGGACCTTGTTTCTAAATTATAGGATTGCCAAGTTCTGAGGTGATGGTTCTTGATCTTTTTTTTAGGGGAGTAATGGAACCCTTTGAAAAATCATAGACTCTTTTGAAAGAGGCACACACATACACATATAATATTGAATACAATTTCCAGGTGAATTAAAGACCCCCTGAATCCACAGAAATACGTTAACACTCCCTGCCCTAAGGTATGTTCAAACATATCATCACTAACAAAAAGCATCTAAATGATTAATGGCATATGATGTTGAGGGAGCCAGTGTACAAAGGTAATTCAATGACCTTGCTCCTCTTTTCTAGTTTTTAATCAAGACAGTTCATAGTCATGGCTGTCCTAAGTGGCAAAGATAACAATTTTTTACAATATTTTTTATTGAGAATTTTATTGAGATAATTGTAGATTCTCCTGCAGTTGTAAGAAATAATGTGGAGAGATTGTTCCTACACTTTACCCTCTTTTCCACAATGGTAACATTTTGCAAAACTGTGATATAATATCTCAACCAGATTATTGACATCTACCAATCTTATTCATATTTCCCCGGTTTCGCTTGTACTTATTTGTACATCTGTATTAAGTTCTATACAATTTTATCATCTGTATAGGTTCGTGTATCCACCACAACAGTCAAGATACTCAACAAGTCCATCACTACTAACACCCATTGTGTTGCTCTTTTATAACCACACTCACCTTCCTCCCACATCCGCCTCCCACTCCCATTCTGAACTCTTGGCAACCACTAAATCTGTCCTCCTTTTCGAAAGTGCTGTTACATCAAAAACGTTATCTAAAAGGGATCAAACGGTATGTAACATTTTGTGGCTGGTTTTCTTCACTCAGCATCATTCTCTGGAGATTCATCCAAGTTGTTGCGAGTATCAACAGTTCACTCTTCCATGGCTGAGTTGCATTCATGATGTGTATACTAGTTTTCTATCGCTGCTGTAACAAATTACCACAAACTTAGTGGCTTAAACCAACACAAATATATTATCTTATGGTTCTCTAGGTCAGAATGAGTGTCACTGGGGGAAAATTAAGGTGTTGGCAGGGCTGTGTTAGTTTCTGGATGTCCTAGTGGAGAATCCATTTCCTTAGCTTTTCCAGCTTCTAGAGGCTGCCTGCACTCATTGGTTCACAGTATCCTACATCCATCTTCAAAGCCAGCGAGAACAAGTTAAGTCTTTCCCACACTGCATCATTCTAACCTCCTCTTTGCCTCCCTCTTCCATTTCTAAGGACACTTCAGGTTAAATTGGGCCCACCCAGAAAATCCGGGATAATGTCTCCAACTCAAGGTCAGCTGATTAGCAACGTTAATTCCATCTGTAACCTTACTTCACCTTTGACATGTAACATAACATGTTCACAGGTTCTGGGAATTAGGATTCGGACATCTGTGAGGGGCCATTATTCTGCCCATTACAATATGTATATACCACACTTGGTTTATCCATTCAACTGTTGAAGAATATCTGGGCTGATTCTAGTTTTTGGTTATTTCAAATAAAGTGCCCATGAAAATTCATGTATAGGACTTTTTGCAAACATAAATTTTCATTTCTCTAGTAAAAGTACTCAAGATTGAAATTGCTAGATTGTATGATAGTGGCATGTTTAGTTTCATAAGAAACTGTCAAGCTGTTTTCCAGAGTGGCTCTATCATTTCACATTCCCATTAGCAAAGTATGAATGATCTGGTTTCTCTACATCTTTGCCAGCAATTAGTATTGTCATTATTTTTAATTTTAGCTATTTTGGTAGGCGTGCGGTGATATCTCATTATGTTTTTAATTTGTACTTCCCTAATTGCTAATGATGTTGAACATTTTTCCTGTGCTTATTTGTCACCTGTATATCCTCTTTAGTAAAATGTCTCTTTATATCTTTTGCCCAATTTCTAATTGGATTGTTTGTCTTTCAGTTTTGCGAGTTCTTTATATCTTCTAGAGACTAGTTCTTTGTTGGATATATGGTTTGCAAATATTTTCTCCCAGTCTGTAGCTTACCTTTTCATTCCCTTTAACAGGATCTTCTGCACAGCAAAAGTTTTTAATTTTGATGTAGTCCAATTTATCAATTTTCCTTTTATGAATCATGTTTTTAGTATCAAATCTAAGAACTCATTGCCTAGTCTTAGAGTCCCAAAGATTTTCTCCTATGTTTTTTTCCTAAAAATTATATAGTTTTAGGTTTTACATTTAAGCCTAGGATCCATGTTGAGTTAATTTGTGTACAAATTGTGAAGTTTAGGTTGAGGTTTATTTTTTTTTTTGCATATGGATGTCCAATTGCTCCAATAACTTGAACAGTAATTCAAGGGAATTCGGACTTTGTATATGGAAATGCAATTGCCCCAGTATCAATTGCTCCCATCCCAAGGCTATCCTTTCTCCATTGAATTGCCTTTGCACCATTGTCAAAAATCAGTTGAGCACATTTGTGTGGGTCTGCAATCTTTCATACAGTGTCTGTTCCTTATATGTCCTTTCTGAACTGTTTTAGGAGCTGATTTTCTTAGTCTCAGTTATATTTGATCTTCTTTGCTGTGTCTCTATACTTGAAAGTTGAATAGTTACCTATAGGAGAAGCTGAGTAGCAAAGTACAATATTACCTTAATAAGCATTTCCTTAAATGAAATCAGCCTACTGTTCTTTTTGACGTTTATAAACCATGTAAAGTTTATCTGCCCACGTGCACAGCTTTCTGACAAAAATGCACACAGCTTTTATTTGTCTCTGTTTAGGGATAGGTAGATATACCCTGCTTTAAACTCAATGGTGGCATCTGAAGTTTGCCTTCCCCAAACATTCTCTAGATCTCATCTTACTCGCCCTCTCTTCACCCGAATTCTACAGCCCCTGCTGCTAGTTCCTCATAGTCAGAAAGGGAAGAACTAAACCACTTATTTACATTTCTAGATGGAATACATTGAAATTCATTTACTCTTAAATGTTACATTTGCCATTCGTTTATACTTTAAAGCTTTTGATGGGCCGGCCCCGTGGCTTAGCGGTTAAGTGCGCGCGCTCCGCTGCTGGCGGCCCGGGTTCGGATCCCGGGCGCGCACCGACACACCGCTTTTCAGGCCATGCTGAGGCCGCGTCCCACATACAGCAACTAGAAGGATGTGCAGCTGTGACATACAACTATCTACTGGGGCTTTGGGGGAAAAATAAATAAATAAAATCTTAAAAAAAAAAAAGCTTTTGATATCTCACTTGGGTAGGAAAGAGTGTTGTCTTCACTGGAGGAGAGTGGTAGAGACATTTCCTGAATAAATAAACAAGTCAGAATTTTTTTTTCCTTCAGTGAGTTGAGAATGGCACTGAATTTGGTGAGTTGCAAAGGAGGATTGCTGCAATCCTAGGCTTCTTTCTCTGACATTACTAGTACTATTCCTCATGTTTAAATAGTGCTGTGTTTGTTAAGTCAACAAGTAATTTTATACAATATTAAAATTTAATCCTTGTGGCCATTGTGAGGTATTACTATACCCAATTTACATAGGTAAAGTCCTTAAGTGACATACTCATACTACATGTACACTTAATCCAAGTCTTCTGACCTCAAGTCTAATATTCAGTTTACTCTAACGAACACAAAGGCAATTTGGAAGTAAGAGATGAGAAACTCCACAGCCTTCCTGGCTCTACTCCCTTCCTCTAGATTCCCTAGAACAACGAAGAGTCCAGGAATTCTCACCCCAACTCAGCATGCTCCTTCTAGAGCAACACTGTTCAACAGTACTTCCTGCAGTGACAGAAATGTCCTATATCTGCACTCTCCAATATGGCAGCCACCAGCCACATGTGGCGGTTGAATACTTGAAATGTGGTTAATGTTAGGATGAACTGAATTTTAATGTTAATTAATTAGAATTTAAATCTGAATAGCTATATATGGCTACTGGCTGCCGTATAGGACAGCAAGTTCTAGTCCTTTCCTCTCCCCATCTTCAATGGCTGAGCACAATTTGGGTGCCTCTTCCTTTCCCTTCATCTCTAACCTTGACCTATTCCCTAGCCTTACAAAAACACAAATAATTATTTTAAAATTTTATTATTTTATTTAAGTGTTTAATAATCTCATTTTTATTATCTCTCTTTTCTGACGTTATGAAACTTACTATTTCTGCCTCTGGTAATAAAGTGTCTGATGAGAAACGTGAGAAACATCCTTATGGACTCCACTTCATCTCTATTATTCTTAAATTAAAATAGAATCCACTTTTACTCTTAGCCTTACGACGCTCAGCCTTTCATTTTTCCCTCCCTCCCACACTAACCTTTTGCTGTCGGGAAACCCTATTCCCTAGGAAGTTCTTCTCCAATGATGTCATCTTTGTTAGGGCCATCGTCCCACTTTAATGAACCTGATTCTGTCTTGCAGCCCTTAAGTGGAAGCTTCTTATTACCCCACATTTAGTAAGACCACACTGGAGGACAGGCCAGCATCCACTCCCCTCTTTAGGGCTATTCCACACACTTACACCTCTTCTTTCCTGTAATATCTAGCTTTATCTCTTCTCATTTCTGTCATACTGAAGTCTTTGGTACCTTGTCCATAGATATACTTTTTATTCCAAGACTCATCATCTTTCAGATGTTTTCAACACCCCCGAGGACAATACATCTAAGACTCGAGGCCTTAACCTCAAGGACTTCCACGGTCACTCCACCTTAGCCACCGTCTATCAGCTCTCCTCGACCTGGTCATCATTCAAAAGTACACTCAAGGAACTCTGAAACACAAACTTTCCAGTCTCTGATTTCCACCTCCTATATATAACTCCTCTCTGAGTGGAAAACTCAGATACAGCTACTGCATCTATTGTTTGACCTATAGAAACTTCTAGGCCTGACACTCATCTTTCAGCCTCCATCTAGTTTTACTTCCCTCAATATGCAGCATAGACTCTGTCATCTATCATTTCAATTGCTCATTTGCCAATAATTTCAACTCTCTTCCTTTGTTGCTTTCTATGACACTCACCTGGTTTATCTGAACTACATGCTTCACCTTTCGTATACCTGAGCTATAACGTGCTGCTGGGAAAGTCGCTCTATCAACATGTTGATGTCTACGAATTCATGGTTCTCCAACCTCAATGGGGCCATCAATACTGCTAGACGATCCTACTGTGCTCCCTATTCACCCCAGAGAGATCTCCTCCAGCCCATAGTTTCAGTGACTGTATGTGAGTTGACAATGCCCAAATCTGTATTTCTGGTACATATCTCTCTTTGAGAGTCCTGGGGGGCAGCTCCCCTTGGATGTACCACAGACACCTCAGACATACCATGTCTAAAATGGTATTTGGCCTCTTTCTCCATTCACTGAGCCACTTCCTCTTACGCTCCCAATCTTAGTGGATTACACCCCCTGCCAATCAGTGCACATAACAGAACTTTAGTTGTCACACTGACCCTCCCTCATCTTCAACTCTTTACATCAAATCACCAAGTTCTCTAGATTTTCTACTACATTTTTCTCAACGTATTCCATCTTTTCATTCCCACTTCTACTACAACCCAGATCACAATACTTTAACAAAAGTCTCACCCTTTCTTCTGTGATCTCAATCAGATCGATTCACTGAATTACCTTTAAGACATTATCTTTCTAAGAAACAAAAATGTCCTTGACTGAAATTCTCCAATGATCTCCATTACTCTCAGAATCAAGTTCACATTCTAAACCCTTCAGCACCTGACTCCACATTCTCTCTCTAATCTCACTGTCTGCTTCTCCTTTCACGCTCTAACTCCACAAATAATAAGCAGGTCATACCGAGCCTCTTTAATTTCCTCCTCTGTGCTACGTGCTCTCTCTTGATCTCTTTGCATTATGCTCCTCATGCTGCCAGGAATATCTGTACTCACCGTTTTGTCCTGGTGGGTACTTATTAGCACCTACTTATTAAAATTAGCAAGGCCAGACGAACCAATTTTGAGAGCCATTCTATAAAATAACTGGCTGTTGTTCTCCAAAATATCAGTGTAGTGAAAGATAAAATGAACCCATTCCACACTGAAGAAAACTAAAGAGACATGACAACTAAATGCAACATGTGGTCCTGGACTGGATTCCACGTTAGAGGAGAAAAAAATGTACTAAGGGCTGGACAATTAGAAACAGTGGAATATGGACCATAGACCAGATAAAAGTTGTAAATAAATGTTAATTTTTTGAATTTGATAACTATATATTAGATGTAACATCTATTGTTACATTAGAGAATATCCTTGTTCCCCTTGGAACACACCGAAGTATTAAAGGGGAAAGGAGCATGATACATCTAACTTAATCTCATATCTCTCAGAAAAAATAAATTTTATATACATTATTATGTGTGTGTATATATATATATATACACAATGGTATATATATGGTGATAGAAGCACGTATACGTGCATCTATGATGCCAACAGAGAGAGGGGAGAAAATGATAAAACAAATGTGGCAATATACTAAACTTGGTAATCTTAGGGTTAAGGGTATAAGAGATCTGTATATTACTCTTGCAACTTTTCTGTAAGTTTGAAGTTATTTTACCAAATAAAATTAAAACGGAAGTTCTAGGATTTTTTTTACTTCCAGTTTTGTAACTGTTGTCAAGCAAACGTGAGAAATTCTGTTCTCATCATTATTTTTGGTATATAAGATCTAAAATTAAAAGGTGTCATAGAAGTTCTTATACTATAAAATATTTTATTTTAAAAAAATTGCCGAGTAAACCCAGAACAAGAGACTGTATGCACTATTTAGAAAAATTCTGAGTGTATATAAAATATTATCATCAGATGATGGAATTGTTGATGGAATTTTACATGATTTTATTTTCTTTATTATTATTCATTTTTTAAAATTTAATACAGTAATTATGTGTAAATTGGTTAATAAAATTGAAAATAAATCTCAACTGCTTTAACAATGAACAGAAAAAGAAAAGAAAGCAAATAGGCTCCATCTCCCCATAGCCTTGGCTGACAGGGCCAGGAGTAGAGCACATTTAGACAGAGCCCTCCTTAGGAACATCTTAGGTAACTTGTTTGTCTACATACCTAAGGAGTTTAATTATGTTTTTCTTAGAGAACCAAGTATTCACAAAAATTTTATAGGTTTAAAAATCATGACAATTTTCCAAGTCTCTTTTCCTTATTTCCATCCCTTTCCCAATAAAAGGGCAACCCTGGCCTTTGCCCTGTAAGGACATATTTTGCATTTCAAATCTGGTCACTTATGACCAGATTGTATGACAGAAACTTTACTCCAAGTCTCAAAAACCCTCTCTAAATTCTGGATCTTATATGCCAATGTTGTATGTTGTAGGCTTTTTGAGGACAGGGACCCTGCTTGTTTCAACATCTGTTGAGTACCCAGCACATATTGATTTTTAACAAATATTTTACACAGAAATAGCATCATTCTAACCCATCTTGCCTAAATTGAACTTGTTCTGCCCTTCTAATTTGATTGGCAATTTTAAGTTAGTATTGGATCTTGGTTTTTGTTAATAAAATTATAATTCAGTATTACTCATTCATCAAACCTGATAGTTCCGGTCTGAATTTGGAGCCCCTTCTGAGGACTTCCCCAAGCACCGGATGCCTCTTCCTGCTGTTGCGTTTACCAGACTGTATTGCAATGGCCTGTTTACCAGTCTGCACCAACCCCCCGGGTCCAACCCAA
Organism: Diceros bicornis minor; assembly: GCF_020826845.1. Taxonomy (NCBI): domain Eukaryota; kingdom Metazoa; phylum Chordata; class Mammalia; order Perissodactyla; family Rhinocerotidae; genus Diceros; species Diceros bicornis. The sequence continues at coordinate 9,224,521 of NC_080772.1, read as the reverse complement.
GAGAATAGAAGCTCCTTGAAGCATTGATTCACATGTCTAGAATGTTGTGTCGCACAGAAGGGGTTTTCAAAGAGTATTTTCTGTTGTTGATAAATCTAATCTGACATCCTTATTTTAGGATAAAGAAATAGAGACCTTGGGCAGTTGAACTTCTTGTTCAGGACCAACAGCTAAATATCTACAGACAGTAGTAAGAACCCAGACTTCTTTATTGCTGGCCATTGCTCTTTCTTTTATAGTATAATTCTATTTTTTCTCATGAACATCTACATATGTTCATAAACATGTACATGTTTTGGTGCAAACAAAAGCTGTAGTGAGTGTGAAAATTGCCAATTTTATCTCAGCAGTCCTGCTTGATTTTCCCAATCTTAAGGTCTCCTCTGACCCTGCCTAGACTTACGCAATTTCTTTATGTCTAAAACTGTTGCTTCCATCTTCTGATCGCAACAGGAGCTCAACTATGACCTTTCACGTATGCATGATTGGTTCCTGATTGTTCACTAACTCTCTAAATTTCCACTGGAATTGGATTCCAATGATGAGTTTCTGTGTGGTACCTGCATTTGTTTTCTCCATAAGCAAAAAAAAGGGTAGTGGCAAATTAGGCGGATGGATAAAAAAGCAAAAAGCCTTCATCAGTGAAATGATTTGCTTATAATTTTAATAGATAATTATGACAGAAACTATTACCTGCTGCCCAGCCTCCAATCTACACCTTTATTTCAATAATAAGATGCCACGTTTTAGCTGGTCATATACACATTCAGCCAAAGCCTCCATTTGTAGTCTCACCAGCAGCAGCAGCTGAGGATGGCTATATGACTAACTTCTAAATAATGGAATTAAAATGGAAGTGATATGTGCAATATCTGGTTCATTCCCTTAAAGAGGAAATATATGCCCCCCACCTTTCTCTCTTTCCCCTTGTGCTGGCTGGAATCCTGGTATGTTGGTGGTAGACGGAGCAGTTAGCTTCAGCATGAGATGGAGGACGTGTGACAAGGATGTCAGGCAACAAGATATAAGGAGCCTGGATCCCTGATGAATGTCCAGCCCCATAGCAGCCCTGGACCATTTATCTTCTTTTTGTATGAGAGAGAAATAAACTTCTATCTTATCTATGTCACCCTTATTCTGAATTTCTCTGTTACAGCAGGCAAACTGATAGCCTATGAAATACAATCTTTGTTTAATGCTATTCAATCAAAGTCTTAATAGATTTGTGGAGTACAAAATAAGAAAAATGGAATAAACATTAACTAAAACCACTTTAACATAAAATGAATACATATGATCAATAAATCTACCCCATTTATAAGCTATCAGGAATAGAAAGATAATTCGTATTTATACTCTAATTGAGCATTTAATTATCATTTTTGGCAATAAGCTTAGAAAACAAAATTCTAACCAAGAAGAAGCTTGAAATCCAGTGAGTACCAAGCAAATGTACCCTGTAAACCAATAAATTCTCAATGATCTTATTTTACACATACACAGCTTTACCCTTTAGTTCCCACCACTCCTTCACACAACCCATTGCTCCAGCTAAACTGAATTCTTTAGTTTGATGCAAGAATCACCTAATATATTGTTGCTTTTTCTTTGTCCATGCTACTAGCACATAGTAGGTGCTCAATAACTATGTGTGGAAAGAATGGTTAAGTATATATTCACCATGGAATACCTGTCCCACATGTCCAAAGGTCTGCCTTATCAAACCTAAAGTACAAGCCTCAGAATTCATCTCCTCCAAGAAATAGTCCCTGATGCTTTCAGCTAGGAAAGACGTCCTCTTTCTCTGTTCTCATAATAGCTTTTCTGTGTCTCTCTCATGTCATTTATCACTACCTTCTGTCACAGAAATTCATATTTATCTCCTCTCCCCTCCTATGTGGAGCTGGAAAGCAATGGAAGGAGAGAACCCATGTCAGAATCACTTTTGCATTCCTTGTACAGATAGCATAGTGTACTACCCTTATTACTAGCAGTACTAACACTTATATTAATACACAGTATTAAATACATATATTTTGTAGACATATTTTTATCATGAATTATCTGAAGTGGTTTTGTTGATTAGGCATGGAGAGAAAATAATAAACAGAAAGAAAATGAGAGAGACATATTAATTTAATACTCTTATATTGACCTCTTAAGGAGCAAAGGGATATAGGATTAAATGAGGCTCATTATGGAAATGTGGTAGGGTAACATTTTCAACTGGTTTTGTATAAATTTCCTCACTATGCTGAGGGCTTCATCTTTCCCCTTCAGCATTAGGACAGAACCAGAAACAAAGGCTGCAAATACTCAGCTATTAAGCAACCAAAGCAGGTGGTCCAAGTGACAGAAGAACGCTAAGGAATACTAGAAGAAGAAATTTTCCAAATCTTGAGATACTAGGCAAACAGATTGAACAGGCCTGGACACAAGGAGGGAGCAAGGGAGCAAGAATAAACCATACCAGGAAGTTGTGAGGTGAACAGTCCAGAGTGAATTGCCCCTCTTGATGCCATCTACTGAGGATTACCATTTACCAGATGTTGTCCATCAATTTTCTAGTTGGAGAGATGCTCATTTGTGTCCAAGCTCTTCCCAACGCCCCCTACCCCCACACTATCCAACTAGTCCAGGAAGACCACCACTCATGAGCCCAGACGTGTGTGTTAGGGAGGTGGCAGGGACATAGATATCTTGGAGTGATGATGGTATGAAGGAAAAACCTGCACTTGACCAATATAGGACTAGTTAATTTGAAATTAGGGTGGCACTACAGGGAGTCCCTTTCCCTGTTCAAGATGTTCTAAGAAAAGATGAATTTTCAATTAAGTCTTTATGAAGATGGTAGAAAGGCCCGGAAGGGAATCCTAGAATGGGAAGCAAACTGGCAGGAATGAGCAAATCACGAGGCAGGAGACTATTGATTGATATTGTGAAATAGTGATGATGGTGGATGATAAAAAATAAAATTGTAGATACAACAAGGTGAGTTGATGGAAGGCTTTGAAGATTCTATATGGGTCCAAATGTTCATATTCCTGTTTCCCAGTGTCCTGAGGATGGGGGATTTTAATAAGCTAATGTTTCAAGAAATCAAATTTAGATGTCGATAGGACATTCAAGAAATTAATCTCATGAAAACTGGAATGGATAGCTTAAATTCAGATCTAAACAAATCAAGAATGGATTGATATTTTTTCCCGAGTATTTCATTTCCCAACTATTAGTCTAGACCTGCCATTTCAAGTTGATTATGACAGAGTGAGTTAAATCAATATTCTAAGCTCAGATTTTTCATTCAATCCTATAAATGTTCATCTATACAAAGAAACAAACAAACAAAAATAGTGCACGTTTAGTACATAAAATATTTGTTTAGGAAAACGGCTTAAAATATGATAGTCCCTATAAAAAATGGGTAAAGCTTTTCAAGTTTCTTCCTAAGATAGAAATAAAAATCTGTAGCTTTACTGAAAAAATACTATAATTTTTAATAAACAAAACATATAAACTGTTTGTTTTAATGACATATAAACTGTTTCTCAGATTTTAAGCAGGTATAGTAAAAAATTTATATGACTTGTTTTACATTTTCTTCTCCAGAATGTAGCCAGTTAGTCACGTCGAAAAGAAGAGAGCTTCTTAGAGTAATTTTATCTTACAAGAATTATTGAAACAATTATTACAACTGAACATTTATAATTTCACATTTGTTCCTTCTTCCTATAAAAGAGCTTAAGTTAAACTATTTGGATTTTAAAATACAACACAAAAAATGGCATTTAGTAACACTAATGAATATGTTTTCTGACCACAATGGCATTGACTAGAAATCAATAAGAGAAAGATAGGAAAATCTCCAAGCACATAGAAACTAAACGACACACTGCTAAATAATCTATGGGTCAAAAAGGAAGTTTCAAGGGAAATAAAAATATATATAACTGAATGAAAATGAAAATACAACATGGGACACAGTTAAAGCAGCAGTAGAGAGAAATTTATATCACTAAATCCTCACATTAGGAAAGAAAAAGAGTCTGAAATCAGTAGTATGCTACCATATCAAGAATCTAGGAAAAGAAGAGCCAAATGAACCCAAAGCAAGTAGAAGGAAGGAAATAATAAAGATTAGAGCAGATGTCAATAAAATTGAAAATGGAAAAATAATGGAGAAAATCAAGGAAACAAAGAGTTTTTTTTTTTAAAAGATTGGTAAAATTGACAAACCTCCAAAAGGGATGATTAGGCACATGTGTGTGGTGATGGATTGTAGTTAGCCTTTGGGTGGTAAACATGATGTAATCTATACAGAAATTGAAATATAATGATGCACACCTGAAATTTATATAATGTTATAAACCAATGTTACTGCAATAAAAAAAAAAATTAAAAAAAGACTGAAAAGAAAAAAAAAGAGGGAAGATACAAATCACCATTATCAGGAATGAAACAAGTGATATGACTACAGACCCCACAGACATCAAATGGATATGAAGGAATGGTAAAAACAATTCTCTAAATATAAATCCAAGAAGTTAGATGAAATGGACCACTTCTTTGAAAAACATAAAGTATTATAACTTCTCCATATGAAATAGATAACTTGAATAATCCTATAACTATGAAGGAAATTAAATTCATAATTGAAAAGCTCCCCTCTCCAAAGTAAATCTCCAGGCCCAGATGATTCCATTGGAAGGTTTAATGAATTGATGTCAATTCTACACAATCTCTTCCAAAGCATAGAAGAGGAGGGAACACTTACCAGTTCATTTTATAAAGCTAGTATTACTTTGATACCAAAACAAGACAAAGGGAACACAAAAAACAAAAAATGAAAACAAAAACAAAAACAAATCCAAACAAACAAAAACTACAGGCCAATATCTCATAAAAATAGACTCAAAAACCCTTAACAAATTATTGACAAACAGAATTAAATGATACACAAAAAAATTATATACCATGATAAATGGTGTTTATTCCAGAGATGCAAGATTATTTCAATATTTAAAAATCTATCTATATAATCCACCTTAGGTTAAAGAAGAAGAATCACATGATCATATCAAGTGATGCACAGAAAATATTTGACAAAATTCAACATCCATTCATGATTTAAAAAAGATAAAAACTGACTGTACTCAGAGAGAAGTCAAGATGGCGGTGTAGGCAGACTCTGAACTCACCTTTCCCGCGGACACAGCCAATATACAACTACTCGTGGAAAAACTACCCCTGAGACAGAACTGAAAGCTGGATAAGAGGAACTCCTGCAACAAAGGACAATCCTAACTGAGGTAGAAGAGGCAGAAACTCCCTTCTGGAGAGGAAAAATGCCGCCTTCACAAGTCGCCAGCTTCACGGTCGCCCGGGGAGCAGCCCACAGGTCTGCAGCCCTCCCTGGAGGAGCGGGGTCCTGAGCCGGGGAGCACTCATGCTGTAGACACTTTGTGGACCCAGCACAATCGAGATGAGTGGCATAATATCTGACTTTGCCTGCTACTAAAACATTGGGGAGTACCCCCAGAAAACATGGTTCACAAAGAAATTAAAACCGGCTTTTAAAGTGCCCACGTGCAAACTCACCTGTCTCAGACAGCAACTGAAAATCACCAGAAAGAAAGGTGCACAGTGCTTTGGTGAAGAGACTCACCTTATAGACTCTGAGTGCATCACAGTGAGAGGTGAGACCTCTCCAGGGACTGGGACATTGGTGGCAGTCATGTTGTGGCCTGGTGTGGGCGTGCTGACACAGATGCCATTGGAGTTCTCCCTTGGGCATGCTAGCCCAGGTCTGCCCCACCCACTAGAGCACCGATTTAATCCAGCTCAGCCAGGGCAGGCAGCCCACCCTAGAGACTGGCCCCACCCAACAACAAGCCCTCAGGCAACTTGTGGGCCTGCATAGATTGGTGACTGGATTCTCTGCAGCCTGGCAACTGAGCCCACTTCAGTGGGGCCGGGCGTGCACAAGGAGCAGGTGGAGAGTGTGGGGCAGTGGTGGAGTGTGTGGGGCTCCTGCCGTGGAGAAACTGGGTCCACTTCAGGAAGTCGGGGCGTGCACACGGGGCAGGACTGTGTTGACTGTGTGTGTGGACCTGTGGGCGGCAGGGCTTGTCAGCTGCAGAAGACTTGTGCTTCTCAAAGTCAGACATAGGGGGTTTGCCCCACCTTTCAAAGTCTGAAACAATTGGGTGCTCCTGTGCCTGAGGCCAGCCCCACCCAGCTGCAATCCTCAGAGAGCTGACAAGAGACCTAAAGGCTGGAGACTTATAGCAATTGTAAGGCCCTAAGCCTAACAACCTGCCATGCTGGGAGCCTAATCACTTAAAAGAAATACTGCAACACAAATGTGGTATTAGAACTTGCAGCCAACTGTGCTGGGGCTCCTCAGAGCTAACAAAGAGACTGAAGGGCCCACAACAACTACAAGCAGCTGAGCATTACAACAGCTGGCCAGGAGCATCACTCGGCCTCCCTGGGCACGTACGGGGGGAGCAAACAGGCCACAACAGAAGGACACACGTAGCCCACATGGGGGTCACCCCTGGAACATTGAGAACTAAGGGAAGCACACGGCAGGCCTCCTAAGGCATCACTTATATAAGGTCACCTATCCAAGAGCAGGAGATGTAGCTGACCTACCTAATATGTAGACACAAGCACAGGGAAAGAGGCAAAATGAGGAGGCAAAGGAATACATTCCAAGTAAGGGAACAGGACAAAACCCCAGAAAAGGAACTAAGTGAAACAGAAATGAGCAACCTACCTGACAGAGAATTCAAACAAAGAGTCTTAAGGATGCTCACTGATCTGGGGAGAAGAATAGATGAACTCAGTGAGAATGTCAACAAAGAAATGGAAGATATAAAAAAGAGCCAAGTAGAAATGAAGAATACAATACTGGAAATGAAAAATTCACTAGAGGGACTCAAAAGCAGAGGATACAGAAGAACGGATCTGTGAGCTGGACAAAAGAACTGAAGAAATTACCCAAGGTGAACAGGTAAAAGAGAAAAGAATTAACAAGAGTGAGGACAGTCTAAGCGACATCTGGGACAACATCAAGCACACTAACATCCGTGTTATAGGTGTCCCAGAAGGCGAAGAGCAAGACAACCGGGCAGAGAATCTATTTCAAGAAATAATAGATGAAAACTTCTCTAACCTAAGGAAGGAAACAGACATCCAGGTACAGGAAGCACAGAGAGCCCCAAACAAGATAAACCCACAGAGGCCCACAACAAGACACATCATAATCAAAATGTCCAAAATTAAAGATAAAGAGAGAATCCTAAAAGCCACAAGAGAAATACAAGTTACATACAAAGGAAACCCCTATAAGGCTATCAGCTGACTTCTCAACGGAAACCTTACAGGCTAGAAGAGAGTGGCATGATATATTTAAAGTGCTAAAAGGAAAAAACTTACAGCCAAGAATACTCTACCCAGCAAGGTTATCATTCAAAATGGAAGGAGAGATCAAAAATTTCCCAGACAAAAAAAAAATTAAAGGAGTTTCTCAACAAGAGACCAGTGCTACAAGAAATGTTAAAGGGACTGATTTAATGGGAAAAAAGAAGACCGCAAATAGGAAAAATTATCTATTTCCATGATAAGAGGGTAATGGATACAAATGCACAAAAAAGAGGTTAGATATGATATCAAAAACATAAAAGGAGGGAGGAGGGAGGGGAGTTAAAAAGTAGAGCTTTCAGAGAGAGGTCAAACTAAAGAGACCATTAATTCTGTATAGAAGGAGAAAGGAACAGAGAAGGACTACTAAAACACAGAAAAAAAAGAAGTTAAAAAATGGCAGTAAGTACATACTGATCAATAGCTACTTTAAACATCAATGGACTAAATGCTCCAATTAAAAGGCATAGGGTGGCTGATTGGATAAAACAACGAGACCCATATATATGCTGCATACAAGAGACACACTTCAGACCTAAAGACACTCACAAACTGAGAGTGAAGGGATAGAAAAAGATACTCCACGCAAATGGCAATGAAAGCTGGGGTAGCAATACTCATATCAGACAAAACAGATTTTAAAACAAAAACGGTAAAAAGAGACAAAGGGCATTACATAGTGATCAAGGGAACAATCCAACAAGAGGATGTAACACTTGTAAATATCTACGCACCCGATGTAGGGGCACTTAAATATATAATGCAATTATTAACAAACATAAAAAGAGAAATAGACAGTAACATAATAATAGTAGGGACTTTAACACTCAAATTACACCAATGGATAGATCATCCAAACAGAAGATTAATAAGGAAACATTGGCCTTAAATGATACACTAGAACAGATGGACCTAGTAGATATATACAGAGCATTCCATCCAAAAACCGAAGAATACACATTCTTTTCAAATGCACGTGGAACATTATCCAGGATTGATCACATATTAGGCCACAAAACAAGTCTCCATAAATTTAAGAAGATTGAAATAATACCAAGTGTCTTTTCTGACCACAATTGTATGAAACTAGAAATCCACTATAGAAGAAAACCAGAAAAGCCACAAATACGTGGAGATTAAACAAAATGCTACTGAACAATGATTGGGTCAACGAAGAAAACAAAGGAGAAATCAAAATATACTTGGAGACAAATGAAAATGAAAATACAACATGCCAGAATTTATGGGATACAGCAAAAGCAGTTCTAATAGGGAAGTTTATAGCAATACAGGCCTATCTCAACAAACAAGAAAAATCTCAAATAAACAATCTAACAATGCACCTAAAGCAACTGGAAAAAGAAGAACAAACAAAGCCCCAAATCAGTAGAAGAAAGGAAATAATAAAAATCAGAATAGAAATAAATGAAATGGAGACTAAAAAAACAATGAAAAAATTAATAAAACCCAGAGCTGGTTCTTTGAAAAGATCAACAAAATTGACAAACCTTTAGCTAGACTCACCAAGAAAAAAAGAGAGAAGGCACAAATAAGTAAAATCAGAAATGAAAGAGGAGAAATTACAACAGACACCTCAGAAATACAAAAGATTATAAGAGAATACTATGAAAAGCTATATGCCAACCAATTCGACAATCTGGAAGAAATGGATAAATCCTTAGAATCATACAACCTTCCAAAACTGGATCAAGAAGAAATAGAGAATTTGAATAGACCAATCACCAGTAAGGAGATCGAAACAGTAATCAAAAACCTCCCAAAAAATAAAAGTCCAGGACCAGACGGCTTCCCTGGTGAATTCTACCAAACATTCAAAGAAGACTTAATACCTATCCTTCTCAAACTCTTCCAAAAAATTAAGGAGGAGGCGAAGCTCCCTAACTCATTCTATGAAGCCCACATTACCCTGATGATACCAAAACCAGACAAGGACAACACAAAAAAAGAAAATTACAGGCCAATATCACTGATGAACATCGATGCAAAAATCCTCAACAAAATACTAGCAAATCACATACAATAAAACGTTAAAAAGATTATACACCATGATCAAGTGGGATTTATTCCAGGTATGCAGTGATGGTTCAACACTCGCAAATCAATCAACGTAATACACCACATTAATAAAATGAAGAAGAAAAATCACATGATCATCTCAATAGATGCAGAGAAAGCATTTGACAAGATACAGCATCCATTTATGATAAAAACTCTGAATAAAATGGGGATAGAAGGAAAGCACCTCAACATAATAAAGGCTATATATGACAAACCCACAGCTAATGTCATCCTCAACGGTGAAAGACTGAAAGCCATCCCTCTAAGAACAGGAACCAGACAAGAATGCCCACTGTTACCACTCCTATTTAACACAGGACTGGAAGTCCTAACCAGAGCAATCAGGCAAGAGAAAGAAATAAAAGGGATCCAAATTGGGAAGGAAGAAGTGAAACTGTCACTATTTGCAGATGACATGATTTTATATATAGAAAACCCTAAAGAATCCACCAGAAAACTTTTAGAAGTAATAAACGAATATGGTAAAGTTGCAGGATACAAAATCAACCTACAAAAATCAGTTGCATTTCTATACACTAACAACGAAGTAGCAGAAATAGAAATTAAGAATACCATCCCATTTACAATTGCAACAAAAAGAATAAAATACCTAGGAATAAGCTTAACCAAACAGGTGAAAGAGCTGTACATGGAAAACTATAAAACATTGCTGAAAGAAATTGAAGAAGACACAAAGAAATGGAAAGATATTCCGTGCTCTTGGATTGGAAGAATTAACATAGTTAAGATGTCCATACTTCCTAAAGCAATCTATAGATTCAATGCAATCCCTATCAAAGTTCCAACAACTTTTTTCACAGAAATAGAACAAAAAATCCTAAAATTTATATGGAACAACAAAAGACCGCAAATAGGTAAAGGAATCTTGAGAAAAAAGAACAAAGCTGGAGGTATCACACTCCCTGATTTCAAAATATACTACAAAGCTATAGTAACCAAAACAGCATGGTACTGGCACAAAAACAGACACACAGATTAATGGAATAGAATTAAAAGCCCAGAAATAAACCCACACATCTATGGACAGCTAATCTTTGACAAAGGAGCCAAGAACATACAATGGAGAAAAGAAAATCTCTTCAACAAATGGTGTTGGGAAAACTGGATAGCCACATGCAAAAAAATGAAAGTAGACCCTTACCTTACACCATACACAAAAATTAACTCCAAATGGATCAAAGACTTGAATGTAAGACCTGAAACTATGAAACTTCTAGAAGAAAACATAGGCACTACGCTCTTTGACATCGGTCTTAGCAACATATTTTCAAGCACCATGTCTGACCGGGCAAGAGAAACAATGGAAAAAATAAACAAATGGGACTACATCAAACTAAAAAGCTTCTGCACAGCAAAGGAAACCATCAACAAAATGAAAAGACAACCTAACAATTGGGAGAAGATATTTGCAAACCATACATCGGATAAGGGGTTAATCTCCAAAATATATAAAGAGCTCATGCATCTCAACAACAAAAAAGCTACCAACTCAATTAAAAAATGGCAAAAGACCTGAACAGACATTTCTCCAAAGAAGATATACAGATGGCCAACAGACACATGAAAAGATGTTCAAAATCATTAACTATCAGGGAAATGCAAATCAAAACTACAATGAGATATCACCTCACGCCTGTCAGAATGGCTATAATTAACAAGACAGGAAACAACATGTGTTGGAGAGGATGTGGAGAGAAGGGAACTCTCATACACTGCTGGTGGGAGTGCAAACTGGTACAGCCACTATGGAAAACAGTATGGAGATTCCTCAAAAAAATCAAGGATAGAACTACCATATGATCCAGCTATTCCACTGTTGGGTATTTATCCCAAGAACTTGAAAAACACCAATGTGTAAAGATACATGCACCCCTGCATTCATTGCAGCGCTGTTCACAATAGCCAAGACTTGGAAGCAACCTAAGTGCCCATTAAGGGACGAATGGATAAAGAAGCTGTGGTATATATACACAATGGAATACTACTCAGCCATAAGAAAGGATGAAATCCAGCCATTTGTGACAAGACGGATGGACATTGAGGGTATTATGCAAAGTGAAATAAGTCAGAGGGAGAAGGTCAAATACCGTATGATCTCCCTCATTAAGTAGTAGATAATAACAACAAACAACACATAGAGACAGAGATTGGATTGGTGGTTACCAGAGGGGTGGGGGGGAGGGAGGAGGGCAAAAGGGATAATTCGGCACAAGTGTGTGGTGATGGGTTGTATTTAGTATTTGGGTACATTGGGAACATGATGTAATCTATGCAGAAATAGAAGTATAACGATGTACACCTGAAATTTATACAATGTTATAAACCAATGTTACTGCAATAAACAAAAAATTAAAAAAAAAGAAAAAACTCAGAAAAAATAGGAATAGAGAACTTCAACCTCATAACGAGTATCTACAAAAAATCTATTTGTTCCTATTTGTAGATGACATGATCCTCTACATAGAAAAATCACAAAGAATATACTAAGAAAACCACTCCTAGAAGTAATAATTGAATTAAGCAAGGTGATTAGATACAAGATAATACACAAAATTCAATTATAATTCTATATACTAGCAATAAACTCCTGGGCACTGAAACTAACATCATCATCTCTTACAATCACTCAAAAAAATGAAATACTTAGGTATATATCTAACACAATGTACAGAATTACATGCTGAAAACTACAAAATGCTGGTGGAAGAAATCAGAGATCTAAAGAAATTGAGAGAGATACTATGTTGCTGGATTGGGCGACTCAGCATAGTAAAGATGTCAATTCTTTCAAAATTAACATACAATTTTAACAAAATGGCTATAAAAAAATCCTAGCAAGATTGTTTGTGGACATAGACAAGATCATTCTGAAATTTATATGGGAAGGCAAAGGAACTAAAATAGCTAAAACAATTTTGATAAGAAGAATAAAAGTGAGAGGAATCAGTCTAGTCAATTTCAAGACTAATTATTTAGCTATACTGATCAAGACTGTGTGGTATTGGCGAGAGGTAAACACACAGATCAATGGAACTGAATAGGGAACCTATAAATAGATCGACGCAAATATGCCCAACTGATTTTTGACAAAGTTACAAAAGCAATTTATGGAGGAAAGGCAGCCTTTTCAACAAACGGTGCTGGAACAATAGGACGTCTGTGGGCAGAAAAACCAAAAGCTGCAGCTCAAGCCAAACCGGACACTTTATATGCAAATTAGCGCAAAATGGAGCCCCGCCTTAAATGTACAACATGAAATGATAAAACCTTCAGAATAAACGTGAGAAATATTTAGGAAAACATAGAAAATCTTCAGGATCTAGCACTAGGCAAATGGTTCGTAGATTTGACCCCTAAAGCATGATTTGTCACCAAAATCATGATCCATAAAGGGAGATAAATAGATTATATCAAAATTTAAAACTTTTCCCTGAAAAAGAGTTTTTTAAAAGGATGAAAAAACAAGCTACAGTCTGGGAGGAAAGATTTACAAACCACATATCTAACAAACGACTAGTATCCAGAATATATAAAGAACTTTCCAAATTCAATAGTATACAAAAAAATAAACAATCCGATTAGAAATTGGGCAAAAATATGGAGAGACTGTCCACCAATGAGGATCTACAGATGGCAAATAAGCACTTAAAAAGATGTTCATTGGGATGGCCCCGTGGCTTGGCGGTTGGGTGCTCGCGCTCCGCTGCTGGCGGCCTAGGTTCGGATCCCGGGCGCACACCGACGCACCGCTTCTCCGTCCATGCTGAGGCTGTGTCCCACATACAGCAACTAGAAGGATGTGCAGCTATGACATACAACTATCTACTGGGGCTTTGGGGGAAAAAATAAATAAAATTAAAAAAAAAAAAAAAGATGTTCATCATCATTAGCCATTAGGGAAATGCAAATTAAAACCACAATGAAATATCCCTAAACATCTATCAGAATGGCTAAAATAAAAAATAGCAACAAAACCAAATGCTGGTAAAGATGCAAAGACACTGGATCATACATTATAGGTGGGAATGTAAAATGGCATGGTCACTCTGGAAAATAATTTGGCAGTTTCTTACAAAACTAAATGTGCAACTTCCATGTGACCCAGCAATTGCACTCTTGGGATTTATTCCAGGGAAATGAAAATTTATGTTCATACAAATGTGCATAAATGTTTATAGCAGCTTTACTCATAATAATAAAAAACAGGAAACCAGGCAGGTGTCTTTCAACAGGTGAATGGCAAACAAACTGTGGGGTATATCCATGCTATGGAATACTACTCAGCAATAAACAAGAACAAACTATTGATATACAGAACAATTTAGATGAATCTCCAGATAACTATGATCAAGGAAAAAAACCCATCCCAAAAGATTACATGCTGTATGATTCCATTTACATAACATTCTTGAAAAGAGAACAGAATAGTGGTTGTCAGGGTTGAAATTAGGGGTGGGTGAAGGAAGTGAGTGTGCTATAAAAGGGCCACAGGAGGGTCTTTGTGGCAGTAGAAAGTTTCTTGACTGTATCAATGTCAACATCCTGCTGGTGATGTACTCAAGATTTGCAAGATGTTATCATTGGGGGAAACTGGGTAAAGGGTACAAGGATCTATCTTTCTATATTATTTCTTATAACTGCATGTCAATCTATAATTTTCTCAAAATAAAAAAGTGAATTAAAAAATACAATAGAAACAAACAGTTGGAGAAAACAATGAGCTTTTGCTTTAAAAAAAAAATAGCCCTGTACTGAGCTTAAATATTCCCTGAGTATCAAATTCATCATTATTTGGTGCACTAGGAAGATGAGACTAAAATTACTTTTACAAGTGAATTGTAATATCTAGTTTCATTTCGGAAAAGTATCTTCAGGATCCATTGTAGAAGCCACAATTTTGAAATTTTTAAGAATAAGATTTTTAAGTGAATTAAATAAATTTCACATTCCTTAGTTTTCTTGGCAACACTTTTAGCCATTATTTTTTAATTATTGCAAAACAGCAAAGCCTAAAATGGTCACGAGGCATGATAGTCTTCACAAATAACAGGGCTCTTTCTCTGAGTTCTTGAAAGCTGCGTTGCAGTCTATATGTGACTGAATCCTGAATGTCTCCCTGGTGGGGCCACCCTGCCCCTGATAACTCTTCATATTCTTCTTAGATGAGAGCAGGAAAGGAAGTGGCAATATGTCTTGTGCAAAGGAAATTCAGTCAGGTTCTAACAGAAAGTCAGAGTTACTCTTTATCCTACTAACTAACTGGGGTTAGCAGTGCTCAGAGAAAGCCTCTTTTTTTCTTTTAGCGGGTTTTTAGCAACAATACACTTCTCTTCGACGGGGCTTCTAATTCCCACAAGCAAAGCCCCTCAGGAATGGCTTTCTGTGTGAGGCCCTCAGGGTGAACACGGATGGGAAAGGACTGCTCCCCACAAGGGGCGAGCAACCTGCTAGTCTGCAGAGAAAGCCTTCTGGCGAGCAGGCTGTCTCTGGCTTTGTTAGCACAGCAGGGTCTGCTGAGCACACAGCACGTTTCAGCCTCAAGGCCGAGATCCCCTCTCTCTCAATAGGTGAAAGATCTTCTGCTCTGCGTTCCCTGACAGGAATCCTAAATCCTCTTAGGAGAAGCTGAAACATCTTGGATATGGGGAAGTAGTATTTGGGGATCCCTAATGCCTGTTCTCACCAGCACTTCAGGCTGAGTAGATGCACCTGAAGTCTCTAATATATGCAAATGTGCTTAGAGCTAAAGTGATTTTCCAAATATGGTCTTGAACTTCACAGCCCAACAGAAGGTTGCCCTTCTGAAATCTCCAGTGACCAGTATCTGATCACTTAGTGTACAGTGTATTCCAACTTTTGGCACTTCTAATTTTCCTATTTATATCTTGATTTTTTGAAAATATAAATTGGTTGAAAGTGTTTGGTGATTTGTTCTTGTATTTTTTTTTTTTTTTTAATTTAAAATGCTTCCTGGGTTACTGCAGTTTTTTTCTTTTCGAGAAACATTTGAAAAATCTCTTTTTGGCCTTAAATTTCCAACCCCAAAGTATAACTTTCTCTTCTGCACCTCAGTGGTCTACAAAAAACCAAAAACAGAGAGCCTCTAACCAAACCGATTTTGTTTGCCTAGTTTTCACATAATACAGATATGGGATGAACGAGAACTAATTTACTTTGAAAAGAATCTGTAAAGCATGGGAAGCAAAACGGGGATGCTGAAAATGAAAAACAATGTAAATCAGGAAGTATCACAAAACTATGCTGTATTCTTGGAAGTTAACAGCCCCCTAAACTAAATAACTTTGTTGACTAAAATATAGTTTAAGGACAAACTTTCTGGACAGTAGTAATTTGGTCCTGAGCAAAAGTCCATGTCAGGTCACTTCACATGTATCTTTCTTTACAACACAGACCTTTTCTCATTTGGCTCTAAATATTTTTAAATCTTGGCATTTTTAAGAAGGGCTCTCCTATTTGACGAGGGGATGGTACTAATCTCATGGAAGGATGTTCCCTACATGTCCATTTGCTGAAGGAAGGAACTCAAAGGCTCTGTGATCCTAGGAAAAGAAGAAAGGAGCCCACCCTCCTAGAGGTCATCAGCTTTCAGCTGAAGGCACATTGCCAGAAAGGCGTGCGGAGATTTCCTGGAGAACACCGGCTGCCGACCGAATGCCCAGGCCAACCCTGCTGTTGGAGGGCTGTCCTTCTCCAGGGATGCTTGCTCCTGCCTCCCTGTGCGCTCACCACTCAAAACACGATCCTCACAACCCGGTATCCCTATGAAGCCAGAACACTTGGCCTCCTACCCAGTGTTCCCAAAGCAAAGAGGCTGCCACTCGGCACAGTGCCTTCGCTAGATGTCTGTTCTGTGCATGCTCAACAGGGTCATGAGAGAAGAGACGCTGCCTAATCTCCAATAGGAGCCCTGAGGACAATGCTTTCTCTGGGTTATCTTCTCTCTCTTCCCATTTTCACCAATTCCACGTCTCCCTTCACAACCCAACTCCAGCCTCCCCATCCACTGACCTTCCCAGACAATCCCACTGTGGTGTGACTCCCTTCTCTTTCTATGTCATTTTTATTTTCAGAACCAGAACTACTCATTTTTCAATTGTCATCTTGAGGTAGGAAACCAGAAAAATTCTCTTTATTTTGCATTGGAGCTCTTTGACAATACCTATGACAATTCTTTCTTCTTGTAGGAAGTAAATGTGACTGTTACTCCCAAGCCAGGTACTGCAGGGCTCCGTGCAGCCTCCTCAGAAGACAGACTCATACAGGCAATGGTGAACAATCGATAATGTCTGCAGAATTCCTGTAAGCCCCCTCTTGTTTCTATTAGAAAATAAACGCAGGCTTGCTTCTCGGTGTCTTGAATGAGCTAATGTCAAATGCCTTGAATAAGGCAAGAGGGGTATGATAGGCTGACATCAAGGACAGTTGGAGGGGTGATAAAAAGGTTTGGAGCAAGTGTTCCTATGTGCCCACAGCCTTGGCTTAGTTTGGCTGAGCTAGGCAAAGTTGTCTACATGCCCCCCAAGACCAAGTGAACTACGTCAGCTTGGAGATCAGAAGCACCTCTGGTGGAGAGGTGGAAGCAAAGTGTGTAATATAGAAACACAGAATAAAAGGACAGAAAAACTCTTTGAGTGGGTACACTTCCTGTTTCCTTTCAATCAAAAAGAATCAGCAAGCTTTGTTCTAAATATACCATTTATCTAAGTATTGCTTCCTTCCTTCCTGTCTCTTCCCCCTCCCCCTCTCTCCCCCTTTCTCTCTTTCTCTCTCACTCTCTCTCTCCAACCAGACTAATTCAATTCTTCATTCTTTCACTCAAAACTGTGGGTTACTTCATTTTTTTTCCTGAAATAAATATTTTTTTCCCATTCAAGTTTTAGCTTTAGAGGATTCCCTCCTTCCCATCTTAGACCTCAAGAGTCTCTCCTCTCCCCTCTTCCTACTCACACACATTTCTTTATGAGAGGACAACTGATATCTATGTTCCTATGCAGCCAAAAATTTTGTAGAAGAAGATAATCAACTTTACTTCATGGATGTGTGTGCCTATTTGATGTATTACTTGATTTTGGATACCCAATTCAGCTGAGATCAGAGGATCAGAGAGGGAAAAAAGTAGGAGATACGTCCAAAGATGGAGCCAGGAGCCATAGGCCTTACCAACCATTGTAAGAACTTGGGCTTTTAGTCCGAGGGAGATGGGCTGTGATCTGACTTGTGTTTTAACAGGATCAATCTGACTGCTATATTGAAAAGAGCCTGAAGGTTGGGGCGGGGGGCAAAACAAGAAATTAGGAGTAGCATTTGCGACTTAGGAGTAGTATTTGCATTAGTAGCAGAGGGTTGGACTCTGGATTTATTTTAAAGGTATAGCCAACAGGATTCCCTAATAAATTGGATGTGGATCGTAAGTGAAAGAGAAGCGGCAATAGTCTAAAAATATGTCCACACTTTTTTTGACAATCCTCCCCTCAGAAGGTGAAGACTAATTTCCCTCCCCTTCAGCATGGGCTGAACTTAGTGATTTACTTCAAACAAATGGAAAATGGTGGAAGTGATGATGTGTGACTCGCAAGACTAGGGCCAAAAAGGGTACTGTGGTTTCCTTCTTGCTCACTCTCTCTCAGTCATTCGCTCTGGGGGAAGCCAGCTGCCATGTCATGAGGACACTCAAGCAGCCGTATGGAGAGGCCCATGCCAGTGAGGAACTGAGGATTCTTGTCAACAGATATACAAATTTAGCCATCTTGGAAGTGGATCCTCCAGCCCCAGTCAAGTCTTCAGATGATGCAGCCCTGCATGACATTATCTCAGCATCCTCATGAGAGATTCTGAGCTAGAGCCACCCAGGTAAGCTGCTCCTGAATTCCTGACATGTGGAAATTGTGAAAAATAAATATTTGTTGTTTAAAAAACAAACGAATCAATAAAATTTAATAAAATAATATTTACAAATATTAATAAGGGTTTATATTATATAATTTAGTAAATTTATTGATATAATTCCTGTATTTTCTGACATAATAAATGGAAAAATATTACCTATAAAGAAATCCAACACCTTGGCTATCATCCCATCATAATTCAAGTCGCTGTATCTCAGTTGCTAAAAAAATAAAAAGTAGGTCCCTAGGCATCAGTAAGAAAGAGGAGAGGAGAAAGCATATTGTTTTTTACCCATGAGTTAATCATATTTGACTTCTGCTCTTATCTGAGGAATTGCGGCAGGGTTTGTAGAGTGGAAAGATGGCTTGGTGGAACTCTCATTTGGCTCTCTACTCTAAAAAATTACCAAAGTGCAAATCTCCTGCTTTGTCCTCTTTCACTTTCCTTGTAATTTCTCAGTAATATCAGCTGTGAAATGTACCGGCCTCATATTAGACCTGAGGAGAATGGGTGGGAGTTATACACAGATTTCAAGGATTAATCATTTTATTGGAGGTTATTTATTTAAAAAAAAGGTTATGGAATGCTTTTTCAGCTTGAGGAAAAGATCACCAGCAATCTCTTCCACAAAAATACACATGGCTGTCAGGATGGTAGTTTCTATTCCAGCATTCGTTTGCTAGATAATTTTAATCACAGTCACAGCTGACATTTGGATAGCACTTTACAGTTTATGAAGCACTTTCATACACACTAAGAGATTTGTCATCTACATCACAGCCCTTTGAGGGAGGTGTTGATGTATAATGTTGGCAGACAGGATCCTGAGTCTCAGGAAAGTTTGGAATTGCCTTGGGCCACAGAGCAGTTGGTGGCAGAGCTGGTATTCAAAAGCTGGTATCCACTATTCCATAGCTGCTTTTCCAAATCGTCCATTTGTCATTAAAAATAAAACACTTAGCACCATGCCAGGCATATAATAATAGCACAATAAATGATTATCATTAAAGGAACAAAAATGATACCTTGCTCTATGAAAGACCCGTGGCTAGAGTTCTTTCATTAGAGTTCGGGATTGGGATCTCTCTGACTCCATCCCATCAGAACACCCACTTGGGTGCCCATCACCTCACAGAGCCAACTGGAGCATTGCTTCTCCTGACCAGGCCCTGGGAAGAAGTAAATGGCCACTGAAGGTGTCAGTGAATCTCACAGTTTCTTTGCCAACGTTGGGAATAATGCAGGTTTAGCCATGAAGGAGCAGCTTGAGACCTGCTTGACAACATGCAGTCTGATAGTTGTGCTGATGTTTGGGATGTAAAATTTTGAAGCGGTCTTTCCTTGCACTGGGGGGGTTGGAAATCATGCTAGGGAGTTCATTTGGGGGTTTTTTGACAAAGCACACCAGAATATAAACAACGAGAGAAGCGACTTAAAAAAACTCCCCTCCCATCATCCCTCAGCCCCCCTCAAAACAAGAATGAGTCATAACAAGTTTTCCTCACAAAGTCTACGTTTTTCTCCTTTTTTACAGATTAACAAAACCTGACATTGGCTGTGAGGCTCACAGTTCAATGTGAGTGGCATGTGTGTTTTCAAATTTTTCATCTGAAATAATATTTTTTCCCGTTCAAGTTTTAACTTTAGGGATTTCCCACTTCTTGTCTTAGACTTCAAGAGTCCCTCCTCTCCCTCTCCCTACTTGCACACATTCCCTTGTGAGAAAATAAGTGATATCCATCTTGCTGGGCAGCCAATCATTTTTTGAATAAAATAATCAACTTCATTGAATGGGTATATGTGCCTATTTGATGAACTACTTAATTTTGGCCACCCAACTCTGCTGAGATCAGAGGATCATTAGTTAGGGTACATCAATATTATCACGAACCTAGTCATTTTTTCCAAAATTATGAATAATTAATATTGAAATTCTCTTAGGAAAGTCATTGCCCAACTCCTGCAGAAAGAAAACCTAAAACCCAAAGAAGTTCTATGATTCGTCCTAGAGGCAAATTGGGATTTTATTTTTCCATTGTTACCTATTGTCATTTGAAATCTGAGCCGCTATGAAAGACCTGTCTTTTCTCCCACATACAAAGCCAAAGGTGGTAGCACATGTAGCTCATCATATTGTAGCATCTTAGCAAAACCATTAGTTCAAATTCAGAATAAAATCTTCTTAGACCAACCTAGAACTGTTAATTAGGAAATTTTGCTTTGATGTTCAACAGGAAGTGGATGAATTTTTAGTCTTCAAACCTATATGTATTATAATATTTTAACTTATAGGATGATTATTATTTAGTTCTGTTTTTCAAACTTTTATTAATTTTAATAAAGCCATTGATATCTCATATTATCATTAAATGGCCTCTGAATAAATTTTATTTTCATATCTAAAATCAAATATTATTTTAATATCCTTTATTAGTTCAAAGTGATTGTAACTCCTTAGGAATGATTAGAAATGGTCATGCTGATATACGTACACTCATTAAAAAATTAGAAATAATCAAGCAAAATGTAGGCTTAACTATGCTTCTCATTTATATGGTCTCATTTTCAGTGTCATGAGAAATTGAGAGGTACGGGCAGCAGAAATGCTGAGAGAACTGCAGGAAGAGGACTTCCTACTCTTGTAATAATGTAGCTATTTACAATCTGATTACCAGCAGAGCACTCACCACCAAATGTTTGTGTGTAAGTAACAGGACACCCTGAGCTAATATAAGCTTACTTAGTGGGTTGCCCATTTGTACATTTATTAAATCCTGCCAGTGCTGTCAATTCCATGTCGGATGACTCAGTACACAGCATACTCTTTTGTGCCAGACAGAAAGAGAAACAATGGCTCACACAACAGAAAAGCATGTCAGTTAATTCTTAGGGTCAAAATACACCATGGGATCAGGGATATTGGGATGCTTTTCTACACTCTCCTGACCTTAACAAAATGGCTTTATTTATTTCAAAAGTAGGCAGTCCTCTCATCAGGTAGCTCGTATTTGAATGAAACACAGAAATTACAAAGCCAAAGAGAAATGATCTGACCACCATTAATGATATTGTTACCTTTAGAAATTTGATGCATCTCTCCAAAAACAATTTAGAAAGCTTTGTCAACTCTTTTTCACCTTAACGCTCACATTAATATTAGCTCACATTGGAAAGAAGAGCAAATACATGGCTTTACTCTGCAAAAAAGTACAACTGCTTTCATCTGTTCCACCCATATCAAG
Organism: Diceros bicornis minor; assembly: GCF_020826845.1. Lineage (NCBI taxonomy): Eukaryota > Metazoa > Chordata > Mammalia > Perissodactyla > Rhinocerotidae > Diceros > Diceros bicornis. The sequence goes on along the minus strand of NC_080772.1, from coordinate 9,202,844 downwards.
TCATTTCTCTGTTGGCATCTAAATGGTAAGCCTCTCAGGGAACAACATCCCAAGCAATTGGCACTACTCTGGAGGAAATGAGCATGACTTCATGATGAAGACTTGATCACACTGGGTGATGAGGTTGAAAGGAAGAGTTGTCCCCAGCACATCATAATGGTTGCTTTTTAGCATTTGAAGAGGTGGCTCAATCAGAAAATAAAGACTCTTCTCAGACGGTGGCAGCTTTCAAGCCAAAGAAACATGACAGATGGGCTGAAACCATATTTGGTCTACTAAACTATATAATTTGCTACCCTTAACACTTCGGATATATCGAAGTATAGGAGAGAGGATAACAGGTTCACCCCGACAGCAGCTGGCCCACTTAAAAAGTGAGCAAAAGGGCACATCACAATTGAGACAACTCCAGTGAGTTCTGCCAGGTTGAGAGTAGAGCCACTGAAGATATTCTCACCTCAGCGTCATTTGCGAATTTACGGACACACAAAGTGCGGAGATCAATGGCACAGAGCCAGTACCTTAGAACACTTTAGACATGGGAAAAAGGAGCGCGTCCTGGGCTCTGCCTTTCACAAACACACTGGTGGTTAACATTTTTCAAACTTCAGGGAGATGCTTCTCTACATAGCTTGCCTGTGTTCTCTAGATAAAAGAAGACCACAGCTGAATGCCTTGAAGTTTTGTGTTCTTTCGCTCTCGGATTTGAATGTTCTTTGGCGTATAGGGAAGATTTAAACAGTGGAATCACTTAGGCAAGAAAACAGAAAAGTGAATTAATCTTCAGTCCTTCTTCTTAAAAGGCATGGACACAACCGGTTCTTGAATAATAGAGAACTATTTCCCAATAACTCCTGAAAGTCCATTTCTTTTTTGGTTTCTCTTCATGTTCCAATTTGTAGTTTCTGAGATACTCATGAAGTAGGATAGTATCTCAAGAGTTGCCCAGGGAAGCTGAAGAACATTTTGAAATATTAAACAGGTCATTATACAGTTAAACTTGTATGTCTGTAGGTGTAGCTGTAAAGTGAGAGAAGTGCCAGGCTCATTCTTTACTAACTGTCTGGATCCAGCTATTGTTCCCAGAGGTGGTGAAAATCGTACTTTGTGATGGTGATTTATACAATGAAATTAAAATATTTTGTAATATTTTATTAAACGATAAGAATTTGTCATGCATGACTCATTATAATATTTGAGTATGAACGTGATTTCCGATTCCAACTGTTGCTTTGAAAACTTCATTGACAATTCCAGTTGGTACTTCCTTATTGCAATGAAGATTCTACAAATTGAAACGAATGAAAAAATCTAAAAATTACAATAACCCAAGACAAATTGCTAATTTGACATTACTATCTTTAGAACAAAAATTGTGTGAAAATATTGACTATAGCAACATATTTGGTGATTTTGTTGAAATAAAGACAAGAAAAATAATATTTTGGAATAGATATATAATAATGTGTGAGTTATGTGTGCTTCATTGTATTACTTAGCAAATGCTGTTAATTCATAGCCGAATGCTTAGCCTTGTGCATTAATAATAAAGCTCAGTCATCATTGATATTTGGATGACTTTCAGTCATATATAAGCAATATAAACAATATTGACAAGTTTTTTGATTTTGATATTTTAAAGGTTTATTTATCAAGGTAGGGGAATGAACACAATAGAACATGCTTCATTTTTCACAGTTTGTAAGACTGATTTATGACGTTTAAATATTTAGAAAGGGTACATGGGCTTCCATCTGTATTCTTGCCCCATAAACTGGAAATGTTTCAGGAGATAGGTGTATGTCAGTATACATACACACTTATGAAATAGCTCCGCCTGTTATTTTTTTTTAAAGCCAAGATTCCTTTATTTAATTAATTAATTTATTTATTTTGTGAGGGAGATCAGCCCTGAGCTAACATCCATGCTAATCCTCCCCTTTTTGCTGAGGAAGACTGGCTCTGAGCTAACATCTATGGCCAATCCTCCTCCTTCCCCTCCTCCCCAAAGCCCCAGTAGATAGTTGCATGTTGTAGTTGCACATCCTTCTAGTTGCTGTCTGTGGGATGCCGCTTCAGCATGGCCTAAGAAGCGGTGTGTCAGTGGGCGCCGGGGATCCAAACCCCGGCCGCCAGTAGGGAGCGTGCACACTTAATCACTAAGCCACAGGGCCGGCCCCATCTGCCTGTTATTAAATAGTATATCAGTGGATATACTGTTCTATTCCATTAGTAGCACCTTAGCATCAAGGATTTATAAATTATGTATAGAAAACAAATAATGATAACTGAGAGATGCACATAATTGAACAACACTCATTTGGAGGACCATGCGTCCACAGCTCATATTGACATCCATGGGATCTGAGTGAGTGTTCTCAAGGGCAGGATCTGGATGTAAATCCTGGGAGGCAGTCATTCTGTCAAACATTGCTCAATAATCCAACTTGGCTTTTAATTGGCTTCTCCAAGTGCTGTGAGCCTCAGCTATACACAGAGGCAGCCAATAAAGTATAGTCCTTCAGTTTAAATCCTCCATAAATAGTTACAAAATACAAATGTTCCATGGCAATACTGAAGTTTACATAGCTTTGCCTAAAATATAATTTATTTTTTCTATTGTCTAACTGGATTTATTTTGTACTTTTCCTTTCCAGTTCAGATACCGGATGTTGATGTATCTCTGGAATTTGCAAGAAAAGTAAAATTGCCTTTAAAAAAAATGACTGCAAAATGCAATAACAGTTGATGATTTGTTTCTGTCTTGACATTTCAAAAACAGCAATTAATGTGTCCAATATTTACTGAAGTAGTATAAATCAAATTTATCTGTAATTATTTATTTAGAAAACAGTTAAGAAAAATAGTTGACTTTCATAGCAAGACTCAGAAACTGTGAGTTTCTAAGGAATGAATAGCAAATAGAAATTACTTTAGATTTTATCTCTGCATCTCCATCTACAAATTAACGTCAAGAGTTGCACTATGGTTTCTTGGTGCTCAAGCTGTCTTCTGAAAAAGGTAGAAGACGAGGAGTGATGATTGATTTCTGTATGAAGTTATTCTCTGGTTATTATAATTGTTATCTCTGCTATCTATGCTATGACTACTTGAGCAAAGGGAACTAGAAAGGCAAGCAACCTTCTTGTGTATTTCTCAGACCACTGGACTAATTTTGTCCCAAATCTTCTGTTTTGGAAAGAGTAGATTTTATTGATAAGAAGTTTGATATTTTTAGGTAAAAGCACCTTTGGCTTTCCAACTACTCATCACCAACCCAATGCCTTCAAAGAAACTAAGCATTGAGGGTATTCTGTTAAATACAGTCTGAGAGACCCAGGAAAAGACTGGCATTTAAAGACTGGCATTCACTGTGTGAAGTGCAGTTCAGTTACGAGGGGTTCACCGTGTGGATTGGTTTTGGACATTCTAGTAGAGGAAACTGTTTTTACCAATTTGCCAGAAGCCTTAAAAATCCTCCTATTAGAAGCACTGTTAAAGGCGGTTTGGAATAATTAATATGCAAATGAACCACCAAAACGTTTAAGGGAAACAACCTTTACCATTCTAATGGGATGAAGGAGAATCTGGAGAAGGATTCTTCTCCATCTGGAGAAGGAGGACATCTTAGAGAGGCTGGCCCATGTGGAGGCTTCTGGCCAATGGTCATCCAATGAGGACAAGGTGTTTGAGGGGCATTCGGCCAAGGAAAAACACTTCACAATTTTTCTTAGGATCAACCCTATACACCAAGTGATTTAGACTAATTAGTATAAACTAGATAAATGTGGTATGAACTCAGTGAACTGGTGGATACTTGTGAAATTTTCTTGGCTGAGCAAATTGCTCAAGGAGAAATTCATGAGGAGTATAAGTAATAACATGTTGAAATACCAAAAGGTATTTTATGACAAAATACCATTGCTGCAGACCTAGATTGTATGTTGCAGGATATATTTCTTTTTAGGATGATCCAGTTCTGAGGAGAGATTATTGGGTCTAACATTACTAAGATTCTTCCCTGGTAGTCTCTAGCTTAATTATACCCAACCAACAATCCTTGTTTATGTTGTTCAGCCCAAAATGAATCTATTTATTATACAATATCTTGGAGGAGTCAAAGATATCTATGTGATTTAAATTTTCTTTCCCTATGTAACTGAAAATCAAATTTAATTATCATATTCCTTTTTATCAAATAGTTAAGCTGAATTATTCTTTACATTTATTATTATTGTTAAAAATGAGTAAAGAAGACAATTTAGGTGATAGAAACAAACTTATTTAATACTTCGTGAAGCAGATAGTCTCCATTCAGAGAACTGCAGAGTGGGGAAGAAGGCAGGAAGCTTTTATAGGATAAAGGATAAAGAACAAGGAAAAGAAAGATAGAAAATATCTGATTGCCTGGGGCCACATAGTCAACCTAGGTTGGGGTGAGAAGGCCCAGAGTTGGGTTGGCATTTGGGGATTGGCTGACCGGATAGACTGCATTTCTGCTCAAGCAAAGCATGTACAGGGACACGAAAGTGATCTAAGTTTTGGTTTGCTGACATGGCACCCCAGGCAGGAGTGCCTCCATCTTGGGCTTAGAAAATTATTTTAACACTATAAAATCTATTCACCCTATCTTTTACAATAATAGCACATAAGATAGCCTTATGAAAATATTGTATTTTAAAATTACATGCTTTAAAAAACTATTTTTAGGCATTTTATTCTAAGTATCTGTCAAAATAGAAATATGAAATGATAAAAACTTTTACTTTCAAAATTGAAATAATTTTCTTTAAAACTAAAATATCATATCTCACAAATATTTTGTATAGACGTTTCATTTTATAACAAAGATTTTCTGCAAAATATGTAAACTTCTTATTAAATTTTAAATAAGATTTTAGAATTCCAGTTTTCTAATATTTCCCTAGAAAACAAGATGTAATTCCAGATTAGTTTCAACACAGGAGTCTTATTTTTTACCCTAAGCACACACTAAAGAAGTCTGCTTTTACTGCAGTAGGCACTTGTTATAGGTTGAAGTGTGTCTCCCCAAAATTCATACATTTTAGTCCTAAGCCCCAGTACCTCAGAATGTGACTGCATTTGAAAATAGGGCCTTTAAAGGAGTGATTAAGGTAAAATGAGGTCATGAGGGTGGTCCCTAATCCAATATGACTGGTGTCCTTAAAAGAAGAAGAGATTAAGACAGAGACACACACAGAGGGAAGACCATGTGAGGACACAGGGAGAAGACAGCTGTCTGCAAGCCAAGGAGAGAGGCCTCAGAAGGAACCAACCCTGCCGACACCTTGATCTTGGACTCCTGGCCTCCAGAACCATGAGAAAATAAATTTCTGTTGTTTTAGCCACCCAGTCTGTAGTATTTTGTTACGGCAGCCCTAACAAACTAATCCAGTACTAGACATATTATTAGTGACAGTGACACTGACATTATTTTGGTTTTCACATCTGCATTCGTGATTCCCATAGTCATCATCCTTATCTTGCTTCAGGTCCTCAACTTGTTCAATGCTCTCATTCAGTTTGCTGAAACTCCTAGGCACGAACAAGCGAAAAGACTGACTCTGGGCAAACAAGCTTTATTCCTGTTTCATCTTTAGGGGCAAGAATTCAGAATTACAGAGCTTTGCATATACTGTCTCCTTTGAGCTTCACTAGATGGTACTGACTCATAACAGATCTACTAACAAAGGCATAATTAGTCAGCAAAGGCATGGCCACACACACACACACACACACACCCTTCTCTTCCCGACACTATACTGCTTTCATTCTATTCTATTCCTAGTACGCTTGTGGGAAAAATTAAGCTAACAGATATTATAATGTTTTCTCCCATTAAACGTGATTACATCACCTTGTCACACCCCTTAGAGCCAGGCTGAGGCATTCTAGGCATTTTCGTTGAAATTCAGTTAACGGGCCCCAAGTGGGCAGTGATATTTATCAGAGGCGTTTAAGTCCCATAGTTTAGATATCTCCAGACATGATTAACTAATAGAGAAAAGTAAGTCATTCTACAGCTAATTAAAATTTACACTAAAACATAATTCTTGGAATTCTTCTTTAAAGGACGGAATAGAGTAATTAACTATGTATCATAACAGTAGCTAAACACAGAGATGTCATCTGCGTCTAATTTTAAGGGAATGAGAATGTTTAAGTGTACCGGAGCATTTGCTGTGTTTGCTGATTTAGCATGGCTCGGGGGGAGGAGAGGCAGAAACTAGGGGAGAGGCAGGGAGACACCAGATTAACAGGTGCGAAAGACAGTTTTGGTGAGAGATCCTGGAGACAGAGCGGAGGCTGGCAGATGGACAATTAACAGAAATCTGGCATGAAGTGCAAAGATCTTGTCAAAGATGTTCCAGAGCTGCAATCTAGGAAGAAGGCTTCGATTTCAACCAGGGGATTGTCATAAGCTCTGTGGCAAATGGAGAGCCCCATAAATTCTGTCGAAGGCCTTCCCCCGTGCCACCGCTATTTTGGGAGGCTATCCCATTACACAGTGGCTTTACCTGGCAGCGTCTTTAAGGCACTACTCACACAGTTCTCAACTTTATTTACTATCCAATTGCTTGTTAATCTTGGGTTACTAACTTACTCTGAATCTTTTTTTTTTTTTAAGATCAAAAGACTTCAATTCTGTCCTTCCTCTAACAGTGGTAGTACCTGGTCTATTCTTGTATGAAGATGCCTCTTGCCACCTTAGTAACTTCCTGTCTTATGGAGAATGACATCATTCCTTGCTCTGTTAACAATTGTTTCCCTTAGAGTCTATTCCCACTGAAACACCTCTGTAAGCAGCTCTCTCCCCCATTCTGTGCCACCACCACACTTACACACAAAATAGCAAACTCTTAGTTTACCTCTTTGTCTTAAGAGACTGAATATACAAATGGACAATGCCCAGACAAATATATGGACAATATATAGATGCACGATCGATACATACAAAAATAGAACTTGGACTCACAACCTGTAGCAAGCTTCCCAGGAAACCAGCCTCTTATCTACAATAAACGGCTCAGGAAGGCAGCCGGCTGCAAGTCAGACTTGCAGGAAGCCAGATTGCTATCTCTAGAAACAATTCAGGAGCCTAAACAATAACTTCTGTAACAGCCCCAAATGGCCAGGACTTGATTAATAACAGACAGCTTCCTTAATTTTTGTTCCTGCTTCCAACTTAGAACCAACCAGAGAAAGCCAAAAATGCTCCCTTAACCAATCACTGGAATACCTCACTTCTCTTCAGCTTCCTACAGCTTCCCCCCATCAACAGCCTCCAATCAGGGCACACCTGAAGCCTCCCCTTTTTTGCTCCATAAAGCTCTCCCAGCTCCTCTGCTGCCTTTGAGTCACTGGCAAAATGCAAGTAACCTGGTGGACTCCCTTGCCATTTAGCAAACTCAAAATCTTCTTCGCTTTTCTCATTTGTTTGGTCTTTGTTTATTTCTACAATCGTTTCCTTCTCCACCGTCTCTCTTTATTGTTACTTTTTGGAGCCCTTCAAACAAAAACAAGCCATCAAAGATACTATCCTTTTCTTCCATGATTTTATTTCCCCTTAGGGTCATAGTTTACTTTATTTAGTAATAAGCTACTGTCATTCTGCTTTCTAATACCCTCACTCCCTTAGCTTTACATGCATTAATGATTAACTTTGAGATATCATGTTCTCTTGAACTATAAACAAAGCAGTAGAAAAGAAAAGGAGACTTTACAGGTCAAGAATATAGGATCTGATGACTTTCCAGATGGGGGGGTAAGAAAGAAGAGTTAGAAGTCAAAGATAATTGTGATATTGTGAAGCCCAATGATGGGGAATATGGTCATGCTTTTAAAGGTGGCAGTCTGGAGGAAGAACCTTGTAGCAGGAACACTAGCTGTCCACCAAAATGCATGCTCTCCACTCTTCTTGAGCACACAAATAGAACCCATGTCCCAGCATCCCTTGCTCTTAGGTATGGCCAGAGGACAATGTTCTGGTCTATGGGACTGAGAAGTGCTGTGGGCTACTGTGGGCCAGAAGCTTTAAGGTCAAGGTCTACTCCCTGCTTACTCTCTTCTTCTGGCCGAGATGGCCATGTGCAGAGTGGCCTGGAAGCCATGTGTTGAAGAAGGAATGAATGACCTTCATTCATCAACCATCAGCAAAATGGAGCATCTATCCTGGTCTGTCAACTGTTCCATAATCTAACCTTCTGAATAATTTTTGAACTTCTTGTTAAAGCAGTTTAGCCTACGTTATCTAATGTAGGTAAGCTTGAATTATATTCCCAGAGGAGTATAATTAAACTCAAACCACATTACTTGAGTACCTGTAATGCTCCAGACATTATGTTAGATCCCAGGAATACAAACCCGGACAGCACGTGGTGCCTCTTTCGAAAAGCTCATGGTGGGAGTGATCAGATAGGCAAGCAATACAACGTGATCAACACCCTGCAGAGCTGGTCTGAAGCACTGAGGCTTTTGTGGAGGGAACACCTAACTCTTCTCGCAAGAGTGGAGAGGGCTCCAAGATTGGAAGCGTATGAGCTGCCGCTTGAAGCCTCAAAGGTGATTTAATCTAACATTTATCAGATGCACAAACCCCCTCCACAGCCTCCCAGGTGGACCAGAGGAATAACCAGAGTGAGGGAACTCGCTGACGCAAGTGAGTGGATGCAAGAGATGGAGTGGATGCAGAGGATGGATGCAAGCAAGGGTCCCTCCTCTAGAACACTCCTAAATGAAGGATATTTTTGTTTATACTGAGTTAAAGCACGGAGTCAGCGACATCATGAGAATGGTTAATTCATGTTTGGCTGATTATTATAAATAAAAGGTCAAGATAATGACAGCAATGCTGATGACTCCCAAATAACGCTTCCAAAACCGCAGCATAATTGTGCCATCAGCTTAGCACAGTGAACCTCTTTACTAGTTTATTTGTTCAGAACTTGTTTACTGACATTTCTTTAAAGGGGTCTCATTTACCAACCTACATAGGGTCCCTGAGCACTGTCATCAGCATGAAAATGTGTAAAAATTCACAGTGAACAGAGCATCCAGGTTCCATATTCCAGGATTGCTTTGGGTGTCTGTCAACTCCATCTGTGCCTGTGGGGAGCTGGAAAGGAGTGGCTTCTTGAAGGCTAGTGGTGGCTCTGATAGGGTGCTGCCTTTAGAAGGAAGGCTGCTTCCCTGGACCTGGCTCTGAGCCCGGCTGTGATTAACCATGACACAACCTTTGGATGACAGCTCTCAGTCTAATCCCTCCTCCCCTCATTTTTCCTCTGTCCACTAACATATACAATATTCTGGGAAAGGAGAATTTATGTACTGTCAACAACTCTAGTAACATCACATGCACACAGAAGTACATTTTTGTCACGGAACCTAAAATTGAAGACTTTCAGAACCATACTAATGATTTCAGATTAAACAATTTATAAACTGTGCTAAGGGTTTAGTGATCATAAACAAATTATAGAAAGTAAACTATTGCTAATGTTTTCTTCTTGCAACATATGCAATAGTATCTCATTTATGCCCCAACGTAACTATTCAAATCACAGCTTAGTACCAGAAGAGAGACCGAAGAGCAAGCAAACTACTAAAAGCCCTAGAGCAGCCAGAAAACAAAATTTATTCTGAAAGTGCATTACTTTGTGTAGAGCAAGTTCGCCTGGACTTCATTCGGAGATAATTGACTCTTATTTTACACAGAATTCTAACTCTTTGGGTTTCTGTCAGTCTGACACCACTCAGAATAGAGTCTGTAGCTGCTAAATCACCAAACTAAAACAAAACGACACCTTTGAAGTGCCTGTGAGTACTCTAAGTCATCAAGGAAAGAGTTCCAGAATTCTTCTGTTCTTGTAGAGCTTGTGCCACATGTTTTAGCTCAAGTTCATCCAAGATGATTAAAACAGATGTAGGGACTTTGAATGTTTCTTCATTTGTATGGAAACTTATTTATGTAGAACAATATTCTCCGATGAAGCTGATAGACACCCCGAGCCTCCATTGCCTCATCTATAAAGTGGGAATAGTGATACGGTATACTCACAGGGTCCTCGTGGGGATGAACGATCGAGTGTTGGTAAAAACAGCATCCTGCTAGGCGCATTGTTGGTGCTCAGTGAATGCTGCTGCTGTTGTTGCTGTAATTACCATTGCTTGCTGCATGTGTGAGCATTGCCTCCCTATTTAGATCACCATTTTTGAATGCAGGGACCATACACTAAAATTCTTTTTCTATGTTACTTAGTACAGGGCCTTACTTTTGGCAGGTATGTAGTAAATATCTGTTGAATAAAAAACCTGATTACATAATACAAGAATTTTATATACCATGTATTAAAGTATTTATGCTAGCACAATTAAGAGTATCAACGTCAGTTGCGAACTCTTTCCGTTATGGTGCTGAATCTCTGCAACATTTTACCTTAAGGCTACCATTGTATCATTATACATATTTACTGTTAAGATAGAAATAAATTCCTTTTAAAATTACTATCTTGTGAAGTTCTCACCTGCTAGATCTCAATTAAAATGCTGAAAATTGGTTATACTTTCATTTTCTCAAAATGAAAATGAATGACTCTAATTTATAGAGAATCTTGTTACTCCCTCCGTTCATTTTAATCTCGCGAAGGTAAGAGTGTAATGCACTCATGATGCAAAATCAATAGACTCATGTCCTGTTTTGACAACATCTTTTCATAGTAATATATCATCCATTAGTTGATGTAATGTGCATCCAATATAGGGTAAAGCCAAACAGCCCTGATTTTTTTCTCCAATTAATCTCTCAATCTTTCATTTCCATTCATTTCCTTACCTCCTCTTTCATTCCTCAACTAGGATTTTTCTTTTTCTAAATTAACATCACTTAAAAGAGAAACAAGGTTATCTCAGTCTATATGTAACTACAAACTGTCCAGTGGGTGAACAAACCGCAGCACAATTGTACCATTGTACACACTGAGATCACTCTTCTTCCCGCAGAACACTTACGTGTGTAGCAGGAGAAAAGATGCCACGTGCAGCACAAAGATGGAAGGGGCTCCTAGGTGAGTTCATCCTCCCAAATTCAGAAAGTGGTAAAAGGATCACTTTTTGTCAATTATAGAATTATTATAGTCATTATAAAAATAATGAAACTATATTACAAAAACAGAAAAAAATGATAAAATGAATAAAATTCATAAGCCCACCACACTATCACAATCCTTGTTAACATGTTGGTTACAATTTAATGCCTTAAATCTCTTAGTTATGCTGTAGCTAATTTTATCTATCTATCATCAATCTGTCTGTCTGTCTATCTATCTATCTCTTTACCATCTATCTATCACAAGAAATATTCTTCCATTTTTTAAGCCACTTTGGGAATCATTTGTTTCAGCAGCTAGTGTGCATTCTATGTCCTAGAGACAGTTGTTTAAATTTTTCTGGGTTTCACTTATTTAACTGGAAAGTGAGGATAATAACACACCTATTCTACAGAGTTACTGGAAAAAGCAAAGTATACATTACATGTAGATGTGTTTTGTAATCTGTACAGTGTCACATAAATGTTAGTTACTAGCATTAGTCTCTTTGTGTGCTCAAATTTTGTTTATTTGTAATACCTGATAGACCTCAGATGCTTGCATTATAGTAACCCACAAGTTTTTGTTCTGTAGTTTGAATAATCCCAATTATACTTTATTTTGTCTGAGCCTCTAAATTGGCCCTCCCAACCTTCAGCTTCTGTTCGCTTCTCCTGCCGTACTCAGCTGATCTCCTCAGCATCCTCATGCTCTGGTTGTACTGAAACCTGCAAAATGCTTCCCTCCCCATCTCCATCAAAGTTCTCCGTCTGCCTTTGTTCCAGCAGTTGTTAATTTACCACCTCCTCTTTGATATTTCCCTGCATGATGGGAGAAGATGCAGCAAATCCGTTCTGACGATCACTGTTAGTGCATGCAAGTCCCATAATTCCTCTCTCGGCCACCACCGCACACGTAACGCAATTTATCCCACAGGCTTGTGACGTTAATGATATTTAGACTTGATATTAACTTTTTATCTGTGCTTTCTACCTGATTTCAGTAAGAAAAACTCAGAGAAAGAGGCCATATCTCTTGAAGTGGATCAAATTGGCCCAGGGCAAGGAGGGGGGTTGAGGAGGGGGGCCGGTGTGTGAAGAATAGATGGTTGTTCTGGTGATTGCTCTGATAGAGAATCTCAGTTTCCTGATCCTTTAATAGCAATACATGGCCGTGCCATCTAGAAAGTCACAAAACCTTTCATTTTTGATCTTGTATTTGAGCAAATTGCTTTTCCTTCTTTCTCTCTGTATACCCTGTATCCGATACTGGTTGAAACTGATCTCATCTTCAACTTTTTCAAGGTGTATTGAATTTCCATCCTCTCTTGAAAGGGCTGAACACTCCTCCTTTCTCAGCGAGCTATCATTAGTAAATGTCATGGGCATTCTTCCTGCTCTATTATCCTGTTCATGGATGTTCCCTGTGGCCACCCCTAACTGTGCGCCTTTAAGTCAGGTTTGTCTCATGCCACGTGACACACTGATGAGTGCGAGAGGTGGCTCAAGAGTACAGACCATTGGAGACACTGGGCTTGCTCTGTCCCTCTCTTCTGCCTTCACTTGCGACTACACTTGCCCAGCTCCTGGTCAGCTTTGCCTCATAACTGCTCTCATGATCGCCCCATCACACTAGGCTATTGGACTTGTAATTTTCCGTTTACTCTTAGCTGGAACATGGTTTTTACACCCTCACTAATTACTTTTCCTGTTTCCTTCTCTAAGCAATTCATTCCCTCCTCCAAACCTAGCTCTGGCCTTCAGGATTCCACTGCTGAAGGACCAGCTTTCTGGATGGGGGTACTTTCAGGCCAGCCGTGGGGCCATGTGGGGGAGCCAGACCTCTGGAATAATTCCTAGCTGCCTCCAAATAGCATATAAGCAAAACTGAGTTTGGCCCTGAAATAAGCACATGTCTAAAGTATCTATTGAAGCAATTGTAGATTTCATGCGACACATATTTGCTAGTCCTTATTTTCTGACACGTTGAAAAACACTCAGCAGAGGTGATGATCTGCCGGTGGTCTATGTGGTGGAGCTCTACATTCCAAATATTTTTTCTATACGGGTCACAGAACTGACTGGACCACCAGAATTGAGGTTCTGGACTATAATCTATCTGCCAGTACGGAAGCCCTACTTGCTGAAATACCCTCTGCTTGATGGAACACAGGTAGACACTGGTTGCCAGTAGCGTGTACAAACCAATGTCCTATGGTGAGAGCAAACAGAGTGGTCAAAAGAAATGCTTCAGGGTCATCCTTTAAGATAGTACAGATGGTCTGTGGAATTCTGGGAAATAGCTGCAGCAGATAGAACCATCTGGCCACCAGTAGAAGAGAATTTTTTGGAAGACTTTGGGATTCTTCATATATAACACCAGGTCTTAAAATTGGTGTCTTTGGAGGCAAATAAATACTACATAAATGCCATAATTATGTGTGTGTATATGTATACATATATTCCGTCTGTGTTCTGTCTAGACAGAAATAGTCACACACAGAAGAGGAGTGATAAATAATGGCCACACTCACGCATGGCAATTTGCACACTAGTTAATGGCTTATGTAAAAGCGTCTGCCTTGATGACAACTTCTAGACCACGAGAATATCTTCCCTTTACATGGTTTCTAGTTAAAATTACAAATCTCATGGAAATCCAAACACAGTTTCATATACTAAGGTATTAATTGTGGCTATAACCTTGATTTAACAATTTACTTTAAGAACAGACAGCTGAGCACAGCTGTAAATAAATATACTAATCATTCTAACTACACTGCAGATATTAGTCAGGGGCCATTTGTTAATTCGCTTATTTATTCATTCATCAAATACTTATTGAGAGCCTTTATGTTTTTGGTACAGTTCTAGGCACTAGGAGACACAACAGTGAAAAAATAAAGTCCCTGCTCTTGTGGAGAGTAGATTATGGAAAGGAGAAAAGAACTATAAACAAATAAACATAAAATCTGCCAGGAGCTTATAAAGGCAAAGAAAAAATATAAGGTAGGGTAAGGGGAGTCAAGGATGGTGTAGGGATGCTGTGTTAGACCCAAACAAAGTGAGAGAGTGAGCTGGGATGACAAATGGGAGAAGAGCCTCCAGCCAGGAGAACAGCAGATGCAAAGGTCCTGAGGCCAGAGCATGCCTAGAATTTTCTAGTAACAGAAGGAAACCAGAGTAATAGGAGTGAGATGAGCGAGGGAGAGAGTGATAAAAAATAGCAAGCGAGGTCAGGAGGCAGACCATGTAGAGTCTACAAGTACTGTGTCTCAGCCATGGTGCCTGTCCTGGATGGTGAAACTAGCGTGCTTTTACAAAAGAACCCGTGCATGGAGGCTGCTGTGGCCCTCAGCATACTGATAATTATTATTTTCCTAATTTCAATCAAGAAAATGAGAAGTGACCCTAATGGGCTTTTGGCACGTTTCTGCACACCTGAGCGTGGCTCGGTGATTGCACTGACTCAGATGTTTGCTACAGCTGAGCACTGCATCTCAGTCTGCAATAGAACAGGCATCGACTCTGGAACGTGGCACCTATGTTGAGTAACTCGCTGCCTATGTTAAGTAACTCAATAAATTACCTAGTGATGGTTTGCAAGGTGAAAGGGAGAAAGAAATTCATGATTCAAAACAGCATTTATAGCATAATTGAATGGAGAATGACGAGGATCAGAGAGAGAATATCTGTAAACTGCTTTACCATCTTTGGGTGAAAAGGTGTTATATAAATAGCATTACAGTGATTACTTTAAATATGCATTATTTATATCTGCATACGATTTCAGTGCAAAATCTTAATTATCTATTTTTGTATTTATTTCTGCCTTTATCCCTAGAAAAGCGTACCTGCGTACCTGCTTACCGGATCTGGCTTATCCCAAGGAGGCGAGCAGGGGAGGGATTGAGAAGAACGGCGTTAGGTCATGCCAAGGAGACACGGAGGCACGGGGCACAGGGTGCAGCCCTCAGCTGTGACAGGTTGTATGTCCCACAGTGATACTGTGGGCTGCAATATCACCCAGCCCGCGTGTTCTCCTTACAGCGGGACACTGACCCCCGCTGTTAGGACGGATGGAAGGGGAAAGACTGAAGGCAGGGAGACCAGTGGGGAGAGAAGGTGCTGCAGCAGGCAGAGCAGGGTGGTCAGAAGGGACAGGCTTGAAATAAGGTAAAGAGGTAGATGCTGCAGGGCTGTGGACTAGTTCTGTGCGGGCTCACGTGGGACAAGGAGACACCCAGGAAGGAATCGCCACTTTCTGGGTTTCTACTTTGCTGAGAAGGGAGTTGGGTTGTAGCGCCAGCTCTACCGCTGTCTTAGTCAGCTCAGGCTGCTATAACAAATATCACAGGCTGACTGAGGGAACCACAGGCATTTATTTCTCACATTTCTGGAGGCTGAGAAATCCCCGATCAAGGTACTGGCAGATTTTGTTCTTGGTGGGACTCTCTTCCTGGCTTGCAGACAGCTGCCTTCTTGCTGTGTGCTCACATGGCCTTTCCTTGTCAGGATGTGCCGATGGAGAGAGATGAGAGACAAAGCTCTGATCTCTGTTCCTTTTCTTATAAGGACACTAATCCTGTGTGGGGCTCCACCCTCATGACCTCAACTAAACCTAATCACCTCCCAAAGGTCCTGCCTCTTAATTCCATCACATTGGGGCTTAAGTCTTCAACACATGTATTTGGGGCGGGGACACAAGCATTCAGTCTATAACAACCACTATTTGGTCTTAGGCAAGTTACCAAACTTCTCTGAGCCAGTTTCCCCACAAGTTTAATGAAAAAATAATATCTCCCTCAAATATTTGTTGCATAGGTTAATTTTGGAAATTTACATGAAGGACTTGTTCAGACAAGGTCTTCATAAATGTCAGCGACATTCAACTTAACATTTTTTATTAACAAATTAATTTATTTATCAACTTCCTGCCTATGTAGTAATGTCCAAAAATATTTACATGCATGTTCTCCTTTAATATTATGTGAAGTCAAACTCATTTTGAAATTTATCTAAGGCAGTTTTCAGATGATATCTGGGCAATGCTGGTTTTGACCTTGTTCATCAAAGTTCCCCAACTTAGTGCTCTCATGATCTCTCATTTTATTAAAACTAACAACTCTCTCTTCCAGGACATGGATAAAGATTGATTACAATCTAAAAGGAGATACTTTGAATATACTTTTTTTTTTAAGCCAAATCTTCTTCAGTGGAAAGAATTTAATATTACCAGCAATGTCTCATATTCCGAAGAGTGATCCATTAGCCTATTAATGATCAAAATCTATTTTTAAATTCCTCACATGCCCCATCCTCCATGGAGAATCAATGTGGTATTTACAGAAAGAAATCTGCTCTGCTGCCTGTTTCCGAATCCCCATTAGTTTCAAACCAATTTTACTTTCAAAGAAAGCTTGAAGCTTTATTTTTCATGTTTTGCATGAGCCTAGAGAACAAATTTAAAAGGTTGCCAAAGGCCACCTTCCATCCATTTTGAAAATTCTGACAGTTTTGTTTCTATTACTCTTCAGAAAATGAAGGGTTGGCCTTGGTGCAAAGGAACTCAAAATAGAAAATCTTTAAGCTGAACTTTGTTGGAGCAATATTTACAGCAGTGAAAGGAAAACCATTTCTTTAGCATTGTAGAAAGAAGTAAAACCTGAAAAGTGTTCCTGACATTAGAAAAGGTATTCTCAGTTATCTTGAGTCACAGGATGTTAGGCCTGGTCAGACCTCTATACGGTGAGACCTATATATGGTTAGACCTCTAGATGGTTAGCACTGGAATATTAGACCATTGGAGAACTTTGAGGTCAGCTAGGCTGACCCACTCATTCCCCGGGGAAGGAAACTTCGTTCCAAAGAAGTACAATGCTTTTCCAAAGTCACATGATCCGTAATTGTCAGCATCGGACTCAGGTACCGTGCCTAGTCTACTATTCTTCTCTTCTCTCTCCTTCTTTTCCCTTCAATATAATATGGTTTCTCTAAAGTCTCACCTCCCTGGGTATAATGATAGAAATACTATACAGCCTTTTTCATACGTTTCAGAGAAATAAATTCAATACCTCTAAGGCAAGACAGACCCATATTATTTATTTACCAGTTTAATTGAGGTCATAATAGGTGATGGAGTAGAAATGAAACATCGTGAAGAATTTTTGGAGCAAATTGTAAAAGAAGGGAGGGAGCCCCATCAGCTGGAGAATTTTGGTTCTGTGGAATAGTCAGGCTGAAGAGTGAGCAGGTGCAGGGGAGACACTGGGGGTGCATTTACGCGCTTATTCTGCAGGTATTAATTGAGCACCAACCGCAGAGGCTTACGTTCTAGTAGGGGAGACAGACAGCAAACAAGATAAATAAGTCAATATAGAGACTCCCAGGTATTAAAAGCGCTAAGTAGGACACGTAAAGAGGGAAGGGCAATGGGAAGTTTCATACGTTGGTTGAGGGTGTGTGTGCACGTGTGTTGTGTGAGATTTTAGATAGGATGGCTGGGGCACGCCCCACTGAGATGCTGTTTGAAAAGGTCTGAAGAAAATTAGATTTAATTAAGTTTAATAAAAATTTCTCACTTGTAAGTGTAATATATAGTCTGTTAGAATTCAGAACTATTAATTGGTATAAGCCTTCACATTCTACACTAAAAAGTGCCATAAAAATGACCAGCTAGGTGGATCAATAGGGCTAATAATTTACATCATTACAGTGCAAGTACCTTTGGAAGAAATAAATCACCTCCCTCAACTCTCCGAATGTGTGTCACACTCACAAGCGTAAGTGAGCGTCCTCACCCACTCAAGGCTCCACTCCTCGGAGCACGGGTATGTCTGAGGGGCTCTGGGTGGTGGTGGGGGAGGTGGGCTTTGGAGTCAGATACACCTGAGAACAACCCCCACCTACCACTTCTCTAAGAGCTCTGACCCTGGGGCAGACTTCACTAATTCTCTGTACCCCAGTGTCCTCATCCACAACAGGGTGGTGGGTGGTAAGGACTAAACCAGTTAATATAATATTAGTAGCTACCATTCATATAGTGTTTATTAAATGCCAGACACAATGTTAAGTCCTTTACATACATCATTTAATTTAATGCTCGTGATTAAACCAGGTATTATCACCCCACTTCACAAATATGAAAGCCAAGGGTTAGAATGGTTCAAGAATTTTCTCGAGAAGGACGTGAACCCAGAATCATGGATCCGAAGCCCCAAGCAAGGTTCACCACTGGGCTGCACCCCCTGCCCAGGCGTTCTCCTAGGAATGCAGGTGCTGTGAAAGGGGCTGAAGCTCAGGAAGTGCTTGGTCAACGTTAACTTCATCTTCTCCCGCCTCATGCACTATGTTGTAGGATACGGTGGCTTAAAGAATCTCAAGTGTTTTCCAAATGCTACAGCGTCCCTATGAGCAGACCGAAACGTGCTTGCTGAACTAACCCCTTCCCAGCGGCCGGTGAGGGCCTGCCACTGAAGAGAACAGGAGAGCCACTGACCTGAGGGGAGCCCTCTCCAACGGCACACATATAGTTTATGCCAATAAAGGAACGTTTGGGCTTAGCGAGCAAATCAATGCTATTTGCTCAATGTTTGTGACACTTCATTCTACAATCTAGAAAAATAATGGAGGTAAAGACTAGAAAGGTCTGTAGTGACCCAAAACTTGCCTGCCAATTGCAGAACCAAAAGGGTCAGGAGAGTTGTTGAGTTTCCTGGAATCACCATAAAATTCAGCTAAAAGCAAACATCCTGATGAGGGAAACGTAAACATAAGGTGCTCCCATAAGATACGAGGGAGAGGAGGTGGAAAAGGAGAGAGAGGAAGAAAAACGGAGGAGCAAGGGCTACAGAGAGGCTGATGGGGAGCGAAGGCGAAAGAGGAAAGGGCTTGGAGTATTTAGCCTCATTGTGCACCCACCCTCCTTCCCCCCAGGGCCTTACACTGGGGTACAGGAGATCCCCAGGGAAATCTTCGAGTGGAGCCTGAAACCGGGGGTCCCTCAGGAAAATCACTTTCTGCTCCCAGGAGTCCGCGTACAGGAATCAGTGCTGTTAGGCAAGCGTCTGTCTGCCACAGTCCACATCCCTTTCCCACAGATGTGGGCCCAACTACACTGAGGGAACTGGTGAGCAGCTACAACCCCCTGCGGGAAGTCCTTTTTAAGAAGGTGTCTTGACCTGAGTACAGCCATGTTTGGCCATTAACCTACAGCCACCAGCACACAAAGAAATATAAAGCTGCTTTCTGTGTGGTGGGAACTGCCCTTTTTCCTGGGAACGGGCCTTTCTCCCACAGAGATAGTTGCCATTTGTAAGAATTTCAAGGTCCTTTGGGCATCACAGCCTGTGACAGACTGGCCATCTGTGCCGGGCTGGGACGATCACAATGCACATACACAGCTGCCTTTTGGGATGATAGCCAGGTGACTCAGTGCATGTATGCCACTGATAACCATTTGTGCACGGGAACACTGAATGCTTGCTCTGTAAACTCTGTAACTGCTTATATAAACTGCTGGAAACCGAGGCCTGGTGAGAGTCTCACCTGTGGAAGGGACGCCTTGCCCAGGACGTGTGATTACCACCCAGCTGTGTCAATTGAAGGGACTCTCCCAGCAGTGGGGCGTGGATGTTGTGAGTAATTGATTTATTGTGAAGTAATTGATCTGATGTGTTCTCTTTTCGGTCAACCTGGTGTTTCTCTTTCTGGTTGATTTGTGTCATTTCCCTTCAGTCAGTCTAGTGTTTCCCTTTCCAATTGATCTGATGTTTCTCCCTCTTATTATATGACCTATTCAAATCTGCCGCTATCTCAGCCGATCTGGTGTTTCCCTTTCTGATCGACCTGGTGTTTTTCCCTCTTATTATTTGACCTATTCGGCTCTGTTTGCAGACTATCACTTTTACTATCCTCTATATAATAAAATATACCTTCAGTCCATTTGTTTGGAGTGGAAAGTTTCTTTTACGTCTCCGATCGAATCCCCGAACCTCTCATAACAGGAGGTCCTGTATATATCTCCCTAAGTGGAATCGGGAGAAACTTAACTCTTTGTGTCCCAAATAAAGCCAAAGAGTGTTGTACAGGGATTTCTTCACGGGCAAAAATTGTAACTGAATTTTAAATGAATGGGTCATCTTGCTCCAGGAAAGGTAATAATATGGGTTGGAGCATTGCTCCCTGCTCCAAGCGTAGCCAGCAGCCTGCGAGCACTCAGCAGTGAGGCAGCCCCTCTGTGGTCAGCCCACTCGGGGCCATACCAGCACCAGGACAGCCTGGAGGGGTCAAGGTCTCCAGGGAGATCTGCAATCAGGGCAGGTCACACCTGAGGTTCCCACTCCGTCGTGAAGACGTCTTTCTTCTGTATCCTGAAATTTCACTCTCATTGTGATGAAGACATTCAGTTCACCATCTGGCCAAGAGATGGCAGTGTTCTTAAATTTGGGCAGATCCGAAACCAATCTGTTTTCCCATGGCTTGCCCCACTCCCTGGTG
Source organism: Diceros bicornis minor (assembly GCF_020826845.1). Taxonomy (NCBI): domain Eukaryota; kingdom Metazoa; phylum Chordata; class Mammalia; order Perissodactyla; family Rhinocerotidae; genus Diceros; species Diceros bicornis. The sequence continues at coordinate 9,182,242 of NC_080772.1, read as the reverse complement.
GCTGCACATTTACTCTACTAGTCCCCCAGCCCCTGAGCTTTTGAGTCTGTGGTTTACAAAAGACAGCAGGGAAGTGAGAAGCACTCGAAAGGCCCATTCCCCATAGGAGTGCAGATTTGATCACTAAAATACAAACGATCATTAACAACTTAAATTAAGATTGTGCTTAATTAAGTAAATAATAGAACTTGTTTAAATAATAAAAACAATTGCTCAGTAAGGAGTGTTCACTCGTTACCAGACACTAGGCAAGTGCTCACATCATATATCCAAAGCTCTGAGAGGGAGACTCTGGTGTTACCCGCACTTTGGATTTGACATAACTGAGACACAGCTTTTAGGGGACTTGCCCAGGGTCCCCAGCTCAGGACCCAGGGCTGGGATTTGAACCAGGCCAGTCTAGTCGTTTTCAGAGCCTATGGCCTGAACCCCTCCACTGACCACAGCCCATCTCCTGTGGCTCCTGCTGGTGCCCACTGGTGGCAGGGAGGAGCCTGGTGGCCACTAGAAGGGCCACCTCAGAAGAGAGAACAGAGTTTGTGTATAAGGAAAACAATTATGACCTAAGAAACATTTTAAAACTCATAGAGGCTCAAAGAAAACACCAGAATGCAGAAACCAATAGTTTTACTCTAAGTCCTGAAAATGTTTTCCCTTCATTTGAGAGTGCATAGCCACTGTATCAATTCATTATTAATAAAGTGTCACATACTGAACACATCCTTAAAAATTTTAAATGGAAACTTGGTGTGCACATATATCATTCATTCTATACATACATGCATAAGAGTTTAAGTTTTTCCACTTTAAGAAGAACAGAAAGAGACTGCCACAGGATTTTTAGTCCATTCTGCAGACGAGTGGCCGGGATCATCCTCAGATTCTCATAAATAGGAATTCTTTCTCCTCCCATGAGATCTCTCTCTCTCTCCCCCTCAGGTCTCTCTCTCTCATTTTCCGTTGTACACTCTTGCTTTCTCTTTTCCTCTCTTCCTCCATGTGAATTGCTCTTTATTCTCTTTCTCCTCTCTTCCTTCCTTTTTTTATGTTTATCCCTCTCTTTCTCTCTAGAAATATGTTTTTTTATATATTAAACTGTCAACATATATTTATTGAATGAACTCTTTTGACACCATTCTTTATTTTACAATTTAAAATTTTAAAGTTGACTGCTTTCTCTAATTCTCAAGGAAGCCCTAGGAAATTTAAAGTAGTTTTTAATAAGCTTTTATCCTCCCCCCATTGGTTTCCTACTTATATTATGTAACCACGTCAACTGGTCACTGTCTATGCCACAGAACTATCACCAAAGTGACATTCCTGTCCTTCTCCGTGCAGATGACCCCACTTCTCTAGTCTAAATCTCTTCTCTGAGGTTTAAGCTTGAACACCTTTAACATCCAACAAGCATCTCAGATTCACTCCATTACCACTATTTCTAAAAACCCATTCCTCCTTCGCCATTTTCTCTCTCAGTGGATAAAATCATTTTACATCTAGCCTTGCAAGCTAAAAATCTCAAATTGTCTTAAACTCTTCCCTCAACTCAACTCCAACATCCCTTTAGTCACCAATTTCTGCTGATATTATTTCCTAAATATTTCTCAAATTGCTATCTCCTCTCCAACCCAACCTGCACGGCCCTGGTTTCCAGTTTCTCAGACTAATTGCAAATAGTCCCTCAATTGTTGCCCAGAACTCAGTTCTGTCTTCTCCATAGAATCACCAGGGGATTCATTTAAAATGCAATCTGGCCATGCCACTCCTTGGCTTAAACTTTTTCAGGGTTCTGACTATCTACAGATTAAAGTTCAAGCCCTTTAATAAGATCCACAGGGAGCAAGTCTTCTTCACTCTCCACTTCCCTCACTCTCAGCCTCATGCTTTAGCCTCCAGCAACACAAGGCTCAATGAAGCCGCCACCTAATTTTGCTAAGTACCTTTTCCTGGGATACCCTGCCCTCCCCCACCCCCAGGTCACCCTCTAGCTTCCCTGACCTACTGATCCTTTTACACTGTACCTAGGCACAACCCCTCCAGGAAACTGCCCCTTCTCCACCGCCCTGCTCCATGCACCCATGGCATCCTGGGCACACCTCTATCACTCTATCATTGTACTTCTCTCTCCCTACTTCAGTTATCTGGCTATGTGTCTCTCTTATCATTTGCCTGTAAGCTTGTTAGGAGCAGGAAACACATCCTTCACGCACTTTTTATCTCCAGCACGTAGAACTTTACCTGGCATGTCATGAAACTCATTTTTATCTCTCTGGCTCTGACTACAGGTAATTTGTCTATCACAGCTCATGTAATTCATGACTTTACAAACTTAAAAACAGAGCCACTCCTTCATCTCTTAAGGTTAAATATCTCCTATTGGTGTAGTCTTTGTCTAGGAGTTTACTTTAACGTTTAATTGTGAACCTTATACATATATAGATGTGTATTTATTATTATTATTTAACATCACTCTTTAAATTTAGTCATTCATTCACCACCAAGCATGTACTAGTTGTTTTCTTTATGCTTCAACAACACTGTAAATACTGAGACTCCAAAAACAAAAGAGCCAGATTCTGTCCTCATGACATTTACAATAAAATATTTATTTATTAATTGGGTAATTTTGTATAAATAAAAAGTTGTGAGGATATATGCTGAGAAATGTGGAGGAAATGATGATGGATGCTAATAAATGATAGGTAGCTAATTTGAAAAATGCTACATCCATTGAACACTCATTATTTACCAGGCACTGTTGTAGGCACTTCACATATTTTCTTTTCAGTTCTTACGACAGGCTCTGAGAAGTAAAATAACTTGTCTAAGGTCACCCAGCTAGTAAAATTTAAAACCAGGTCTGTCAGATTTCAAAACACAGACCCTTCACTACCCAGAACCAGAAAAGAAAATGTATGCATAGATCAGAATTTCCTCTAAAAAGTCCATGAATGCAGTAGTGGAGACATCCAGGTACCTAATGGAAATGTTGCATTTATAGTCAGGAAAGTGGTGCAGAATAATTAAAAACCTATTGGTTGTGCTTGGTTTTAGCTTAAATTCCACAAACTGAGTGTGGTAATGCTGGTTCTTTCATGGCATCCAGAAACTCCACTGGGCTGTCATGTATGACATTGACTAGTAGAGAAGACGTATTATTACTTCCGAAGTACTATTTGTTGGTAGATAAAACCTTTCAATGTTGGGCGCCCATGGGGAGAAGTAAGTAGTAAGAGGAGCCCTTGGTGATCAGGAAGTTTGCAACCAGCAAATAAGGCAATTGAAAGGTGTGGGAAACCACTTGGAGACTGGACTCCATTCCGCGGCGCCGGGGCCACTGCATGGGGACCAATGGAAAAACGAGGTGCTGGGCGGTGGAATGACTGGCTGGTTTTAGATATCATGTGATTCTCAGGGCTCATGGGAACCAGTTTGGCACTCCCCCTCCCCAGCCTGCAGTATAACCTATTCAATACCTTTCCAGCACCAGGGACAAGATTGTCTAGGGGAATTTCTGTATCACTGTCTTTATCAAAGCGTGAACACTCCTTTCTATTTGATAAAGGATCACTTGTTCCATGAGATCATTTGGCAAGCCATTGAAAAAGAGCCATTTATAGATTTTTCTGGAAAAAGAAAAGCACTTAAAGTTTGTACTTTATCCTGTGCTCTTTGAATTGCTACAAACCAGATCCATGACAACCGTGTGTAATGAAGACGAGGTACCAATTGTGACAGGATTACACACACTGGTTATTTGGTTGGAACAAGCAGTTTCAGTGTGTTTAAAATTTGTTCAGGTCCATTCTCACAGGCACTGCACAAGTTAATAATTTTTCGTATTTGGAAAGAAAGAGAAGGGCTGTGAGAGAAGAAAGATCATACCTCACTTCTATTTTTTTTTTTTCCCACACAACACAGACAGAAAGAAGAAGGAAAGACTCAACTGAAAAATTTAATCTATGTCAATTTAACAACTTCACAGGAAGTCCTTTCACATGTGGAAGAGAAAGAGAAGACCCAGCAAAAGTGGAAGAGGGAAATCAAGGCATACAAGAGAACATGAGATGACCTTTGAGAGATCCCCACCAAACACAACACTGTGTCACAAAGACAATAACCCCCTCCCCTCCTGGCTTTGATCTTTCTGAATGAAAACTGACTTGCAGCCTGCATTAAAGTCCATCATAAATCCTTGAGATAAGACTCTTGGAACAAGATGCAGCCTATGCAGTGTCTGAGAACAAACGTTATAGAACTCTGCTAGCCTTTCATTTTTCATAACGGTCAGTCTGAAAAAATTATGGGGTTGATTATTATTCTACCAGTACTTTAATTGTTGCTATAAAAATAAACCCAGTAAAACTTGTGTATGAAAGTCACCAAAAAAGTGTGTTTCCCTACCATTTATGTGACATAAATCCATCATCCTTGTGAAGAAGCATCCCAGGAAAATGACATGGTGGGATGTTGCCACTGCTTTGCAATTGGCTTCCATGATGGATAAAAGTTTAGTGGTAACTTTTTGCTACCATTGCCCTGAGGAAGGAATAGAATATTTACACAGGAAGGAAAAAGTGTAGCATAGCAACTAAAATTTTCAGATCACCCAAATACTCCATTTTTTGCAAATTGTTTCTGTACACGAAACTCTTCAACAAAGTAGTTCAAGTCAGACAGATTCATTTGCCTTGTGTTTTTGCCCCTTCCCTATGCTTTCTTGTATCATGCTCTACTTGTTCTAGTTTTAGGAAACCTGGAGACCAGTTTACGGCTCTCCTTTCCATCCTCTGCCTGAAAATAGTACAAGACAGGGCAGGCTGGAGGCCATGAGCTCCAGGAATAGCCTGTACGCAACGCATTTGGTCTCTGCGCCATCTGATTTTGACCCACGTTCATTCTCTACTATATCTTCTGTCTCAGACACTCCAGCTGGACACATAAACGAGCTAAGTCCCAGCTCCTCACCTTTCATATCACCTCAGAGACTTCACGAGGGGTCTCTTCCTTCCGAGAAGGCTTTCCCGTAGACCAACTGATCAGTAATCAGTAACCAACACACTTTCTGACATGGACAATATGGATCTCGCTGGCACATGGGCTTTGAGGCAGCTCATCCAGGGAACAGCCCAGTTTGGTGAGGGCAAAACGTCACAGTTTATGCATAAGACTGTGGAATGACAAATCTTTCAGACTTCAATTTATCATTTCCAGCAGCTCCTGGTTTTCCATCTGTGGCAAATCAGGCCACATTGTGCAGTCTCTCATGCCATCCTCCACAGTTAACTACTCGTGTGTTCAGCAGACTCTTAAATGTCTGCATTATTCCAAGCTCAGGCAGTCAACATACAATGATAAAACAAAAGTTGTCCCTGCCTCTCAGGGTGCGTGGTTGAGATCCTTCAGTTTGGGGAAAACAGGAAAATCAAAGGCAAGCAGTTTATCCAGTCCTACATCTGCATTTCTTTTGAACAGGAAATTTCAGCAGACTTCCCAACTTGATGTCAAGAATCTAACTGAAAATCCAAAGACGTCATGGACCAATTTGCTTTTCTTATGCTTAGCGTGCAGCTGCTGCTGTTCTGAACAGCACTCTTCTTATCCCAGTGGGACATACTGAATCTAGTTGGGGAAATTTTCTACAAATGCACATAATTTATATCTGTTGGCAGAGGAATGACATTTTTACAAAGTTTTATCCATTCCAACCGAATGTGGGACAAATATGGATTTTCCATATGGGAGGAAACTGGTACTTTTATGGAAATATGAAGCCTCTGGTACTCATGAGATTGCCAGTTAGTATAATGTGCTGTGAAGAAAATGACTATCATGACCAATAATGACAAACAGAACAAGTACATGATATAAATATTGACCAGATATGGGAGCAAGGCAGGCTTGGGAATGAGAAAGCTAATACATTTGTTTTAGAGACTGATAAACTATGTCTGCATATTTTCCTACCGGTGGCTCAAGCCAGACATCTGTGAAGTCCCTAAGGGCAAAACAAATGTTACCCTAATTACTGTATTTGGGAACAGGTATGACAGCAAAAGTATTAGAACAGTGACTTCATGCTCATTCTGATTCTTTTAGGCTACTGTACTAAATCAAATAAAGGGTAATGGACTTCTTCATGATTTAGAGATTCAAATCTGGATTTTAAAAAAAAAAACTGTGGATTTTTTCACTTATCAAGCTTTCAAATAATGAATAAGAAACAGCTACTCACTATCTCTCTAAGCTTTACGGGTCTATAGGACCCCTTCTTTCCTTGCTTTATAACTAATTATCTCATTCAATGGTATTTATGTCTAAACAAAGTTAATAGGTTGACAGTGGCAACAAAGACAATATTCTATATAAACCTTGCAGAAGAGCCAGCTGCCACTTATATGCAATTTGAAATTCAACATCCCCTACAGGATTTAGCAGCTAACAGTTGTCTCTGACCCCACACATCTTGACCTTAAATGATTATGGGTTATTTTCAGAGGTCTAGACAACACCAGAAGGTGACAACATTGGTAGGGGCAGGTAACAGAAAAGGACTGTATCTTTACCTATACTTATAGCTATACCTATTCCTATAGCTTTTTGAGGGTGTATCTCATTCCCCTTTTGCGATCCTTAGCACTGCCACAGTATGCTCAATAAATATTGTGGATCTGTGAATACATTGTTCTCCTAGAAATAAGGATGAATTATGATGACCATTGAAAGTGGCATAATATGCCTAATAAGAGGGTTTGCATTATTTTAAGGTAAAAGATTGTCTATATTTGAATTATTCAAAAAGTATGAATGGCTTGCCTAGTATGTACTAAGTCCTGGCTTCATTTCTATTTTAATTGACCATTCTAAAATTGACATTCACAGTGGATATTACATTTTTTTCCATTTCAAACAAGATGATCACAAGCCAAAGGATGTATTATATGCGAGAAAATTGTAAAATTACAGCTTTAAAAATTTTTTTAATTTAGGAGAATCTGCAGCCATTGGGCCAGGTAGGATGTACTGCACAAACTGAGATGATGACTATGGGTCGGGCCCATGCTAGGTGATTCTACATATCCTCATAGGAGTGAGAAACTCATTCAGTGCTCTTAGAGAAAAGTCTCTTATGAAACTATAAATTAGACACCCAAAGATACAGAATCACAGCATCAAGAGCCATAGTGTGAAAAAACAAATAAATAAAAGAATTAGACCACCTGTTTTTGTAGATATTCCTCAAGATCTATGGATTTCTTTACAATAAATGTGAGTCATTCTGTCATGTTATTGTTGGAAGAGAGATAATTTTGATTCTATGTGTGGAAACCAATCTGCTGCATCCTTTTTGAAAAAAAAATGTGTTCTTTCATTCACATTCAGCTATACTTTAGCTGTCTCTAAAGTTCATACTTCTTAAATATCCATAACAACTTTCTAGTCAAACCATTAGAAACCTAAGACACTTTCTCTGCAAGAGTTATGAAATTTTAAAATGACCTTGAGGGCCGGCCCCGTGGCTTAGTGGTTGGGTGCTCGCGCTCAGCTACTGGCGGCCCGGGTTCAGATCCCGGGTGTGCACCAAGGCACTGCTTCTCCGGCCATGCTGAGGCCGAGTCCCACATACAGCAACTAGAAGGATGTGCAGCTATGACATATAACTATCTACTGGGGCTTTGGGGGGAAAAAAAATGACCTTGAAAAATGTGTGTTAACTCAAATGCCATTAAGATTTTAGTGGATGAAAAAGGTTTATGCAACTTGCTAATACTAGAAAAAAACACATACTTAACTTTTCAGATAATTTCCCTGATCCAGAAGGTACAAAAAAAGCATTAATAAGTAGTTCCTTGATTATTGAAGTTTTTAGTTTCCCACTCACATTCTTATACATTAGAATACTTCAAATAAAATGATGCTATTTAATAATGTGTAATTCTATATACAAATGATAGTAGTCAATATGGATATAAAGTAAGAATCACAAGAGTTGACACATTCTACAGAATATTAAATCTAAACAGGATACTAAGTTTAATGTGGCTACATCATCAGCTGGTTGTAAACAAAGTCTTTCTATTTCACCTTTATGTAAGTCTTTGTGGACAGTTTTTGGCACATCTTCAGCTGATGCTTAGTGCGATGGAATTGCCAGACAGTTGGAAAGAACATAACCTGTTACGATTGAAGTCCTCAAATATTAAAACTCAATGGCAATTTGAAGTTGTCAACCCACAAAACCACATGAGCAGCATTGTGCACTTGGTCTAGGAATGGAGTCGGCCCACTGGGTGGACAGGGCCAATCATGAGAACTGAGAATTCAGAGATTCAACCGGGAGCTCACATGAAGTTAGGCCTACACAGCCATTTTGATTGTTTATAACTCGAGAAGACAAAGCCAGTCTACAGAGAGAAGAATGACATTGGCATAATCAACAACAATAAAACGTCACAAAAGGGGGCTGGCCCAGTGGTGTAGTGGTTACGTTCACGCAGTCTGCTTCAGCTGCCCTGGGTTCATGGGTTTGGGTCCTGGGCACAGACCTACACCACTCATCAAGCCATGCTGTGGCAGGGAACCACGCACAAAGTAGAGGAAGATTGGCACAGATGTAAGCTCAGGGCCCATCTTCCTTACCAAAATACCAAAAAAAAAAAAAAAAAACCCTCAAAAAACCCCACAAAAGCCTACAAGGCTCTAGAAAAAGGGGGAGGGAAAGAATCATCACTTTATCTCCCACGGTTTCTCAATTTCAGATTTAGTTCTTCATGAATATTGATCATATTCCTATCCTTGAATTGCATGGCACACCCCTTGCGTTAGCTTGAGTGGATTTCATTTGTTATAACAAACAACTCCTGACCAGAATATGAGCTTCTTGAAAGCAGGGACATTGCCTGTTTTGACCTTGACTTAAGAATCACATTTAGCAATCAACAAAGATTGTTGAATGAACTGACTACCTAAAGAGAAATATAAATTCTGCCAAAGGAATCTGGAAAGGATAGATGATGAGGATAGAAGTGGAGCAAGGCCTCGAATACTTGGTAGGACTTAAACGCGAAGAGAAAAGGAAGAAGATTTAGGCAGATGGGAGCACCACCAAAGTGTTTCAGATTTGGATTTAACCAACATTTAGTGTGTGCCTATGCTCAAGGAATGGTGCTAAGTGATTCACAGACATAATTAACAGAATAGGTCACTTTGCTGTTATGCCTCAATGCTGTAACCTCACCTTTAAAATCCAATCTTCCGGGCCGGCCCCATGGCTTGGAGGTTAAGTGCGCGCGCTCCGCTGCTGGCGGCCCGGGTTCGGATCCTGGTTGCGCACTGACGCACCGCTTCTCCGGCCATGCTGAGGCCACGTCCCACATACAGCAACTAGAAGGATGTGCAGCTGTGACATACAACTATCTACTGGGGCTTTGGGGGGAAAAAATAAACAAAATAAAATCTTTAAAAAAAAAAATAAAAGAAAATAAATAAAATCCAATCTTCTTTTCTTTATGTCTCCACTGAGACATGATAGCGCAGTGACATGTGGAAAGGAATGGCTCACAAGTCAGTAGGAAATCGCATTGCTCTAGGGCAACTACTCTGAGACTCCAGCCTGCCTACCTCGGTCCTTGTAGAGCTTTATCTATATGTCAAATTAATAGGGACAGGAGAGAGTCTTGTAAAAGCAGAGGAAAAAGGAAATAAAAAATTTAACTTATGTGAAGGAATATTAAGTTTGAAAGTATGCTGATACATATATCTACTTGTATAAGAACATTTAAATTATTTACGTGCAGGTACCCTATGAAACATGCAAAAACACTGAGGATAAATGAGGTAGAGTGAATATGTGAGTACTTGGAGAAGTAGAAAGGCTCTTTACAAACACAAGGCACTGTTGCTGTTATGTATTATTTTGATATACAATAAAATATTCACCACTGATTGAGAGACACGGAGGGAAAAGCTGTGCAAGACAATTTGATTTTCAGACTTGGTTGATAAGTCTGCTAATTCTGAGCTGTGATGCTAGTAGAGGCAAACACATGTATGCATGAATGTCGAATGACAGAAATTAAATTAAGTTAACAGAGGATGAATGCTCTTGGGTGGGGATGAATTGGCTCTTTAGAAAGCAGATATAGCATTGTATGCCAAGCAAAAGGGAAGATTAAAAATACTGGAAACTCAGCTTCATGTGAAGGATGATAAATATTCCAAGAAGAGGCTTCCAGACTCTCCCTGTTGCATCTTTGGTAGGCGTAAATAAGAAGAAAAAAATAACGTGACTAGTTCCATATTGGTTCCTCAAAGAGTAGCCCAGGAGAGCTCTGTAACCCAAGAGAGAGAGTGTAAAGCATTGTGATTGTAATTGTGAACTACAGGAGAAGAGATCAGATCTTTAGTCTGGCAGAAAATGTAAAGGGGATGGGGGCATGAGGGTGACTGGGGAGTTCCAGCACCATCTCCCTGAGTGCTTAGCAACATTTGCATGTTAAGAGAATATGGAACTTATAGTTGGAGGGCTTGGGTTTCCATCCAACTGTCTCACTTGTTGGCTATATGGGCTCAAGAAAGCCATTTACTTTCACTAGACTTGGTTTCTTCATTAGGAAAATGATGATGATGATAACTTTTGCCCTAAGTAAGGAATTGTGAAAATCGAAAGAGCTAATGCTAGTAAAAGTACTTTCAAAATTGGTGTTATATAAAATCTATCATTAAAAAAATTCCTTTGAGGAGTCCTAGGTCAAGCTTGGGGCCAGGCAGTTTGAGAAGTAGTTTAAGTGGCAGGAAAAGGGCTCATTCTCCTACATCATTCTAGGACAGTTTCTAGCTCATAGCCCCTTGATGTTCCTACTCACACCACTGGAACCTCAGGCTTCATTTGCCATTTGGAGGCAGGTTTTCACTTTGAGAACTCCCCTTGCTATTCACCCTAACCCAATTTGTTCCCTTTGGCTTAAACACATTATGAAGGAGAGGGAGGAGGTAGAAAAGGGAGCAATGCTCATGATGATTTTCCTTAGCCCTGGTCTCCCAAAGAATGCTCCTGCCTTTCCCTCTTCCTCCTGGCTTGGATTTTATGTGACTTTTCAAACACTAAGATGTTTTATCTCTCCCTCTGCAGGTGGGCACTCAGCCCACGCCTGGGGATTCTTCTCAGAGAAATCCAGAGCATAGTGAATAAAGAGGAAAATCCATGACGCTCTGGGAGCCAGATTGTGGCAGCTCTTATTATTCTCATGTTACAAACGAGGAAGGTTGGGGGCTAAAAGATTGAGTAATTGATTCAAAGAACCACTGAGTCACTGATGAAGCTTAAAATGGAATCCAAATCTCCTCAATCTGGACTCAAAATTCAATGAGGTCTTTTCTCTTGAGGCCCAGACACCTTCCAGAATGCTTATTACGCTCAACGATTTTTGAAGGAATTTGCTTTCTACAACTCAGATGGAGGAATAAAGGAAAATCTACATGCCCAATATCAATTATATACTTGGCAGGGAGAAGAAACTCTTTCAAGGGATTAGCATGAGGAAAGCTTCTGTTCCATAAGCCACAAAGTCAAGAGCCAATCAGTCCATTTGATTTGTCTGCAGGTATGACTGGCCATGAATAAATGGGACCAGGATACTCTTTCATTCCTTTCCCCAAATTATGTTCCAGCTGCTGACTTGCTGGGGAAACCACACCCGTGTTCTCTCAGGATAAACTCTTCTCCTAGTCCTCCTTACTCTCTGTGCTGCCCGAATGACCTGCCGCAGATTGTGTCCTTTGCGACTGAGGCGTCGAGTAACAGGAGATTCTCCTCCACACCAGCCTTGCTCTGAGTCCTCTTTCAGGCCCTCATCCATTTCCTCAATCTGGCAGTATAGCCAGATACTGTCAGGTGCTAGGGATACTGCAATGAACAAAGCAGATGCAATCCCCAACTGAAAACATAAAAGAGAGAGGCTATCAGAGAGGGGAAAGGGAATAGGGATTGAAAAGTCTGGCGTGTGTGTGTGTGCCTGGGTGTGCAAGCTCATGTGTGCTCTACTTTAGATAGGGTGGTCAGGAAGGATGAGAGCTGAGTGGACACTAGAGAAAGTGGAGGAGTAAGCCATGTGGGACACTGACGTAAGCGTGTTCTAGGTAAGGGGTAGCAAAAGTAAAGCTCTGCATTCCAAGCTGCTCCACCAGGGAAGAGGTGGTGGACGAGGAGGTGAGGAACAACCAGGGGGGCAAAGTGATGGGAACATCAGAGTGTAGTTGCATGGATGGCTGGGCAGATCGTGTAAGGCCCTATAAGCCATGGGAAATACTTTGAATTTCATTTGGGAAATTCAAATTTCAGATGGGTCACTGAGAGGTGGTTTTAGCCCCCCTGCCCCACTGGGTGGTTTTGAGCAGAGGAGTGAAATGATCTAGCTTGAATAGGAATACCGTCATTGCAGAGTGAGAAGAGACTACTTGGACAAAGAGACCAGTCTTAGACCAAATAGTCTGGGTTAGAGATGAGGGTGACTTGGACCGGGGTGTTTGTAGTCAAGATGGTGAGAGGTGGCTGGATAGGGGCATTTCTAAGACAGAGCTAACTGGAGTTGATGACGGGCTGGGAGTGGAGTGTGAGAGAAAGGAGTCAGAGGGACATGAAAACTCATGGCCCAGTGCAGTAGAAGCCTTCATCTGCTCACTGATATGTAGAGACTCTTGAGGCAGCAGGTTTCTGTGGAAAACTCAAGAGTTCTGTTTTGGACTTAGCAAGCCTGATGTGCCTGCTCGACATCCAAGTAGAGATGCCATAGAGGCATCTAGAGCAGGAGAAACGGGGTCAGCAAAAGACCCCCAAATCTGCAAGAAGCAATCAGCAAGCTAAAGAACAAGTGAGAGCCGGAACTGATTGGCTGGAAGACGTCTGGGCCATTTATTTCAAGGTGTTGTACCACACTGTAGATTTTTTTGATATAAAAGAGGTTTTTTCCTTACTCCAAAAGAAATGTAACTGTTTTTTTGGAAAAATATAAAATACCCAAAAATGAAAAATAAGAATCAGAATATTTAATATTCAGTTTATAGCCATTGCCTTTTTTTCCTAAAGGAGCATGCATGTTCCTGCATGTTGGGTGCTTATCACGTGCACGGCAGGCACTGTGCACACACTCACATTTGTTGTATCACTTAATCCTCACCACTATGTGTCAGAGAAATCCCATAGTCACCTTCCTCCTAGAGTTGTCCCCTTGGTAGAGCCGTGACTGGAACTTGGATTTTCTGATTTCAGAGCCTGGATTTTGCCTACTGCACTCTCGAGCCTTACAGAATTGCAATTAAAACCTGCATGTTGAGTTAATTTTTGTGTGTGGTATAAGATAATGGTCTACTTTCACTCTTTTGCATGTGGCTGTCCAGTTTTCCCAACACCATTTATTGATGAGACTTTCCTTTCTCTGCTGTATGTTCTTGGCTCCTTTGTTGAAAATTAGCCGTCTGTAGATGTGTGGGTTTATTTCTGGGCTCTCAATTCTGTTCCATTGATCTGTGTGTCCATTTTTCTGCCAGTCCCATGCTGTTTTGATTACTATAGCTTTGTAGTATATTTTGAAGTCAGGGATTGTGATGCCTCCAGTTTTGTTCTTTTTCTCAGGATTGCTCTGGCTATTCGGGGTCTCTTGTTAGACACTTTTCCAAAGATGTACAGATAGCCAATAGGCACATGAAAAAAAGATGTTCAACCTCACTAATTACTAGGGAAATTCAAATCAAAACTACAATGAGATATCACCTCACACTCATCATAATGGCTATTATTAAAAAGACATGAAATAATAAGTGTTGGAGAGGATATGGAGACAAGGGAACCCTCATACACTGCTGGTGGGAATGCAAACTGGTGCAGCCCTATGGAAAAGAGTATGGGGATTCCTCAAAATATTAAAAACAGAAATACCGTATGATCCAGCTATTCCACTTCTGGGCATCTATCCAACATGAAAACACTAATTGGAGAAGATATATGCACCCTTATGTTCATTGTGGCATTATTCACAGTAGCCAAGACTTGGAAGCAACCTAAGTGTCCATCAATGGATGAATGGATAAAGATGTGATGTATATATATATACATACATATACACACACACATATGTGTGTGTGTGTGTGTATATATATATACACACACACCATGGAACACTACTCAGCCATAAAAAACATGAAATCTGCCATTTGTGGCAACATACCTGGACCTTGAGCAAAACAAGTCAAACAGAGAAAGGAAAATACCATATGATTTCACTTATATGTGGAAGATAAACACACACATAGATACAGAGAACAGATTGGTGATTGTTAGAGTGGAAGGAGGTGGGGGGAGGGTGAAAGGGGTAAAGGGGCACATATGTGTGGTGACATTTGGAAACTAGACTTTCCGTGGTGAACGTGATGCAGTCTATACAGAAGCTGAAATATAATGATGTACATCTGAAATTTACATAATGTTATAAACCAACGCGACTTCAATAAAATTTTTAAAAAATACACATATGGAGCAACAGAACCCTCTTTTATTGCTGATGGAATGCAAAACGGTGCAGCCACTTTGGAATATACTTTGGCAGTTTCTTACAAAGCTAAACATACTCTTACTACACGATGCAGCAGTCAAGCTCCTTGGTATTTACCCAAACGAATTGAGAACTTACGTTCATGCAAAACCTGCACACGTATATTTATAGCAGCTCTATTCATAATTGCCAAAACTTGGAAGCAACCACTGAAAAGACATGAAAGAAACTTAAATGTACATTACTAGGTGAAAGAAGCCAATCTGAAAGGGCTACGTACTGTATGATTTTAGCAATATGACGTCTGGAAAAGGCACAGCTACAGAAACTGTAAAGAGCTCAGTGGTTGCCAGGGATTTTTGCAGAAGGAGGGATAAATAAGTTGAACACAGGGAATTTTTAGGGCAGTGAAATTATTCTGTATGATACTATAATGTTGGATACATGTTATTATATATTTGTCAAAACCTATAGAATGTACATACAACACCAAGAGTGATCCTTAATGTAAGCTATGGACTTTGGGTGATAATGATGTGTCAATGTGAGTTCATTGATTGTAACAGTGAGAGAGCTGCATAGGCAGGGCCTTTGCAGAGAGCTATGGTGGTCAGGCTGCCACCCCAGGAGGCCTGGAGGACAGAGCATTGACCCAAAGAGGATTATTCTTGAGACTTAAGATCTGATAGAATTTGTCTTGCTAAGTTGGACTTGCTTGGGACCCATCACCCCTTACCTCTTTTCTACTTCTCCCTTTTGGGATGGGAATGTATATTCTATGCCTGTTCCATCACTATATTTTGGAAGCACCTCTGGTTTTACAGATTCACAGCTGGAGAGGAATTTTGCCTCATGATGAACCATTCTGCAGTCTCACTCATATCTGATTTAAATGATATTTAGATGAGACTTTGGACTTTAGACTTTAGAGTTGATGCTGGAATGAGTTAGGACTTTTCGGGCTGTTAGGATGGAACAAATATCTTTTGCATGCAAGGACATAAATTTGGGATGGTTGGGATGGAATGTTCTGGACTGAATGTTTGTGTCCCTCAAAATTCATATGTTGAAAGCCCTAATTCTCAGTGTGGCTGTATTTGGAGATAGAGCCTTTAGGAAGTAATTAAGGTTAAATAAGGTCATAAGAGTGAGGCCTCTGTTAGGATCTGATGGGATTAGCATCCTTATAAGAAAAGACATCAGAGCCTTTACTCCATGTATGTGTACAGAGGAAAGGCCATGTGAGGACACAGCAAGAAGGTGGCTATCTGCAAGGCAGGAAGAAGAATTGATGGCATCTTGATCTTAAACTTTTTGCCTCCAGAACTGTGAGAGAGAAATTTCTCTTGTTTAAGCCACCTAGTGTATGATAGTTTGTTATAGCAGCCCGAGCCATGACACTCATTGGAATTTTCCTCACATAATGGATATCTTTAAATAGAAATCTTTGGACATATTTCAGATAACGTCCATAGAATAAATTCCTTGAATTAAAATTGAATGCATGCTTCCCATGGTGCTCACTGTCAACTGTCCTCTAGGACCCTGGGACTAACCCAGAGTCTTGTTGCAATGTAGGCACACGCCCCTTCTCCTGCATGCTCACCAACATTTTGAGTTATTATTTTTTAAATTACTACCATTTTGAAAGTGATAATGGCATCGTACCAATTATTCTATTTGCATTTCCTTGATTATCAATAAATATTTTTAAACATTTTTATTCACTCTAAAATCCCATTCCCTTTTGAACTGTCCAGGTGACTAGGAATCTTGACTCCCCTTTTTCCCTCTTGCACTGTCTTGTTAAATGTCTCATCTCATTTCCTCTCTCAGAGGTGATTCATGAAGTTCTGAGGTCCAGCCTGTCTCCCTCCGAGTCTTAGCAAGATAATTGATGCTGACACAGTAGGGATGGAACTGGTCAAGGCAACTGTGGGCTGGTCCTCACCTGATCCTTTGTACTCAGAACCTTATACATGGTAGAATAAGGACCCCAAAGAGGTGCGGATGCTGACCTCTACTCCCAAGTGGAGTCTCTGAAGAGATGCACACCGATCAGGACAAGAGCAAAGCTATGGAGCCCTATGGGGGACTGAAAAGACACTCAGATGGAATTAAGTTGAAAGAAAGTAAGAACAAAGCAACTATTTAACATGTAAATAAATGAATGAACATAAGTTGCATTCCAGTTTTGGCTCTTAATAAATCATTTAGGATATAAAAGTGTTATTTTTTTATATAGTAATGTTTCTAGAAGAGATAAGAACCGAAAGTTTAGAACTTTTAGATTTGCAAGTACATTTATAGCCATAATTTATTATTATTATTATCGTCATCATTACTGTTGTTGTTGTTACACATAGCCAGGAAGTTGGGATCATGTTTAGAATTTAATCTACATACTAGTAATAATAATTGTATATTAGCTATAATAGTTATCATTTATTGAGGATCTACCACATGTCAGAGGTTAAGCACTGTATAAGCCTTACGGCATTTGATTAAAATCTAGCTCTGGAACTCTGAAATATCAAGGCAGCAAGAAGCAGAGGTATTTGCATCAAGTTTCTTAAGCCAAACATGAAAAATAACGAAGGATACCTCAGCTGAATGATCAGAACTCTGATGTTCTGTTATTAAGATTTTGGCAAGATGAGGGTATAAAGCCAAGCCAACCTCCGAGAAGGCCAGAAATTCTCTTTAAGCGGGAAACAAAATACATATCCAGGGACACTGGCTGTGCCGGGAGTCTGTAGGCCAGTCCCCAAAGGAACTGTGTTCCTGGGCTGAAGGGGTTGCAGTGAAGACAGAGAAAGGCTAGCTTTTAAGGGCTTAAAAGGAAGAACTCTATTCACTTATGGTTATAGTGCTCGTGGGACATTGAGAAAAGTGAGCACAGCAGCAATGCAAGGACAACCAAGGCTGTCACAGGACAGGAAAAACAGCCACTGAGTGCGAATCTCAGGACCCAGCTCAAAGACTCCAAAGAAAGGAGAAGGGGCTGATGTGTAAGTGCCGTGAGGGCAGGGACATACAAGGGAATATACAAAAAGAAAACATAGGAATATACAAGGAAATATACATAGGAATAGACAAAGTGCTCAATAAATTCTAGGTGAAAGAATGAATGATTGAGTAAATGAATGAAAGGGTTGGAGTTCCAATAACAGAAACACGACGGGCTAAGAGCCAAACTCCTCCGTACACTCAAAATCTATTGTACCCTCATTGTCTGAGGTTAAACCAAAGTCAAACACACTCGTTTTGAATAATTCCTCTTCTTTAAGCAGACGTAAGCACAGAAAGCTAGAAATCTTTATCCTTAAAATGAACTGGATGCTTGGTCCCTACTGGCTAAAGACTCAATCTGATTAGCAGGTAAAATCTTCTGTTATAAGAGAGAGCCAAGTAGTCTTCTGCAGGGTTTTTAGGCTTACTTTTCCTAAGCCAGAGCACAACACTGGAAATAAGGAAATTCTCTCAAGTTGGAATTGCTATCTTCAACATGTGTAATTCAGTCATTGTTTTGTTTTTGAGCTGTGTCAGTCTTGGAAAATGTCGTGGTCATAACTAAACTTAGTGTATTGTCTTATGAAATGACAATTTATTTGGAAAAACTTTTTTTTTTTTTTTTTAGTAATTGGCTTCGGAGACTCGAAGCTGTTCCTTTGCCTGTGTCTTGGAATCTACTGATCTGCCTCCCGGGTTCAGTTTCCTCGTGGGGAAAATGAGGCTTTATTTTCCTCCTATCACCCTTCTTAGTACAATGTGGCTCAAATAATTCGTGGTCACATGAAGTTTTAATCTTCCCCTCCATTTAATCATATTCTCTCCTGTTCTTTAACCCCTATATTTTATTTTTCACTGCCCCAGGCTTATGCCTTGCAGCCTTCAAGCCCCTAATACAAACATCCTCCCAATCTCTTGGGCCTGTCTTATCTCTTTGCCAAGACATCCTCCTTTCGATGCTGGTTAAACTGTCCCAAGATTCATCGATACAAGTGATAAAGCCCTCCAGCTCCATGTCTTTAAATATATATATATTTTATGTATCTAAGAACATGTAGATTGCTTTGTACTTGAATGTTAGCTTTGGTGTCCAATTTGTCAAGACTTTGTTTTTTTAGAGTAGTTTTAGGTTCACAGCAAAATTGAGGGGAAAGTACAGAGATTTCCCATATATCCCATGCCCCCACACATGCATATCCTCCCCCATTATCAACATCCCACACCAGATAGCACATTTGTTACAACTGATGAACCTATATTGACACATTATAGCCACCCAAAGTCCGTAGTTTCCTTAGGGTTTACTTTTGATGTTATGCATTCTGTGAGTTTGGATAAATGTGTAATGTCATTTATCCATTATTACGGTATCATACAGAGTAGTTTCACTGCTCTAAAAATCCTCTGTGCTTCACCTTTTCATCCCTCTCCTCCTTCCCAATCCCTGGCAACCACTGATCTTTTACTGTCTCCATAGTTTTGCCTTTTCCAGAGTGTCATATAGTTGGAATCATACAATATGTAGCCTTTTCAAACTGGCTTCTTTCACTTAGTAATATGCATTTAAGATTCCTCCATGTCTCTTCATGGCTTGACAGCTCATTTCTTTTTAGTGTTGCACAATATTCCACTGTCTAGATATATCACAGTTTACTTATCCATTCACCTGCTGAAGGATATCTTGGCTGCTTGCAAGTCCTGACAATTATGAATAAAGCTTCTATAAACATCCATGTGCAAGTTTTTTGTGGACATAAATTTTCAACTCTTTGGGGTAGATATCAAGGAGCTCCATTGCTGGATCATATGGTGAGTATGTGTAGTTTTGTTAAAAAACACCAACTATCTTCCAAAATGGCTGTACCATTTTGCATTCTCACCAACAATGAATGAGAGTTCCCATTGTTCCACATCCTCACCAGCATTTGATGTTGTCAGTGTTCTGGATTTTGTCCATTCTAATAGGTATATAGTGGTATCTCATTGTTTTAATTTGCATTTTCCTAATGACATGTGATATGGAGTATCTTTTTATATGCTTATTTGCCATCCATACTTTCTTCTTTGGTGAGGAGTCTGTTAAAGTCTTTGGCCCATTTTCACTTGGACTGTTTGCTTTCTTATTTTTGAGGTTCAAGAGTTCTTTGTATATTTTGAGCTGCGTTTTTATATTTAGTTTTTTAAATCCTCATGATTCTTACTATTGGGAATATTTAATAAATGTGTTCTTACTGGCTGACTCATGAGAAATCCCTGGAAAAAAATGATCTGTTTAATTCAGCTCAAAGTTGTGTGCACAGAGACTATGCACCAGGCACTGTACACGCTAGGGACAAGAGCATAACCCTATCTTAAGGATCTTACAGTGTAGAGGGGAGGCAGAAACATATGCAAGCTCAATGAGATGTTCTAAGTGCAATGATAGAGATGCAAGCAAGATCTATGGGGTCACAGTAGCAGGGTGCTTAGTTTAGCCTGGTGGTATCAGAGGTGGATAAGTTCTGGGGAAAGAGCATGAGGTCAAGTGTGAATAAGAAGTGCTTTGGGGAAATGGTTTGCAAGAGTTATTGCTCTTGGGACCTTCTTCAAAGTGTCAACTACCATGCAAGCTGCGTGAAGGAGGCCACTTCTGAAAGCTGCAGGATGCAATGGGAACTTAGGCAAAAAAATTGGAGAGGGGATATCATAAAATTATTATAATATGCCAGGAGGGTCATGGCTAGATATACAAATTTGATAATTTTCCAAATTATTGGAGAAATGGGAGTGGATGGGTTTCTAAAAGAGAACACCCAGCATGAGAAGAGTTCCAGGGCAGAACGTTAGAAGAATGTCCACACATAGAGGCCAAGGAAGGAAGAGGAGCACAATGAACGACGTGGAAACCAGGAGGAGGAGCAGGAGCAGAGCAGCACAGAAGCCAAGGACGGTGCAGGAAGCGAGGTGCACAGAGACATGCTCCAGTTCTCAGGGGCTGGAAGGCAGTGTAAAGATGCTGCTTGCTTTTCAGCTAGTAAGAGGCATTTCTAAGTCGCTCTGAGCTGCAGGCAGCTTGTGTTTTGCATATAAAGAAGCATCATCCGGTAGAGCATAGAGTTTATTGGTATTGATTTGTTGCCTTCCTTTTCTATCTGAACACAATTTGAGCTATCACCCATGACCAAACAACAAGATACTTCATGTATAAAGTGACACAAATTCATGACATCTCTACCCAACACAGAGCACTGAAGCTAACAGTGCTTTTCAAGCTCCAATATCCTAAAAATCTATTGATATTTCAAATGCCACTGTAACAATAAATTATATAATTATAAAGAGCAAAGAACATTAAAACAGAGTCCAAATTATTACATTTTCATATGGGTTAATATGAAAAAATAAAACATGCTAGTTAACCAGCAAAAACTGAAAGAAAATCTTAAAATTTATTCACTCAAATGCGTCAATAACTGTAGAATATAGAGGAAATGTATAGATTGTGAAGTCAGACAGGTCTAGGATTGACTCAACTCCACTATTTACCTATTTGCTACCTATATGAACCTAGATAAATTATTAATGTTCTCTGAATCTCATTTATTCATTCTTAAAATGGAATCAGAACAGCTTTGTTGCCAGCATAATTGGACAATATTTGAGGTTTTAATTTACGTTGTTTTTACTGCTGACTGGGCTCTCATATCAATTCTCTCCTCCTTTTAATAAAAGAACCACCTCTCCCACCAGGGTTTTAGCTGGGCTCCTGGCAGACAGCTCCTGACCGTGTCTGCCCTGTCTTGCGGCCAGGTGCGGCCATATTTAGCTCAGGGCAAAGGGTATGTGCAGAGCGGTGTGTGTAACTCCAGGTAGTCACCTTAGCTATGCTTGCCCTGAATTCTGCTCCCTGCTGCTTGCTGGCTAGAAGATGGCATGGCTGAACCAGCAGGCTTGGATCCAGAGTTGGAAGCCACATGTTGAGAATGGTACCATTGACCTCTTGGTGCACAGCTGTACCTCTGGCTGGGTGGCTTACCCACATTTGGACTGTATTAAAGAGAGATAAACTTCTATTTATTTAAGCCACTGTATTTTGGGGTTACTTTCCTACTGGTTAATTCTCATTTTCATCTTTGATCCCCCCAAATCATACTAGTTCATAGTATCAAGTCAGAGAAAAAATATGACCAAGTCTTTTTTTCCTTTGTTTTCCAAAAGCTTAACTCCTTAGAACTTGGAAGATTTTTGGAGGAAGCAAAAATAACAGAAAGGGATTCTTTGGTAGAAAAAAAAAAATGTCTTGAAAAAGCAGCAGAAGAGTGAGTTTCTTTTTTTTTTTTTAAAGATTTTATTTATTTTATCTTTTCCCGCCAAAGCCCCAGTAGATAGTTGTATGTCACAGCTGCACATCCTTCTAGTTGCTGTATGTGGGACTCAGCCCCAGGATGGACGGAGAAGTGGTGCCTCGATGCGCAACCGGGATCCGAACCGGGGCCACCAGCATCACAGCGCGCGCACTTAACCACCAAGCCACAGGGCCGGCCCCAGAAGAGTGAGTTTCTTGATGTGCTCTCTGTACCCTCAGCCAAGACTAAGAAGGGTTTAAAGTCAGAGAAGGAGAGTTCTAGCAGCCAAGATCATGCATTAGGGCCTGGTTTCCTTGTAGCCCTCCAGGCAGGAAACAGGACCCCATAGCAGAAGAGGCAGATAGAACCGTATTCCCACAAGAAGATTTTGATGCCCAGAGAGTGGCCATGAGCGGTGGAGTCTGTTGGACTGGGAAGGACACTTCAGACTATGGAAATGGATGTTTCAGCAGATTCTTAAGTCAAACAATTACCCAGGGCCAGAGGCCCACGTCATCCTGCCCCAGTGCTTTGGTGATACCCACAAGCTTGAACTGGGCACTAGTCTGGGGGTGGAGGAGGAGGGGACACAGAGTATGGCAGATTATTTTTCCACAAGCCCAGAAGCGTGAGGGGGTCAGAGCTATAAATCAGGTGGAGTTATGGAAAAGAAAGAAAGTGATGATTTCGTTCACATTTGAATTGCTGGGCTGAGATTTTGACATTCTACACCTGGATAAAATGACTTAACAAATATAATATGCATTGCACAGTGTTCATTCCCTTTGCTCCTTATATTGATCATTCACTATATGCTGATCCTCTGCTAATGACCAAGATATGAAAGTGATTGAGACACATTCTCTGTTCCCTCCATTCCCCCATCCCCAGTGAAGGAGAGCAAAATGGGTACAAAGTTTTCTATAAAGCGTGTGGACTCAGAGAAGGAAAAAAACTACCTCTGCCTTGGAGAGTTGAAGACTTCAAATCAGAGTGATATTTGAACTAGACCTTGAAGCTGAAGTGTAACTAGAGGGGACAAAAGGAGACGAGTCATTCTCCACCCTGAGCACACACTTTTCAACCATCAATAGGTGATCGGTTGCCATGAGGATGGTTTTGAAGACCATCATCATTCAAGAAGCAGTGGGAACACAGTGATTGAAAACAACTTCAGAAAGAGCAAGATGGACAGACAGATGGTTAAATGGTGGCTGGTTTCCCACCACCTCTTACTCTCCTCTGAAAACGTGGCCTCATTTTTGCTTTAAAGATAAAATAAACATTCCGGGTGGGAAGTAAGGAAGGACAGACTCAAAGACCAAGACGGGGAAAGGGCCCGTTGATCAGGGAACAGTGAGCAGGTGTGGTATAGAGGAGCTGGGGCCAGATAAGGAAGGATGGAGAGACAGACTGGGGGCAGGTGTGAATCATTGGTCCATCCAAGGTACTGCATTGATTTTAGCCAATCGGTGCTGGCCATCTACAGTGTGAGGACATGATCTGTTAGTCACGCAGTATGTGTGGACAGGGAGTCCACCCAAGGCCAGCTCCATGTGCCACCCACTTGCTTATCTTTCCTCAGGATAAGCAGGCTCAGGTAATTCCCTTCACACCTGCATTTGGAAAGATCTCCAGCCTTGTGTGGACTGCACAGGAGTCAGGTTGAATAAATGATCATATGGGTTAATATGAAGTGCTCATTCATGTGGACTGGGAGACACAGGGCCAGAAACCACTGGAAATCCAGGCCAGTGGTGGA
Organism: Diceros bicornis minor; assembly: GCF_020826845.1. Classification (NCBI taxonomy): domain Eukaryota; kingdom Metazoa; phylum Chordata; class Mammalia; order Perissodactyla; family Rhinocerotidae; genus Diceros; species Diceros bicornis. The sequence goes on along the minus strand of NC_080772.1, from coordinate 9,158,597 downwards.
ATTCATGCAGTCTCGTGGTGCCTCCCTTTAACAACCTTTCCCATACAAAGGGAAGGAGAAGGGGAAAGACAACAAAGCATGGCTTTCCCCTCTTTCTCTTTAGCTTGCACCTGCCCCCCTTGGTTCCCACCTGTACCTGGGTAGTTATAAGCTGGTGTTTATGCTCCTCCACATGCCCCGACTCACCATGGCCTGCAAGGCCATGCTGGGCCTGTAGACTGGGAGCACTTGCACTTTACGATCAGTGCAAACCAGGTATGATGTCCACGCTGGCCAAGCAGACCCGGAGCGAGATGAGTTGGGATTTGAAATACCATCAGACAACCACAATTTTATGCCAAGAGGCCTGAGTCGGCTCATCACAGATCCAAACTCAATATGAAAAATCATAGCCCGAAGCTCAATTTGAGGCAATTTAATCAAAGGGAGTCAGTTATATAGGCCCAACAAGCCTTGCCAATTTGTAACTTGGCAACCAGCAGCCATGCACTGTTTTGACGGATTCTTTGTCCTCTGTCACCCAGGATCAGGCTGTGGATGAGTTTGCCTTCTTTTCCCTTTCTATTGCTGTGGCAGCATTTGGTGCCAAGGTTTGCCTTCAGGTTCTTATTTTAAAACATGGACAGTTTGTAGGTAAAGGAGAAAGGAGGTAGGGACGGTATTGTTGGAAAAAAAGTACATCTTATAAATGTACTTGCAAAGGATTCTATGACAAATAAAAACAAACTTATGTTCATTTAGTAAGTGTGGTCTTTTCACTTACTACTGTAATTAATAGCTAAAACTCATACACTGCTTACCACATACAAAGTACTGTTCTAAGCACTCTGTCTCCATTATCTGATACATTACAGCAACCCATGAGGCAGATACTCTTAGCATCTACTTTTTACAATCGAGGCAACCGTAGTGGGTTGAATAGTGACCTCCCCCAAATTCATGTTCACTGGGAACCTCAGAATGTAACCTTATTTGGAAATAGGGTCTTCGTAGATGTGATTAAAGTAAGGATTGAGATGAAAGCATACTGGATTAGGGTGGGCCCTAAATCCAATGACTAGTAACAATGTAAGGAGAGGACACACGGAGATACAGGGAAGAGGCCATGTGAATAAGAAGGTGAGATTGGAGCAATGCGTCTACAGGCCAAGGGTCACCAAGGACCGCTGGTCCCCAGCAGAAACTAGGAGAGAGGCATGGAACAGATTCTTCTTCAGAGCCTCCAGAAGGAACCAAACCAATCCTGCCAACACCTTGATTTCAGACTTCTGGCCACCTGAACTGTGAGAGAATAAATTTCTGTTGCTTGAAGCCACCCAGTTTGTATAATTTGTTATGGTAGCCACAGGAAACTGACATAGCAGCTGAGGCCCTTGCCCAAGGACACACAGGTGGGAAGTACAGGGCCAAATAGTCTGGATGCAGAGTCTGCTCCTGATCACTCTGCTGTGCTGTCTCCACAGCAAAGGGTCTGTGGATGTCCCGAGAGATATCCCTGGAGCCATCATACCTGGTTTTCGCTGTGTCTTTAATGAATCTGATTATTATATTCTTGGTGATATGCCTTTCAATATCCCCATTTGCTACAATATTCCTGTGTTTGCTTCAGTGGCTGCCAGATTACAATGCCTGTTAAAATAAATATGCTTCAATTACCTTAAAATCACTCAACATTGCCAGTGTTCCTACTGATATAAAACTACTGGAGTGATACAAATTTTAACAAGAGTTTGGATTTGGAAGTAATAAGATTTTGTGATATGTGTAATGTGGGGTGATTTCAGCAGTCTGGTTCAGACTGCAAACATTTGAGTTCAGAGGCAGTCTTCAGACTCAGCCCCCAAAGGTATTGAATTTGGAGTGACCTAAAGATCCCTGTCTCTTTTGTTTTGATTAACAATTTCAGTTCAAAATTCATGTTTGTTTAGAATGAAAAGTATTTTCAAGTAGCTATAAATGGACAAAGATGAAAAACAAAGTATTTTTCCAAAAATCTGACTTTGCATTGCTTGAAATACAGTAAGAACATTTTTTTTTTTTTTTGAGGCTAATATCCAAATCTATAGGTTGGGTACAAGCCTAACAGCATTTTCAGGTCTGAGGAGCTCCAGGCTGTTAAAATTACACCAGTGTGAAATTGAAAGCCGCATCTATGTAGGTAATGAAGGCTTCTCCACTCATGGTCCATGGGAATTACACTTCGCTAACATTTTTCTTGACCACAGTTTCCTAAATTCTGTGTGATATTAATTCGGACTTCAGGGGCTCGATAATGGCATTGACTCTGGTACTCACTCATAAGCTCCTTCTGGCTCTGACCCACATTTTCTGGGTTTCCCATTTAGGACAATTTTTCTTAGGTAATTTTTGTCTTTCCTCGCTAAGTCCATGATGTAATAATCACAATCTCTGAAATACTATCTTTTGTTTCTGCATTTTTTTCATAGTTTCAATTATTCAGAGTGTTTGCAACAAGTATACTCTTGTTGCATTTTCTTAAGCTAGTATTAAAGGACGATGTTTCAGTGGGGTTAAGGAGACAAAGGGCTAAAGCAAATGTGGGAGAAGCTTGTTAAAATGCGTTAGACTTCACCATTTTGCAGGTTTCTCTTAAAGTCACATTTTAGGCATTTTCACATTTTGGGGGCATTTTTCTCCTATAAATAAGCTCTCTGAATGGGAAATCAGGTCCACTTCACTATGGCAGGTGCCATGGTTCTTAGCCATGTAATTAGATGTGCTCTGCATGTTTGGCATGCCCATACCTTCTCAAAGAATCTACTGCCTTCTAGAGCTTGTGGAGGAAGTGCAGGCATGAGCGCAGCTGATTGGACCAAGTGCTATTCCTGACCTGAAAGGGAGCTACCCACAGTCTGGCCAGTAACTTTGGCCTGGTGAAAAAAGGGTGGGCTGATCAGATTCTCCTACGGGGAATTTGGAATGGGATAAGAGACTGAGTGAGTTAGCAGCAGGACAGAAACCAGTAGACATGAAGGAATATAGATGAATTTCATTCATAGTGGAACTGGAGTGAAACTCCTTGAACTATTGCTTCTGAGATCAAGGAACACGCTCTACTTCCTGCCCTTTCTGAGGCCAGGTCAGTGAGACATCTCTGTGTCCTTGTAATGAATTTCTCTTTACAACTGAGTGACTTTAATTTACAATCAACTGCCTGGATCAAAACACAGAGTGAAAAGTGACCCATGAACAGAACTTTCCCCAAACCAGTCTGCCCAGCCCTCCGTATACCCACTTCGTCTCTCACAAATGCACCGTCCCTCCTTCCTGTCCATGCCCCACTCATAGTGGGCAGAAAAGACACAGATGGACACAGCCTGAAAAGGATGCAGGCACCAAAAGGGCTGAGAGCGACAAAGGATCACACAGATCCAGGAGGCAGAGAGTGAGAGAGATTAAGATGTACAAAGCAGAGAGAACTAGGCCCGTGAGGTGCACCAGGCCATGGAGGGCTCATGGACACACACACTGGTTGATCTCCGTAGGGCTAATTTTATGCGCCAACAGTTGCCCAGATTAAACATGATTTCTGGGTGTGATTGTGAGGGTGTTTCAGATGAGGTCAGCATTTGAATCAGTGGACTCAGTCAAGTGTTTTGCCTTCCCCAGTGTGTGTGGGCATCATCCTATCTGTTGAGGGCCTGAATAGAACACAAAGGTGGAGGAAGGGTGAATTTGCCCCTTTTTGCTTCCTGCCTACCTACCTGAGCTGGGACATCAGTCTTCTCCTGCTCTTGCACTGGGATTTCCACCCTTAGCTCCCTGGACTCAGGGGAGGTCTTTGGACTGGGACTGGAGCTACACCACCAGCTCTCCTGGGCCTCCAGCTTGCAGACAGCAGAGCCTGGGACTTCTCAGCCTCCACAATTGCAGGAGCCAATTCCTCATAAGAAATCTCTTCCTGTATATCTTATTGGTTCTGCTTCTCTTGAGAACCCTGATAATACAATCCCTTGTCTCCTCGTTGGAAATGCCCACAAATGAGATGGGAGAGAATAGAGGAGAAAACAAATGCTCTCTTAAGAATACAGAATTTTTGATACATTGTTATTACTGTTATTTTTAATTAGCTCATGAGTCCTTTTTAAAGTATAGGTTTTGCATACAACAAAATCCTATTACGGGAAAAATTCAGGCTTCTACATGATTCTCTGTATGTTCATAAAAATGAAAAAGTTTGGTCATTCGTCTGATGTTTCCATACAAGCCCCTTGTATACCAAACATACAGGAGACTGACCACAGTTTTCATTTTGATGTCTTGGGGATGAAGTGTCAAAGTGATTGTGGAGTGTGGTTCAGCTTTATGTGCTTTCCAAGCCATCTGCAGGATACTGAGAGAAGCACCGTTTTCAGGCTGTGAACACATAGCCTACTCCACATTCCAAACCATGGCTGGCAGCTGGGTGCTAATGGGCTCTTCCCAGCAGTACACCAGCTGATGGCCTCTTCCTGGCACTTGGTCAAGCATCACTAATGACCAGCAAGTTGCCTGCCCACACCAAAAGTGAGAGTGCCACTTTCCTATTTGAAGAGAGCCATCCAGACTTCCCTCCCCTTGGCCACAAGAGCCAGGGGATTGGATGTGCAGCATAATAGGAAATGATTTCTGAGAGTCAAGATGCCATCCGTGGTCTGGAATGACAAGCTTGAGAAGGGATTCAATTTTGAACCAACAATGCCTTGTCAGGGAGACATAAAACTGGAAAGGACAAAATGTCTTTCTTTTATGAGCCCATCCATCAGTTTGATAATGATGTCAATATCAAAGAAGTATTTGTGAAACCCTCAGTTACACTAAATGGATCTGAAATGATAACTGGCCCTCAGGGCTGGAAATCCATACATGAATATATTGTAGTTAAATATCTCAAGCTCTCTGAGTTTGCTGCTCCTCACGTACACAGGGTGGTAGGGAATCTTTCAAATTAGATCAGTTGAGATGGAATTTGTAGGATTGATAAGTATTTCTGCTCTACAGGTGGGGTTCCTACTGTAGACCCTGTGTCCATGTTCTTCCCCACTCAATCTTTCAGTCAGCTCTTCCCGGATAGCCCTGAAAGTCTACAAAACAGACTCATGAGATCACATCCACCTGCCAAGATTAGCGATCACAAGCCTTATAATTCCTTTGCCAAAAAATATGAATTGGTCTGATTGATTGATCGCCCCCTCCTTTTTGTCTTGGCTACCTCAATTTGAACTCTGCCTGTGTCAGAGTGGGAAGGATAGGGCGGGGTGAAGTAAACAAAGCAAAATCAAAGGGATTAAAAATGACAATGTAAATTAAATCAGTGGTTTCTTCATAGTTAAATGACATGGAAGGGTAGATATTCTCTTATGATTAGCAATGATGGCTTTATTTCCCTTCCCCTCACACTAAAATGATGTATGAAATGAGTATTTTCATCATCCTGTCCCACTTCACTCATGATGTTCTCTGCTTTCCCAATTTACAGAAGTCAAGCTAACCAGGTGTGAATAAAGAACGGTTTCAATTTAATACTTTGATTTATTCTTCATCCTCTAATGGGAAAATCCTTGCCTATAATCGTCAGTATTTTAATTTGAGTTTCTGTAACAGAAAACCAGATTTAGATGAATATAGCTATCACCCTTAATTAGGTAAATCAATCAATCAACAATATAGACTTTAGGACTGGGAGAAACCTCATTATCATCAATTTCAAAGCCTTCATTTTAAAGAGGAAGAAACTGAGGCCTAAAGAGTTCAGGCAGCATGTCACACGCCTCTTAAGTAAAATCACAGAGCTCAGACGTCATCAGCTGGGCAGCTGCCGGTGAGAGGAGAGACAGACACAGAACGGACTGTGAGTGCTGCTGGGGGCTCGGTGGGGCTGGACAGCGCGTGCTGCTGCAGGGACGCTGCCACCAGTCCAAGGAACAAGGAGACAAAGGTGAATGATGGTTTGAGTTTTTCATAAAAGTACTGTTTCTAATTTTAAAGGTTGTCTTCTATTCTGAATTTGTCATTCCTACTTTTTAGGATTAAAATGTCTTTCCGTAAATGTAATAATAGCTACCACAGACAGCAATTTTGAAAATGTCTTTACTAGGAGAAAAAAGAAGAGATTTCCCTCCTTAATTTTTTTCTAGTTTTGATTTTTTTTCTAATTGCTTTATTTACTGCTCTATCATATCTAAAATTCTGGGAAACCACTGCCTTAAGCCATAATGAGTCACTGGAGATTTTTAAATCAGAGAGTAACATGAACAGAGAAGTAATTTGGGAAAATTAATTGTTCTTCAGTGAATAGTATCAACTTTAGTGGGAAGAAAATGAAGTCAGAAAGCCTGCTTAGAAAATAATTGCAACACCATCAGCATAGAGTGAGAGGAATGAGCTAGCAAGGGGGCAGCAAAGGCTGAAACAAAGGGAACAGGCAAAGGAGAGGCAAGAGGCAAAGACGACTATAAGATTTCAAGCCCAGGTACCCAAAAGGATGATTTATGTATTTACCAGGAAAACTGGAGAACTTAGGGGGAAAAAAACCTGGTTAATTTGGCAATAGCTATATTTGGTTTAAGGATATGGTAAATGCATAATGGAGAATGTCCAATTAGAATTCGGCAATGCAGGACTAAGATTCTGTAGGGAGGCCAAGGGAATCCTATGGGAAACCCACAAATACGTAGCAGCCACAAGAATAGAGAGAATAGAGACACACAGAGGACCAAGGGCGGGAGAAGGTAATACATCTTTTACAGAAGGGAAGGATACACGGATGGTGATGGAGACAGAGAAGATCAGCCTGAGAGAGAGAAGAAAGCCAGGAAGAAAAGGAGAGTTTTAATATGAAAGAAACAGTGTTCAATTCCTTCCTCCTTTCCTTCCTTCCTTCCATCCTTCTTTCCTTCCTTCTTTTCATCCATCTATCGATCCATCTATCCACTCATCCATCCATCCCTCATCCATTTATTTATTGAGCACTTGCTGTGTTCCAGACACTGAACTTGTCTCTGAATAAGTCAAGGGTATGGGGGAGGCTGAAACAACTAAAGGAAACTATCAGGTTCTAAGGAAGGGTGGAGTACACAGTGGAGGATGTGCCTTACCTCCATCAGCTCAGTGCCTTCCAGATCCTTCTTTTCTTTACTCTGCTCTTTTGCTCACAACTTCTGGTCCTGCCCAGAAGCCTTGGTTAGAGCTGAGCTGAAATCAACAAAATGTGGACAGCAAATGCCATCAACCCTTTCAGAGTGTAGGTCAGGTATCCTTCGCTGCCTACATTACAGGCAGAATAAATTTAAGCAAGGACCATTAGGCTCCTTATCCAGGGCAGATAGGCTCGGTTTGGGAACCCGGCCATGGGTGTCTGATAGCACGTTTCCAGCTGGGGACAGCAGCTGCTGCTCTGCTCCTTTACAAAGCTTTTATTCAGCTCTTTAGAAAGAAAAATGCTTTAATGGCAAGATATAGAAATTTCTGACAGAAGTGAAGTGATTCTTCTTTAACCAAACATCAGTCAAATGGAAGGGAGCCCCATGATCAGGGTTGTTTAGAAACAACCTTTTCTTTTAATAAATTCCTGAATCCAGAATCACATTTTAGAGACAGAAATAGAAATGTGTGTATGTGTGTGTATACATATATATATGCACATATATACATATATTATATATGCATATTCATACATATGCACATATATACATATATTATATATGCATATTCATATATATATACATACTTGCATTCATACACTTCAACAAATATTTAATGAAACACACAAAATGGAAACAAATAAAATAGTTACAACTACGGTAAGCTATGAAGAATATAGATATGGTGCTACTACACAAGGAATAGCAGGAGGGGGGCTACATTAAGTTAGAGCCTATCTCCTCATTTTGAGACTAGGGTGAAGGCCTTATTAAACTGTTTAAGTTGTTAAATGTTTTAAGTGATTTCTTCAATTAAATTGTAAACAATAACATTACATTGATTTTTTTTTTTCGTTTGTGTAGATTTTACTATTGGATTTAATGATTCCATTTATATTTCACACATGTGCCCAAGGCTTCTGAGAAATGAGAGCCCTGGTAAGAAATCAAACAAATAATGCATAATAAATACAAATGATTTTATGTTAAAATTTGACTTTTCTTAAAAGTTACCATTTCCTGTAGGTTCACCCTCTTTGGATGAAGAGTATTTATTTTTTTTCAGTGGTTCTTTTTGATATCTAATATGTAGAGCAAACCGTACTTAATGACTGTGTTGTAAAATTTGATATATTCAAAGATAGGTATGCCTTCTGTCTCCTATCTTTGACTATCTCGGATCCCACGTGACTGGCATGCTAAAAACAGTCATGGCATTATGTGGCGTACACAGAACCAGAGCAAGTCCTGAAGATAAAGATGGGTCTGAGCTGCACATTCCTGTTCATGCGATTGGACATGGAGGAGGCCCTGGGCTGCACTAAATCGCATCCCGGAGCCCTGTGCCGGGGGCTGCTCTTTCACAGTCCCCCTGGCCTGCCACCCTCTATTCCTCCCATCTGTCTCCTCAGGGTTCTCAAGCTGTTTGTGCAGAAGTACCACCAAAATGTCCCACTGTAACCGTGAGTCAGCAGCTCAGCCAGAGCCCTTTCAAGGCTTATTGGTTCAGGCAACTAATTTTGTTTCCCCATTTTAAGGAAGAGGCATTGATTATCCTTGATCAACATGCACCCCTGTGTTCATTGCAGCGTTATTCACAATAGCCAAGACTTGGAAGCAACCTAAGTGCCCATCAAGGGACGAATGGATAAAGAAGATGTGGTATATATACACAATGGACTACTACTCAGCCATAAGAAACGATGAAATCCAGCCATTTGTGACAACATGGATGGATATTGAGGGTATTATGCAAAGTGAAATAGGTCAGAGGGAGAAGGTCAAATATCGTATGATCTCCTTCATTAAGTAGTAGATAATAACAACAATAAACACACACATAGAGACAGAAATTGGATTGGTGGTTACCAGAGGGGAAGGGGAGAGGGAGGAGGGCAAAAGGGATAATTCGGCACATGTGTGTGGTGATGGGTTGTATTTAGTATTTGGGTACATTGGGAACATGATGTAATCTATGCAGAAATAGAAGTATAATGACGTACACCTGAAATTTATACAATGTTATAAACCAATGTTACTGCAATAAACAAAAAATTTAAAAAAAAAAGTGGAGAGAATGTGGGTTTGGACCCTGACAGACCTGGTTGGGGCACTGACTCTGAGACCTCAGGCTGGATGAAGAGGCTTATTTTATTCATCTGAGAAAGGAATGACGACTCTTACCATGCAGTGTCATCGTGAGGTGAAGTGAGCAGATGGAGGCAACACTCTCAGTGCTGGGCCTACCTTGGCCCCTCAATAGTTATTTAATGAATGAAATCATGGTTTGGACATTGCATATGTTGAATAAGTGAAAATTCTCAAGCATTTGTGCATAGTGTAGTGAGACCATCACATCATTAATGTATAAGAATAATAATAATAATGTCAGTAACTATTTGAGGCCTATCCAATGGCAGAGTTGCTCATGGTCTAGGGAAGGACATAGATGAGAAAACAGACAGTCGTGATGCACGTGATAAACGTCATGAGAAGGTTATGCATAGGGCACCCTGGCAGAAAGTGGAGGGCTCCTGCTACACCCTGGAGGGCGGATGGTGTTGGGGTGTTCCTCAAGGGCTTCCTGAATGAGCTGATTCCCAAGTATGCAAAGATAAGTAAGAGTGGGCCAGGTATACAGGGTGCATTTTATGGAGCAGCCAGATAGGAGGGGCAAGGCAATAAAAAGCCTCACATGTCTTGCTCATGTTCTTGACTTTCATCTTGAAGGTGATGGGGAGGCAGTAAAGGATTCTAAGTTACAGGATGATATAATCAAATTCACATTTTAGAAGGATCACTCTGTCAGCAGCAGGATTCTTCTAACAAGATGCACTGAAAGGAAGGTGGGAGGGTAAGATCTGTTAGAGGGCGATTTTAGCAGTGTAGTCAAGAATGATGAGGGCCTGAACAAATGTAGTGACAGTGGGGATGGAGAGAAAGGTAGTGTTTCAAGCTATTTAGGAAGTAAGACAGGTCACACTGGATGATTCACTGGACATCAGGGGTCCTAAAGAAGAGGAAGGAATCTAGGAGGGATCTTCTTTTATTTTTTTGTGAGGAAGACTGGTTCTGAGCTAACATCCATTGCCAATGCTCCTCTTTTTGCTGAAGAAGTTTAGCCCTGAGCTAACGTCTGTTCTCATCTTCCTCTATTTTGTACATGGGATACCGCCACAGCATGGCTTGATGAGTCGTGTGTAGGTTTGCACCTTGGATCTGAACCTGCGAACCCCAGGCTGCTGAAGCAGAGCACGTGAACTTAACCACTACACCACTGGGCCAGCCCTTAGAAGGAATCTTTTAAAAGTGAGTTGGGAAGACATTTTTCACTCAAGGATGCATCCCTCCTTCTCTACCTCCCGCACTGCTGCCATTCTTCTTGACATTCAGAGTCAAAAAATTTCATTCTGTGAGTAGACAATCATTTCATAGGTCACAGCCTACATGAAAGCCCTCCTTTATCATTCTTTTCATTTCACACCTAAGAAAATTTCTCCTTCAGTCTAATTTATATGCTCAGTTACCCTACTGGGTGTGTGTTTTCTCTCTTCCATGAATTAATGCAAAATTCCTGTAGATCTGAGAAAAAATTTATACTCTTGCCTTAATTTTGAAATTCCTTAAACCACATTTCCTGCTTTTCCTGTCTCCTTTCATGAATCCTTAAATAAATTATATTTTGCTAATCTTTGCATGTAAAGATGTTATTGACTTACCTTCAACAGGTTATGTTGAGGTTCTTGGTTGTATTTTGAAGGACTTTAAAAAATATTGCTTCATTGGTTATTTTGGCCAGGCATCCAAATAGACCATGGTCACTGCGGGTAGCCATGGTAGAGGGCAGAGTTATCTGGTTCATATGGAGACAAGGTCCTAAGACTTTGGCCATCTCCACTCTGGCCAATTCTGGCCACTAAGTGCTTTCTGTATTGCTTCACCTCTTACAAAACAAAATAACTTCCTTACTTTAAAAAAGCAAATAAACTAAAACACTTGAGACATTATAACAACACATTTGATGTGGACTGTCTTGTTTCACTTGCTAGCTGGTGCCTGCTTCTAATATTCTCTAGAAAACAACGATGATTGTCAACACCATACAGTGCAATGCCATTTATTCAAAACAACCTGTCACAGCATGGGAATGGGTTTGATGTGCATATGTCATGGGGACATTTGCTAAGAGTGTGATGGTTTCATGCACAGTTCAGCCTTTGGCTCAGGAAGAATATGACTAAACTGAAAACATAAGTATAGGAGCTATCATTGTGGGTCACTGCTAAACCTGCCATCTGTCTCCATAGGAAGAGAATGGTCCATAGACCATTCCAGGTGCAGATTATCATTAGCATGACCACTTGTCACAGAGCACCATCATAGGGTCAATGACAGCAATGATCCTATTACACAGCCCATTTAGGCTGTAGGAAATGCGAAAAGGTTAACAGGCAAAGAACACCATAAAGTTCATTATACAATCTATGCCACCTAAAGTGCAATTTCTAAATATTATAATTGTGCTATACAATACATATGCTTGTATGTAAATAATTAACTTGCAGAATTAGTCATTATCTTCTAAAAAATGTAAATTGTGAATTGAAACATTATACCTCACCAAAATCAAAAATAGCCAAATGAGGAAGCGAAAGAGTCATTCAAGCTTGTGAAATCTGGAATATGCACAGTCACACAGCGTGACTTGATGTTGCATGAATCCTAAATGAGACAGATGCACTCACTTGAGTAGATTAAGGGAAGCATGGAGAAAGCTCCACAATGAGGGTGGAGGGTACACTAAGTTTTACACCATGTTTTATTCTAAATATTTATAATGTACTAAGTTTTAAAATTATTTTATTTAGTTCACATGTGATACCTTATACAAAAACCAGGATGTGTATTGCTCCTAATATCATAAATGACAGTTCATCAATATCAGAAAACACCCAATTTTTATTATTTTAAAAAATGAGTTTATAGCCCCTCAGTGCTTCTGAAATCATATACTGCAGTAAATGCCATTACTTGAAACCAATGTTTCTATAGAATGAGAAATGCCATAAAGCAACATTTAGAAAATCTCATCTAGTCTTTTCCAAAATGTTTACCAGAGAATAATAAACCTTTATGATTTTCTGTAGGAAAAAAAAAAAAGTGTGGTTAAATAAGTTTAGGAAGTGCAACATATACTACAGCTCACCTCGGTGACTCTCAAGTGCACTTGAGAAAAGAAACTTGCATGTTTGTTTAACCCAGCACTCTCCTAGTCCATTCTCTTTCTCTAGTACTGAACATTACATTTTCATGAAACTAGAGCTCCTTCTAGCATATCTTGGGAAATGTTATTTTAAAAGGATTTTATTGCCCAAATCAATTGTGGAGTGTCAAGAATAATTACATGACACAATTGAGAGTGAACAAAATCGTATGACATAATTGTTGAGCCTGTTCCGTAAAATACACAGAAGACAAATATCTTTCCTTTTAATTTTCTAACCCAATTTACCAGTTCGCAAATTCCAGAACTGACACTATGAAACTTTTATATATTTTCACGTAGAAAGGTAAACTTACTTTTTAGACACAAATACGATTATCCATATTCTTTATATGAGGATTATCCATATTCTTTATTCTAAGGTTTGCTAAATTGGACTCAGTTAATGGGAACTAATTTTAGAAGGTAAGAAATTTAACACTTCTGGAGGTGTGAGGACTATTGCAAAATGAAAGGAAATAGGATACTCAGTACTTAAGAGAACAAAAGAATAAAATTCTTAGAGAAGGGAGGTAAAAATGAAGAGGGAGAGAGAGGAGGGAAGAGAAAATTTCAAAGAGCAGATAAATGAATTTATACAAATTTTAGTGAAGCAATGTTCTTTCCATTTCACTCAATATAATGTAAGTTTAAATAATCTTTTTTTCTGCAAGTTTAGTCATTTCTTTTACAGTTCTCTCTCTCTCCTTTGATTTCTTTCCTTTTCTATGGCAGACATTTATAGCTTGTACAGGAGTAAAGAGAATTTCGGCGGAAGATCAAGCAACTTAACTTTACCATGTCCCACACGAACCATCTCTCCTTGCGTTGCAAACTGTTACCCTCCAGTGAAAGGTGACAATAAACGTCCAAGGGCCAACGAAATCTAGCCATCACTCTGAAGTCTTTCTGTCCTTTATCCCTGTATTAAATCAACTAACAACTCAAGCAACTCAAGGAGGTTGGAGTGGAGGCAAACAACTACAGTTTTCATTCTAACTACTCTAAAGAATTTAGAGGAATTTCAACTACTCTCTAGAAATTCACTGGAAGAATATTAGCTACTTTCTAGAAATGCAGAATAAAAGAAATGCCATCATTTACTTTACATTTTTTGATACAAACCTATATTATATCACTTCCTAAATGTGTCAAATGTCTTGACTTCCATTAGGATTGTAAACTGCTGGAGGGGGGTACTGTGCCTCATTTTTATCTTAGAAATTTCCACAGTGCCTCATTTATTACTGAACACAAAATGGCATTTTAAATACTTTTTGGATAAATGGATTAATAATAATACTAATAAAAAGTAGAGTACAACAGAAGTACTCCGTAGGAGACCTATTAGTCTATGTGGATTTAGAGAAGTGAAGGGTTTGTAAGATTAAGAAACACTATCTATCTCAGTTACTTAGCCAACATCGCACCCTGGCTGTCACTGTTAATTCTTGCAAGAACAGTAGTCATAAAAGCATGTGCATAGTGGACATCCATTGGTTTTGTTTATCCAATCTTACCTGTGGTAACAGCATCAGCGTTTTTCTTTGAGTAACTAAGTATGCCTTCTCATTGCATTCAGTCTCGCTGTCAGTAAGGTGCTCTATGCTTTTTGGTCAAGAGTGGTTCATAAGATACAAGTTCAGTCCGATGCTCTTTTCTTCGAATTTAACATTGAGTGGAGATGATTTAACCTCACGATGTTGCCCTAAGAGACAGTCCTCTATATCCACTACTTGGATCCCTGAAGCTGCCTGGCTCCTCCCATTCTATGGCATAAATGACCTTATATTCCTCACACACACAAAATGTCCCTTCCTTTAAAAAAAAAAATAGCCAGAATCCGGTAAATGAAATTGACAGGGAATCATAATGCCCTCAAGAACCAGACTTCCTTATATATACATATGTAGTGAGGGTTTCAGTCATTAATTCAATAATTCAACCAAGGCATGCCAGGGACTTTGTTCTGAGGATAGAATGGGACAAGACAAAGTTCAGCTTGTGGATCTTTCATTTAAGGAGGCAGAAATAAGGACTTAAATAAATGAATAAAATACTTACGGATTGCTATTAATGTTATGAAGGGAATTAATAAAGTTCTGTGACAGGTAATGTTGATCTACTTTAGATTCAGTGATCAGAGAAGGCTTTGTGAGGCGGATGAAAGTGCCCTCACTAAAAAGACTGAGTCAAGTCATGGCAGAATGTCAATAGCTTTATATGAATAAGGTCTTAATACAGTATTTTTCAAACTGTGGGCTGCGACCTATTCATGGGTTAAAAAATCAATTTAGTGGGTTGTGGCCATTATTTTTAAAATATGGAATGGAATGGAGTAGAAAATATTAGAAAGCATTGTACATAGTAAAGATGAGTGTTTAATGAAACTTTTGTTTCTATGGGTCATGATTCAAAAGTTTGAAAAATGTGATCTAAAAACAACTTCCAAGAAGACAATGATTACACATGCTACAACTAACAGTACTAGCACAAAATTAACTAGGATAGGTAATCCTGTCCCCATAAGATCCTCTGGAGAAGGGGCTGTAAGATAGTGAAGAAGACTAATGGAGGAACTATGACACTAGAGTGCTCGAGGAGTGCATGCTTCTCGCTGCTCCTCACCTCACTCCATTTGGGGAGGCTGGTAAGGAGAGTTACGGCTGGTGGGAGAAGAAACTTCTCGAGCTCAGTTGAAGAATGTGAATGATGACAGAAAGAGGGTCACCAAGAAGTAGCGTGAGCGCCACAAAGATAAAAAAGCAATTTCTCTAAAGAAATATAAACCTTGAGATGATGCCCATCTTGGCTTTGCTGACCATGAGGGCAGCAAACCAGGGCCTTCAGGGTGTGGGGCAGAGAAACTACCACACACTATTTGCCAGGAGACTGGGAACGGATGCTAAGGAGAGCAAATGAACCTTGCTTGGACCTTGCAGGACAAAAGGAGATAGTCTCATTGGCTTTCTCAGAGCCAGAGACTGTCATAACTGTCATTTTATCCCTTTTTATTTTATCATCCCTGTATGCAAGTTAGGTTGACAAAACTCACCTGTGACCCAGGTTGATAAAACACACTGTCTGCTTATCTGCTATAATTTTTTAGGTATTTTATCCATGGGTTGGCAGGCAAGGAAAACAAGAAAACACTTGGAAGACTCCAACCAACAGGGCTGGGCTCCATACTGGTTGGCCACCCTTGCAAATCCTAGTGTTCAAAGCCCAATTCAAATCTAATCTTGCCTGGCAAGGACACCCAAAACACCTGAGCCAATGATGGTTTAGGAGGAATAATAGGTACATCTTGGAGGAGGTGATAATTGAAGGTGGTTTGTAGGTAAGGAGAGGTCTGTCCACATTGGACCATTAGTAGCAATAGTATCTACCATTAATGTAGAATGTACTATAGGCAAGGCACTATATTAAGTACTTTACATTTAATCCTCGTAACAGTCTTATAAGTTAATATCCTCATTTTAAAGATTATGATTAAAGATTAAAATTGAGATTAAGTAACTAGCTCAGGATCAACTAGTTAGTAAGTGATAAAGCTAGAACCAGATACTGGGAGTAGAGGATAGAGGTCTCAGCCCCTGGGGAAAAAAGAGATGGCAAGACCTAGAAGACAGCAAGAGCCCCAACCAAACTGACTGGGTTTTAGGAGCGAAAATTGAGGAGTTTAGTGGAAGACTCTGGTGTGGGGCCATGTTGGCCCATGGAGCCCTTCCCAGTCACACCAGGACCTTCCTCACCTCCCCAAGAGCCGGGCTTGATGGGAATTGGCTCAGAAACTGTAGGTGTCAGTACATGAAGCTAGCTGGTGCTGGAGCAGCAGACACTGCTATATCCTTTAGAGCATTTTTTAAAAATTTGTTTTCTAGTCCAAAAAAAGTAAATATTTATGACCACTGTCACAGCATTGCAGTATTTGTATAGGATATTTAACGTCCAAGAAGACTTACGTGCTTCCTTTCCCTTGTGGCATGTAACTGAACATTTTCAGAGTCTTTGCCTTTGCCACACTTAACCACTAGTTTATTTTATTCATTTGATTATGTAAGCCAAGATTTAAAACCTGTAGTTTTCAATGCTATTGTAAAGTTTTGATCTAGCAAATTAAGGACTGAGTCATCTGGAAGAAAAGATAGATGTCAAATTAGAAGTATATACTCCAAAAATTTTCTACGACTTCCTATTTAAGCAATGGATTTGCTATGGGCACAAACTCCAGCATTTTATGAGAAAACATGCTTCCACTTATTTTTTGAGAATTCTTAATTTTAGCAATACCTATTTGTTGCTTGATGTTAACTTTAAGATTCTAGCTTCTATAATTATCAGGAACCTTACAGGAACCTACTTTAAAGAGTTGCTATAAGATTGCAATGAGGTAATAAATCAATTTATTAGGCCCTTCTTTCATGAAACATGTACGAAGTGCCAGTCATGTGCTGGCCGTGGGGCCATGTGAGGAGATTATAAGAAGAAAATGTGGTCCCAGCTTGTGAGAGCTCGTGATCTTGTTGGGACCTAAGGTAAACGCATGTAAAAAAACATGCATAGGAGAAGCAAAAAAGAACTTTCAATTCTTCTCTTTCCTTAAAGCTCCCATAAGCAGAATATATATAGAAAGTTTAACTTTATTTCTATGCCCTTGTCACCAAAGCAAAGGAACTAGTGAAGGTTATAAGAAAGCAAAAGTTTATGGAAAAGCTTACAAACCTATAAGCCTCAGGTTTGGTTTAAAAGTATTTATTCCAGTGGGAAACAATACTTTGTTGGTTGGCTCTGAGAAGAGGATGGGGGAAGTTGTTGTTTTGCAAGGCCTGGAGTCCAGGTATTTTCCTGATTTATCAGAAATCGACTGAGGAGAGAATATCATTCATCATTCAGAGACACACACATCCTTTTCAGAGCCCAGCCAAAATAACTGTGATATTTTAGTTTTTGGAGCCCCTTGGTAAGCAGATCAATGTTGAGAAAGCTTGAACACACTGAAAACCACTAAGACCCACTTCCACCACTCCACCTCAGCCTGCATGCTCACTGCAGAGCACAGTAACATAGGAGCTGGGTAATCCTAGCCACCAGGGAGCCTTTGCCAAGAATGAATTGCTACTCTCAGCATGAACTGCAAACATCCAGACTGAAGTGGGAAGAGCCGATTCTGAATGGGAAAGGAACCAAGATCCATGGCAAGACCATGAATGAATCAGCTATCACTGACTAGTTAAGGGCCCAGCAAACAACAATGCTTTTAACGGGTACCTTAGACATGACTGCCATTTCCCGTAATTACTCAGAGATGATGGGAACCCAGCACCTGATTGCTTGGGGAATGGCTTACAGAAGTCCAAGCTATGGCAAGGGATACAGGACTCTCCTGCTTTGCAGGGTTCATGCCAGAATAAAGGCCCCTGTCTAAAGAAAAAAAAAGACAGCTTCTAGAATTTGGTGTGAGGTGGATCTCACGGTTTTTAAGATATTAAACTTTCTGAACTGGAGGTGTTTGGAATGCCTGCTCTCATATGTGTGTCAGATGTGGGAACAATTCCTGCAGAACACTAACGGCACCTCAATAAACCAAGTCATGATTCTGAGCAGATGAGAGGGATGCTCCTTTTTGCAGAAATGTAACAACATCTCAAAAATTGTGGAATCATTATCTATTGTTTGTTCAGATTTATACCTACTTCAAAGAATATGATAACTTGCTATAAAGGTGCCTTGTGACTAAAATATTTTACAAGAAGTTTTATATCACAAAGAAAAATAAGATCTCTGGACACACAAAGGTTGGAACTATTTTAAAATTAGGTTTCAAAGAGATGTAAAATATTCCTATTCTTATAACTTAAAAGGGATTAGTTACAATGATTTTGATACTAGTTTTTACCCTTTAAATTTAATTCTAGTGGTGATTTTTGTTTATTTTTATCACTCAAAATCTATGCAGAACAAATGAGACAGTGTTTCAGTCTCTTCTGGTATGTGGATAACTCTCACTTAAATTTTAGGTCATCTTCCTTCATACTACGTTTCATAAAGAGTTTAATTTCTTGATAAAAGCAAATTGAAAGGTCACCTCATCCTAGGGAAAATGTCCCTTGGTTTTAAAGGATAATAACCACCTATCACATGACTAATTGAATCATTTGTTAGAAAAATGGGCTTTCATAACACAGATGTGAATTCAAAATTTAGCTTTACCATTTTAGAGCTGTGTGAGTTTCTGCAGATAATTGTACTTCCTTGGCTTTAGTGTTCTTATCGTTAGAGTAAGTAAGGTAATATGCAGCTTACTGGTTCTTGTGAGGAATAAATGAGAATATTTGTTGAGTGCGGACCCACAGTCCCCTTTCTCCAACTTCTATTACATTTTGAGAGAAAGCTTTAAAAACATCTAGTGAAAAATGAAGGGAGAGAGTCATGTGGAAGAGTTAGAAAAGATCATCTATTATGATTTTCGCTTGTTTTCGTCATTCTAGTACTGAATAGAACAGAGTCTTCCTGTGTGTTTATCTCTGCTCCCATTACTTCCCCCGACCAGAGGTAACTACTTTCCTAAAGTGTGTGTTTATGATTTCACTGTCTTCTGCAAAACAGTCTTCTAAAACTATATTACTTATATTTATATCTATATGTATGTGTGTATATATGCATGTGTCTATCTTTCTATGTAATCTATCTATAATACTACCTGGTTTTGCCCTGTGAACTTTTGATCTCTATAAAAAAACGGTATCATACTTATATAGACTTCTGCAACTGGCTTGTATCTACAACTTATTTGTTTATATTTGTAGATGATTCACTTTAATTTTGAGTAATATTCCATCATTTGAATATACCTCAAAAGTGCAAGTGTATTTCCTAGACTTAGGAAAGGAACAGCTAGGTCAGAGAATATTTATGTGTTCAATTTTGTAAGACAATACAAAATTATTTTCTAATATGGTGGTACCCATTTACACGCCCACTGACAGTAGGTAGCAGGTCTATGGCTTCAAATCTCCTCCAGTGCTTGGTATTACTAGATTTCTTAATTTTTGCCAATCTAGATGATATAAAATGGTATCGCTTTGTAGTTTTAATTTGCATTTATCAGATTACTAATATAATTTAGATATTTTCATACATTTATTAGCCACTAATTTACTTTTTCTGTGAAAGGAATATCCATATCTTTTGTGCATAGCTCTTTTGAACTTTTTTTTTGCCAAAGATATTTATTTATTTGCAATTGTAATGCTTTCTTATTTATACATCTGGGAAATATCTTATTCCAGATCAAGGCTGATTCTTCCATTATCTTTATGGTAATTTTACAAACAGAAATTTCTAATTTTAATGTTGTTGAACTCATCAACATTTTAAGGCTAAAGGTTTTTATTGCTTTGATTAAAACTTGTCAATCCTTTACGGATAACATTTTTTATTGTCTTGTTTGAGAAAATCTTTCCCCACCATAAGTTCATAAAGATATTCCCCTATGTAGACTTCTAAAAGCTTTGCCTTTAAAATTTAAGCCTTTAGTCCATGTGGAATTTATTTTTTGTGTGTGGTATGAAGTAGAGTCCAATTTTAACTTTTCCATATTAATAAACAACTGACTCAGCATGATTGATTGAATAGTTAGTTCTCTCCAGTTATTTACAATGCCACCTGTGTCATAATCAAATGACCACAAATATGTAGGTCTGGTTCTGGGCTCTCAATTCTGTTCCATAGGCTTTGTCTGTCCCTGCACCAACACTACACACTTCCCTGATTACTACAGCTTTGTTGTGAGTCTTCATATCAGACACAGCGTGTGCCACCTTAATTACTTCTTCAGGAGAGTTTTGGCTATGTTTGCCCCTATATCCTTCTATGTACATGTTAGAATCACTTTGTCAAGTTCCTGTGACAGTACTCTATGAATTTTGACTTGATTTTCCTTGATCAATCTGTAGAGATCAATTTGTGGAGAACTGATAATGCATGATTTTTAATCATCCTATCCATGAACATGGTATATATCTTCACTTAATTAGTTCCCCCTTTAAAAACTTCCACCAACTTATAAAATTTTCCCATGAAGGTCTTGTTTATTTTTGTTATATATATTTTTCTTTGGCAGTTTATGTGTTTAGATTCTACTATAAATGGTATTTGGGGGGGAGGAGGAAGATAGTTTCCAATGTAGACAAACATGCCATTTACAAGAAAACAGTTTGGTGTCTTCTTTTTCAACACTCATAATTATTTTTCTTGTTGTATTGCATTAATCAATACCTCAAAAGCAATCCTGAATGAAATGAGCATTAGTGGGCATTTTTGTCTTGCTCTTGATTTTAAAGAAGATGCTTCTAATATCTCATTACAAAGAATAATGTTTGTTATAGGTTTTTGGTAGATAGCCTTTATCAGTTTAAGGAAGTATGTTCTCGTCCTAGTTTCCAAGAGTTTGTTTTTTTAAATTATGATTAGATGTGGAATTTTATCAATTTTTTTTGCAGCTAGTAAGATGACTATGTAGTTTTTAACCTCTTTGTTTGTTATTATGGTGAATTACACTTAGAGTTTTTTTAATGGTAAATTATTCTTGCATTCTTAAGATTAATTCAATTTAATCATGGTTGAATTCAGTTTGCTAGTGTTTTGTATACTAGTTTTACATCTGTATCCATGAATGAGATTGACCAGTAATTTCTTTTTCATACTGATCTTTTCTAGTTTTAATATCATATAATAAGTTAGGGGATGTTCCCATTTTTCTATTCTTTGGGGAAAAAAACTAAGATTAAAATAATTCTTACCTGTTTAATCCAGAAAAAGCCTTATTATGCTATATGCACCTGAGGAATTTTGTTGGACCAGATTAAATTATATGGTCTATGAGTGGGCAAGTTACGACCTCAACAGTAAGTCCTCAGGGCTCCCCCTAATCAGTAGGAGATGTTTGAGGAGTTCTGATCTATCCCATGTTGATGGGATACTCTTCACCAGCTGAATGAAGAGTAAGAGAAAAACAAATACACTTGGCCTTAGCTTTAGGAATTGTTTTTATTGTATACTCTAAACCTGAATCAGTTTAAGAGGCATATGATAAAGATGTTAGAATTCACAATATAGGAAATATTAATTGGCAGTAGAATCACAATTTATTACCTTATTTTGTTAAAGAAACATAGCCTGGAGGAGTAATTTCTGGTATATTTTCTTCTTTTGTGTACAGCTCTAAAGTACATGCATTTTATAAAACAGAATTCTTTCTGACATCGGATAGATAACTTGTTCAATAAATGACATTTTGTGTTGTTTTGCTACTAGTCCCAGATGCAACCATGAACCTCCTTTAAAGTGAAATGGAAAGGCAGTTTCTCTTCCCCTTCCTCCTCTACCCAATTACCTACAGAGAAGTAGGGAACTTCAGGATCAGTGCAACCCTGCCCACTCCACTCCCCAGACCTGAGAATTACACTACAGATTACCATGGTCACTACTGGGATGCAAAACCTCAAGTTCAATGGGATTGAAGGACTTGCCTAAATGATATTATAATGTTTTAAAATAAAAAACCATCACCATCACCATCATCATCACTAAATATATTTTGGTGATATCTATGTGCTTGTGTGAATATGATCAATGAAAGCTGGGAATTCAGGAAAAAGTAATTTTTTCATTTATTTATTTACTCTTCATCAACATATATCAAATACTGTGGTCAAGGTATTCAGCTAAGTATTATGTAGGAAACATAAATAAAATATTCCATTAAGAACGCATTTATTAAGTACCTTTAAGTACAAGGCAGTATGTTAAGCATTGTGAAAATTATGAACTTAAGTCAGCATCATTGCCTTAGATGACCTTAGGGACAAGATTGCTCTCAACATGTTTACAATCTGACATTTTTATTCACAATGTGCATACCAGAACTTTTTAAAAATTCGTTGAGTTATATTTTAGTTACTTCATTTTCTATTTTATTTTGTCTGAGCTTATCCTGTATTAATAATGAGCTTTTATTGATTCAACTCTGTTTACTGACTCAGCAAATAAATGGTAGCCTGCATAAAAAAGACCCTGTAGCCAGGGAAAATATTTGAGATCGTTACACAGGAAGTCTTCTCATGGCCTGATTTCGCTACTGAGTGAAAGGCAGGAGTTGGAGAGGTGGATAAACTTTAATCAGTTTGGACCTGTATCAGAAAATGATTCCACCAAAATGTGTTTAAAATGCCCCTCATTGCCACATCATGTAGAACCCACAAGGTCACAGGAGACAGAGTACATTAAAGGATACATAAGACTGACAGACACTTAAAGAAGTCCAGATTAGTGAGAACTGCAAGGCCAAGCAAGCAGGCAGCAGGAGTTCCAGGGTGAGATGTGGGGCAGCCAGCCAGCAGTATGCAGAGGAATATGGAAAGGGCAAATCTGAACAGGAGTCAATTGACAGTGACTACGTACCAGATGCAAAGATAAAGAACTATCTCCTAACAGTAACTACGAGTCTCGTATAAGAAAATGATAAATCTCAACTCAGACTTTGGAACCAAGAATTGGGTAAGACACCCAGAAAAGAATCAGTAAAACTTGAAAAATTTTCATCAATTTTTAATGAGAAAGAACTAGAAATTTCCTATCCAAACTCTATTGGATATTCATTATTGTTCTGTATGTATGTTTATACTTACTTCATGTATAATGAATAATAAATTATTCGTATCCTTAGTGTGCAATAATTTTCAGCAAATTATATTTTGGAGTTTCCATACTCTTGAATCAATGACCTGCTCCAGCTATTGGTGTAAGCTGATATAAGAATTGGCTGAACACTACCGAACAATTTAATCAAAGTCTACGGCTCAGAAGGGAGAAAAGCCAGGAAGGCAACACACCTTACAGAATGTTGCTTTGAGATTCACTTCTGAGTTACCTGAAGCGTGTCTATATTAGCCTCTGGATTTTTAAGGTCCATGAGGAATACTTGTGGAGAACTATCTTTCCCTATCTATAAGTGAAACCAGTAGGTTAATATTTGATCGAGCATGACGTATTTTAGACACAACTATAAATGGCGTTATTTGACCTCAGTAGTAGAGGAAGCACAAACTCTTTTTTTCCCCATCTTTACTGAGATATAATTGACATATAAGCACAAACTCTTTGAAAGAAAGAAAACTGATGTCCAAATTCTTTCACATGGAATTACCCAGTAAAACTGCCTTACCGGTTATTATTAAAAGGAGAGAGACAGAGTTATTTTAAAAATTGAAACTACTATAGAAACATACTATGTAAGGAACCAGCTCAGGTTGGAAGTGTTAGCACTCCCTTCCTGCCCCAGACACTCCTGGCAGGCGCTTGCCAAGGGGTCTGTATATCAAATCTTCATCTGTGCAATCAAATCGTGATGTGTGCAATGTTCATTTTGACAAAGTACTTGGCGTAGTGAATCTAATTAACTAATTTCCAAGCCCAAATAAATTTGGAGGGACAATCAAATTTTCCTCTTCTTTGAAATAGATTCATAAATAACAAAATGGTAACACTTAAAGCCTCAGAATAAATAAATGTAGACATACTGTGAATGATGTTTGGGTGTTTTAGGAACTTCTAATGAAGTTGTCTTTGACCAATTAATAATTTAAGAACCCAATTTGAATCCCTCAAAACTTTTCCGGTTTTTCTTCTTCTCATAATTACTTACAAATCCGCCATTCTGTTCATGAGAGAGAGATGAAAAATATGCACAAGCTCTGCTAATTATCATAGAGAATGATGAAAATTCACCACATTCGTTAACGTTGATCACACTTACGTGTGGCGGATTTGTCAAAGAAGAGAAATGCCAACTACAAGACCAGAACAAAAGAATGGAGAGGGTGAAGACACCAGATTCTAGAATAGATGAAATCTGTGTTTCTTGGCCTGGTCTCCAATATGAGTTTATTGTTCAACCTTTGGGCAAATCACTGGATCTTCCCATAACTAGGTCTGCAGAAAACAAGTGCCACATAAGACTGTCCTTTGTGTCCAAAACTCTTGGACTCATGTCTAGGAAAAGAAAAGTGAGCTTAAAATTAAAAAAAAAAAAAAGACAGGGATTCTAGTACTGGCCCTGCCACTTAAATCTTACTTGGAAGGTCAAGCAGGAACCCAAGCCACTCACGGGCCCTCTCTGGGAAGGAGTCTGCTCTGACTGATGGTGGCCCTCCCCAGGCTGTGACTTGTGCAGTGAAGAGAGGAGGAGACGCCTCCTGGCCTGCAGAGCAGAGGCAGCAGCTGGGGGACCAGCAGGGGGCGCAGCCAGATCACCCTGGAAGCCATATGCCTGGCTTTGGGCCACGCCTGGACCTTGAGATAAAGCACATCTGCTGATCACACCATAGTAGACATGTGAAAGAACTTTACAAACTCTGTAGTTAGGATTACTATCCCTCACCCTGCCCTCCCCGCAAAACTGCCTTCGAAAAGATGTTTTAACACGATCAGGTGGAGGCCACACAGGGTAGTTTTTAAGAGCACAGGCTCTGGAACTGACTGCTTGGGTTCAAATTCCAGATCTGCCACTAGCTAGCATGACACCATAAACAACTAACACATTAACTGACCTCTCTGTGCCCAGCTTGCTCACCTGTAAAATGGGAACAGCGACGGCAATGTGTAAGGGGTGGTTACGAGGAGCAAGCGTGGTAACACGTGAAGCCCTGGGCACAGTGCCTGTGCCTGGGAGGTGCTAGGAGAGGGGGTGAAAGATAAATGTCGTACACAGACACAGCTCTGCCTCTCTTCCTGCCTCTTCTCTCTCTCCTCAGGGTGTTCTGAGAACTCCTCCCCCAAATTAAAAATTCTCTAAATGAAAGGGAGCTTAGCCAATAAGTGCTCTCTATAATCAGGACCCCAGCTGTCTGATCGGGCACATTCACTTTATAGAGCTGGGTAATGTCCTTACTGGAGTGGATTGACTTTCCGAGATTACCCAGCTGGTTACAGCAGGGCCTCGACTACAAACTTGCTTGCCTGTGAGCCAAGAGTGGATCTTTTTGGAAGATATTAATTTGAAACATGAGAGGAAAAAGGAAAAACAAGAAAACCAATAACAGTGCTAGGGCATAGGCTATGGATGAGGCAGAACATCTCTCTTCTCCTCATCCTCTATATCCAGTGTGTGGTATATGTCTGTCCACCAGAAGGATCACGTTACTTATGAGCAGGGGACTGAATAAAGAGCAGCTTGTCTATTCATATACATCTGCACAGGCCAGGCTTGTGGGGGGATGCAGTGAGGGGCTCCATACTGTAGGGTTTTAAGGTTCCTTTCACAAAAGAAAACAAACCATAGCAACTTCACAACTTCATTCTCATTTAATCACTGTATCTAAAATAACCTAATTAGAAATTCTCTCCTTCAGCTTAAAGGCATTTTCTTGAGTGGTTAACAGGTGCATTGGGGAAAAAAACTGAATGTAGGGAATTTTCTCCATATCTCTACAACTATGTGTGTTGTAGAACCAGCTAGTCTGGTTCCATGAACTCGAGTTTCTTTAACTAAAAAACAACAGAGTTACACCAGAGGATCTATATAGACCATAGGCTTCCATCATTCTGCTAAAACAGGAAGCCAACAGGAGGTTTGTGGGTCAACATGGTATCAGGACACTTATGAACTCTTTTCCCAAAGTCGTTTTGATCAGGGGAGCCGAGGAAGGAGAGAGAGGGCCAGAGGAACTTGGGGCCTGAGCAGGACGGGGGTGGAGGTGGGGTCTAGGCACCAGGGTTGACCACACGGGTTTGCTTGGATCTAATCACACTGCCAATATGAAACTGGTTTGTTTTTTCCCTCTTCTTCCTCTTCCTCTGCCTAGTTTTCTCTTCTTGCGGGCCTGACGCACTTTATGAGAAGATGAGCAGGGATTAAGTCTCCATTTACTAAGCATTCAACAGGGGCAAGAGCTACTGTGTGTCGGGGGGCTGGTGAATTTGTGTTTTGCAAGAGAATGGAGGAAGCGACAGAGGAAGGAGTAGGGATGGGGATAGTGATGATAAGATAATAACAATGATTCCTGCTACAGCAGAACTCAAAATGTAACGAGGTTGACAGGAATGTCACACATATAAGATACCTCTGTGCAAGCACAATATGATTCAACCCTGGGGAACAGAGTTCATGGGATAATTAGGGCTGGGAGATGACTGAAGAAAGGTTTGGGGATAGAGTATGCAAGATTTACACAGCATCCTGAAGGAGAACAGCCTCCCCATTTGTCGAGAGGTGTGCGCAGGAATGGTCCCTTGGGAGCACCAGGGATGTTGGGTTGGATGTTTTTCCACCTGGCAGAGATCGAGTTGGAAGCCATTGCCCGTGCCGCCCTGCCCTGCCTGGCCCCCAGGCCCTGTGTGTGCCAGATGTTAAGTTAGAACTGGCAAACTTGGAGGCTGCAAAAAAAATGCTGTCCTTATGGTTGAGGCCAGGACAATTGAGACTGGGCTGGCAGAGCACCAAGCTATTCATAGCTTCGCCTGCCCTCCCTGCTTGGTGCACTTTCAGAAAGGAATGGCAAACTTCAACATGGTTTTGGAATTTGGGGAGTGTGAAATTTTTCTTCCAAGCCTTGGTTCCTAGTTGAAATGCTGTGAGGTTCACAGCCCTCAGGATGCTGAATTTTTCCTGATTAAGCAGACTATTCCCATGGGGCTGGTTGGCATTCTAATATGTGCCAGTTACTCTGTTGAACCAGACCCGCTCCAATTCCCTTCGTGCAGAATTGGTCTGTCATGCTAAGTCTTGGTTTTTTAGCATAATCTCCCTTCTTCCTGTGATAATTACATGGAATTTCCTTCATCACTTCCGACCTAAATCTTTACTCCTGACCATGAAAAAAACAGTCTCCAAACTGTATTTTTTATCAGAAATTGACCTTTTTCCAAAATCATAAATATGTCAAAAATCAAATACTCACTAAGGTGAATTATCCAGCTTTTTTTGTGACAATATTTGCAGTTTATCTGGCAGTTTCTCTTTTTCAGAGGTTGAGATTTTCTTTATCATAGTTGTAGGCTGGTTCCTACTCTCATCTCTGGCTCATATTCAGTAAATGTATACAAATAACAACAACAAAAAACCAAATAGTTATTCTGGACAAAGGAAATGTCACATATTTCATATGCTATTTTTATGTGCCATAAGATGTGCCACATAAAGTTCTGACCATGAGAGGCTCCAGAGACAAATCACTTACTTGAGCTTTTGTGTCCAGTGTTTTATCAAACATAGAAACTTTATTGTGGATTTACCCCTTCCTTGTAATTATTGAATAAACCATATTGCAAAAGAATGGAAATTAAATAGTGTTGATTTCTCTCAGTCAAATTTTTCACTAAAAATTAATTTTTCAAGAGAAGTTGGAGGACACATTCTTTGCCCCAAGCAGATAACCCTGTGATTCTTTTTCCTGAATTTGCTATTTCCAGTCTGCTGACATCCTAAGTACATTTGTTCATTGATTCCACAAGTCTTTATTGAGCCTTTCAGCATGAAAATAGAAGGAACATTCTCCACTTCTGAATTTGAATCGACTTGTAAAACAACAAGTGCATGTCAGACAACCTAAGTACAAAGCAAAATAACACATCTGAAAGTGCAATGTCGTGTATGTCTCATGACATGAAAATGATGAAATGTGATCAACTAGGCAAGAAAGATTTTTGCTCCTTAAAAAACAAAACATAACAGAAGAGGCTGGGCTAATATTCATCTCCTTTACTCAAAATAAGAAAGTTTTTCTTTGCTGTTTATGTTTTAGTAAATACAAGAAAGCATAGAATCAAATGGCTGTTCTTCACTTTTCCAGCCGTGATGGCATTAATCAGAAAACTTCTGGAAAGCCTAGAGAACTGTCTTCACAGCTAGTTAGGGCAGCAGTCAGGAAAACAAGTTACACCTGAACCATCTGATCCAGTAAATGCCTCACGAGGCCCCAGCGTGCACCTGACCAGCCTTCCAGCCCCTCTCCAAGGGGGCCCTGTGGGGAGAGTCTCAGAAGTTTTTTATTTACCTTCGAAAAACATTAAAATGTATCACTGATACATTCTTGTTATCTTCCATTTTATCCTCTCTGTTACTATTAGACACTAAGAAAAGTGTAGAAAATACATTTTTATAAAGTATTCTCAGAGACGAGAAGTTGTACACTTGAGATTCCAGCTCAAAATGTACTTTCCAGGAATCATTTCCTCTTTACCTCACTCCAAATTCTGATCTTTCTTTATTGTCTGAGCCCTCAGATAGGTATTATTCTGTTTTTAACACCACTTCACATTGTGATTTGTTGCTCAAGAACTGTGAATTCATTTCATGTATGTATCTCTTCCAGGAAATTGAAGGCTTCAGAAAGGCAGGGATCTTTCTGTCACTTAAAATAAGGCCACATATTTTCACAGTGCCCAGCGGTGTGGTCTGTACACAAATGTCAGATGAGTGCTCATTAGGACATAGATTTTCTGGACAGCTAGAATCTCCTTTATGAGTCATTCCCTCCAGCTCAGTGGTTCTCAGTCTTGGCTACACATTCAAGTTCCTTGGGGGGTTTACAAGATACCAATGGCTGGGTCCCATCACCAAAGATTGTGAGTTAACTAGTCTGAGTATGGTCTGGACGTTGGGATTGTTTTAGCTCCCTAGGTGTTCTATCTCCAGCCAAGACTGAGAATCATTGCTCCAGCTTCATTCTTCCTCAAACTTCCCTGAGAAGAATAACCTGGAAGCTTATTCACTGTGCAGATTACCAAGCCTATCCTGTCAACTTGATTCAGTGGGTCTGAGATGGAGTCTCCCCATATACAATCTAATCACCTCCCTCCAGTAATTTTCATCATCAGGGAATTTGGGGAGGCATAGACGATGGCTCACGGCTCTCCTGAAAGTAATGAGGTACACTATTGCCAACTCATATTCATCAGCGACATATTATTTTCATCCTACCTTCAAGTCCCTTTTCCCCAGTGACTGCAGACATAAGGTGTGCTCAGATGCAATTTGGGCAGCAGAGGAGGCAGGGAAAGGGAGGATAGTGTGGTATTGGTCTAAAGCCAAGGTACAGGTTTTGGAAACAGGGGCACCGGTTGGCAGGCATTCATGTCTGCTTTATCATTATTACAGACAATGAGTCACAGCTGGTGCCCACTGTGACGTGCACACTACATGCCTGTTGTTTTGTCAAACACTCTGGTAGCTATTCTACACCAAGCTCCTTGCCGCGCATTTTGCTAAGCCTGAAATTGTCTGAACTTGGCTACACATGGAACAAGCACTCAATGAAGTGGTCTCATCAGCCATCTCAAATGCCTGTGACTTAGGGATACCCCTCCAGTTATGCCTGGATTCAAGGGCTCTCCCTAAAGGTCCATGTGAGTGAATGGGCAGAGCTGCTCTGCACACTGGGCAATGACTTTGGGAACTGCCATATCTAATGGCTGCTCTATTGGACCTTTTAGAAGTAGTCTCATTTCTTTCTTCAAATCTTCATCAATGATGACACATTTTAGTCTGTCGTTTGCTTAGAATCAGAATTAAATCTTACCCAAACAGAGGCACTCTTATGCTTTGAAAGGATTACAGGTATGCTGAGATCCCTGGGCATGGCCTGGAAGTAGCAGGAGACCCCAGACCAATGGTCTCCAGCCATAAATGCTGGTCATTTCCGGGTGAGCCATGATGACAAACACTGGGAAGCATGGTCTAAAGAGCTTTACTGGTAAGCCAAATGCTGAGCAGTAAATGTGATGTACATGAGAAGCACAAAGATTATATCACTGGTAAATATTAAAATGTTAATTGTTGGTCTGGAACTGTTTGGAAGGCATTGAAGATGAATTCAGAGTCTGTGAAGGGTCTCCTTGGAGAGGGCATCCTTTTGGGGTATCTCTCAGTCTAGAAAGTACATTGTTTAGCTCTTTCCTATAAACCTCCTAAGGCAACTCCCAGCTTCCCTCGGTAGCCATCCAACCCCGTGCTATAAATCATTTCACTTCTTGTAAGGCCTCAAGCCTATTGGCTGTAATGACATATTGAATTTCAGGTCCCTCACGCCCCTGGCTGATTACGTATTCACTAGCTTTTAAAAGGCAAGTCCAAGCTATTGAGTATCCTTCACATTTGGAACCAATTCCCTTCTTAGGATTTCATCCTTATTAGAATCTGAAGAGCTGTTGGCACCAGTTCCTTCCTCTTCACACTATTTGCCTAAGTGAGAAAAGTTCTTGAGCAGTCACTATTCTTTAATGCGGGTAATACTGAGCAAAACTAATATCAAAGCCTCCATTTTGTAAATAAAGAAATTAAGTCTCGGTTTTAGCAACCAAAGAATGATGCTCCTTTTTAATATTAACGGGACATCTGATTTAACAACAGATTTCCCAAACAACATAAATAGAGGCCCCATTTGGAGAATTAGATATTGATTGGAAGCTTCCCCTTCCTATAAATGCCCAACTATGTCAGCACCAAGAGGCTGTGCAAACTCAGCGGGAACCCACGGCTAGTTCAGTACCGTTCCAGAGCCATCAGAACGTTAGCCCTCAATTTGGCCATGCAGGCATCCCTCATTTCACAGAACACTGGAAAATTCCAGAATCAGATCTAAAGCTTCATTCCTTATACCTCATCATTACAAAGCTCCCCAACAGCTCTCTCCTACAGACCGGGAGGAGGTGAAGCTGGAGGGAGGAGGAGGCTGCCCCCTGCACAGCAGCTGTGTACTCCCCAGTGAATTATAAAAATTCTCTGGGTCTCAATTTTCCTAGAAATGCTATGAGAAAAATGACATATTTTAAATTACTCTGGAGTCCAGAGATGACAGAGATATATAAACCTTACATAGTATTCTCCTTACTGCTTAGGTTAAACTAAGTTATCATTATAACAGCATGGGCTCTGTCACCATACCAAATGTTGGTATAGAAATGTCCCAATGACGTGACAATTTTTCAGATGCATTGTCATCTCAATTCAACTGCAGCCACAAACATTTTTGAGTGCCTTCTATTTGCCTGCACTGTCCCTGGCTCTGCAGATATAAACTGAAAAGACAGAGAAAGTACTGATTAATCTTGATTTCTTCAAGACTTTCAACTATGAGATATAAAGTCAACTTTATTAACGATTTACTTTTAGATTCACATTTGTTCATTACCCGTGCCGGAGCCAATACCTATTCTTAAAACAAAAACGAGCAAACAACAACAGCAACAATGAAATCTCTAAAGAGATTTCTACGATGTTCTGCTGGAAGGAAATGCTACTCAAATAAGTAGTACATCATTATTAGTTAATATGAACTAAAAGGATATTTTGGTTAGATTCAGCTAGTCTACCATTAACTATGATTCAAGACTGGTACAGCTTAGAGCAACTGTTTACAAACATTTAGTTTGTTACCTTACGTTTAAACTGTTTAGCCATTATTAAAACATTAAAAACATAGTTTCTGCTGACATATGCCCCAAAAGTCAAGGAGGTGTAGACTCTGCGATAGAGTCCATTGTGCTACAAACAGCTTCTCTCCCTCAGAACTTTCATAAACAAGGCTTTTTTTTTGTTTAACAGTAAAAATCACACTAAATCATACTACCGTGTCAACATATTATTGCAAATCTGAATTAGAGAATGACCTGATTTATCAGATAAAAAAATGATTTTTAACTCACTTCTAAAATGCTTTAAAAGGCTATGATCACTTCTATTTCCAAAAACATTTTACTGATATTTTTACATTTAACTTTCCTGGCAAATAAATCAAACATAAACTTGCGAGTTGCCTAAAATGTCTATCAAAAGTTCTGAATATTTCACTGTATTTGTAATAATTGTTCTGGTTATCTTTATCCTCAATATCTCTTATTGGAACTATAAATACAGTACAGACGTATCCACATGGTATTGTCTAACTGATGTGAATTGCTGCAGTGAGGTAGTTAGGAGCTGAGGGTTCTGGAACCCGTCAGTATGTTTGATAGGTTCTACAACTTGCCAGCTACATGACCTCAGGCAAATAACTTAACCCTTTTAAGCCTCAATTTTTCAACTAAAAAATGGAGAAAATGATAGCACCTATCTCAGAAGGTATATTGAGAGAATTAAAGGACAATGCAGGTTAAGTGGTTAGGACAATACTTGTCACATAGTAAGCCTCAGATAAATGTTAGTAGTTAATTACACAGCTATTTTATATACAGTCCAACACTAACCCAGCCATTGATCTAGAGGAGTTTTTATTTGTTTGTCTATTTTTTCCAATCTTAGTGGTACTAGCTGTTATCAGGAGAGTTGGGATACTGAAGAGGCCATCAAATGAAGAGTTCAAAGACTTTGTGCGTGGATCCTGTAACTTATTAACTCTGAAACTATGTGCAGGTCATTCACGCCCCTGAGCCTTTGTTCCCTCACCTGCACAATGGTGTCATAACCCTCAGAGAGGTTTGTGATAAAGATGAAATAAAATAACCATATACAGAAGTATTTTGGAAATTGCACAGCCCCTAAGAGATGTAAGGTATTATTAATGAGTGATTCATATAAAAGGAAATAATGATGAATTGATAATGATAACCAACAATTATTTAGTGCTTACCATGAGGCAGACACAGTGCTAAGCACTTTAGATGCATTATCTCCTGTCCCTAAGTGTAATCTGAGATCATATAAAGGGAATTTCGCAGTTTGGCAATCTATAAATAGCTGAATTGCTGATTTTAACCTCTCTTCTTTTACCTTATTATTATCTTTTAAAATCAAAGTCTGACCCAGTCCACTGTAGTTTTGGGAAATGTCTTTGACCTTCCGTCATTGTGCTATTACCTCTAGCTCTGTAATGGACCATTTTACAACACCACATTAATATGGAAGAAGGAGTACTACAAATGCATTTACTGCCTTCATCTTGTTGCCTACATCAAGATAAGTTTTTAACAGCTTCTTTATACGTGAGCTGAATATTTTCTTTGCTTTTTAAAATTGCTTTCCATATCCCTTCCAATTGCAGGGAGCTGAGCTGTTTACAGTTGGTTCAAAGGTTAGACTATCAATTTGCTAAATTTAAGGTCAAATTATATTTTCTGTAGACATTGAGATACATAATATCTCTCACTATAAAACAGAGAGGGTTGAGATGTACTTGTTATATTTGCCCAATGTTACTAAAGGATTCTGGGCCACCACCTACATTTATGAAGTTGTATATTGTACAGCCTGTACAAACTGTAGGGGCACCATTCACACTGTAATGATCATTTATTTATTATGACAAATTTCTGACAGATGAGTATATTTTTCTAATATTTTCTAAAATATGAATATAATAATTTTTCCAACAAAATTGGTATTTTACTACAATTTTCTAATTGATAAATGTATTCAAAGGTGGAACTCTCTTCTTAATTTACATGAAGGTAAATTAAGGTATGGGTTGTATCTATATACATACATATATTTATATAACATATTTATATATAATAAAAAAGTTTATATATTTATAAAGTTTTATTTATAACTTTTCTTGACAGAGTTTCAATAATTTAATCCTCTTTACGAGTTCTAAGTTGTTTTTTAATATTTTTATTGATTTTTGATCATCTATACTATATTCTATAAAAAGGTTATTGAAATACGGGAAGCTGTGTTTTAGATTTGGCATTAAACACCAAGTTGTTCAGGTAGAGAAATGACAGTTAACATCCTTGTCACGACCAGTCATTACTGTGATGAAATCACTCTCGGGATAGCATAGATATCTCAGTCCATAAAGACCCAATCTAGTTGACGCACAGAGAATTTTTACTCTTCACTTTTTGGCAGCTATATTGGAATCAATAGTAGTCATGATGGAGATGTTCCAACACTTCATGAAAATAGTCGTAGGGCCTGATATTATCAATTAGGCAAAACCTTTGATTTTAAGAAAAACACTTTATTTGGACCGTGCAGATAACTTTAGTTGGGCATTTATTTTTTATGACAGTCTCAGGATTCTTAGGACCACCATAAAATTAGACAGATCTTTAGTGAAAATTTCTTACTGTACTTTTAATCAAGTATCTTAGTCATAAAACTTCATTTTTAAAAATTCAGCTGAAGCCAATGCTTTGGTGTTGGACAGATTCCATTTTAAAATTTAAAATATAGAGCTCATAAGGAGCTCATTTTATCCATTCATTTAATTACATTAAAATTATCACAAAAAGTGGATACCTTTTGTTCACAAAGTAACAAAAATCCAGTTTTTGCAAGAAGCTCATTAATGGTTGCTGTAGCTAAGGATACTTCTTATTAAATGCTGTTAAT
This sequence comes from Diceros bicornis minor, assembly GCF_020826845.1. Taxonomy (NCBI): domain Eukaryota; kingdom Metazoa; phylum Chordata; class Mammalia; order Perissodactyla; family Rhinocerotidae; genus Diceros; species Diceros bicornis. Next base: position 9,123,856 of record NC_080772.1, on the reverse strand, counting down.
ACACTAGCAATACATTACTTAATATGAAGGTGTGTGGATACACTCCATTAAAAGAGTCAGAGAACAAAAGAAAATCAGATTATAATTTGAGACAATGATTGAACTGAATCATCAAGAGTTGTGGCAGCCTTAAACTTGACTACCCAAAAGCATGAGTGACATTATCATAGCACCTAAAACTGCAATGTAAACTACCAGGGCTAGGGTTCTCCTTACTGACATCCATAACGAATAGATTATAGAAAGGGAATATGGATTGTTTTTCCCTCCATACATCTTCTCTCTATTCAAGGCTGTGTTACCAGTTACTTAACTTGTATCTATCAATTGTACCAGAAATGGCTGTAGATGAGACAACTCAGAAACCTCCTACTGACCATACTGTAGAGATGCTCTCTGACCAACTCTTTTAGTGTTCAATTACATGACATGCATTATGTGTATGCCTGGGAAGCACCAAAGAAAGAGAGGTCCACCCTTCTTTCCTTCTATCTTATGCTGTCTTGAAGATTCTAACTCATTCTCCCTCGTTCTAATTCATTCTTGATCTTTTAATAGAAATTTAGATATTAACACTGTTTTTTCTGATTCTTTCTTTTATTCAACAAATTCAATTGTTTCCTAATTTTTTCCAGCACTTAAATTACTTAAATAAATCATGTCTTGATTCCCATATAACATTTGCTTTCACAAACCCATAATCTGGTTGAGTTTTTAAGGTTGTAAGAAAATAATGCAACGTTTTTAAGATGCTCAATTATGAGCTTTAAAAATATGGATTCAAAATCCTTAGCGAAGCACAACCACACATTCATATGGGGGTTACTATATTTACTACAAAGGAGTAGAGGGAAATTGCCTCTTTTTGAGAGATCACCGTGAATCAGCTACTATACTGTCCTCTGAACAGTATAAGAAGGCATTTTGGGGCCCAGAGAAGAGAAACGCTTTGCCTCAGGCTGCACGATCAGCAAATGGCAGAGCTCAATGCAAGCACAGTTCTCTCCAGAACTAGTGGCTGCTCTCTCTACCCCACCTAGTGCTTCCCTGATGTCTCAGATGGCAGCATAAGGACATTGCCCTCAGCTCCGAGAGCTAGAGAAGAGAAGATCTTCAACAGGGTCTGGATAAACTTGGGCTGTGTCCTTGGTGACACAAAGCAGCAGACGGCAAGCCAACCATTTGGCTGACTCACCTGGAGAGACGTGAGAAACCATAGATTCCTAAGCCATGTGACCAGAGATTCTGATTTGGCAGATTTAGGGGCGTGGCCAGAGCTTCGGTATTGATAAAATGTAAAAATACCTTGAAATGGTTTTGATGGGTAGTCTCCTTTAGAATCCATGGGTCAGTATCGTAAACAGTAGTCTTCAAATATTTGTATACTCAAAAGAATTTTGAAAACTAGACACCTCCTCTGACAGTGGAAACACAAAATTTTTCTTTATAAGTTTTAAAAATTGTAAAGGATATAAAATTGATGCCATTTTAAATTTTAACTGTTATATCATCCTTTTAAATATTTGCATTGCAATCTAAATATCCAAGCGATTTGATAGCCAAAACTGTCCATTTAAAAAATATGAGGAAAATACAGAACCACAAAAGGCCCCCAATAGCCAAAGCAATCATGAGAAACAAGAGTGGAGCTGGAGGCACCACACTCCCTGATTTCAAACTATATTAACAAAGCTATAGTAACCAAAACAGTATGGTTCTGGCATAAAAACAGATACACAGATCAATGGAACAGAATAAAGAGCCCAGAAATAAACCCACAAATACATGGTCAATTGCTTTCCCACAAAAGTGTCAAGAATATACAATGGGGAAAGGACAGTTTCTTCAATAAACGGTATTATGAAAACTGGACAGCCACACGCAAAAGAATGAAACTGGACCACTATCTTCCCCCATTCAGAAAACTTCAAAATGGATTAAAGACTTGGACATAAAACCTGAAACCATAAAACTCCTAGAAGAAAACATAGGAAGTAAGCTCCATGGCCTTTGTCTAGGTGATGATTTTTTGGATTTGACACCAAATGCAAAGGCAACAAAAGCAAAAATAAATAAGTGGGACTACATCACACTAAAAAGCTTCTGCACAGCAAAGGAAACCATCAACAAGATGAAAAGGCAACCTACCAAATGAGAGAAAATATTTGCAAATCACGTAAATAAGGGGCGATAAGGGGTTAATATCCAAAAATATAAAGAACACATACAGCTCAATAGCAAAAAAGCAAACAACCTGATTAAAAAATGGGCAGAGGATCTGAACAGACATTTTTCCAAAGAAGATATACAGATGGCCAACAGGCACGTGAAAAGATGCTCAACACTGCTAATCATCAGAGAAATGTGAATCAAACCCACAATGAGATCTATCTCATACCTGTTTGAATGGCTATTAAAAAAACAAGAGATAATAAGTGTTGGTGAGGATGTGGAGAAAAAAGAACACTTGTGCACCATCGGTAGGAATATAAATTGGTGCAGCCACCAATTTATGGTGGTACCTCAAAAAATTAAACAGTATGGTGGTACCTCAAAAAATTAAAAATAGAACTACCATACGATCCAGCAATTGCACTTCTGGGTATTTATCCAAAGGAAATGAAAACACTAACTCGAAAAGATATCTGTCTGCACCCCCATGTTCACTACAGCATTATTTACAATAGCTAAGACATGGAAGCAAGCTAAGTGTCCATCAACGTATGAATGAAGAAAATATGGTGTGTATGCGTGTGTGTGTGTATATATATGGAATATATATGGTATATATACATATGGAATATGGTGTATATATTATTCAGACATAAAAAAGAATGAAATTTTGCCATTTGTGACAACATGGATGGAACTTGAGGACAGTATGTTAAGTGAAATAAGACAGAGAAAGACAAATATCGTGTGATCTCACTTATATGTGGAATCTAAAAACAAACAAAAAAACTAAACTCAAGATACAGGGAACAGATTGGTGGTTGCCAGAGACAGGGGCTGGGGGCTGGGCAAAATGGGTGAAGAGGGCCAAAAGACACAAACTTCCAGTTACAAAATAATTAAGTCCTGGGATGTAAAGTACAGCATGGTGACTATAGTTAATAATACTATATTGCATATTTGAATGTTGCTAAGAGAGTAGATCTTACAAGTTCTCATCACAAGAAAAAAAAATTGTAACTGTGGTGATGGATGTTAACTAGACTTACTGTGGTGATCATTTCACAATGTATACATATTTCAAATCATTATGCTGTACACCTAAAACTAATACAATGTTATATGTCAATTATCTCTCAATAAAAAATATGTAAACATTATTTTTTAAACAATTAGACTTTTTTATAATTCCCTTTTCTTCTTGAATTTTTATTTCCATTTTACATCCTTCATTATATTTTAGGCTAATATAATATATTTTTATTTTCAAAATTTAATTGATCATGCTATTAGACTTTTCTGAAACAAAAATTATGTATACATATGAAAATGAAAAAAATTGATGTGACTGTAGATCTCTTTTTTTTTAAATTTTATTTATTTATTTTTCCCCCAAAAGCCCCAGTAGATAGTTGTATGTCATAGTTGCACATCCTTCTAGTTGCTGTATGTGGGACGCGGCCTCAGCATGGCCAGAGAAGCAGTGCATCGGTGCGCACCCAGGATCCGAACCCGGGCCGCCAGCAGCGGAAGGTGCGCACTTAACCGCTAAGCCACGGGGCTGGCCCTACAGATCTCTAAAGTGTTAAAAAAATTTGTTTTAATTTCATTATGTTATTATTAGTGTACAATTGATCAAAAACATAAATATATTATAGTTTTGATAGATTATTAATATTAAGAGTGACATTTGACGGTAAATGCATCTGTTTAGATGGACAATGCTTTTTTTCAACTAGTTCATGTACTTGTTTGTTAAAAATTATTTATTGCTGGAAGGGACAGGGATCAATAACAACTCCATTCCTTTTTTTCCCCTTTTTTTAGAATTGAGTGCTCAAGAGCTTTATTCACATAAATAGACGGGAATGCAAGGAGTTTCCTTGTAGTGACTTACTCAGCTCATTGTATTCTTTCCAAGTTATATGTCCCAAATCATATAGTCACCTATCAGGAAATAATTTTTAATCATCCATCACCTGACAACTTCCTTAGGTCCTCCTTCACTTTTGTTGAAAGCAAAGAATTGGAAACCACCTAGCTTGTAAAAGGATTTATTAATCATAGTTGTCACCCATTCGTTAGCATCACTGATTTCTTTCAACAACATTGTTCCAGTTATCCCTTTGTTTGACACCTGGGAGGCCTTTGAGTCCCAGGGCTATGAATCATAGTAGGGTTCCACGTGGGTATGTCTTTCTTTTGTAAAGTTGGAAAAGGCTGACTGTGAAAGAGGTAGGAGAAAGGCAGAGCTGTGTAGATTCATTGTAGAATAACGCAGAGGGAAGTGGACGATCTGAAAGCTCTCTGACCCGTGCGCCCTGTTGAGAGCTATTATGTTTCTTCAAAGGAACGTTTATACAGACTACTGCCTTAAAGTATGCTGACAGTCTCTCTACAACAGGTTCATGCCCACGGGGTAGCTAAGGAAAGAATGGTGTCAGACAATCATGGTGTGTGGGCCTGAGGCACCCCAAACCTGAGTCCTCACTGGGGAGAAGGGATGCTTACCTGCCTTGCTTGTGAGGTCCCCTAAGTGGGTCAGCCCTGAGACTCCACGTAGCAGCCCCGTCGTTCCTCAAGGAGGAGAAGATTTCCCTGAAGCAGCCAGAGAGAGTGGACTGGCACCTCGCAGTCGTCAGGGTTTATGAGGAGCTGACTAAAAATATTCCAGGAAAGTCTGCAGGGCTGAATGACATGTCATTTCACTGGCTCCCGGGGGCACCAAACTGTCACTCTGCAGAACAGCCAGATCATTCAATGGGATTAAGGAACCACTCTTTCTCTGAGACATAGGAAATCCGACCTGGCATTTGGTTACTTAGGTACTCTGAAAGAGGGCAGCTACCCACTGGAACAGACCCTGAAGACAGGTGCGTGCTGCAGGGTGTCTAGGGCACAGATTGAAAGGTAGCCTGAGAGGGGACCTGAGCAGGGAGCCCCTTGCTGGGGCTAAACGCCCAGGGAGGCCCTGGCAGGGCCCCACGGGGAAGAGGGCAGAAGGCCAGCAGAGCCTGTGGGGGTCTCACGTTCTCAGTCGTCGTTTGTGTTAGGAGAGTGGGCAGTCGGGTGACCGGCTTAACTGACCAGAAACACAGCGTCTGTCCTCAGCTGTCTCATACCCAGAGCCCCCAAAGGCTGGCAGGGGCACCACTCAGTACCCTGCGGCTTCTAAGAAAATCACAAAGACAGGCTCCTGTCTTTCCCTCGAGCTCGGTGGGCTCTGCATTGCTTTGAGTCTTTTCTAGCCTGGTGATTCTTGTTTCTGCAGACGAGAGTCACTACAGGAGAGAATTCCAGAAACTTGCTCTTAGGGGGCATGGTCAGGAAGGGGAATGCAGGAGTATGGACCCGAGAAGTGTGGGTGAGGGGCCCACAGTGGGACCCCGGGCCACCCCAAGCAGCAGCTCTGAAGACATGCCTTGATAAGAGAACCAAGCCTCAGAGGGAGTAGAGGTTAGGGCACAGGGGGACTGGCCGGTGTGGGAAACGTCCTAGCACTTCTGTAAGTGGGAAAAAGGGAGAAAATGTGCAGAGAACTTGTGTGGGAAGAAGGACTGGGGTAAGCTAAAGACAAAGAAACCGTAGACAGAGACGGGAAAGGGAACAAGAAGTGTAGAAATTAAAAAAGCACCCATAAGATTAATCACACAGAATGACTGGAGTTGAAAAGGAGAAAGAGGAGCATAAATAAATCAGGGTATTTGCCTCAGGCCACAGAATTTGATGCCTTGTGGGGGAAAACGGGAATGCAGGTCTAAACCAGTCCAATATATTCAGATCTTTTGCATCCCAAGACCTCTCTAAAGTCTCCCGAGATACTTTCACTCCCATCCCCACTGCATCCTTTCACGGGACAAAGGGGAAAGGAGGGGAAGGATGGAAGCAGAAGAGATGAAGAAGGGCCTCTGCAGGGGGAGTGGGGGCAGCCCCAGGCCCGCCTCCTTTCTCTGGCTACCCAGCCACATCTAACACGCTCGGGGGAGTTGCTCAGCCACCAAATGGGGATCTGAGCTCCCCAGCGCCATACTCACATCCCCCCTTCCACCCCATGAGCCTGCCTAAGGGCTCCAAACTCAACTGCAGAGTGGGTTTTCCTCTATCAAGTGAAGCTTGCTGCAAACAGGCCACTTAGTGTTCACTTGTTCTCATCCCCATTTGCCCCACAAACCTAACTAGAGTAAAGACTCCATTCAAGATGAACGGAGCAATGACTGCATTCTTTTACACATGTACAATTTACTTGCACAGTACCAGCTAATATGTTGCCATATAACTGATAAAATAAATCTAGAATTCTCCCCCATGGTCTGCCTCAGCAACCCAAGAGTCTCCAGTTATTCACATGGCTCTGTATTTCAGATTAGTTTTGATCCAGTATGAAAAACGTTGGATGTTCCTTTCAATCTACTAGGTTTTATTTTTTCTGCCTAAATGCACAATACACAAGTATATAAAAATTAATTACACAAAGTGTATGCATTCATTTTAAATAACTGATTAAACTACAAATAATTCAAAATTTCCCAAAATTTTGTCATATAAGTGTCAAAGTAATCATTTTTTAATGTTTTGATAGAAAAGAAAAGCCTCCTAACTTACTTTGTGGGTTTAGGTTACAAGACACTTCTGACTATAATTCTCTGTGGAATGGATAGCACAGGAATTCCAACAAAGAAGTTAAGGGGCTTTGCAAGAATTGTATTAAAAAAAAAGGAAACTGGAAATGGAAGCATGGCCCAACCCTGTGTTACAGCAACACAGCACATGTTTATGTAATGGTTGAATGACTTATTGCTAACCATTTACTTGGACATTAAAGCCATACTCATCATACCCTTTAAATGAATACTTGTGAAGAGAATGGGCAGATCCATAGGGAGCAGATCACGGTCTTGAGCAAAAGGCAGGTCCTGAGCACAGAAGGGCTAAAGGTCTACTGGCAGACATTTGGTTCCATATAAAACCTAAGTGACTAAACTATTATGGATAAGTTGAACAAATATTATAAACATGCAGAAAGTTGGCCACTACACAATCCCTTCTATAAGTTGCATTCCACGACAGACACAGAATTTGGGAGTGGCAAGCCTATGGCAAAGCTGACAGGGCCTGAGGGTGGCTAGAGGAGGGGGTTGAGGGTCCTCACAAACACTCAGTGTATGGAAGACTCATCAAAACTCACAAAACAGGACACAGAGGGGTTCCTCAAAAGCATACCTATTCATCCAGCCTTTAAAGGACAGAAGGGGATTTTTCCACGGAGCCATTGACTAAGGCGATCTCCGTTACAAATCTTAGGAAAGACCAGAAAAGCCCTATTAACCTGATTGCTCCTCCTCATTTTAGTTCTACAGGGCTCTGTAAGGGCCTCATGTTTAAATAACATCTGATTTTCATCCTAAAGCCCTATTTTCCAAATTTTAGTAAATAGGGAAGCCCTCTGCTGACAAACAAAAAGGTTGGTATTATCGCTAAGTCTATCTACAGAGAGAAAAGGTGAGTCCCTATATTATATTGTTTTAAAGACTGAAAAAGCCCTGGTTTCAGTATCTTAAAAAATTGCAGTTCTCAGATTTGTCAAGACTGCACACCACATACGTGTTTCCATAAGGCGAAGTAGCCCTGGATTCTGGTGTTCAATTCTTTTTGCTGTTGGTCCAGAACACAACCTACTTGAAAAATATTTGAAGACCCCTGTCCTTCTGCTTTAGCATATCATGTTATCTTTCAAAAAGTATTATTCCTTTCCACGTACACTTTTATTCTCTGTTTAAGCCTACATAGCAGTGTCTCCTAAACTTAAATGATCATAAGAATCAGCTGAGTTCTTCTTAAAAATATAAATTCAGAGTCCCATCTCCTAGACATTGTGATTCTCTAGTTCAGTAGCAAGCCCAGGAATCTAGGTTTGTAAAGAGTGCCCAGGTGAATTTAGGGAAAATTTTGGAAACATTGTGATAAAGAATTGTTGAATTAAACAGGGGCCACTTTTTACACCTCATAATTTTTGAAAAGAAATATTTCTTTTCCTCATCATATAGCTATGGCCACAAAGGAATTGTTCTTCTCTTATTACAAGTCTTTGAAGGCTAGTAATTATTTCCCCTAGATCATTGGGCATAGAAAATAGTACTTGGTGAGCAAAATGCTTGACAGTCATCAGTCATTCTTGCTCTGAGCTCAGCCACTCCAGCCTTCTGATCCTGCTCTCAGATCCTTGGGAAAAGTAAAATGCACCAGCAGCCATGGACAGCAAACCTTCACAGGCTCCGTTCATAAACATGGCCCCATAAAAAGTCATTTCAAAAGGTTCCAAATATAGATACAGATCGAAGTGAACCTGTTTCAGGTAGACTTGGAATTTATTAGGTGCAGTGATATACTTCCTTTAGGTTTGTTTCTCTAAACAAGGGAGTCAATGATTGTTTCCAGAACTGGGATTTTGGTCTTGGTTCATGAAAATCTTTCTGATTAACAAACGAAATTTCTTTAAGAAATAAAAAATATAGTTTTAATTAATTAGAATATGACAGAAGGGCCTGCCATGTGGATTTTCAGGTTGTGTGGACACTCATTTCTAACTCCCTTTTATTTTCCTAATAAGGGATTAGTACAAATACAAACTCAGCATAGATTATATCGCAATATAGATTAGATAAAGATTACATATCTATATAGATGCAGATTTTTATCAAAATCAAATGGTAGCAGAAAGGAGACTTTAAAATGAACAGGAAACATAAATCTTGACAAATACAAACATTCATACACCAGCTGTGCCTTGGCAGACATTTCTTAAGAAGATTCAGAACATGTGCATCTTTGAAAAGAAGTTTGAAAAAAGATTGTCAGCTAACAGGCAAAGCTCTATCTTTTTCAGATGATGCTAAGCCTCTTTTACTAGTTATGTATTTATATTTGCTCATTCTTAGGAAAAAATCTGAAATAAACTAAGTTAAACAGAGGTCACAGTTCCATTGAAATCACAATTAACTCATCAATTTAGGAGTCAGGGACCTAGTAGAGCAGAGGGAGTAGTTCAAGATTCCAATCCTGTGTATCTAAACTTGTACTTTGAATTATAACTGTGTGTTTAGATCTCTAGTTCCCAATCAAGATGAAAAAAGAGATTTGTGTAACCTATCACCTAGCACAGAGCTGGTACCTCATATACTTTAGTTCAATAAACAATAACAGAAATTAATTGAACACCTGCTATGAGCTAGATTCTGTGTTAAGGACTTTAAATTGCATTATCTCATTTAACTCTCCAAACAACTCTATAAGTAGGTATTATTATTATAATAATTGCCATTTTATAGATGGGGAAACTGTGGCTTAGCAAAGTTAAGCAACATGCCCAACTTCACACAATTACTAAGCATTCTAATTACTTGTCACTTCTCTAGGAAGTGGTGGAACAAGGATTTAAACCCTAGCAATTTAACCCAAGACCCAAAACTGTTGAGCATTTCTCTCTACTTTTTTTATAGACACCAACTCCCTTGGTTGAATATCAGGAATTCAGTGTCTCTATTTAAAAAAACTTTAAAAAATGTTCCCTTCTTTAAGAAATCTGAGAGAAAGTGAGAGAACACCCAAGATGGAAGCCACAGTCGTTTTTCTTTTTAAATTTTTTTTTTGTGAGGAAGATCGGCCCTGAGCTAACATCCATGCTAATCCTCCTGTTTTTTTTTTTTTTTTTTGCTGAGGAAGACCGGCTCTGAGCTAACATCTATTGCCAATCCTCCTACTCTTTTTTCCCCAAAGCCCCAGTAGATAGTTGTATGTCATAGTTCCATGTCATAGTTGCACATCCTTCTAGTTGCTGCATGTGGGACGTGGCCTCAGCATGGCCGGAGAAGCGGTGCGTCATCGTGTGCCTGGGATCCAAACCCAGGCCGCCAGTAGCGGAGCACGTGCACTTAACCGCTAAACCACAGGGCCAGCCCTGTTGCCTTCTTTAAAGTTGGGGGGTTGATGAGGTTGGATCTGTTGAACCACTAGACTATCTTAGAAAAGGGTATATTCTCAGCCCGGGGTCTTATTCTTACTATTTGGCTTCTTTTAATCACTAAGGATTACTTTGGACAAATTGTGGACTATTAAAGGGTCTCAAAGAGTTGTGAGGTTCCTTTTTTAAGGGAAATGAGTTTTCTTGAAAAACCCAATTCCTACCATTATAAAGTAAAATTAAGAATAAATCAAATCAAACTGATTTAATGGTTATGGCTAGAAATGTAAGACAATAAATGTGACTATTTCTCATGAAGCATTACTAAACAACTTTAAAAAGAGATTAGTTACAAGAAGTGTTCTATTGATTTAATTCCAGTTGTAACTTTAAATATATAGTCCTATAAGTTTCTATGAATCCAGACCCAAGTGTCTACATAAATATCTGAATTTCTGAAACAAAATTAATAGCATTCTTTTAACAGATTATTTATAGACTTTTGAGAAAATTATACTGGCACCAGGAAAAAGTCATGATTTTTGTCTCCATTGCAAAAAGCAAAAAACATACACACACTGAAGAAGGATCTTAAATTTCCAAGTAGATAGAGAAAATTCAATCTTTAAATGTTTGTGAAAAGATAGTTTATATAAATAATTTGAATTTAAAAAGCAAGGGGAAAAAAGGAAACGACCCTCCTAAACATGTTTCCTGGGACCTCCTTGCAATTTTTGATCCATCATATTATTTTCAACAATTCGTGATCTGGTCTTACTTAGCTCCATTTCTCTGTGCCTACCATAGTTCTTGTTTGCTATATATACAGAATGAATAAACACACAGGATTATCCAGGATCTGAGAAAACATAAAACATCCCCAGACAGAGACAGAAAATAACAGCCTTGAGGTTTATTAGAGTTGTAGGTGTTTTGCTAAATGTAATTTTTAAAAAAATGCAGTTATCTCTAAAGTAAAATTCTTATGTCACATTGTATCACTTAAAACAAGATCTTGATGGCCTGGATGGTCAGATTCCTGAGAAGAGAATACTACTCAGCTAGATTCACACATCCAACAAGGTCACCAAAGTGCCTTAATAATCACAGGCTCATGCTTTGAGAACTTTGAGAATTCCCAAATTCAATCAGACATTTCCAGTATATACTTTCCCCCACTGTTTAGTTTTTCCAAGTATTTATTACTGTCTTAGTCTATTCCTGCTACTATAACAAAATACCACAGACTGGGTGGCTTACAAACAGCAGAAATGTACTTCTCACAGTTCTGGAGTCTGGAAGTCTGAGATCAGGGCGCCAGCACGGTCGGGTGAGGGCTCTCTTCCAGGCTGCGTGCAGACTTCTCCCTGTGTAATCACAGGGCCAAAGGGGCTAAGGAGCTCTTTGGAGCCTTTTTTATAAGGCACTAATCCCATTCCTGAGGGCTCCACCCTCACAATTTAAGCGTCACCCAAAGGCTCTACCTACTAATACCATCCCCTTTGGGAGTTAGAATTTCAACATATGAATTTTGAGGGGACACAGACATTCAGACCATGGCAATTATGTTTCCTTAGTTCCATCACTATTGATAGCAGGTGTTTTTACCTTTTTGTCCTGGACACAGAGCTTCTCCCACTAGACAAGAGACCTGCATGTCATGACACTGGGTGCAATGCTAGGCAGTCTAGGTTCCTGCACAGAAACACTGCAGCAAATGATTCCAATTCGTGCTGTAGAGTAGTTACAGTAAGCCACTGTCCTTCAAACCGCTAGTCACTAGGTTGAAATTGAGAATGTCAAATCCGCGAATGCCAAAGGTTCCTGTATTAAATTGTGCATGACAGATACACATTCTCTCAGACCTAAACAAATGTTCCCTATGGATTAGGCACTGTGTTATGTAAATGCCAGTCTCAAGAAAAAAATAAAGCACAACTAAGAGGGGTTTATCTTTCTTCGTAATTACTTCTTTAGTAATCACAGCTCCTATAATTGCTTGTTCCCTAGAGACTGGCCACTTATTTAGTGACTATGTAATTACTGATTACAAATATAATAGTCTGTTATTTCATTACTATTATTATCCTAATCTAGGGAGCATAATTTCCTTCAAGAAAAGCAGGATATATTATGAAGCACATTTGAGGATGAAAAAGATATATATTCTGTATAAAAGAATTCACAGTTGATTATCTCAGATGGATCACTCCTATTTGGACTTTTAAAGCCAAATCTTGTTTCCAAATTCTTACTGATATTATCATCTCTTTGGCTTCAGCACTTTGTTAACATAAATGGGGTCCATGTATCTGCAGGAATCAGAAGAGAAGAACTTTAAAATCTAAACTATTATTTCCCTGCCCTTTAGGAAAAACACAAATTAGCAATTTTGTCATGAGGGTCAAGCTTGTGCTTATCCTGATCTTTTGCATTATTCTGAAACATGAAACAGTCCATTGCCAGCGAGGGTGGGGAAGCTGGATTACTGAGTTTGCAGCTTGCTTTTATCACTCTTTTTGGGGTACACTGAATGTCTGGAACCTTAGAGAGACCCTTACTGATATAAATACGAAGCACTTCCCAAAGAGAGATATAAATAGTTTAACAATTACCAACCATTTTTTGTGATCAATTTCATGCTTTGGTTCCATTAACAACCCCATTGGCTTTTTTGACTTTAAGTTCATAGAAACTTAACAATGACTTGGTCGCATTAAGGCCTCAAGTGGCCCAAGATGGCAGGAGAGTTAATAGCTGATTAGGTTCCATAGATGGAATCAAACTCTTAGACTGTCTTCTGGAAAATTTCTACTGTCCATTAATAAGTTAATAATCTGTAATTTCAGCTACAGTCATGATGCATTTAGTTCTCTAATGAGAAATCCATATTTTAACCAGGCACTTTTTACCTAACCACAGAAAGTGATAGCAAACCCTTAAGAGTCCAGAGTTCTTGAATTCCAAATAATGCTTAAATATTTACAACTGTTTTTCAACAAAAGTTTACCTAGTTGCATTTCTATTACTCTAAATATTATACTAATGGATATGCTAGCAGGAAGACCTTTCATTAGTTTTGAATTGTCTTACAATTATTAAAAGGTCATTCAAATTGTGGTTATTTTCCATTTGTGTCCATCAGAAAACTCAGTTGATGTGAAAAATGGCTTCATGAAAGGGAGTGCATGTACACTAGATGAATAAAAGAGTTAAAGGAAGAACAAAGCAAGAGAAGATAACCTTTCAATAGGAATTATTGCCTCAATGTCACTAGGTAGAAGTGGGATTTCTAAACTCAAACATATCAATACTGAAAAAATTACTCTAGGTTGTTTACATAGTGATAGATGGGCTTTGGTTTGAAATGGTTTTGCAAATGAGATTGCCTCAAGCAGTAAAAACAGGATCCCCATATTTCTCTGACCGCTTTTCATCATGCCAAGCTATTAAAAAATAAATTTGCTTTGTGTCACTGCTTAACAACACAATGTCTCAGATCAGCTTATACGCAAAACTATTGTTTGTCTGTGTTGTTTTTTTTTACAATTTAAACTGAACCTCAAACGACATAAGATTAGATGAACTATAATTAATGAACGGCTTTCATTATTGAGCATCTTTATTATTGAATATTAAGATATAGATATTAATACCTTTTCGGAGTTAAGCAATTCGTCAGTTGCATATTACTATGCTGTGACTAATAATAATTTAGGCCTAAAAAAGGGAAATAGAAATACTCCTGAGAAGAGTGGTTTCTATTACCTAAACACAACACACATCTTGATTAAAAGACAGAAAAGCTAAGGTTAATGCTGGAGAAACATTGCTTTGGAAACTGTAAAGTGAATGATGTTTACCATAGTTATCACCGAGATCATCACCACCCTTATTTAACATGTACTCAACAGTGAGACCCAGCCTGGCACAGAGATTTATAAGTAGTTTATTTCCAAAAAAGCACCAATGTAATTGTACAGACACATGGAATGGATACACATGAATATGGAAGAGAATAGCAGAAAAATACACAATTCCCATTGTGAAAAGTCAATGGTTAGAATTTTCCAGAAAGAAGTAAGTAATATTCTGCCAGCAGAGCGCTTCAGGGGACCATGATGCCTACAAACAAGGGAAGCCAAAGGGCAAAATAACACAAATTGTGGCAACAAGAAAAACAGAGATTTTCAATTCTCAAAAATATTTATGAGGCATCTGGTTTCAGCTTGGAGATGTGGAAAGTGTCTCTCCCACTTTTACAACAAGGAAAAGGCCAAACAAACAGCAAATTAACACCTTTTTTTAAACCTACAAGAAAATTGAGGCTGGAGAGCAACCAACCAAGATGATATCTGGGGAAAGAAAGGCATCTACAGGGAGAACAGAATCTAAGCATTTGCTTACCTGGAGCAAATACTGCTGGACACCATATGAGCTGGTCAGAAGATTCAGCTAAATACGTTTCTAACAAATTACTAAAGGCTAAATGTGGGCTATCGGGAGGAGTGAAGCCGCTGGGGATGCAGAATGGAAGGATTCATACTCTCTGGTGGGATTCCTCTCCATGAACCCTACCAGGCACCCAGGCAAGTTTGGTGAGAATCTTGAGAAAGCTTCCTGGGTAGAGCTGACTTGTGGGGAGGAACAGTAATTGTCCTAAATGTGTACACACCTACAGAGATTCAAATTACATGAGGCAAAGCTAACAGAACTGAAAAGAGATATAGACAAATCCACAATTGTAGATAGAGACTTCATAACTCACCTCTCTCAGGAACTGATAGAACAAGTAGGCAGAAAATAAGTAGGGATATAGATGACCTGAACAACACTATCTGCCAACTTGACTTAATGGAATTTTCTAGATCATCCCATGCAACAACTGCATAATAGACATCCTTTTCCAGTGCACATGGAGCATTCACAATAGACCATATTCTGGGACATAAAAAAAACCTTGGAAAATTTAGAAGAATAGAAATCATACAAAGTATGTTCTCAGATTATAATGGGATTAAACTCTAAATCAATAACAAAAAGATACACGGAAAATCCCCAGGCATTTGGAAATTAAACAATACATTTGTAAATATCCCACAGATCAAAGAGGAAGGGTCAAGGAAAATTTTTAAATACTTTGAGTAAAATAAAAATGAAAATACATCACAAAAAATTTGTGGGGCACAGCTAAAGGAGCACTTACAGGTAAGTTTGTAGCATTAATGCTTACAATAAAAAAGAAGAAATGTCTGAAATCATTAACCTAAGCTTCCACCAGAAGAAACCAGAGAAAAGAGATCAATTTAAACCAAAAGTAAGCAGAAGAAAAGCAATAATATTATTTATTTATTTATTAAGTATTTATTAGAGCAGAAATAAATGAAACTGAAAATAGAAAAATAATGAGAAAATCCATGAAACCAAGAGCTAGTTCCTAGAAAAGATCAATAAGATGATAAAATTCTATTCAGACTGAAGATAAGAAAAAGGAAAGAAAATACAAATTACCAATATTGAAAACATTGGGAAGGAAAATCAGTATTGACTCCATAGACATTAAAAGGATAATGATGGGATACTGTGAACAGCTGTATCCTCATAAATTGGACAAATTAGGTGAGATCGATAAATTTCTGAAAGATGCAGACTACCAAAAGTCATTCAAGAAGAAACAGGTAATGTGAATAGTCTCGTATCTATTAAAGAATGGAATTGTAGTTAAAAATCTTCTAAAAAAGAAATCCAGTCCCAGATGGCTTCACTGATCTAGAACTAATAAGTGAGTTTAGCAATGTCACAGGATATAAGGTCAATATACAATAGAAAGTTTTATTCCTAAATACCAGCAACGAGCACTTGGAATAAAAAAAAAAAAAAAAACACCATTCACAATAGCAACAAAGAGTGAGCACAAAAACAAGCAAGCATGTGTGAGAAGAAAGTATATGTATGATCTATACGTTGAAAATTACAAAATGCTCATTAAAAAAATTAAAAGTTGAATAAATGACGAGAGATACCATATTCATGGATTGGGAAACTCAATGTTGTTAACATCTCCATTATTCCCAAATTGATTTATAGCTTCTACACAATCCCAATCAAAACTCCAGCAAGTTTTTTTGTAGATATTGACAAGCTAATTCTAAAATTTATATGAAAGGCAAAGGCCAAACCAATATTTAAAAAGAAGAACAAAGTTGAAGGACTCACATTTCACAATTTCATAACTTACATAAATTTATAGTAATCAAAACTGTGTGATATTGGGGAAACTATAGAGACATAGATCTATGGAAAAGAATAGAGGGCCCAGAAATAGATGCACACAAATGTAGTCAGTTGATTTTTGACAAAGGCACAAAAGCAATTCAATGGAGAAATGAATCTTTTCAGAAATGGAAAAATTAGACATCCATATGCAAAAAATAAACCTTGATGCTTACCTTACACCTTATGCAAACACTAACTCAATAAGGATTATAACTAAATGCAAAACATAAAACTTCTCAAAGAAAATATAAGAGAAAAGCCGTGATCTTTATTTTTGCAAAGAGTTTTCAAAATACGCCAAAAGCATTATCCATAAAAGAATAAATTGATAAATTGGACTTTATCAAAATTTAAAGCTTTTGCTCTGTGCAACAGAATGTTAAGAGAATGAAGAGACAAACCACAGACTAGAAGAAAATATTTGCAAATCACATATCTGATAAAGAAGTCCTTTCCAGAATATATAAAGAACTCTTAAACTGGAACAATAAGAAAACAAACAACTTGATAAAAAATTGACAAAAGATTTAGTAGACACTTCACTAAAAAAGAATTATGCATGGTAAATAAGCATATGAAAAAAAGCTCAACATCATTAGTCATTTAGGAAATGCAAATTAAAACCACAAGGAGATACTACTACACATCTATTAGAACAGATAAACAAACAAAAACACTGGTAATGCCAAATGCAGGTGAGGATGTGGAGCAACTGTCACTGTCATACAATACTGGTGGGAATGTATGAGAATGTTATGGCCACACTGGAAAATCGTTTGGAGTCTCTTATATAGTTACACATACATTCCTCACACAACATAGCGAAACCACTCCTAGGTGTTTACTCAAGTGAGTTGAAAACTTATGTTCATGCAAAAACCTATTGACAGCTTTATTAATAAATAATTGCAGCCTTACTCACAATTGCCCCCAAATGGAAACAACTCACATGTCCTTCAGTAACTGAATGGATAAGCTGTAGTACATCTATCCACACAATGAAATACTACTTGGCAATAAAACGGAATGAGCAACTGATTCATGTATCAACAGGGATGAATCTGAAATGTAATTTTCTGAGGGAAAGAAGCTAGACTCAAACAGCTACATATTATATGATTTCATTTATATTACATTCTGGAAAAGCCAAAGCTATAGGAACAGAAAAGCGATCAGTCATTACCAGTCTGGAGGTGGAGTGAGGGGTTGACTACAGAGAGGCATGAGGGAAGTTTGGGATTTATAGAACATCGTGTATGATACTATGGTGGGTAGATACATGACTCTCTGAATTTGTCAAAACCCATAGAACTGTATACCATAAAGAGTGAATTTTACTCTATTTAAATAGAAAAAAAAGTCAACTAGGATGTGGGAGGAATCAAAGATGGAACACAGACTGTGACAGATTATGTTTCAAAGGGACTGCTACATAACCACACTGAAGGGGATGGGGAGGAAAGATGCTGACCCAAGCCACTTTGGAAAACAGAGTTTTGACTAGATCTTGTGAGGCTAAAGACAAAAGAGCTGTATGCAAACACTATATTCTAATTTGTAAATTTGTTTCTCATAGGGTTCAGGTTAGTGACTGTAAGACGACTTTAGATGTACACTAGGGCAGAAGAAATAAGGAAATGTATCATACATAATGAGAGTCAGGGTCTCAATTTTGGAGAATGAAGCTACAAATAAGCAAAGGGGAATGTGAGAATGAACCCTGTGGTGCTGGACTGGAGTTCAATCTATCAGAATGAACTCATGTTTATTTAATAGATAGATAGACATACAGAAATATAGAAGTGTGTATACATGCATTGGTATACTTAAATATATATCCTAACTGTCTGCTGAAAGAGACTAGAAGCTCTGACCCCCAAGTAGCAACCAGCATGCCTAGTGTCCAGATCTTGGATTCTAAATAACATTCTCCAGTAAAAGGAATCAGGGCTTCTTGGAGAAATTGCTGATTATAGGACTGGGATAGGAAAAATAACAGATGAGCCCGGAGCATCTTGCTGTGCCAAAAAGTAAGAAAGTACATAAGTACCCCCTCCCCCCAAAAAACAAATCATGGGTCATTTGAAAAGGACACAGAGGCCATTATATCACTATGGTAATAACTGCTGCAGGCAAAAATCCATTGATGAGTGCGAAAATTAGCAGGTAAAACTTTGAGGAAAAACAGGATAGCCTCAAAGTCTCCTCCAAAATATTAATTACTATGGTGGTTTTAACACATGTCCACTAATTCTTTAACATTCCTTCCTCCAGGAGGCAGAGCTTAAGTCCTCTTCCCTTGAGAATGGGCTGGACTTAGTGACATGCTTATAAAGAATACAGTGTGTAGAGAGAAAATAGCATCTTACAATGGAGGAAGAAACCTGCCAGTACCTCAAAAATATCAAGATCATAAAACAAAGTAAAGATGGATGGAGGAAATTGGAGAGAATGGAGGAGACTAAGGAAAATTGATAACAATTTGTGGGATCCCTGATTGGATCCTGAAACAGAAAAAGAACATTAGTGGAAAAACTTGGAAAATCTGAATCCAGTCTATAGTTTACTTAACAGCATTTACACTAATTATTGATTAATTGCATTCATAATATATACTATATTAATATCAATTTTTAAATTTTGATAATTATCCCATGGTTACGTAAGGTGTTAGCAGTAGGGGATTCTAGATGAGAGTATATACCAGAACTGTACTATCTTTGCAATTCTTCTGTATGTCTAAAATTATTTTTTGAACAAAAACTTTAAAACATAATTGTAAGTTACTCAAGGAATTATGACCCACATTGTATGGTAGCCTGAAAAATTCACAGAAGTAGAGTGTATCTTTAAATGTAAGAAAAATGTGCAAATCAATAACTGGTGCATACAGCATTGAACAGGGATTCGGTCCCCAGGTATCTGCTGAGGACTTGTGACCTGAGGGCCATATGCCATGTGTAGAAGACACAATACTGAACCACATATAACCTCAGCCTTGAGAAAGTAATAAAATTTAGATGTTTAAAATCAACAAAAACAAATAATTTCAATTCAGTCTAATGTAATGAAAATCAAGAGAAGGGAGAAATTAATTCAGTCAGAGAGAGTTCAGAAAAGATTCGTGGAGGAAAGGACTTTTAAGCTATTGGGTCTTAAATTATCCAATGAATGCGGAAATTCTCATCTCCTCTCTGCCCTCATTGCTTTAAGGTACACCCCCCTCTCCAATAAGTCAATGTCCAAGTCCTCTTTGTTTTACCATTCAATTTTCTCTCCTTTCATCTTTTTCCTCCCCTTCGTCCCCGAAGTCATGGTCCTTATCATCTCCTACTGGCCTAGATGCAGCTGGATCCTCATAGGTTTACCTGCCTTTCAACCTTCACGCTGCTGCCCAGGTGACCCTTCTAAATGAACATGAGTTATTCCTCATTCGTTCCACAAATGTTTATTGAATGGCTACTACATATCAGGTAGTGGGCCCTCAGCTTGCTTAAAATGTTTCAATAAAAATCCCCAATGTTATCTTATTAAAAAAAATTTAAAAATAAGTAAATAAATAAAAATCCCCAATAAATGTTCCTGAAAGTATGAATAGAAGGAGGGCATGGAGAGAGGGAGAAAGAGAGCAAAGGAGGAGTGTAAAATGCAGGCCCATGAAGGAGGAGGTATAGAGGCTTGTGGAATGGTCATCAGAGTGACCCACGTACGAGATGCACGTGGGTGCCAGCAGATGACACTGCTGAGAGACTAGGTCCAGAACGAGACATACAGAGAGAAGGAAACAACAATAATTTTAAACTCTACTGGTTAATCCTCACAAAGAACGAACTGGAGAATATAGATGCTTATTTGACAATCAAGCCTAAGTACTGGAAGAACACTGGAAGCCAGAGTAGGGATGATATATAAGACTTAGTCCACTTGCTTAGAATTGCAAATTTCCTTTCTTGAGACGTGGTAGGAACTTGGATCTATTCATAAAAGTCCTGCCAATAGGACTCTAAGTCCAAATTTACTTAAAGTTTTATTCAATGGGTTCATCAATCAATTTGCACTGATATCATCAAACGTCAGCATCCTTCATCAATATCACTCTTTAGTAAGTTTGCTGTGATCTGTGTCAGGTAGCTTCTCATTATTTGAGAGCAGAATGAATCTCTCATTTGTTACCAAGAAAGCATGGAGAGGGAGAAACAATTATACAAAAATACACGATATTTTTGTACAAATATACACAGTCACACTAAAAAAGTGACTTCCAAGGTCCTCTGGCCACATTGACTCCCTGAGCTGTAACAGCACAAGAGATGCATAGGGAATGAGTTACTTCTTAAATAAAGTAGGAAGGTAGCCTTCATTAGAGCTATGAAATCTGCATATTCATTTTCCTGGCCAAAGACTTCGATACACCAGCTACATATCCAACCAATTCATGCTCATTCACATAGAGATCTATTTACACCCCACTGCTTGCAGCCTTGCCTATACAGATAATCTCTGATGGATTAATGGTCAACCAATGCTGAAATATGTTATGCCATCGATGGTGTTTATAGATGTGACTTCTGACTCATGAATCTTTTCAACTATCTAACCTCAGATGATTTAGTTCATTTGAACTACTATTTATTTCAAATAGAAAGGTTTATAATCCACGTGTTGACATCAAGACATAGCTCATTATGCATATAATTATAATAATATTGTGTTTAAACATCACTGCATTAAAAGAATGACTATAATCAAGGTCTTCTAGGGGAACACTGGATAATTCTAGTTTCTGCCAGAAGAGGAAGAAACTCTTCTATAAAGCCTTCTCAGAAATTTCCTATTTTCATTGAAAAGAAAATATGATCATATTTAAGTAAGTTACTAGTAATTTTTATTATAATATGATATTAATGGAAATAGCACAAAAGACAAATAAAAAAGAGTAAAGCTGCGAGGCCTCCTACAACATTCCATTACACCAGCCACACTTGACTATTTATTACAATCCATTCTGTACTATTGCTGTGTGTCCAGGAAGCCAAAGCAAAGTTGTATCATTACCTAGGCAATGAAAATAGACTCGCTTATTTTCTAATGACAAATGTAGAAGAACAAATGCCCTACCCCAGGCTAGCCTCAGCTTTGACATTTGCAGATCTTAATGTAAAGCTGAAACTTACTCCTTCAATCTTTACAAAAAGTTGATTAATAAACCAGATTTTAAAATATAAATCATTTTTAGGCTATGGATTATTTTCTAATGATCAACAGCATAGCACAAAAGCAATTAATTGGTAGAAATCCATGGATGGATACCAAACTGAAAATGTGCGAGATGACCTGTTTAGGGGGCCAAACAATATCCCTCTTGCTAAAACTGAAGAACTTTAGGACTGAAAGGAATTTTGAGAAGACTTGCATATCAGCACTGGCATACAGCAGGCACTCACTCAGTGCAGGATGAGCGAATGAATGAATAGGTAGAGTGTCCTCATGCTTCTGTTGTTGGACAGAGTTGAACTCAAGCTGTCTCAGGAAAATTAACCTGTCTTATTTTAAAGTATCTAAGGTAGATATTTCAAATACTGTTTGGTAATTGAACTGACAGTTATTATTGTCAGGATCCTTTCTACTAACAAACTGTAATACTCTATTACTCTATACTAATCTATGGTTCCATGATTTCTAGCTTGTTCTGCTGCATTTAAGCTCACTTCTTCTTGGACTATATTTCAGGAAAAATAAAGGACAGGTTCTTATTTTCACTCTTATTTCCCTAGTGCTCAGATAAATCCACTTTACCTCACCACACTCCACTAACAAGAGGCAAGAAAGTGAGCATTCTGAATTCTTTGCCACTTGAAGAGTAGGATTGGACTATTCTGTGAGGAAGATGAGGCAGCTGTGGCCACAGTAATAACCAACAGCCTGAAGCAAGAGAGGGTATATATAAGTGGCTATTTTCATATTTGTAGACCCAGAACTGTTAGAGATGACAGAGTTCTTCAAGGGTTTTCTATTTTCTAGTCTTCATGTTATATATGAGGAAATGAAGGTCAAAAGAAATTAGATTAATTTACTAAGGTCACATTGACTAGTTAGGGTCCCGTGGGTTCTAGAACACAGGTCTTCTGATGGTTATCAGAGTCCTGTCTTCTACCACAGTACATAAACCCTGGCAGGATGTACTCCCAGGAGAACACATGTTAGCATGAGAGGAGAAGCCCTCTGCCAGCTAGGGTCAGGAGATCCATTTTAGTAATAATACTGTAACTATTATTGTAGGGAACACTTTTTAAAATATGACAGGCACTGCACTAAAGGCTTGACGTTCAATGTCTTTTTTAACCTTCACAACAACTCATTGAATTAGGTGATATCACCATGTCCATCTTACAGATGGGGAAATGGAGCCACTAATTTAAATGGTTAGCCCCAGATTACACAGTAGTTGGCATGGCTTGTCCTTGAAAATGACCCAACTAGGTCATTTAACATCTTTCAGCTATTACTTAGTCAAGACAATGAGGGCATTGAACTCTAAGGCCATAGAGTTTGTGAAATAAATATAAGGAGTAACATTTTCTGCTTTGTAGCAATTTTCCTAGAAGACCTCCAATGTCTTTTATCTCTGCCCATTTGTATGCCCCCAAGGACAAGAATGTGTGTGACCTTGGTAAAACCAGAAGACAATGCAAAAATTGCTGACAGTGGTTTCTCTTCCTGGGAAATCACTGCTATTAAGGGGTTTTGTTTTAATCCTTGATAAGACAAATTCCAGATCACCTCCATAGGGCAGGGGTGTTCCTAAGTGCACTAAGTCTCATCCTGGCAGGGCACTGGTCCTTGGCTGCCTATGTAGCTCTGGCTACATATTTGAGAGGATTTGAGGGGAAGGGACTGGAGTTGAGCAGGGAAGCTGTGGAAATCACATTTGTAAAAAATCTCCTTTCAAAGGATAAAGAACAATAATGAGAAATGCAAAACAAATCAGAACCATCTCAAAGCCGACAATAGCCATGCTATAAAACCAAATCCTCGGGGAAAGAAGCAATGTGACATTTATAACTTCAGAACAATGACATCTTTCAGTTGGTGTCAGTGAACACTACCTACAAGGAATGACAAAGAGCACATATCTTTTCCAAGCAGGAGAGAATGTGCTGGGGCTCCAGGCCTGCCTGCTGTGACCCACAGAGCTAACTAAAGTCAGGGAGAATACCTTTCAAAGCCAATGGGAGATCCAGGCATGAGTTTGCTTTATGAGGAACATGTCTAGTAGGAAAGAGATTCAAAGGTGGGCACAAGACCCTCCTCCTGCTATTGGTATGCTCTGCCATGCTTAGGCTCTGCCTGCAAATTCACTGTGCTTGAGATGGCCCCTGGGTGGGAGCTCAATACTTCCTGTGTTGTTAAGCATCCTTACAAATGTAGGAGTCAATCAAGGAGAAGTATGTTTTCTTATAGTTACAAAGGGTAGACCATTGACATTTATGGATTTAACATTTCTGCTTATGATGAGTTGAAAATTATTAGGCAATTACACCTGTTATTTTGTAATTTGGCTGAGCACAAATTTGCCTTGTGCACACCGAGATCGATGTTGGTGTGCAGAAGTGAGTTAGCCAGGGAGTGAGGTAACTGATCCACACTCCCACATCTCAACCCATCACCATCATCCTTGGCTCACGGTGCCCAGGAAATCATCATACCATTGTTTACTTGTGAAAAAAAAGAAAACTGGCCATCCAGCAGGAGAGAATTTCAACATATGTGAAAAGTACACCAAGGTGTGCCATGAGGCTTCCTAACAGGAAACACATGATTCTCAACGGAAATAAGATCAGATCAAAATCAGAAGCCTGTCCATATTTGACAATTTAGACATTTACAAAGGACTAGAGAGAAAACCCTTGTGAATGTCTGGTGCCTACCATAAGTTGAATATATTTGTTTCAGAAAAAATGTCTTCATGCAGTGCTTCCAAACCTGACAGACAATCAGAACTAACTGGGCCATTTTCCTACATCCGCACACACCACTCTCACACGCCAGGCCCCAGCCCGCAAGCAGGAGTCCTAAGGACACAATGGAGTATAGGACTCTGCATTTAAGTGTGTCTCTTCTACAGGCAGTGGTTGAGGGACTGCACTCAGGACGCATAGCTGGCACAGCTAGATCCATTGTGAGCCCTTCCAGTCATGGAGGCACCTAATCTGTCTATGTTGTGATGTTAATTCCCAACTCTGGATGCTATATTTATAGAACATATACTTCTGAGCTCCTTGAAAAATGATGCGATGTAAGTTTTACATGCCAGAGATAAATATTAATAGCTGTGCACAATTTGTTCTTCCGTTCTGACAATATAGATCTGCGTTTTGTCACAGGCCACCTGCATCTCTATGATTTACTTTATTAGGTAACTTAGAAAGAGGATGTGTGCTTATCTCAAGCTTTAGAAGGGAGTCTCAACTTCATATCTGTCAAGTACAGAGAGAAAAAAAAAATCACATTTGTTTTAACAGGGAAAGATTCGCCCGGAGCTAACATTTGTTGCCAATCTTCCACTCTCTCTTTTTTTTTCCTCCCCAAAGCCCGAGTACATAGTTGTATATTCTAGCTGTAAGTCCTTCTAGTTCTTCTATGTGAGCTGCCGCCACAGTGTGGCAACTGACAGATGGGTGGTGTGGTTCTGCGTCTGGGAAACGAACCCGGGCTGCTGAAGTGGTGAGAATGCTGAACTTTACCCACTAGGCCATCAGGGCTGGCTCAGATGTCACATTTTTATGGGGATTAAGAATTTCATTCTATAGAGTGTGGAGCAACTATTAAGTGACTTAACCTATCTCCTCTAATCACAGTAGCTAGCAGAAAGGGGTCCTATACCCCCAAACATCTAAATGTGTACTTCTTCTAAAACTTATGGACCACTCACATAATTTATATATGCTTATTTATTTACTATTTGTTTTAAATATTTGTACACACTAGTATGTTCTTTCCCATCTTACAAGTGAGTGACTCAAAAGCAGATCTTTTTTTTTTATAAACAGAACCTAAAATAAAGCTTAAATAAGCATAATGCTCTACTTCTATTCTGACAGTGCTGATGTTCCTTGGTGTCTCTATGGCCAGGACAAAGGCTGAAATTCTGAGTGCGATGCTTTCTTCTTGGACCTAGCATCGAGACAAAACTCTGAACGTGTAGCAAAGTGTTTAAAAAAGACTTCTTGAGTCATTAAATGACCAAGCATAAGTCTTGATTATGTCAGCAAAAATTCCTAATTACAAAACTGGACATTTAAAAATCAGTCAACATCCATTGGTCAACTAGCTGCATCTCTCACACAGTTTCAGGCCTTTGGAAGCTAGACCTTATATTATTCTCAGTTATTCAGAATCTGCCTGAATTGATTCCATAGCAACCAAAATACTGGATACAAAACTGCTTTCTGACAAAGCCAATTTCTATTAAAGCTTTGAGTTACAAAACCTAAGCTTATTATAAAAATTTCTCAAAAGGCTCTTCAACCATCAGGTGAAATTTTGGTTTTAAATCTCTAATTCACCACCATTTCCTGGGTTTCCTGACAAATCTCATATAGACGATAATAATGTTCAAAATACTATCTTTGGTTGTATTCTGAGCTAAATGCAATAGCATTTTATTAGTTGTTGTTTTCAATTATACCATTTAACACTAATGTGTATGTGCATATAAAATTCTGAAGTCTACTAATACAATTACTTTCTTCCAGTTTACCATTAAAAGACATATTGCTTTGGTCACATCTCTCTGATTGTCTTCTCATCCGAGGAGGAACTTAAGACTCCTAATCCTGGAGAACAAGCTGAGACACACAGGCCACGACATGGGATAGTTGGTGGAGACAACTACGCCATGTCCCAGGCCACTCTGTGAGAGATGCTTCTGACACCGCTAAATCAGCCGCATCTTAAACCTCTTGAATGATAAACCATCCCTGAATTATCTCTAACTGGTTTACGATTATCCCAACTAGGAAAGACTAGTGACAGTTGCTACTCCAACTAGCTGATAAACAGAGTTAGAAGAGGCCAAAGCCCCAAGCCTTCCAATCTTTACCCGTGTACTACTCACACCTTATGATAAGGAACCATTCAGTCATGGATGGAGGGTAGCGGGAACTAACCTAAAATCACAGGATGGTTGCTTTATTTTTTTCTGAAGAAAAAGTTCATTTAGACATTCAACAAGCATTACTGAAAGTCACATGCCAAGCACTGTGCAAGGACTGGACACTCAAAGATATAGATGTGGTCTCCATCCTTCTACTCTAGCGCAAGAAACATCCTTTTGTTCTTTGAGAGGAATCCTTTTTTAGAGGACGCAAAGAAACCAGCTTTGCCCTTCTTTTAGGTGAATGCAAGATCCATTTGTACCTTTGCTTTTGCTGTAAATAGAAAGTGACCTATAAAAGCCAGGTGGCTTGATGTATTAGGAGGCTGGGCTTATGCAAGACATCTAGAAGATGTTTTTTCAGACATTTTTCTAACATGAAAAAGGAAACTTAACATTGAATTAAATATCCACTTTATTAATTGGTGGTATTATCTTACAAGACAAGCATGTTTGGGAAAGGCTATTGCGCCAGGCCCTGCAACCATACGTTAGTTCAACAAACATTTTCTTACAATGTGCCTGGCACTGTGCTAGGTAGTGGGTTGCAGAGATGAGGGAAACTATAAGAATAAAAGTCAGCTCTTCTGTGAGGAGATCAGAAAAAGTGTTGGAAGAACAGTGAGAAGGGCAGTCCAAGAAGAGAAGATAGCACAATTAAAGGCATAAAGCATGAATGTAACATGTTCTAAAGCTATACATCTTCCTATATTTATGGGGCATGAAGTACAAGACAACGGAGGAAGGGGAATATTTAGAAATTAAGCTAGAGAAGTAAGGATGTCTTAAGGAAAGAGAGCGAAGTCATACTGATAACAACAACAGCAACAACACCACACATTTATTGAGCCCGCGTGACATGCCAGGAATTGATGCCAGTGTGCGTGCGTTAACCTGTACCTAGTCCTCGCCACACTGCTAGGACAGGGACTTATCATCAGCTGAGTGCACTGGGGAGGCAGAGCAGGACAGCTGCAGGGGGTGAGCATTTGTAGCAACTCAGAGTCTGGGAGAGCTTATGAAGCTAGCGCCACATTAACGCAAGTAACACAAGTACTTGCTCCAGCTGCAAAACTGTGTGGAAGCGACACTGACATCGCTCCCTGCTGCCATGAGGAATAAGCACGTTCCACAGTCAGAGGAAAAGAAAAGAAAACGATTTCTTTGTGTGTTGCAACCAAGCCAAACCAACCAACCAACAAAAACCCAAAAGAACAGGGTCAACCCATTTTGCTCTAATTCCCGAAATAAATGAAACCTTGAACACATCCTGTAAATCATTGGTATTCTAACAGAAGTCATTTTCTCCCTGGGTTTTCCATTGCTGATGTCTGATAATGTGCCCCAGCATATCCACAAAGTGGATATGCTAATCTTGTGAGAAAATGACTGTTTTTCTTTATGAACAAACTGTAAACCTGATAAATTTGGTGACGTCATGTGTGTGTTTTAACTACCTGTGCCATTTTAAATTTGGCTAGCTCCCATGTACTTCTGCACAAGTTAGTTTCTTTCCTTTTCTAAATGCTTTTGACTCTGAGTCCTTCTCTTTTTTAGTGTAAGAAAAGGGAAATTTAAAAATTATATATGTATTATATCCATGTGTGTGTATGTATGCATTTTATTTGTATAAAGAAACTTTGAAAGGATGCAGAAGAAAATATAAAAATTCTTGCCCATTTAGAGCAGAGGAGAAACTGGGTAAGGCAAGTATGGGAGTCAGATTTTTCACATGATTAATTTTTGAACCATGGAAATATATTACCTATTTAAAAATAAAATACAATTATAAAATCCTATAAGTTTGCATACGATTATTATTTTCATTTTAGAATTGAGGAAACTGAGGTAGAGAAAAGGTGAGTAACGCCTAAGGCCCTTATCCTGTGGGTGAAGGGAACCAGTGAAGAATGTCAACGACTGGACACATGTATGTTATAAAGGTCTCTGAGGAGACAGAAGAAGAATAAAGTGGAAGGGCTGGAAATGGAGGCAAGGAGGCAGCCAGAGAGCAATGGCTGTAGTTCAGGGGAGGGGTGGTGAGGATCTGAACTCAGGAAGTGCAGATGGAGAACAGGGAACATGGCTAAGACACCAGAAGGTGACATAAACTGAACTTGTTACCCCATTGGCAGGTGAAGGGAAGAAAGAGTGTAGGGCAATTTCTGGGTTTATGGCTGCAGAGTGAATGGACTGTAGCATCCCAAACAGACAGGGAAAACCAAGCACCATCAGACGAAGAATTCAGTCACACTACGCAATGACGCAGGGATACAAGTCAGGGCTGGAAATGAAGACTAGGGAAACCTAGGGTGATGACTAGGTGAAAGGACACAGTGAATCTATGAGGTAAGACCTATGTTGTCCATTTTGTAGTGGAACCACGGAAGCCCTGAGCTCTTGAGAGACTTTCAAAAGGTCTCCAGCTAAGTATTAGATGTGGGAATCAAACCCACGCTTGCCTGGCCCCAGGCCCGGTTTTCTTTCCTTCTCCCCACTCTGCCTCCCATCAGATGCCACAGCAAATGCCCGTAAGGATACATTTTCTATCAAATGCCTCACAAATAAAACTCAGCACTATCACCTCAAAAATAGTCTTTAGTTACTCAGAAATGAATTTTCATTTTTTCTATCATAACTACTGAAAATCATCTTCATTATTTCTGAGCTATTTTTTCATTGTATACATATGTAAGTATTTTGATCCATTTTTCTGCCCATATCTGAAGAAAGACATACAATCTATGAAGTAAATACATTAGCTATTTTCAGTAAATATTAACTTTTAGAAGGTATATAATAATCTGATGCTAAAAGTACCACAGAAGAATTGACAGAAAATTATTAGCTAATACTTCCAGGAAGCACCAAGTTCACTGCTTAGGAAGGAAGGGTTGCGAGACTTTGACCTTCTGCGGTGTGACGGGGAAACAACGAGCTATGTGCCTCACCCTCTCCCAGGTACCAAGCATTCGCCAATACCCAGAAAGTCAGAGAGAGATTTTAGCCCAGAAACTCAAACTGTGGGGCAGCCGCTGCTACCCCAAGTGCTCTATGTTCTGTCGACTAACTGAAATCTTTCCGCAGAGCCCATCATCACGGTCTTTATATCTTCCAGACTAAAATGAATGCAGCCAATAGATATAGAAGGCGATGAATGCATATGTCTCATGGGTATCTATATTAATTTCCTATTGCTGCTGTAACAAATTACCACAAATTTAGTGGCTTAAAGCAATATAACGCACCGCTTCTCCCGCCATGCTGAGGCCGCGTCCCACATACAGCAACTAGAAGGATGTGCAACTATGACATACAACTATCTACTGGGGCTTTGGAGGAAAAAAAAAAAAGAGGAGGAGGATTGGCAATAGACGTTAGCTCAGAGCAGGTCTTCCTCAGGAAAATGAGGAGGATTAGCATGGATGTTAGCTCAGGGCTGATCTTCCTCACACACAAAAAAAACAAAAGGTGGCAGCAGGGTTGTGCTTCTTGTGGAGGCTCTAGGGGAGAACATGTTTCCTTGTCTTTGCCAGCTTCTAGAGGCCACCCACATTCCTTGACTCACAGCCCTGTTCCTCCATCTTCAAAGCCAGCTACAATGCATCTCTCTGATCCTTCTTCTGTAGTTACATCTCCCTCTGGCTCTCTTTTTCTGCCTCCCTCTTCCACTTTTAAGGGCTCTTGTGATTACGTTACGTCCATCTGGATAATCTAGGATAGTTTCCCTACTTTAAAGTCAGCTGATTAGCAACCTTAATTCCATCTGTATTAGTAAGTCCCTTTTGCTTTGTAGCCTAACATATTCACAGGGATTAAGATGGGGACATCTTTGGGGGGCCATTACTCTGTCTACCACAGTATCTTACATACTCTACTAGTTCATCTTGCATAATCCAAGAGTGGTATGTTTGGCATATGGTATAAACTTTTGGTTGAAGTATATGAAGAGAAAAACATGAGTATGAATATGTATTTAAAAGACAACTATTGCCTGTTTTGTTAGAGTATAAGGCAATGTTACTTTCATAATTCAAGACACATGCAATACTATAAAATGGCAGATGAATAAAAGTTAAACTAGGGTTAAGAGGATGTTAGCTTACTCTGATTACGCTTATAAGAATCAATGTTGGTTAGGAGGAGAGTAAGAACTCCTTACATTCAATGATATGGGATTCAATGATTTGGGATTTCTTGGCTATGTAAATATCCGTATCCAAATTTTAACTTTGAATAGTAGATATTTCCATTGTAGCTCTACAATTTTAAGTTTTTATTTAATTGGAGAAACAACTTAATATCAGTTTGTCTGAAATCAATGAAGTTTAGTTGGATGGAACACAGAAAAATGAATCATTTTTGCACACTAGTGTTTCTGAGCACAAAGGAGGAAAGATGTCTCGATACTGAGTGCCCATTCAGTCATTATGGTTTTGTGAAACGACCAACCCTGATGCTGGATTCCTATCCACCTGGTAGTATGTTGGAAATGGGACATTATACACTAAGGATCTTGAGAAAGTTACAAGTTCGTGCCCTTCTATAACCCTGAATTGATGACTTTCATATTGGCTTGGCATTTTTACTGTTCAAATTCAATCTTTGCAAAAAGATGAAACTACTCATGGGCATTATTGCCATTTTGCCTGCTCTGCCATCTTCCTCCTTGCAGTGTTCAGTCGAAAAAGGTTAGTTAGAAACCACCACTGGCAGAAAGACTCAAGAGCTACAGAGCCTTCCCCAGCACCGAGGTCATGGGAAATAAGATGAGTTTTAGATTTTAAACTATATGTAAGACATTATCAAAGGTCACCAGGTATAAAAACTTCAAATTGTGTCAATATTTCAAAGAGCACATGTTAAAAACTTGACTGCTTACTCTTCAAAATTTAGTATGCAACATGTGTCTAGAAAAAATAAAAACTAAATCAAAAAATATTTTTAAAGGAACATGATTTGAGAAAAACTATTTCTGAAATGCTCATTAAGAAGTGGTCTATCAAATGTGAAGTGAATTTTCCGTAGGCCTGCAGTTTGCTAGGACTGGTCCATGGCCACAGTTAATCAGTTGACTGGATACAGACAGACTGGTGGACTCAGAGCGTTCAGTGTATACACTTCAGAGGTAATTGCCACGTCCTTGTTTGTAAAATAAAGGCAAAAAGTCCTGGAATTTCTTGCTCATATGAAGGAAGAGAGTATGATCAGCAAGAAAAAGCTGAGAAGGTGATTTGGAAAGTCTCCAAAAGTGTAAGGATGATCTGGAAGAATTTTTACCACAACTCTGACAAGAGAAGTTACAGTAGACGGGCATATGAATTAAGAACAACCACAGAGTAAACAAAAACTAAAGCAAATAGATGAGATAATACAGGGTGAGTAGACAACAGGGCATCCATTTTTCCCACAGTGAGACTCAGTATCATTCATTTTATTTACCTCAAAGCAATATTTCCAGAGTGATTTTCCTGACTCTAGAAAATAAAGCATAGAATAGGAGGGAAGTGTACAGAAGTGGGAAAATGGATGTATTTTTAAATTATTATAAAGTAACAACCTATCAGCCTCTCATGTAACTTAGAATGAAACAAAACAGGGTGAAGGATTCAATATTTGTCACTCATTTCCCACTTCCCAATTTAAAACAGCCATCTTTGCTCTATATCCTTGATGCAAAATGCACCATAAACAAAACAAAAAAGCAATGCAAATGAGTACAACTCTTCAATTCAAGGTCCCACTTGTTAAGAAATGAAGAAAAATGAATGTTTGGCCAATTAGAAGAGTTACAGGTTCAAGTAGTAAATGAGAAATGAACATTTCACTGGACTATCATGTAGGACAATAGATTTTCTATATCATTCTTCCCTTCTTAAACAGTGGGTATTATTTTTAAAGAGTCTAGAGTTTCCTAATTTTCATGTCTGTATTCTATTCTGCTGTAAAGTTAGCTTCTCTCCGAAATACCTACACTTATCTTAATGAAATGACCAATTCCTTCCCATACTTGACCTATCAGCTTCATTTTACACTTGGTCATTCCCTCCTCCTTGAAATTCTGCTTTAAGTGGTTTCCTACACCTCACACTCTCCTGGTCGTCCTTCTACTTCTCTGGCCACCCCTTCTGGCTTCTATGCTGGTTCACCCCCCATCTCTCTGAGTGCTAAATATTAGGGTCCTCAAAACTCAATCATTGCACCTCTTCTCTTTTCAATCCATGCTCATTCCCTCGGGGATCACATCGACTTGTGTGACTCTAAAACCCATCTATCTATAAGCTGGTGACTCCCAAACATATACGTCCAATCTGGATACTGTACTAGTTAGTGTAACACTAATTTCTATAACAGATAAAGCAATAAATATTAATGCAACAAAAGTTAATTTCTTGCTCCTCAAGTCTCTAATAAGCATTCCTAATTGGCAGGTGGCCTTAGACCTGGTTATTCAGATACTAGGCTTTTTCCATCTGTGGTTCTACTGCCTTCTGCTAGAAGTCCTCTAAGGATGGGGAAAGAGACTAGAGAGCATCACGCTTGTGAGGTTTTCACAGCCTATGCTGGAAGTGATGCATATCACTTGTGCTCATATTTTCAGGCTAGAACTGAGCCACAAAGCCAGACTAACTGCAAGGAGACCAGGAAATATAGTCTAGTGAATGCCGTGGAGGAAGAAGAAAGTCTAATAAACATCTCAATCTTAGCATACCCAAATAATAACCCCTAATATTCCTCCTCAAAAAACACCTCATTTTTTTTCCAGAGTCTTTCCCATCATGTTAAGTGACAACTTAATACTTCTAGTCACTCAGGCCAACCAGGGTATCATCCTGGATTCTTATCTTTCTCTCACATCTCACATCCAGTCCATCAAGAAATCTGCTAACACTACCTTCAAAATAGATACAGAACCAGACCACTTCCCACCACTTTTACTGCTACTATCCCAGTTTAAGCTTCTATCCTTCCTCCCTTAAAATTACGGCAAAAGCATTTAACGTCTACTCTTGCCTTCTTGCAACCTATTCTCAACTCTTAGCCTAAATGATCCTTTTAAAATGTAAAGCTGATATGACTCTCTGCTCAAAGCCCTCCAATGTCTCCATATCTCACTCAAAGCAAAAGAGCATCTTCGCTCTGTTCCACCAGCTGGTATTGGATTTGGGCCCATCCTTATTCCTGCTCTTTGCCTCTGCACTCACTCCTATTCAGAAATATTGACCTTCTTGCTGCCCTTGAACATGCTATGCAAGGCCTTTCTTAGATCCCTCCACCTGCATATCCCCTAGATGGCACATTGCTCACCATATACCATCTTCTCAGGCAGATTTAAATCATTCCTCCACTCCACCCAGGACTTCTTGTGCCATTCTCACTTTATTTTTTCTGCAGAGCACTTATCATCATACAAATCATGTGCTTTTCTTAAGATGTTAAATTGTGTTTCCTTCCATTAGAATGTGAGCTCCACACAGGCAGAGACCTTTGTCGACTTTTTGTTTGTTCATTTTTGCTGCTGCATCCACAGAGCTGGGATAGTGTTTGGCATGATAGGTGCTTAAGATGTATTTTTAAAAAGAATAAATGAAACATTTCTCTTTAAAGACTCAGGCTAGATGCCTGTTCTTATGCCAACCAGCCAGTCTCCTCATGCTCTATCAGCAGGATGACAGTGCTGGAACTTCTCTATCGATTGGGATCCAATTATCCCTAAGTATCACCACAGTATTGTACGTCATGGCAAAAGAAAAGAAGATACCTTCTATGGCCAAACACACAGAGACAGTTGGATGGTTGATTATCTATTGCCAACACAACATTTATTGGGCCACAGTTTGTGCAACATTAGCACTGTTCCTTCCTTCCTTCCCTGACTCATTTGCTTGATAGCGACAGCCAACTCCACAGACTTTGCTACATGTATAGGTTTTCCCTGCACCCTACTGATTTTGTTCAAAGTAATGCCCAACGTCATTTCTGAACACATCACACTTGACCCTGAGTGTGAAAGATACACAAAGAGCAAAGGTAAAAAGTATCCTGACTCATTTTGTTTGTACTTAAGTAGTTACTTTCTCTCAGGACATATAATCATTAACATCCTATTTTTCCACAAATTTCTTTGATTCTCAAGACCATATTTTATGAGCTTTCAGATGAAGAGATGAAGATTTACGTCAATTTGATTCTGAAATGCCTCTTCGCTGACATTGATTATGACACCAAAGTTAATTGTCAACATTCAGAATTTAGTAAATGTTTTGTAGATTATTTCCAGTTTTTGGCTTTTCTTTTACACACTTCATGATATTTGCAAGTTTAGTACTGCCAAAATTTTGTATAAACTACTCAGGCAAAAAATATCTTATTTGCTGGTACCGATGATTAATGTTTTGTAACATTGAGAAAATTAAAAATATATAATCGTCATGAATACTAATGGTGCATAATATATATGAAGGTCATTACATGGTCAAGGAAAGATCTTAAAATAGCCGGCATTTTGATTAGCCCTGATTCCTCTTTTGTCTTCCATACATGGATTCATTAATACACCTCTAACATGTCATTAGTTTCACATTGAGAGGTTCTTACAAATTAGCACTCTAATTTCAAATAAAGACCAGTTAAGCAACTTGGGCTCTTCATCCAAAAAGGAACTACTGGAAAAAAACAAGTATATTGAGTTTTCATTGTCTCACCCTCTATGGGACCTGATCATCCTAATTCCCAGGGCTGTCCTACTTCCTCTGTGCCACTAGGCCATAATTTCACAGATTTTGCCTTTCGACAAGAAATGAATACCTTGCCTCAATGTGAATTCAAGGGACTAATCCTGAACACCGGGCCTGGAGGACCCTGGAGAGGTAGGGGCAAGTCAGGAAATCTTCTCTGGAAATTGGAAAGCAGAATACACCACTTTTTGGTATGAAAAATAGCCCTTATTTTCAACCTGAGCACTGGGGAATATAGATCAACTTTTGTTAGGAAGATTTGGAATAAAACATGAAACAATTTTTAAAAATTGGCAATGGTACTTATACATGGATCAGATTTGAGTCAGTCTTATTCTTTTGCTCTCTCTCTCTCTGCAATCTTTAAATAAAAACATGT
This sequence comes from Diceros bicornis minor, assembly GCF_020826845.1. NCBI lineage: Eukaryota > Metazoa > Chordata > Mammalia > Perissodactyla > Rhinocerotidae > Diceros > Diceros bicornis. The sequence goes on along the minus strand of NC_080772.1, from coordinate 9,088,178 downwards.
TAGAAAATGATCCACGCTCTCCTTCTCCCTTCCTCACGGTCCAGCCAGCTCAGGGGCTGGTTCTGTGTGTATTTGTTTTGCCCATTGTACCACCATAAGGGCAAAAACAATTCCTAACATTTCCTGAGGACTAATATATTCAGGACATTGTGCTAGCAGTTGTGGAGAATACCCAATCTCTATCCTCAAGGTACTTATATTTTACTTTTCAAGGTATCCACCAGCAAAATGTGAATATTAGCCTCTTAGAGGCTAGATCTTGGAACATGTGGGAGTTATTTCTAGTCCAGAGGCATTTCCTCCACCAAGCGGCAATGGCTCACAGCATCCTGCCCGCCAGGATAGTGGAAGAGTGTCAGGAGAAGAGAGATGGAGAAAGAGGGGTGGATCCCAATGCCTACTGAACACGGGAGGGGGGGGGGGCGCTGAGGGGCGGCACGGGGCTGAGGAGGATGCCCATGTTCCCTGCCGGCGATGCTCAGGTGAGCTCCTGTGGGGCTGGTCTGGGGCTCTGGCCTGGACAGAAGAGAGGACAGAGGTCTCAGTGTGGGTCACAGAAAAGGGTGCAGGAGCCTCCTGAAGCAATTGTGTGCATGTCACATGTGTGTGTGCACATACCCGCACTCACCCTCGAATATTCATGCTGGCGTTAGAGAGCTGGGCCCTTCTTAGTCAGCTTTCTCACTCTATTTTAAAGAGCATTTATATAGTATTTATAATAATGCTGATCATTTAATATGGTTACCTGAGCTATGGAATCAAAAGGCAGAGTCCATAGGGATAGATTAAGAATATTTAGAAGTCTTTGTTGAAGTGAAATTCTATTTGGAACCATGCAGGTCACCTACAAAACCTGAGCTGCCCATTTGCCATTTAGTTGTTCCTGCTTCTTCTCTCTGGGGTCCACAGGGTCTTCACGGTCTCTCCCTACAGACCCTGCCTAAAGGCAACCTATTTGAATGGAATGATCCGAAAGTCACTCACACTTAAATGCAAATGGCTAAGGGTAAGTAAAAGTCTTCTCTTCCCAGAGTTATCAGCACGTTAACAGAGATTGGAGCCTTCAGTTTAAAGAATTAAGCTTTTGTGTTCCAGCAGGTATGTGTATGTATAGCAGGGCAGGCCATGGATTTATTTTAGGAAGGAGACATTCTCATATAGCTGAAATTACGACATAAATGCTCTTGCCTGGTGACAGGTAAGGCCAGGACTAGAAATGTGTATGAATTCCAGCCCTTTTGCACACTGTGACCTTAGTGGAAATTGTCAAGAAAGCATTGCACAACTTTATATATTTGTGTAATATATATTTCATAATACTTGACTATATTTTTTAAATTGTTCCCACTTATATGTTCAAAGATACATACTGTTGAGTCCAGATATTTTGCAGTTTAGCTCAGAATAACCATTTCATACGGACAGATATAATACAGTTTTCTTATCAGAAAAAAAAACTTCTGGTGTAGATTTTGGACATTTCTAACTGAGTAGTTAGAATAGTAAAAGGGTACAAGTAGTCCAATTTCACATGGTAATGCCCTAAATTGTACTCTTGACACCCCATAGATAAATGTGCTTTCTGTACATCTAGCCTGTTTTCAAGGAGGCACTCTCAGGTACTAGTGGGAAGAACATCTTTTCTGCAACCAGACTCGGGTTTGTTTCCTGGCTTTAAAAATAATGATCATAACAATAATATCATTTATTCAATGATTACTATGCACCAAGCTCTGAGTAAATCATTTAAATACATTATCTTATTTAATCCTCACAACATTTCTGTAAAGAAGATATTATTATCCTCATTTTACAGATGAAGAAGCTGCTGTTGTAAGAACTTAAGAAAAGCAGTTCATTCAGCTACTAAGGTATGGAAATGATGCTAACATTTAGGTCTATATGATGCCAAAGACCATGGGCTCCACCATGAACTCACTTATTTCAAAAGGCACTTCTTGCTGCCATGCTCGGTGCACAGCAGAGTGCTGGGTGCCATGGATACAAAGACAAACAAGGGCTGGTTTGTATCCTTAAAGCCCTTCCAGTCTCATCAAGGGATCTGGGCGTGCTCTCTGTGACCACAGTAGACTGTAATGAATGTTATGAGAGGATGAGAGACAAAGTTGTCCAGGGCTCAGAGAATGCTCGCAGTCCGACTTCAAGTCAGGTCAGGGAGGGCTTCCTGGAGGAGATGATGCTCGAGATGAGCTCTAAAGGACAAGTAGAAATCATTTAGAGAAGGATGGCCAATTGGTAAGGGGAAGATCATGTGAAAATATTTTTCTAGAGTCTTGAAACCATATGATGCCGTCAGCTCTTCTCTCAGATCGAAGGTCTATAGTGGGTAGAAGAGCAGAAGGAGACACTGGCAGGAAAGCAGAGGTCAGATCATGAAAAATTTATCTGAATATCATAAGAGGCACCCCAGGATTTTAAGGAAGGGCTGACAGGAACACATTGGTTTTTAAGACCTTGGATATTCAACTTTTCTAAAGCACAGTTTTGTCGCGGGTAAAATGAAGAAAAGGACTTATCAATGATTAAAAGAGTTCATGCATACAAAGCAGTAGGTGGCACCTGCTGGAAGCAATTTCTCAGTGACCACTAGTGAGGAACCAGGTGCTTCCCAACAGTGTATGTAATAACCTGTCTGATCTTCACTGCAGCCGTCGGAAGTGGAAACTACTGTGCATCCACGTTTAACCAATGAAGACAGGTGGAGGGAGGTTTGAGCATTGCTTATCTTGTCTTTTCCTGCCTCTTGAGATGGTGGCTGTAAGGACCCATCACTGCCCAGCCCATAGCAGGTGCTCGGGGACTCCAGGTTCCTCTCAGGACCTCTGGGAGAATCCAGGAGTTAGGATGTGAACCATGATGTGAAGAGGCAACCAACCAACTCCATTGCATGGGAAAATGTCAGTTATATGTTTGACTAAATCTAAGCCTGTATCTTAAATTCCAGGAAACTTGTCTACAAATGAAATAAATCCATCTGTAAAAGCAGACACAAGAGCTCTAGTTTTATTACATCTGCATTGCACCTATGACTGTGCAAAATGAGCGTCGCTGCTGCTGTCCAACTCACGAATCCCCCATCCAATGTGCGCACGCCACATGAGAAGCACTGCTGTCACCAGTTCCAGGTGCTGGCTGGCAAGACCCCAGGGAAGAGAATCACCACTGAAGGAAAAGCCCAGAACACGAATCCTACTTTAATTAAGGAAGCCGTTGCACAGCTCGCTGGTCGCTGACGTGTCCCGAGAGCACTCTTGCCTTTCCATTAAATCTCTCGTCTGCTGTTAAACACTCCATCCACTGGAATATAGTATATAGTACCTTTAAACTTTTGCGTGGGGGTCTTATTTATGCAATTTCATTTATTTACTTATCTATTCAGAAACATTTAATGAGTCTCAATTATATGAGACACTGTGATAAGTGCTAGAAATATAAAGATAAATATAACATGGTCCCTACCCTCAAGAAGCTCAGACTAGTGAAAATATTAGGTTGAACCACATTAAATTGCCCTTTTTACAGGAAGACAGTCAAATTTAGGCAATTCTGTGTGGTTCAACTAATATAATAATGATGATGGTGATGATAATAAATAATGATTAAAAAATGCACATTCACACAGAATTATGGAAATGCAGAATGAGGCGCATGAACTTCCCTGAGAGGGTTAGGGAAGGCTCTGCCAGGAACTGTGTTTTGCAAGATGAGCAGGCCCTGCACAGTCTCACCTTTGGATTCACTCTAGACCTTGTCATTGCCAATAGCTGCAGCTGGCAACCACTCTGATATCTCAGGCCCATGCATTTCACTAACCATCACCTCTTTTCCTTCCAGTTCAAATCTGGAGAATTCCAACTCCAACCATACTGGAACTTTTGATCCATTGATCCTACCACCTCCTCACTCTCCCTCACCCTCTCTCCCCTCCTTTCCCAGTTTATATTGCATGCCAACTAATTTAAACACTCCTTACATTGCATACATATTGCTGCATTGTTCTCACTTGGAAAATAACATATCCTGATTAAATCGAACTTTCCACCTACTTCAGATCTGCACCCATGAGCTGAATACGGCTGGAATGAAAATGCAACCACAAAGATGGTCTCACTTTGCTTCCACGACCATAGCCCTATTGCTTCTAACAATACCATACTTCCCTTGTGCATTTATTCCCTACATTCCTAGATGGCTATTATACAACTTCTCTTCTTCACTCAAATCCATAGTACCACCTGCCCATCCTTACTCTTATCCAATGATCTCAATTAAAGAAGCAATCAGAGAAAAGCCATATCTATCACCGCGCCAATGCACCTACTACATCACCACCTGAATCCATTGGCAATGTGATGCAGTCTGGTACCATAGATGACCTAGCCCTGTGCATATCTCAAGCCATTTCCCCTATTTGTGCCCTAGAACCCATCCCTTGTCCAACATCATCAATTTCCCCCTCTGCTAGATTATTCCCATCAGATATTATTTCCCCCATCTTAAATAGACAGAATCTTATCTTGCCTCCTTTTGATGCTCAACTTTGCATCAAAATTTCTTTGAAGGGTCATCAACACTCAATGTTTCCTGTTCATTCCTTTTCTCATGTTCTCTCTTAGTTGAAGGTTTTCAGTCTTTCATCCTTACTGTTCCACTTAAACTACTCATATCAAGGACAACATGACCTCTTCAATCTTTGCTCAAAAGATACCTTGTCACAGTATTAAAACTGCATGCTCCATCAAAACCTCATCATACTCCTCTCCTCTTTCTGGTTTTATAGCATTTATTGCCTTATAACATAAAATATGTGTGTACATGTACATATATATGTGTGTACATATATATATATAAATCATTTATTTTACTTATTGTCTCTTGTCTTCCCCACTAGAATTTAAGCTCTATGAGGGCAGGGATCTTTACTTTGTTCAATGATATATCTCAAGTGCTTTGAAATGTATGGCATATAGTAGACACTTAATACATGTTCATGGATTTAAAAAGTACTTCCAAAAATGTCTTGAGATATATATGTTTTCCTCATATTTTAAGGAGAATAAGCATAATATTAAGAGTTGAAATAACGTTTTAAGTTACTAAAATCGACTATATCTCATCGTGTCCATTTTGGATAACATTGCATTCCTTTATCGTTATTCATTTAATCCTAAGAGAAAAATATTTCTTCAATGCAAAAAACCTTACTACTCAAGTTACATACTTGTTTTGTTCTCTAAGTAAGTAAACTCGATGTCCTATCCATAGATAAACATTCCCAAGAACTGATTCCAGAACTATATAGACCAAGTCAGAAAACCAAAGTATAAGAGGTAAACATGTAAAGCAATATGTTCTGGCTACTATACTAAACAAAGTTGACCACAAATCTTCCATGTGAATGGTGATATAAGTCATAATAATACCATACAATTGCATCTTGAGCAGGCATTGAAAATATTTACTAAAGAGCTTATAAACGTGGGGAAATATTTATTATGATAAATGAAAAACACAAGGACACAAAGTTCTGTGCACAGTGGGATCAGAATCGCATAATAAGTGCAAAAAAAGAGAGTTTGGCTTTAGGTGGTACAACCATGGATGATTTTTAAGTTTTATTTTTATTTTTCCTTATTTGTAAATTTGCTTATAATAAATTTAAAATAAATTTAATAAATTTAACATAGAAAAGACATACTTTTCAGTTTTTTTATATTTTCCTAAATTTGATTTGACTTGTGTGTCATTTTACAGGCAATTTAACAATTTCCTTTCCATTCATGCATCCAACAGCTAAGCATTTTCAGCAGTTTGTTGTAAAGCACTTACAAAAAGGGTAATCTGGAGGGTCATTTCCGGGACTGGGGTGCTCTCAGTCAACAAAGAAATATCCACAAAAAACTTGAAGTCAGATTAGGTCCAGGTTTATCTGTTCCCTGTGATATATGAAGTCCTCTTCCTCCACTGACTACTCTCCACGAAAATATGTTGAAAGGATGACCTAGGCCCCTCCAAGAAAGAAAGGAAAGGAAGGAATGGCTCTTCAGTGGATTTGAAGCAGTCAAAGCAGATGCCTTTGCCCAGCCTTGCAGGTTACATTCTCTCTCCTTAATACTTTTAGCCCAGTGCTCCCAGAAGCTCATGGTTATACCCTGGATTTAGTTCGCTATTATCTAATGTGTATGATTAGGACAATGATGCCCAGGAGACATTTCTGGGTGACATAACTCCAACTTGCTGCTCTTATATGTGAGCTCTGCCTGTGGGAATCCTAACACAACTCCCTATGGTAGACTGAGCCATATGGCAGCCATTCTGGGTGATGACTCCCTGCCTTCTAGCTGAGAGACTTGGCATAGTACCAGGAGTGGTATCAAATTCAAAAGCTGTAAGCATCTTGGTGGCTAATAGGAAAGAGGAAACAAAGAAAGGATATCAACTATGAGTTGGTAAACCCACATTCCAGAGCAGAGCTGTCTGAAATATATACATCTCAGGTAAATAGAAGCAGGAAATGTTAAGAATTTCCCAATTACCTTTTTCTTTTGTCTGGATCATAATGATTTTCTATATTATTCTAATTTCACAATGACTGCATAAGTTCTACTTGTAAGCTTCCTACTACTTCTAGTACTAAACCTATTCATAAATATCTCTATAAATAATGTAGGACATGGATCAACGTTCGGTCAACAGATAAAAACATCAGTAATGTTCGTGACTTGCCCAAAGTCACACAATGTAGATGGTAGTTTGTTCTAGAATTCCATAGGATGACTGGGTCATAGAAAGTTGCTATAGAAGGTACAGGAGCAAACATTAATATCCAGAGTAAGGTTGGGATAGGTGACCAATGATAGAATGGTCAACATGAATGTGATGGGAATAGCATCAATTCTGACCAGATAGGGAACCAGAAGCTGGAGTGGGAAAGGTTCCTCAGGGTACACACAGCAGGAAAGGTAATTCAGGATCTTGATAAGTCAGCATAAATCTGGATATTATCAATAAAAGAAGTCAGTACAGCATCAAATGGAATGAGACAGTCCAAGAGTAAGAATTAAGTCGTCCTTGGTAGAGGAGGTAGTAAGTTACCTTAATTCTACTTGTCCTTACTTCCCTGCCAATTGGGCAGAATCCAGACCTTATGTGGCGTAGATCTGAAGGCTTGCTAGGAAAGACCACCGGAGAAAAAACCAAATGTCGGGAAAGAATTTAGGAAATGGATCTTGCACTATATTCTGACATGCTGAAAGTTCAGATAGAGCCAGGAAAAATCCTAAAGCCTTCCATTGCAAAGACAGTGCGCAAGCCAACTGGTCACTTGGCTAAATGGTAGAGGGATGATTTAATGTTTCAGTTCCTCACGCAGCAGGCTTTTGAGTTAAGACGACAGAACAATGAATTATCTGCAGGAACAGCATGCACCTTAAAACACAATGAAAAGTGATTATATATATTCATTCACTGAGCATCAAATTAGAAGATGATGTGATGTTCACCTGTGAAAATCTGCTTTATATTTTACGGTCTGATAATACATTTGAAATTCTGGATATTCAGTTCAGCTCCATTGTTAGTAATCTTCTTAGAGACTGGTTTACACTGTAAGTTTACAGAGACCTGCTGTTAGTGTAGTCTTGCACACCGTGATGTGGCCTTCCTATGGATGGACCACACCCCATTCAGAGTTGGGGTGGTGGTATAACAAAATTTTGACTCCCTGAACACTTAGGGTGTACATCCCTTTTCCTGTCTCTTCATTTCGTTAAGGATTTTTAAACTTTTATTAAAGTTTAAACCTATATCATTTTTTAAAATCAAATAGTATTAAGAGATTTACATTGGGAGAAAAGGCAACCTGTGTCTATTCTTTTTTAGCTTGGATGCCCAATCCCACACCCCAGAGACAAATACTTTCAACCCTTTTAGGTATTCCTTCAAGCATTTATCTCCAATCTCTTTATGTTTCTATTTGTTGTCTTATGAATTCTTGACATGATTACAGAATTAACTACCCACTAAGGTAAAGATTTAACTCTTACATTCCACCTCACTTCTCCCTCCCCTTACCATCTCATATTGTGATGATATAAATAAGCATCGTCTGCTGTTCAGTGTACTTGATTACATGCCCTGACTCACAAATATTTATACAATTATTTGAATTTAAAATTGTTTCATTTTTTTTATTTTTGTTTACTTATATATCAATTGCCAATTTCTTCCCAAGCGTTCCAACAGATTTGCCACAAGCCTAGCAAGATATTTTTCCAAATGTACAAAACAATAGCAAACTATCCACCCCTTGTTTTCCCCATGGAGGTCCCCCTCCCACAGTCACGCTTCTCAGCTCCAGACAAAACCGGCTGCTCCTGAAGGCCACTGTCCTACGTTCAAAGCCCAGTCCCTGTATCTCATGTCTCACTCATTCTTCTTTTGGCTGAATTACATCCTCCAGCAGCTTCTTAAGATAGGTTGTTTCAGAGGTACTTTTTTTGTGTGTGTGTGTGAGTTCTTGCATGTCTGAATGCGTCTTTATTCTGCTTTATGTTTGAAGGATAATTGGCTGAATGTAGAATTTTATATGGAAAATCATATTCCCCTCAGAATTTTAGAGTATATCTCCACTGCTTCCTATTATCTAATACTGATATGAGGGTTGACTGCTATTCCTTGTGGGTGGTCCTATTTTTAACACTTTTAAGATCTATACTTTATCCCTGTTATTCTGATATCTTACAATGGTTAGCATGGGTTTGTGTGTGCCTTATTCTTTTAATTAGACTGGGTGTTTGATGGTCTCTCTTAACTTAGAACTTTATATTCTTCACAATTTTATGTGTTATTTCTTGAATAATATCTTCTATTTATATCTTTTTTTTTTTTTTTTGGAACTTCAATTAGTTATGTTAAACTTTTTGGATCAATCATCTAAGATTCTTATCTTTTTTCTCTTAGTGTCCTTACTTTCTATGAGATTTAATGACTTCTTCCAAACTCTCAAAACTTTTTTTACATTCCTACTTTATTTTAAATTTCCAAGAGCTCTTTATTGTTTTCTGATGTTCCTCCTATTACAATATTCTCTTATTTTACCTTATGTTCAATATCTTGTCTTTTAAAAAAATATTATTATTTTGAAATTTTTCTTTTGCCCCTGTATTACGTTTCTTTTAAGAACTCTTTTAAACAAATGCAGGTGAAGATGTGGAGAAAAGGGAATCCTGTGCACTATTGGTGGGAATATAAACTGGTGCAGCCACTATGGAAAACAGTATGAAGATTCCTTAAAAAATTAAAAGAACTACCATAAGATCCAGCAGTTCCACTTCTGGGAATTTATCTGAAGAAAACAAAAACTCTAACTTGAAAAGACATATGTATCCTCATGTTCACTGCAGCATTATTTACAATAGCCAAGATATAGAAGCAACCTAAGTGTCCATCAGTAGATGAATGGATAAAGAAAATGTAGTGTGCATATATACATACATATATATATATATATGTATATATATATACACACACATACATGCATACACAATGGAATGCTATTCGGCCATTAAAAAAAGAAGGAAATCCTGCCATTTGCAACAACATGCTTGAACCCTGAGGGCATTAAGCTATGTGAAATAAGTCAGACAGAGAAATAATCTCACTTACATGTGGAATCTAAAAAAAAAGAAAAAAAACCCAAAGTCATACAAAAAGAGATGAGATTTGTGATTACCAGAGATGGGGGGTGGGGATGGGGAATTGGAGGAAGGTGGTAAAAAGGTATAAACTTCCAGTTATAAAATAAATAAGTACTGGGGGGTGTAATATGCCCCATCATGACTATAGTTATCACTGCCATGGTATATTTGAAAGTTGCTAAGAGTAAATTCTAAAAGTTCTCACCACAAGGAAATAAAATTTTTTTGATAACTACATGAGGTGACGGATGTTAACTGAACTTATTGTGGTAATCATTTCACAATACAGTCATGCTCTGCATAATGACATTTCAGTCAAAGATGGACTACATATACACCAGTGGTCCCATAAGATGAGTATCATACAGCCTAGGTGTGTAGTAGACTGTACCATCTAGGTTTGTGTAAGTACACTCTATGATGTTTGCACAATGACAAAATCACCTAATGACATTTCTTAGAATGTATCCCCATTGTTAAGTTACGCATAACTGTATATGTAAGTCAAGTCATTATGCTGCACACCTGACTTATACAGTGCTGTACATCAGTTATATCTCAATAAAACTGAGAAAAAAGAACTCATTTTTAAATTTGTTTGGTCAGTTTTTCACAATGGGAATGTTCTTCTAATACCTGGTGATTTTCGCTTTCTGTTCACCTTAAGAGTATTTGTGATTTTGTTTTCTCTGGAGGTATTCACATTCTTCTGAGAATACCGGGAGCATATAACTAGTTGCAGGCTCCCTGGGAGCAGAGTGGGGAGGGGGCTGGAGATCTCATAGATCAGCGTGCAGCATTATATTCGATCTCTGTTTTCATTCTTACATCTTAACCCTACTCTTCCCTGGACCTATTGACTCAAGTCAAGCCTCTCTGGATTGATTTCCCTAGAGAATTAATTTCTGGTCTGCAAAAAAGGTGAGAAAGAAAGTCATCTGTCCACATGGGATAGAGGAGGGAGCTCCTTGAACTGCTCAGGACACCCATGTGCTTAATCGGCCATGTGTAAACAGAAGTCCTCTTGCTTGGTCCTCACATTGTACACCAGGGAGATTTTCTGACGGTGTGAATACAAATTCTGTAGTGATCCTTTCCAGCCAATATGCACCCCAAATCTCCATTCAATTGACCTATTTCCCACCTCAATAAATAAGCTGCTTTTAATTAATTATAACTACTTTCTACTAAAGCATTTTAAGTGAGTTTAGGTTACTCACAGCTGCTAATAACCTAATGATGGGAATGAGTTTCTTATCTCTATTAAAGTGCAGTGTCCTGATGAATAGGCCTTTGGCCCCCATATATCTCCAGCGACAGCTTTTCAGAGGATTTTGCCCAGTACCATGAATATGGAATATGGAAAAGATGCTGCGAGGTCCAAGGCCTAAGGCAAGCCAAAGGAAGCTGGTTAACCGTTCCTACCCAACATTGCACACGGCTTGGTGGAATCTAATATTTGATGTCACTGACCTTAAGTACATTTTTCTCAGAAATCTTTAATCTTTTAAAATAGAAAAAGTTCCCCAAATATTTAGGAATATCAACTTTTTGGGTTTTAAGGTTGCCATACATATGACAGATATACATAGAAAACATCACAAGAATAGCGTAAACTTTTTTCATACAACTTTCTCAAAATTTTGTTTGTATAGAGAAGCAAAAACTATGACTTGAATTGTCATATTTAAAATAATATTATTAAATTTTTTAACGAATTACAATAAAAACATCTCTTGAAATAATTACTGAATTAGTAACAGAATCTGAAAATAGATCTGCAAATTCAAAAGTGTGTTAACACCAGAACAGAAGTGCTACTAACCTTCTCTGTGTATACAGGGAGAGGAATTCAATCTTCTTTCCTGTCATTAAGAGACCTAAATGCAATCAATGGGCCATATACTCTCTAATCTGTGCCTGGAGCTGTAAAAAATGTCAATAGAAACTGTGTTGGAAGATCAAGGGCAATGAGTTTATCAATGTGTTTACTCTTCCTGGGAATACACTCTCATCAAATGTATACTCTAAGCCAACGTGCTTTGTCAATTCCCTGCCATATCTTTGATTTGTCTGTATGTCTAATATCTTCATAAATTAACAAACCTGGCTTTCCTTTTTCCAAGTGGATTTGCATAGACTCAAGACAGCACTGAACCTATCAGTTAGAGGCAGAGGAAATATCTGATATGTCTGCACCAAGGACTTGATCTGTGTTTCCATGCTCAGAAGGGTAAGAGAACTGAGTACTTAACAGTTAGTCAAGGCATTAAAAGAAGCCTTTCAAAGAGGGGGAAACTATTATTAATCTGAGCATGTTGCCTTTGTATTGGAATTCATGGAATGTTCTCGTGGTTCACCATATACAGTAAAGTATGCAGAAACAAGTGATTCAACCTGACCCACATCTCATGTATTTTATTTTTATCATTAAAGTGGATACACCTCTGTGAAGGTAGTTCTTCTCCTAGCAACAGCAGTGCTAATTTCCTCCTGGTCTTCTCTCTGGAAGGCTGAAGCGTTGGTGTATACGCTCTTTGAAGGTCCACAGGTCATAGAACAGTCTTTGAATATTTTCTCCCATTAAGGGTCCAATGCTTTGAGAAATAACTGGCTCTTTCTCCCTTATATCTTCCCTTGGGAGAAAAACTAGAAGGTGAAAGCACTGAAAATGTCAATTTTTTTGATGTTTGCTCCAGCAAAAGTTTTTCTATAGCACACTTGGACCAAGAATTGTATACAAGCTGAGTGAATACAAATAACCCATCCTATTTTAAAATCGGGAGACACTTGAAAGGCCAATTTGATGCTACAACTTATGTGGCAATTAAGGCAATTAAGGTCAACTCTAGTGTGGACCTTGAGTCTCGATCATTCCAAACCAAAGAAGCACATTAAACTCAACCCCATGTGAGCCTAGACTCCCGCAAGGGAGCACCAGAAAAATACTGGTGGAAAGATATCCCCTGGAATAGGATCTATGGCTTCCAGTTCTTCACCATATCAATTCCAAAGCCTTGAGTTCATACTTATAAAGAATACGTGCTATATTTCAAGTTAGGCCATCCAGTTACATTGCATCATTCAATCCTCAGACTTCAGAGGTGAGTAATTGAAGCTTGGAATCATGAAGCAACTTGCCTGGGGTCAAATCTAGTTAAGAGATGAGCTGGAACTGGATCTCGGTGTCTCAGTTCACAATGTTATGTGATCTATTCAGTCCTCTGATAAATACCAGGTCTCATTTGGATTTGATTGCTGAACTGAGTAAACTTACAGAAAAACAAATCAGTTGCCTTTTCCCCTTCACTTTGTGATCAATTATCTAGATGTTTCCAACTTTAAAAATCATCTGTACTAATAACTTTTCTCACTTTTTGTTTAGATGAGTACCACTGCTAGATTTAAGTTACATGAAAGTTGGAAAGAATCAATTAAAAAGTTCTCTATACTTAATAAGTATTAAGAATTTTAGTCTATACAGAAACTGACAAATAACAATGTACACCTGAAATTACACAATGTTACAAACCACTATGACCTCAATAAAATAATTGAAAAAAAAAAGAATTTAGGAATCTAAATGACTGACCCTTCATTCATCATTCCCGGAAGACAAAGTAGAATTTTCAGAGCCTGCGTAATATTTTTTTATTTTTTGCCTCATATACAGCTTCTGTATAAAACCTGCCATTTTTCTGTGAAGGAAAGATAGATGGTATATAACGAACATCTTATCAGATTTCAAATCAGGCCTTAAAACTCTCTGGAGAGTCCTTTAAAATTGTGTAATATCTATTCTCTAGCTTTAAACAGCGTGGAGATGTAAAAGTTAACAAAACTGTCATAGCTACTTCCTCACTGACCTCTGTGAATCGAGAGGTCTAGGGTCCCCTCACAAATATAGCTCATGTTGAAAGCACTTATTCTTTTAATAATAGTCTCTTTTATCAGGAAGTTTTCTAGATAAAGTTAATTCAAAACTACTTTTTTCCATTGTAAGAGTGGGTATTATTTTCACTTAAGTAGACTCTGCTGCAATTAGAAGAAATATGAGATAACATGAGCAATTTGCTATCATATCAGGAGCCTTAAAAAGCTTCATATTATGACCCAGCAATTATACTTCTGCGAATTTAAAGAAATAAAGATACACACAAAAAATTACAAGATTCTTCATTGCATTTTGACAGTAAAAATAGTGAAAACATTAGGGAAATGGTTAAATAAATTATGATGAATTCACCCATTGAATATTGATAAGGCATTAAACTTATGTTTTTGAGAATCATTTAATGATATGAGGAAATGTTCATAATGAAATGTAAGGTGAAAATAGGATACAAAAACCATGTACAGCTTGATTGCAATTCTATCTGTGGACTCATCTGTCTTTGCAGTTCAACAACAGTAGTGAGTGGAAGGCATGGAGTGATTTAAATTTTCTTTTTTTGTACCTTTCTAAATGTTTATCAGAAATATACATTATTTTTATACTTATGAAAAACAATATCTAAATGTTTGTTATGTGCCCTCTAAGTGATAACTATCTATTTTTGTGATATAGCTGGATATCTATACTAGGAAAGACAGCAGAATGCCTGAATTTTTATGTGTGGCTTATTCACTGATCATTTTGTGGTAACATCATGTGTTAGACAGCAAGGAGAGGCATGAGTTTGTGGTCTGATTGGCAGCATGTCTTTTGCTTCAGAGGAAGCGGATGATAGAAATTCACCTCACATTCCTGTCACTTTTCCCTCAGTCTCAGCCTCTTTCACTGTCAGATCTGGTATTCGACCAGATAAATTTTTAAGGTCAAACACTGTCTTTTCAATACATTTGTGAATTTTACTTTGCAAACCAGAAATTTAGGTATAAATTCTAGATATAATAAGATAGTACTATTCTTGTTCACTAAATATTAACATGCTGCTGTGTGAGATAGGGTGTTGATAGGCAATCTGAGTTGGGTTTGGATATGTACTACCTATAGCTTGAGAGATGATAAATAAAAGACAGCCTTGTGCAGACAAAAGTACTAATATGTTAATATTACTAAATTTCCTTTAACTACTGAATGCCAAGTTTACTAATTACTAAACCAAACACTTATTTACAACCAGTTATACCTTGGCAAAGCATCTATTGCTTAAATGTAATGGGGAGGGAAATACTAGCTATTTCACGGACATAAACTTAGACAAATGTATTCACTCATCCTCCACTCATCCATCCACTCCTTCATTCTTTCAAACAATGCTTTTTGGCACCTACTGTGCACCAGACATCGTGGAGACCACTATGAAGAAGACACCAGCCTCTTCCCAGGGTTCTCACAGTTTATTGGAGCATAAAAACACATAAGCATATGTGACATGTGATAAGTATTATATGAGAGATACTTACAAAGGGCTGTGCAAGTCTAGAAGAAGAAATATTTAATTGTCTGCTAACATCTGAACTGGGACTTCCAGGATGACGAGGAGTTTGATGAGCAGAAAAAGGGAAGAGGGAGAAAGCACAGAGAGCACGTGGGGCGTAGGGCTCAGTGGTGTGAAGACACATGGCCTGCTGATGGAACAGTGACAGGCAGGGTGGGGTATGGTAGAGGGGACACTGGCAGGGGTGAGTGAGTTGAGTTGAGGGAAGGGAGAGTTATGCAGGATCATGCGTGACTTGCTAAGTATGAGTGATCTCTTTACAAAGATCACTCCGTAGTTGTTGGATGCTCAAATTATATTTTATCTACATAGTCTGCAATAGCTAAATCTAACCCTCTATTAACAATCTCCCTCCCACTTCCTTCTTCAGCGACTCGTACAGTATACTAAAACATACCGGCATCAGTCTGCAATAAATCTGCTATGTTTGGCGTTAGGAACAGATTTAACCATAAACTGAACCAAAACAAGAAGGGAAAAAAATGGCAGAGAAATGCAGTGGCAGTTACAGTTACCCAAGTGTTTGAGTATAGTCACAAAAAGTGTGTGATGATGAAACTATTGCTCTGATTAATCTCAAGACTCAGTTACACAAACCAGTGACAATTTTAGTAAGCAACCCATGAAATGATGCTTATATCATCTTAGAGTTGTAAAGCATAATCAAGGTCATATTGTTCCACACTTCATGGAAGACAAAACTGAGGCTTTATGCTGACTTGTCCACGACTATACAGTTAAGGGTAGAATGGCCAGGACTGGATCTACATCTCTAGGTTCACAGAGCAGTTTCTTCCTACTGCTCACGGTGCACCATTGGAAGGCAGGCATTTTCAAGATGAATAACAGGTCGATCTGGTTTCCCCTTATCTGGAATTGAGTACTAATAAATAGCCAAGCTTCCCAGTATGAGTTTTGATAGGCAAGCCTCCCTGAGAGGTAGCACCACCGCCACTATGAAAGGTGCCCATGAATTGCGCCATAAGGGGGCACCTGCTTCTGCAGTGGGATGCAAAGAACTAGGTTCAAATACCACACCTAGTTCTTTCCTAATTCCAGTCTGCTGGTTGCCGCCCTGCTAAAGCCTCAGCCAAGCTATAAATACTCCAAAGGGCAGAGCTTGTGGCATCTTCTGAAATGCTCTTTCCAGTTCACGACCATGATCAGAATGATCATCGTGTCAGTTATCAAAAACGGTCCCCATGTTGCCAAGAAACCCTGAGGAGCATTACGTAATGTTTAAATTTAAACTTTTCCTCAATTCCAAAGGCTCCCCACCACCCCATTCAGGCCCACTCTTTTCTTCCTTTCTCTCATTCTCCTACTTGTGTGTGTGTTAAGCTTTTCAAATGCATCACCTCTATGCTGCTGTCCCCCATTCCCGCCTCCCTGCATTTTCTCCTACTTCACAGGCTTAGGGCAGCTCTTTCTGATAATATTACAATTTTTTCTGCCTCATTAGCACTTGGAGAAAAGGAGTTCAATTGAGAAAGAGAACTAGTTGACTGAGGTGAGTGAAGGGAATAATTAGATGATTTGGTGGGCAGTTAGAATACTTGGATGGGTCAAGGACATTATGAAGAAGTCACAAAAACTTGAATGATATAGACACACAGTCAGCAAAGTCTGCCTGCCTGAGATCCAGGGCAAGGGACACTGCCCATTATCCAAATAAATCAATTAAGAACTTGGTCCTAGACAAAAACTAAATAAGACTATGTCTTAGAAGTCAAAAAAAGTTAAACTATGTCCTAAGCAGTATTTTTTGAGTGTCATCTAATTAAGCCATGGGAGAATTTGTCTTATTGCTACTTGTGTCTTTGACATTATATTCATTCTCAAGAATTTAAGGGTTAATAGTAGGAAAGCAAATCATTAAGAAGGAAGGCCCATTCTCTGCTAAGGACTCTTTCTGTGACAGAACCAAAGAAATCTATAACCCAGCTTTGAGAAGTAAATCATCAATTGTAATGTAACTGCACATAATTTTAATTTCCCCTTAGGCTAACTGACCACTTCATGGGTATAGGTTTGGGTTTTAATTGTGAAAGGAAATAAAGAAAAGGAAAAAAATCTTTAATTATTTCAAAGACCAATAATAAATTATAATCCTCTAGATAATTAAGTTGGATAGAATTCAACATGGTTTGGTGGGGGAGAGGAAGGCCAGAATTTAAGAATTTCATGTATTTTACACTATTTGACCTGATGAGTTAAAAGAGAAAGCTCCACATCGCATTCTAGGCCTGGACATGAGACACTCTTCTCCTCGAGGAGATAAGGGTCATCAGTTCCTGGTCAACCTAAGCTATGGTAATTTTGAAGAAAAGGAAGCTATACGCCTCTGTGAAATATTTCCTTCTTAAAACCCAACCTCTTGCAATTCATATATGAGAACTCTCGTATTTATGGAACCACCTGCACATTCGGTGTTCACACATTCATGCTCTAACACGGACCAGTGTGCCCGTAACGCAGTCCCACCACCCCCTTTTTGTAACAGGTTAGAGAAATGAGGAATGGGAGCCCAAGGCCACCTGTCCCTTCCCACCTACACTCCTGTCCTCGAGGGTCGAAAACTGCTATGATTCCACAAATGACAAAAGTCTTGGCTCACAAATGTAGTGGCTTTAGTTTTCTTGATTTATGTCATTCGTTTGGTTATATTTTCCTCTTTTGGCACAATTTCATATTTATGACAGGAAATTACAAAATATACAAAATAGGATCAAAGTACCAAAGCCTGAAGGACTTGTGGTTTTACTTCTTGCCCATCACTGGTAATTTATCAACCTGACATCACATGTTTACAGAGATTCTTCCAAAGTCAAGATGTCAGTGCTCTAAAAACACGACATTTCAAGCCAAATGCGCAGGTTTAGAAAAATGGGGAGAGACAAGTGGTCAAAGCGCCCCCTGCCCCTGCTGCACAGGAGTCTCACAGCAACAGCAAAGCCCCTCCACTCTGAAGCACGGCCACCGGGCTGGAATAAGCAACAGTTGCTGCTCTCAACGTACTGGACATAATTTAGTTTGCCATTTAAGAGTTCAGAGAATCTATAAAGCATGTAAATTAGAATCTGAATCATGAAGTTCAGCATAAAAGAGGGTGTTCCTCATAATTAAAAGATGAAAGAGGCTATTAGATCTCTTCCCTACAGGTCTTTAAAAACAGGAGAGGTATCCCTCCCTTTCAGTATTCTCAGCTCGTCCTGGCCGCTGGTCTAGCTAACCTCTCCACGGCTTTCCCAATCTCTCACTGATGGCTATTGTACTAGTTGATAGGTCACTTTATTTGGTTATTTTATGATCACTGAATTCTCCAAATAAAGCTTCAGTCTCTTCTTTTAAAAAAAGAAGATGTTAATCGAAGCTGTCAGATATAAAATAAAGCAGATGTGAATTGATTTTCTTATATAGCTGCTTTCACATTTACTGGGACACATACACTAAAAAATAGATGTTTGACTTCAAAGATTCCCAGAACCTACTTTAATGATAAGCATGAATATGTTTAATACTATGACCTACCAAATCATACTGCTCTTGACTTTAATAAAGTGCCTAAGTTATTTTCAAAAGCAGCATTTCATTGTATTGGATATAGCATAGCTTCCCCTTCTACGGAAGGATTATCTGTAAATTGCCATATCTGCTGTTGTGGAAGGGAAGTCCAGCACGGGCGGGGGCGGCTGTCTCCCTCACCCAGAGGGCAGTCTTAGAGGCACGGCGGAGGTGCTGGCCTTCTCTCTCCTGCTCAGTGTCAGCCCTGCCTTTCATTCACACTGCCCACATCCTCTCTCTCCCTAAAGACTTTTCACCTTCAGAAACTGAAAAGCAAAGATCTTCATTGAAGATATTTGGGGTTCTTCACCGGGATAGAAGAACAAAAATTATTTTAAGCCTTCTTTTAAAAGACATGAAAAAGATATATTTTCCTCTAGAACTGTGCTGTCCAATATGGTAGCCACTAGTGGCTATTGACACCTAAGTTAACTAAAATTTAAAAATTCAGTTTCTTGGTCACAATTGCCACATTTGCCACATTTCAAGTGCTCAGTAGCCACATGTAGGACAGCACAGATACAGAACATTTCCATCACTGCAGAAAGTTCTGCAATGGAAAATGTTACTCTAGAAAATACGATATTTCTAATAGAATGGTATTTGTCATATTGGAAACTAATTTTCACCTCACTGTAATTACTACATGCTATTAACACTGTTTCAAAAGTCTCCTTCATTACTTCTTAGAAACCAGAGGCTTGTATTTCCCATCCCCAACTCCAAGCTGTCCTTCCTGTCAGTTGTCTCTGCTAAGCTTATAGCAGCTGTTTAGGAGGGCTCCCAGGAAAAGTCTTGGCTTTTGCCCGGGAATTTCAATCTTGTTTGTGGCATAGGCAAGGAATGCATATCTCAGACCTCCTATAACACTAGTAGTCAAGTCTCTTTGCAGAACACAAAAGGTATAACAAAAACAGTGTGCCCTTAGATCATATTTCATGCTCTTTGGTGACTCAGGTTACAATGTCATCTCATTGTTCACATGTCCAAAGCATCAGCTTTACTTCACAGCTTACTCAACCAATAAAAATAAACCTGAGATAATATCTACATTACCAACTGACCCTAAAACATTTTTTCCAGGGCCGGCCCTGTGACTTAGCAGTTAAGTGCGCGCGCTCCGCTACTGGCGGCCCAGGTTCGGATCCCAGGCGCGCACCAACGCACCGCTTCTCCGGCCATGCTGAGGCCACGTCCCACATACAGCAACTAGAAGGATGTGCAACTATGACATACAACTATCTACTGCGGCTTTGGGGGGGAAAAAAAAGGAGGCGGATTGGCAATAGATGTTAGCTCAGAGCCAGTCTTCCTCAGCAAAAAGAGGAGGATTAGCACCAATGTTAGCTCAGGGCTGATCTTCCTCACAAAAAAAAACAAAAAACAAAAAACATTTTTTCCAAATCTAAATGACTGATAATGTCTTTGTTTCACAAATAGATCTGCTTCCAATAATGAAACTGTTCAAATCTCTTCATGAGACTACTGAAGTGAACTAACCAGCCAATACATATTCATTTTGCATCTATCGCACGCAAAATTTATGTGAAGGAAAGATATAAATAGATGGCCCTGTCTTAAGAATTTCACAAGGGAAATGCACCTTCATGAGCATACACATAAATAAAAGAGGTTATTTCAAAATCCAGACTATTTAAATCTGTTTCAGTTTCTTAAGTAGCAAACAAAACATCTTGAGTTAAAGTACGTATGCATCACAACTAACTGAATAGTTGCTAAAATATTTCGATCATTTTGATGAGCTGTAGATGCCATCTCACATTTTATATAATCACTCAGCTAACAAAACAGCTATTAATCCTCTCTACATGCTCCAAATTACACCAAAATGTTGCTGGGGGGAGGGGCACTACAATATGGATCTAAAACACAAGAGCAGACAATCTTGTTAGGAAAATTAAATAAAAAAAATTTTAATGGTAATTGTGGTGCCAGTGATTTTTAAATATATGGATTTTAAATATATTATGTTCAGAAAAAGGAGAAATCAATGTATCCTGAAGTATTTAAGAATGGTTTCATCAACAAAGTAGGATGTGAATGAGCTTTAAAGGAGAGAAGTGGAGAGCATGACTGGATTAAAATTCAAAAATGGCCAAAGGGATGGCCACAGGTATGACGGGACGTGTTCCGTGAAGAAGACAGGGGAGAGGGTGAAGCTAAGCCCATGTTTTGGGGATAGTGGGAAATAATATTAATAGTGGCCTAGCCACGAAGCGTCATAACTGTTTGGATGATAGAAATGCTTTTCATGTATTTGATGAAGGACAGAAGTCAAACAGGCAGCTCGGGGACCCCCTTCACATACAGAACCTCTTTTTTCTGTTGTTTTGCTTTGTTATTGACTTACAAGTTTTTTCCCCAAAAATCTTGGATTAGATGCAAAAATCTAAATATAAGGAGATTTCACAGAAAAGTCTGGCTTTCCTAATTCATTTGAAAAATTGGAAGATCTAAAAACACTAGGTCAAAATCCATCGTGGCAACAAGTGCCCAGAGCTGAACAGCTGCAGACAGCTCTCTTGAAACAGGGATTCCCTGCATTTCCATCGCTGTTTCTAGTTGGGTTTGTGCTCTTGCTGTTGGTTTTCTTATTGTAGGGTTAAAAGAGAAGTGAATTTTTTTCTGGCTCAGTCTTTATCAAATCAGAAAAATGAAACCTAGACCAGGAGCTTCATAGATTTCAAGGAAAATGGAACAAAGCATAATCCTCTATGGACTTAAAGAATATTACTAGATGCTTAATATGCAAAGACCATTACTTGGCCTTCTTCATGCATATGCATTACCTGGCCCCAAAGGTATATGAGTGTGTAACTCCTGTTGGAGAGCATTGACTAGAAGAGAGGCAAAATGAATGTGTAGTTTTACAAAGACTAATCTTATCAGTAATATGCTGAGATATATTAGAGATGACAGAAGATACAGCTGAGGAAACCAGCCAAGAGGTTGTTGCAATAATTCAGTCTTGGAGTGATGAGGATCTGAATTAGGGGAAAAGTAATGAAAAGGGAAAGGAAAAGGGTCAATTTGGTATAAATGACAGATTAGCTATTAGAGATAAAAGTCAGGTAAGAGTCAAAAATCACTCCAGCAGAAATACTGTAGGGATCTGCTTTTGCACTAAGGGTTAAGGTCCTACACTACAATGTTCTTTTCTGCCGTTACTAGAAATTTCCACATGCTTAGTGTACTGACGTGCCCAGAGAAGGACACCCAACTTGTGTGTAGAATTCAATGACAATGAAGAGAACATGGGTCATATAAATAAGGACTCTGAGGCAAGTCCTGCCCTGCCACTCCTTCTCGGTGTGACTATGTAGTCATGGTATGACCATGGTGTCACCAAACCCTAGGGAATTTGTTTTTAATCTCAAAATGCCCTAGATAACCTCTATGGCCTCTTTTGGTTGAAAAATTCTAACATCTTCTATGCGATTTCCTTTTTTGAATAATGATTCCTACTCTTCCAGAAGTGAACAAAATGCAGTATTTACATTACAAAGATATTAGCTCTTTTGAGAAAAATCAAAATTTTATGAAATGTTAAATAATTTTTTTTTTTACACTTTTTAAATTGTCATTAAGAGTGAAACAACTTTGGAGACAACTGGGGGTGCCTACTAAAGCTGAACAGATACATGCTTTATGACGCAGCAATTCCACTCCCAGTCACATACCTAAGAGAAAAGGCCACATATGTTCACCAAAAGGCATTCATGAGAATGATCACAGGAGTACTGTCTGTAAAAGCCCAAATGGGAAATAAATTTCCAAACATACAGCAATAATTGAATGATGTGGTAAATTTGTAAGATAGAATACTACATAGCAATGAGAATAAATGAACCATAACAACAAGGATGACTCTTCTCAGCTTAAATGTTGAGTGAAAGAAGTCAGATAAAATGAATATATATTGTGTGATTCCATTTATATGACGTTAAAAAACAGGGAAAACTAACCTAGAATGTTAAGTCATGCTAGTGGTCACCTTGAGGGACTGACTGCTGGCCGGAGGGCATGAAAAGAGCTGCTGGGTTCTGCTCCTTCCTTGGGGTGCTCGTTACATGGGTGGGCTCATTCAGTGAGTATTCATTGAGCTGCATTTCACTGTGCATGTCTGTGCAAGTATGTTATACTTCACACATTCATGCAATAAATGTTTACTGAAAAACAACAACAACAGAAGACACAAACTCAAAATTTCAAGCTTCAAAGTTCAGAAGATTGATGGATTTACTTACCAAAATTGGGAACTTTAAGAGAAAAAAAAGTGTATAGAATACTAAGAATTAATACACTTATAGGTCCCACTTTTGTTTATTTCTCTGTATTTAAATCTCTGGAGGTCAATTCTTCAAATCTAAGTTGTGAAAAATCATCTAGATACACTTGAAATAAATAGTTTTAAAATATACTTGAGTAAAAATTTTTTAATTAATATTAAAAAACGTAGAAATCTTTTCATTTTGAACAAGTTCTTAGCCTACGTGTGGCTCTGAGGCCTGCCCTTCAGGAGGACCCAGGAGGATAGACTGGACCATTGACAACCTCAGGAGCACTGAGTGGGACCCAGAAGAGGGAACGGTGGGGACAGGGAGAATGGCGTTTAATTAGGACAATGAGGTAGGAAGACAGCAATCAGCCAGCAGTCTGAAGAGAGCATTGTGCACTCCACCCCTTCCATTTCTAGAAGAGCAACTTCTAGGAGAAGAGCAACTTCTCCTACTTTTGGGAAAAATGGAGGGAAAGGAAAGGGGTGAAAGCCAGTTTCAATAACATGGAATTCTCTCATTAAACCAGGAGATGGACAGGATAAGACAAAGTGCTCCGGAGAGCAAGGGTGAGTCAGTGCCCTGCATCCCCGTGGTGGATGAAGGGAAGGCAGGGAGGGGAGAATAGTGTGTTAACAGTTCTGAGCAGCTGGGGGACTCACCAGGGGAATGGCAAGGCCTGAGGGGGAGGAAGGAAGAAACATGACTGCAGTCCTCTGCCTTTCAAGACAGCCAGGCTCTGGCTCCAGCTTACCGCCCTCAGGTTGGGGGGGGTGGAGCCCGGGAAGCATCTTGGAGGAGCCTCAGGATGAGAAGGTGTGCTGTGGCCAGCGTGTCTGTTCTCGGCCCTGCGGGCTCACCTCCTTAGAGGCCCACCTCCTGCTGAGCAACCAATGGGTGTTTATAGCTCATAGACTCCAAACCAAATTCAGTCCAACCCATTTTCTTTTCTGGGAGCTTTCAATTGAGATTCAGGGGTTTGAATCTATGGCAATCTGTTTTGGGGACCACACTGACGGACTAGGAGGAAGTAGACCAGAAGAGGCCAGCCCACTGAGGGAGAGAGAGAAGAAGGAAGAAGAAGCACCGAGAGAAGCAGAAAGGAGAGCCCAGGACACCCAGACACAGAGGACGACAGCTGTCACCCACAGCTGCCCAAGTCCCCACCTGGGGTTCTCCCAGCCTTCCCGGCATCTCTCTCCATTGATTACACCAGTTTCAGCAGATTTCTGGTTTGTATGACCCAACATTCCGTAAGGCAGATGGGATCTGGGGCTCCACGGTAGACTGAAGGTGAGGAGGAGGGGAGTAGAAGAGAAATCAGACTTCCTGACTCTGGTGAGCGGCGACCTCAGGTGATGCCAAAGCAGTGACAGTAGGGACAAGGTAATTCAGGGGGAGGGACAAGAGACAGTGAAAGGGGAGGGAGGACCCCGCAGGGAGATGGAGAGAGAGGCCTGGAGACAGAGGGAGCAGGAGGGGCAATACTGTAACAGCTGGGCTGGTTGGCAGGGTGATCACAGCATCCAGTTGAAAATACTTCCTGCAGCACAGAATGAAAATCCCCAAGGGAATGTCTGCAGTTCATTTGAAAGGTCCCTCAAGACGGCCTTATGACCTAGCTTCATTTCTCTATTTGATAGAGATTATTCTCTTATAAAGAGGCCAAAGTCCATGGGCAAGGAACTCTTTATCACATAAGCCGAGGTCCCACCTCAGGCAACATACAGGACGGAGCCTTGACGGGGAGCCAGGCAGAGGACAAGTGCCTCTCAGACTAGGGACCCATTGCAGCAACACTCGAACGTATATTTAATACTGTATATCCCCAAATACACACTTTTATGTCCATTTCAATATGAAAGAGAAAAAAGAGAGAAGTTGAAAACACCCAGGGCAACATATTTCCTCGCGCACCAACAGTGCTGTGATATGGGTAATCCTCAGTGCATTTGAGGAAAAGAGGCGGAGGGGAAGGCCCAGCAGGAGGTATTGGGTGGGGAGCGTGGGGACCTCTGGCTAATCTTTGGGATGAAGACACACACTGGGCTGAGATCACCAGGTGCTGACAGGTGGGGCTCCAGCAACAGAAACATCTCCTAATAAGCAAACTGAAGACGTTTCTCTGTCCCATGTGGCATCATAATCTGAAGTCTTAAGAACGGTCTGTGAACAAAACAATGGCCCAAATACAAATTTTTTTACAGATTTCCACTAAGACCACATTCTTAAATTTTCACACTTCCCTCCCTAAGAGTTGAAATGGACTCCAGGATTTGAAACTAATAATTATTTGAGTCTGCAGATGAAACTCAACTTCGTGATAATTACAGAGGAAAAGATACTCTGTCAAGACGGTACCAACTCAGAATAACTGAGAGAGATTTTTCATTGTAAAGAAAGAGTTCACCTTGTAAAATGGTCTAAAAAAGTAATGTTTTTCTAATTTAATAAATAAAATAGGATGTGAACTTTTTCAGTAAGACTTTCCCAATTTTTGCTAGCTTAAAAATCAACTGTTAGCTAATTGAAGTGGAAAAGAATCAATGATTTGTAAATACATTAACTTTAATTACACATAATTTGGTAAATTAAGGACATGTGCTTAATGGTATACATATTCAATTAAGTAAAAAGGTTTTATTATTGCTTTTTATTGATGAGGATGATAGAAATAATAGCTAACCGTTCCTGAGCACTCTTTCTGTGCCAGGCACACTTTAAATATATTAGCTCATGAAATGCTCACACAAACCTTTTGAGGTAGCAATTATTATTATTCCCATTCTGCAAATGAGGAATTGGATGTTTCAGTTTGGTATTTTCTCAAAGAAGATAATTGCACTAAAAAATTATTCTCCCTTTAATATTTGATTTATCTTTTCCGCCTTCTTCATTTTGACAATACAGCATTGATATCAAGTATATTTTCCTCTGAGTAACCTGTTTTATTAACATTTCAGTTAGGGCTCAAAAGTACTTAACTAGCACTTCTTACTTTTCCTTACTACAAGTCCTTTCTCATGGATGCATTGGACCCTCCTGCGACACAGATGGGATCAACATTACTACCCTCTTTCACAGAAGATGGAACACAGTTTAAAGCCAGACAACTGGATGGGGATTAGAATTTGGGTTTCCAGAATCTTGTCCCAACACAAAAAAGTATACACATGGGCACCATTTACAGTTTCACTCTCTACTGTCACAGATTAAGTACAGAATTGAAAGATTTCAGACAGAAATGTGAGAGACAGAAGAGCTGCCTTATTTCTTATTCAAGCATGAGCGCCTAATACGTGTTCTTGATCTTATTCCCTCCACTCTCTTCTTGAACTTGCTTCAACAGCTACTTCCTCTCTTTTCCGCATATTCAACTTATCTTCTCGCAAGACTCCTTCGCAGCCACTATCATTTCTCTCTCACCTCCACAAAAATAAAAAATAAGCAAAACTAAACAAACGAAAGAATCATCTCCCTTAACCCTGCATCCCCATCTAGAAACTTTCCTGTCACTTCCCTCAGCATAGTGCCTTGCACATGCTGGACTCTCAATATCTGTTGTCTAAATGGATGAGCTGAAAGTAAGCCTCATTTCATAAGAGAAACACTAACTGAAACTTATGTATAATTAGATGCACGGTCTTTGCTTTGGCAAAGTTTAGCACCAATTCTTAGACACCGTGTTTCAGAAATATCCTGGTACTCTTTAGCAGTCATTATAATTTTAATATATTTGTAGAGCATCTAAGAAAGAAGACTATTTTTATCTATTATATCTTTTTTCTAGAAGATTCTCTGAATTTTTCCTGTGAGTTAACATTAAACTTTTCTCAACTCTCCACGTTGCCCAGACTCCTTCTCTTCCTCATCTTTCTCTCGAGCACACACTCCTGGTTACCCATTAGGGAGAGTGAGAATAGAATGAATTCTAAGACCTACAGATGATCTGAAAGCCTTGTTGCATCTGTTTGCTTCAGTCTCCTCCTCCCCCATCATATCTTTTTAACTAACTTACCAACAGCTAGTAAACTGGCCTAAATGAGCTAAGTGCCAATAAAGGAATAATTGCTGAGACGACCCTAAAGCAGAAAGGGCTTCCTTTGGACTGAGGAGCCATAAACAGAAACTTGCTTTGGAACTAGCCTCTCTCCTGTTTCCATTTTAGGACACCAAAATAATGGCGGGCTTTCAAGAGTTAATGAGCCAGCCTCCTTCCTTCTGTCTTTTCAAAGATAGAAATCTACACTTCTCCCCTCCCCGAAAAAAGGATCTTGGCCTAAAGATCTTGCCCCAGTATTAGACCTTCCTTAGCTATGCAAGATTATAAATTAAACACGCAAAACAGCCCCTCTTTCAGGATACCAGAACATACCTCTTAACACAAATAAGACCACTATGTGTGCTCTATATACTAGATATTATTAAATACTCTATCCAAATTATTCTTTCATTCCAAGGTTGAGTCTTCTCTCTTCTATAACTTTCTGTGAAGTGTGTAGGCCTCATCATTTTTAGCTTTGGATTATTAGTTATTTGGATTATTTCAAGTATTTTTGTATTTTACCTCTTCAATTACATAATAATGACTTAAAGAGCTTGAGAAAACCTGCTATTCTTTAAATCCATCTTTATTTTAACTGAATGCCTTGATCAGAGGAGGCGCTCAGAATTTAACTGGATTGGATAATAATGAGCAACTGAGGTAATCACCTTAAAGGCAAATTTTACAGTGTGTAGGCAGAGTTAAGAAGCCTGGAAGGAATTTCAGAAATTCTCTTGTGTCTCCTTCTCCCCTCTCCTCCTTTCTCTCCCTACCCATTCACTCCCAAAGCCCCCAACTTTCTTTTGACTTGATACAAATCCTTCCAACCTTTTTTCTAACAGATTCTCTGGATATCTTCACAGGAGTTGACATGAGAGTCTAGTCTTAAAGATTACTAAACACGAAATGCTCATGCTAGTTCAGCTCCAGGACCTAAAAACTATTGTTCTCAGAAATGTCTAACATTATCTTTTCTTCTGTGGTTAAGGCCATTTAAAACTGTAATACATGGAGAAAGCCCGAGGGTATTTTTAAAAACTATTTTAGGAGCTAAAATTGTTTAAACTTAAGCTAAAGGATTTAACAGGTTTTCTCATTTCTTTGTATAACTACCATTTTAAAGTCTCCATCACTAATTAAAGAAACATAATCAATTTGTTAAACATCAGATTTACCCACAGTAAAAGGAGAACCTCTAATTCATTTAATATGAGAGAATAAAATTATCAAGACCTATGGATTTGAATTACTCCAATTATTATTGTTGGATTACTGGGCAACCTTTCTGATAACACAAGCAGTAAAGGCTTTTTGACTATTCCTGGTAGCATGAATATTATATTAAAAATACTATTCCCCACATACTACCACTTACTCAAAACTCTCATACGTATAACACTTTGCTGATTTGAGAAAGAAAATTAAAAGATATGGTCTTTATTTTTATTTTATATATTTACAGAAAGCCTCAAAGCAGTAGTTAAACTGAGGAGATACTTGAAGGGTAATTCATTCCGCTCCAATTCATCAAGGATAGGTAAGTGAATATTAGAAATTTTAGATTGCTCTCTCTGAAGGAAGGAAGATACATCTGCCACTCCCAAAACAATTCCCTACTCACCCCAGGCATATCCAATAATATGCCCCAATTATAAAATAACAGTGTGTAATTATATTGTGATTTGTTTGCAGTAAAGGCAAACTCTTGAGAATGTTGAGAGAAAATGTAGGAGAAAAATAAAAGATTTATATCCAGTCTCTTCTTTGAGGAGCCTTCCCACCTCCTAAGACAGGCGAGAATGAGTAGCCAATAGGCAGCAAGTGCAAGAGTGGACCTGCCTAGTGGGTCTGGGACCAGGGGGGTACCTGAAGGACAGTATAAGACTTCCTTCTCTGGCTCAACCATCCCCTTTCCTTTATCTCGACTCTGAGGCTGCAAAAAGGAGTCACCAAAGAATCTAAAGCTGATATTATTGGGTATAATGGGATAAATGCCAAAACCTCAGCTGTGACTTTATGCATCTCCTGCTCTTTGAAAACTCAACTGTCCGGTGGATACATCTGCCGTTGGCTTCCCCTTACCAGATCGCTTACACTATGGTGGCTGCAGAAAGCCATGGTGTC
Source organism: Diceros bicornis minor (assembly GCF_020826845.1). NCBI lineage: Eukaryota > Metazoa > Chordata > Mammalia > Perissodactyla > Rhinocerotidae > Diceros > Diceros bicornis. Next base: position 9,058,984 of record NC_080772.1, on the reverse strand, counting down.
ATTAGATTGTGCTTCTTCTTATCAACTGAAGGGAAACAGTTAACATTATAGGTGAAGAAAGATGAAAGCTGTTGGTTCAGATAAGATTTTTGGAGGATCTGCAGATTTCATTATTCTTATTCATTATTCATAAAACACTGAACAAATATTTATTGTGTACCTACTATGTACCAAGAACTGTTATCAAATACAGAAGCATTATAATGTAGTGGTTAAAGGGTGTGAGATTTAGACTAGTGTTTTTGAAATTGTGCATCATAATTGACTTGCATAGTCAATTTAGTATGTTATTACCATCATAAAAAAGAATATATTCCATTCCATATATATAAAAAAGAATAATTTTATCCCATATATATAAAAAAAGAATAATTCTATTCCATATATATAGTTTGTGTCACAAAAAGTGTGACTATTGTTTGATGACATTTTTGTTTCAAATTTACATGCATACATATATACATATATGTGTAAATCTATCTATCTATCCATCTATCTATATCTGTTTGGATATCTATATCTATATCTATATCTGTATGTCTGTCTGTACTGATTCACAATGTAAAATCTGTTTCTTACTATGCATATTTAAAAAAAATAGAAAAAAACAAAACTGTTCTAGATCTCAGTCACTAAGGTTCAAATACCATTTTCTCCACCTACTAGCTATGTGCCTTCAAAGTTCTCTGTACTTCATATTCTTCATCTGCTAATTAGGGCTTGGATTGTGAGAATTACATGAGAATAATTCACCTAAAGTGCTCAATGTGGAACATATGTATATGCTATTTTAACAAAGGGTATGAGATAATTTCACAAAACTTGATTCATTTGGTAGAAGAGCCTGCCAAAACAGGGTTACAGATATTATTACCCCACTTACAAATGAAGAAACTATAGCTCAGAGATTGTAACTTCCTCAAAGTTATGCAGCTAGTAAACAGCAGTGAGAAAGGCAGAAACCAGGTCTGTGATGTTCCATTACACCCCATTGCTTCTCTGCAACCAATATAAGAAATGCCCATGAAAAAAAGGGGCACACTGCCATGCTGGGAGGTTTGAACATAGAATGAACGAATGAACTAATGTAGATAACATTATTTTGACTCCCCTTTCCTCTGCCTTCCTTTTTGTCCTTTCATAGATTTTATGTGAAAGCAACATTTGATGTGAATGTATAGACCTTTCCCTTTTAAATTTTGCTTTCTTTACCTTCACAAAGTAGATACTGGCTATTGTCATCTGCATAAATATACACAAAAAGCTTCCCATAATCACAGAAATATTTCTGGATAAATCCAACTAATTTTAAAAGAAGAAAGAAAAGAAATGTCCCACTTCAAATAGCAGCCACCAATCTAATGTCACCCACTTTCTCTTCTACAATTTGGGTGAACTGATCTGGGCAGCTCCCATTTGGGAGAAAATGTTAATACAACATATATCAATATATATTAGCACTGTGGGGAAAGTATTTTTTCCTCTAATCCATTTTTATAAGCAGACTTTTACTTTCCTTTCAAATTTAGTAATTGAAGAAACTTATAAATTGATTTTAGAGAAAAAATTCTATCTGGGAGGAAAACTCTTCCAAAACATCTAAAAGGCTTAATTTATGAGTCTCAGGTCTCTGTAGCTATTGTGGACTTTCTCACTTTCTAAGCAATCCATAACTGAAAAGGCTCCAACAATATTAACTTTACTGCATCTCCCAGAATGTCAAATTATCTCTTATAAATCTTCATCTCCATTATTTGTGATTAAATATTCAGACAAAATTAAGTGCAACATAATTCTCCCTATCCATCTCTTCTTTTTAATTGATGACAGTTACTGAGTGGAGCAAATATCATCCATTATGTATCAAAATACCTAATTCAAAACTTTGACAACTTTGGCTGGTAAATACATTCTCAGTTTTCCTATGCCCTGGAGTGTTAACTTATTATTCAGTAATCTTCAGTATCAACCGCTTCAAGAAATCAGTCACTTTCTGCTTATTCACAGACACCGATACTTCAGTGCACGATTCCTATTCATAAGCCATCTTTTCACCCTAATCCGTTACACCAACCGCTGAACTAAATCATACAGATAACATGTTCATTTCCGACAGAACTGAATTTGTTGAATTTGATGGGAACTCCTTGCGTGTGTCTTGGGCAGACTTCCGTGCCTTATGCACTGAAACTAGTTTATGCATGCTTCTGTGCAAGATGAAATGCAAGCCTGTCGTTTTCAGGCCTCAGCACAGCAGTTCGAACCAGAGCAGTTTAATACTTTCACCCCCCCACTTACCCTTCATGGTAGATTTTTAAAAAATTTATCTCTCGTCTATTCCATTATCTCCTTTTCCATAAATTTGTGGCTGTTTTCCAATAATTATTCCCTTCCATACAACTATGTATTTGGAGAAATGGAAGCAGCAAGGCAGACAGGCTCTTTCTGGCTCAGGCAAAAATGCATTTCTCTCTTTATTCCCACCTCCACTTCCCAGATGTGTCCAAAGTTTATCATCTTTCAAGGACCAGCCTGGTCACTTAGCCACTTCTCATCTATAGGCTTAAGCCCACCCCAGCCAGGACCAAGCCTGACTGATTATCATATGCTTCCAGCCATCCTCACCAACCTTCAAAGGTGCCATATCCAGTCACACAGGGAGCCGGGCACTGCCAGGGCACCCCAGTTTGAGTAACTAGACACCTGCCTTTTTCCTGGACCTCAGTCTCTTCCTCATTCCTCTTACTATAATTCTACTCTGATAACATCCTGGATATACCACTACCACCTCACAACTAAATTTTCCCACTCATGGGCTCCTCATGAGGCAGGTACACTGTCCATTACTACTAACCTCCTTGAAGTTAAAGGTCTGACACCTCAATTTCTGACAAATGGTTCTAGCACAGAAGTTAATAATATGTCCCTAGAGTCAGATACACCTGGATTTGAAGATTAGCTTTGCCTATTAATTATATGATCTTGGACAAGCCATTTAACTTCTCTCTCGACCTCTTTGTAAAATGGGCAAATAACAGTGCTCACACTATAGGGGTTATGAGAATGAAAGGAGAGCATTTAGGCAAAGCACAGTGCCTGGTGTACAGAACGAGCTCAATACATTAAAGCCACTGTTCTCAGTCCCTGCCATCACGCTCTGCCCATCTGCGAGGATTCCCGTGGCTTGGACATTGGTATGACCCGACTGATGACATGGCAGTGCCCCATCCCTTGGGCCCTGTGCTTTAGCTACCAGATGAAATTGCTCTGCCAGGGCAGAAACATGATCATTTTATCCCTACAATGACTTTCATGAAGCCATGCACAAGTCTAAGCATTAACAGAACTTATACTGCAACCAACATCAGTAAGATGTTGGAAAATCTTTACAAATATCCTTTCAAAAAGCATACTAATCATGCATATGAGCTATTTAACTCAACTAAGTTCAGGGGAGGCTAAAGCCAGACATCTGACGTAGCTGAAGTGGTCCAAGCTTCAAGGCAAGAGGACTCTTATCTAGAAAGACAAAAGAATCTGGATCTTGAAAAGAAAGATCAGATGAAAAAAGAATGATTTCGCTTTATACAAGTAATTAGATGATGTGTACTCCACTTTGTAACAAAGTAATTATACAAATGTTTCTACTTTGTTCAAAGAAAGTAGAGGCCTGTTAGAATGTGCTTAGAACAAGAAGGATCTCAGAAAAATCATCTTAAATAGAAAAAATAAAAACCCTCCAATTTTTTTGTTTGTTTGTTTTGAGCCTCTCTAAAGCAGCACTTCTCAAGTTCAATATGCATACAAATCACCTGGGGAACCTGTTAAAATGCACATTCTGATCCTAATCCGTTAGATTTGAGGTGTGGCCCAAGAGTCTGCATTTCTTTCAAGCAGGTAAGGACCAAACCTTGGGTCTTAAGGTGCTGAGTCTCCACAGTGGCAACGCAAAGTAAACTACCGGTCACTTGGTCACGTCCAGATCGTCAGGGGCGAACTTTAACTTCCCTCTACCAAGGAGACTTGTGCGTGTCTACACACATGTGCATGGGCACACACACACATGCAGCACAAGTCATATGAACTCTGTCGTAGACGACGGGGACCTGGTCATCTGGTCATTCATACCTTGGGACTGGAGTCTAGAAACACCGTCCAGGGCAAAGCCAGAAGCAATGTGCACAGACTTTGCAAACTGATGCTCAATCTGGAGGGGCTCATGTGAGGCAACTAGGGGGAAACTCAGGGACCCCTGGCCCAAGCTGTCCACTCCCCTCCTGCCACTCCAGGTAACCTAGCCCCTGTGTGGGCAGCGTCCCTCTCAGACACAGGGCCCCTCATATCAGGGCACGTCTGTCTCCTTCACCACGGATCCCCCCAACCCCAGCAGAGCGCTGATGCACAGCGAGCATGCTGTACAGTGTGTTGAAAGAATGGAGTACATCTCCTCTACACTGCTTCCCACACCACTGACCACAACCTCCTGTCCTTCCAGGTGACTTCCTCAAACTCCACCAACGGTGCAACTGTCCCTCAAGGTCATGAGGTGTGACAGTCCCTGGACCATTTCACTTTGCCCAATCAGTTCCTTCCTCTTTTCAGTGCATTCCCTAACCAGCGTCCATCCATCACTCTCTTGCAAATGCCTTCAACCTGTGCTCTTCTGTCCTTGGTTCCACACCCCCAGTGAAACCCCAGTGAAGGAGTGAACTTCACTGTCGACCTTTTACAGTCTACACATACTCATTCAAATTAAAATCCAAAGTCCTTACTGTGGCCAACAAGACCCCGGAGTGTGGTTCCTGCTACCTCTCCCTCATCCTCTTCTGCCACCTGCTGTCTGTGCTCTTGCCACACTGTCAGTATCCCAGTTGTGACACTGCTACCTGGGATGCTCCTGTCTCAGCTACCTGCACGGCTGACTCCATCACTTCCTTCAGTTCGCTGCTCAAATGGCACACTCTCCCTGACCACCCTACCTAAAACAGAACCCTCTCCCTGCTTTCCTTTTCTTCATAGCATATATCACCTGACACAGTATGCGTTTATTACCTTTTTTAATTATTGTCTATATCTCCTCTTTGGAATATAAGTCACCGTCTATTTGGTGCCAATAAGAGCACTTGAACAAAAAAAGCTGATTGAATGCTGATGTCTAAATGAATGCTTCTGAGAATCTGAATGCTGCAGAGAAAAATCACAAATCAGGTAGATTGGCAATGCTCCCAAATCAAAGTCATCAAATTCAGCTGGGCCCCCTAACCCTTCATCTTATCAGATTTCTCCATTCAGGTTATTTTTCCATTCTTTTAAGTCACTATTTCAACCACCATTTCTTCACACTTGTAAATCCTGCTCTAACCCACACCCACCCCTCCCGCAGCAGATGGCTCTGTCTCCTAATTCTAACAGAGAATGGAAGTTACCAGATGGCCAGCAGCCCCTGAAATCACACCAGTCCTCCCCTCTCCTTCCTCCACCTGAGAAAGACCATTTCTTCCTGTGCTCTGGACCATTCCTCTCCGCTTCGTAGAAACCTTACACGTGAAACCAAGCTGGTCTCAGATATCATCAACCCCTGCCTCTGCCTCTGCCTCTGCCTCTGCCTCTGCCTCTGCCTCTGCCTCTGCCTCCCCTCCCCTCCCCTCCCCTCCCCTCCCCCTCCCCCTCCCCCTCCCTCTCTCTCTCTCTCTCTCTCTCTCTCTGTCTCTCTCTCTCTCTCTCTCTCTCTCTCTCTCTCTCTCTCTCTCTCGGATCCTTCTCAATCATATTGAAACATGTTTCAGACTCTCCCATTTAAAATACAACAACAAGGCACAAAAGAAAAGGAAAGAGAAGAAAAGAAAAACTAAGTGTTTCCCCTTCTGGGACCCGTATTCCTGTCCAGCTCTCTTTGGGCCCCACAGTCCATCTTTCTAGTGTTGCCACACCCACCCTCCCCACTTCCTCACCTCTCAGTCCTCCACTCACCGAAATCAAGCTTCTGCCCACCACGCTTCAGCAAAACTGCTCTAGCTCAGGTCACCAATGATCAATCACCCTGTTACTAAATCCAGTGAAAGTTCTGCAGTCGAGTAATGAGTTAAGATCCACATAACTGAGGTTAAATTATAGTCAGTGAAGAGAAGTTTGTAAAACTGAAATCCTCCTTTAACTCCACCTCACTTCCTATGGAGGTACAGCTCTAGAAATACACAGTTTTGCCTCCCGGCACCAGACTTGCAGGAATGTTTCAGAGGATACAGAATTTTTTTTATTGGAATTTGCCCAGAGGGAAGAAGTCCCTTGAGGGCATCACTTTTTTATCTGGGAAGATTCTTTTTTTGACTCAGAATATAGGCTCTCAGAATATAACGTGGGTAACCAGCTTTGTAACTAGAAAGAAAAATGTTTTTTTCCCTTAAAACTGATATTTTTGGGTTATCTCTCCATTTTCAAAACTCAGCAGCTATTCACCTCTTCTCAGAATTTTGCTGAAAAATATTTTTCTTGCTATAATGTCAATATTTCCCTATTTTGATTCAAAAATCTCCAGGGTTCAGCTGGAATGTAAGAATGTTTGCAGAAGCTTTCAGTTCGCTTGGGGTTCTCGTTGATGAAAGGTTCAGAGCCCGTCACCATGGGTGAGATGATCCTATAAACAAAGTTTCCTGTACATGTTTCCCAAATTTCGGTTCTCAGTCCACCTTTATGACCAAATACCCGTGTTTCAACTTCCTGAATAAAGTGCAGCTACATAAACAACATGTGGGGCCAGGCCACCCGTGCCGTTCATTTTTCGGAGACATTTTTTACATAAGATTTCTCCCCAAAGAGAAATCAGGAATCTATTTGTTGCACAGGTCAAACATCAGGTGTTGAAATGCCAGGAACTATTGCATGTTTGGTTTGATTGTCAGCCAGAGAAAACCTCCAGGGCCATATCACTAGGTTTTCTTTTGTTTTCAAATTTTTAAGTTTTAAATGAGCTGAAAATATATACACTCATCCAAGACGAACTCAATCACTGTTGCTTTTACTTCATTGCAATGAGCAAGATGCCATCTTAAAATGAAGTCATTTAATCTCGTCTGCTAAGGCTTGCCTCTAAGACAGACTTGACTAAATCTTTCACCCAGAGAAGTGTGAATGAGTGTTTTTGGCTGAAGCAAAGTCAAGGCTGGCTCAGCAGCCCGTGTGTGTCTTCAGTGAGCACTCACTGAGGATGCTCGAGCTTCTGCACTCAGAACTCTAATGAGCGAAGTTCCAGGGGAACTTGTCTCTGCTTTAAGGGTCAACCTCCCAAGCTTCCATGATGGGCACCAATAGCTTTTAACATTCTCTTTAGGGCATTCTGGCTGCCTCATTACAGAATCATTTAAAAGTGGAGAAATCCTGAGTTTGTCAACCAGTTTCTTGCATTCCTCCGTGTTCCCGTAGCTCTCCACACAACCTACTAATGTAGGACTCAGGTTGCATTTTTATGACTGGTTTTCTAATCTGATTGTTCAACCAGATGAAATTTCCCTGAGGCTGAGAAACCACATCCTATTCATCTTTGAATTCTCATTATTTTTTTAAAAAGACTCCTGTTCATATTTTTTGAAAATAGCAAGTTACTACTTGGGTTTATACGTTTTAGGGAAAAGATAAGTCGTATAAATCAATGTGTGCCTGAATTCCGTAATTGTGGTTAATTTGGTGAAGTGCTTGATTGATATATGTTATTTGACTAAACGAATGAGTAAATATCTAGAAAATAACATTTTATGAGATTTCAATGGGGAGACCCAGAAGCAAATTTAGTTTTAATTTACAGTGTTTTTCAGCAGCGAAGTAGGTGGAACTGAAAATTGAATGGAAACTATGTATGGAACTTCTCTTGGTTTGGTTTATTTATTTATATGCCTCTGTTCTCTCCTCCATCTTCCACGTCTACTCTCTGATTACCTCAAAATTTATCTGTTGAATCCACTCCAGCTGGTTTATGTAGAGAAAGATTTATTACAAGGTATTAGATAACTTGAAGAATTTCTAGGGTCATCAAGGAACCAAGCCCAGATGCTCCATGGCCAGGAGCAATGCAGCTGGACTGTGACTAGCCACATCCTGAGACTTCACTTCCAGGGACTCTGTCATAGCAACCACCTGCTGCTCAGCACCTAGGACTACAGGAACAGGACATCAGGATCTCTAGCACGGTTTCCCCAGAAGAACAAAACACTTCCCAGCACACAGCGCTCACCTTAAGTTGCTCACTTCGTCATCCCAAGTTACCACAAATGCAACTTTCTGCCAGAAACTGGGTTCTCTATCTGCATGAAAGGATTGAAATTTTTTTCTTCTTCTGTCCCTCCCTCCTTTCCTCTCTTTTTCTCTTTTTTTTTTTAAGCTTTTCAGTTTCTATCACATAAGATAGAAGGGAGCTGGAGTGGGTGTTCGGTGAGCCAATCTATAATATCCACTACATAAATGAAGGGATAAAAGAATCTCAGCCCCTACAGGTGTAGACTACAGACAAGGTCTGCTTCATGGGTGTGCAACCTGTGCCATAATACAAGGCCCTGCACTTGCTTTTAAGAGACACAAGGCAGATTTCATACATTGAGCAAATGCAAACACAGCTTGAAAACAAAAACGTATTTATTTATTGTAAGTTAAGTTGTTCATCTTGCTGTGTGCTAAAAACATTTTTTCTGTGAACTGCCTACACATGTTCTTTGCCCATTTTTAAAACGGTTATTGGCCATTTTTTTAATTGATTGATAAGAATTTTTATGTTAGGAGAAATAGCTCTTTGTCTATAATATGTAATATGTGTTGCAAAGATATTTATCCAGTTTATCATATGCCTTTTGACATGCTATCACAGCTTAATATAGCCTGTGTGTGTGTGTGTGAAAGGATTTTACCATATTAATGGACAAACCAACTTATTTGTAAAGAAATGAAAACCAGTAAGTGAATATTGGTAGGAAAATACTATTTCTTATGGCTCTCACACACAATCTGTAGCTATCTGAAAAACAGTTGTTAAATTGGATTTCGTTATAAGATGACATCAGGTATACTTATTTCTCCCATCAACACCATTTCCCAGGAAAAAGTCTTCTTGTTAAAACCTATAATTTATGAGTGAAATATCCTCATAGGAGTAAACAGAGGCTAGGTGTTGCCGTGAACGGCTGCCTGGCATTTGGCAGGACATTATTAAACACTTCTAATGAATTATTGAATATAGTATTTCAAGCATGGGTAGATTAATTATCATTGAAGAAAATGTTAGTGATCTTGTATTACACCTGGAAACCTCAGTCTAGCTTTCCAGTTAAAAATAAGGATATTTAAAATGGTTTGGATGCTGTCTAAGAGTCAGAGGAGTAAACAGTAGAACCACAGTCGAATTTTCACGTTATCCAGATGCTGAAAACTGTTGTGAATCTCAACACTCTGATGCCACAGAAGAAACTGTAATAAAAATACAACTGCTTTAAAAGTTTGTGAGACTGCTTTGAAAAAGAAAAAAGCTAAACCACACTAATACAAGGAGACACCATCTCACGACCACTACTACTGTTATTAACAATAATGGGCTTTAAATCTCACAGCAGCCCTGGTGTTCAGAAAGGAGCTGAAAGGACCCTGGAGGATGGACCAATCAAAGCACCTTTTGCCCTGCCTTCAGGAGGAATTCAAGATACTCTGCAGGAACAAGAGGCTGGGAAGAAGGAATGCAGAGGCAGATTCTGCTCACTTCACAGGGAGACCTCAGGAGAGGGTACTGTGATGGGACAGGCAGTGACAGTAAGCACCAATGAATAGTGGAGGAGCACAGGGGAAGGGACCACATTTACAGAGAGGACAGTAGCCAGTACGGGAGAGGTGGACCCAGCCTTCTGAGCCAGGCAGGGGTAAGTCAGGGGAAGCATTTATGAACCATATACAAGTTAAGATTATGGCATCGGGGATGGAGAGGGGGAAGGAATATAGGGCACAATTAAAACAGCAGAATTCATCTGGCGTTATAAATAGTGGCAAAAAAAAAAAAATAGAGGGATTGCTGTGAATGAGTGGACTTGGTGGGCAGGCAAGCAGGTAAAAATGATGTGACGCTACAATTCCTCTTGCCATTTATTTTTGTCCAATCAGAAATGTTAAGTGTAAAATGTAGGTTTAAGGTCTAAGAAAACGGTGCAAATTGCATCTCTTGCTCACTCTAACTCCACAAGACAAAACAAGAAGGGGACCACCTGGAATAATAAATCACGGCTGTCACCAGGGAGCCCTGGGGATCTTCCCTGTGGGACACACACTGCAGGAGCGTATTATGCAAAGACAGGCTTCTGAGGCTGCTTCTGGGAAGGACAGCATAACCAGCAGGGCCAAAGCTTCCACTTTTTAGGGGCCAGGCTCGTCCTGGGTCTGGGATGGAAGGAACACAGTTTTCTCAGTAAGTAGCTGCTCCTGAGTTGTTCTCATTGGGAACCAATGGGCAAATTTAGATTATGTAGTGTCTGCAGGCCGGAGGCTCTGAAGTCCTGGTAGCTAAGCTCTGGGGTCCAAGTCAGTCCCAACTCTGCAGAAATCCAGTCCTTCCATCCACTGGCCTGATGCTAACTGCAAAATTCAACAGGGAGTGCACCAGGCATGCTACAAGGGGATGTCCCGGGCGTCAGATACTTTTTAAAATCATGGATTAAATTCACAAATAAAATAGAACATAAAGAAATTAGGAATTTACCCATCTTTCACTAGAATAAAAATAAAGTCCTCTAATAATTTGCTGATTTTCATTCATTTAATCCACAAATATGTATAAAATGACAATGTGCCGGACATCATCCTATACACCAAGGACACTGCGGTGAGCAAATCAAAGTTTCTGCTCTCAGGAAGCACACATTCCAGAAAGGGCCAGCATTTACAAGTGAAACTAACCAGTGGGAGGCTGACAAAACCAAGAAGTGATCTGAATCAATAACTATATTCCAAAATAAGCAAGAGATATTATGGAAGAAGTGCAACCCAGCATATAAATAATGGGTCGAAGCCAGTTTCTAAAGGTGTTTTTACATAGACCTGATCCACAGCCTGCCTTGCCCCTCCTCTCTCATCCTTCCAGTTCATCTTCCTCTCACTTCCCTAGAAGGCCCCCATATGACACAGGAAAAGCCTCAGGTGACTGTGGGTTTAGTTAATTATTTCTTATACAGAAGAAAAGAAAGACAGCACTTTGCTGCAAGTCACAGCATTTAGACTAGAGTTCATGTGAACCCTATTTCTTTGTCTATTGCTACTCTATGTCATCCTTGTTTTCAATTCAGTGGATTTCAGAACTTTCATGTCTCCGTCAGGTAAAACTTTGTTCTTCCTTTCATGCACACAGTAAACTGATTCTTTAGCATTTCTTTGCTAATTCCAAAAAAGAAATAAGTGTCCACAGACTGCCCATTCACAAATCCTCCCATTCTAATCAACAGACTTATATTTATACGCATGACAGAGAAGCAAAGGTCTCAATCCCTTTTAAAGCTAAGAGGCCTCAACCAGATAGAATGACTGATTCTGTTTAACGAACTTAGCAAATTTTTAGTGTCCTTCTCAGCCAGACAGCCTTACTAGAATCGTCATTAAGCGTCATGTAAAATTTTCAGTTTCACAAGAATTTGTATATAATTTTAAAACGAAAAACGTTGGCGATATGGAGACAAATTTGCGAACATGGATTGAAATGAATATTTAGGCATAATGCAAAGACATTTAACAATGATACCCAACTTGTTTCTATATAGTGCAAATGAAACAAAAAAATTATCTGATTATATCATTTAGGCTAAAAAGGATTAACACTTGTTGCTATCATTGAACAGATGAGAACAAAATTTGTAATTCATTATCCGCTTTTAAGAATTACAGAACTAATTCAGTTCAATTTTAGCTAATATTATAACAATGCAAACAAAAATTCTGACAAGGCCTTTTAAAAGGTAGAGAAACCAGTTTTGTGCCACTCATTTGTGTACACTCTCCAGTCAAGTCCAGTGGAGGCAAAGCCAAAGCTGCGCAGGGGTCGTGACTTGGGCTGCGGCCTCCGCAGGGCCAGTGTGCAAGGCTGGGGCAGAACTCCAAAGCATTTCAGAGGGGTGTGTGTTGCGCTTTTTTTTTTCCTGAAAAACAGGAAGTATTTACCCCATGGTTACATTTTTAAAGAAATAATTACCAAGCAAGTTCAGGAATCCATGAAAATCACTAATCCCAAAGGTACATTAAAAGAAGGCTAATTTTATTCTAATAGTTTTTCTTTTACCCATGTGAAACCAGAGAGTTGGTACAAGACCTCAATGTCTAGATGTCTAGCAGAATAATTTCATAAAACTACTTAAACGCATCACTGAAATAACTGAGGTATTTTACTGGAATTTAAATTTTTACTATTTTACCCATTTCTCATTTCAGAATAACTATGAGACTTGTACTATAAAGCATAGATGCTAATCAGTAAATCACTCCAAAACTTTAGAGTAAATTTAGAACTTGTAACTTGGACAAGTTCATGGTATCTTAACTCTTTCTAGAATGACATTTTGTGCCCCAATTCACTAACTTTGTACCCTCAAACAAGGGACATTCGGCACGTGGTAGTTACTCAAAAGTTATTAAGTGTGGGAATGTAAAATGGTACAACCATTTTAGAAGACAGTTGACAATTTCCTACAAAAGTAAACATACTCTTCCCATAAGACCCAGCAATCACGCTTCTTGGTATTTACCCAAAGGAGTTGAAAATTTATATCCCCACAAAACCTACACACAAGTGTTTACAGCAGCTTTATTCATAATTGCCAAAACTTGTAAGCAACCAAGATATTCTTCAGCAGATGAGTGGATAAATAAATTGTGGCACATCCATACAGTGGAATATTATTCTGCGCTAAAAAGAAATGAGCTATGAAGCCACAAAACATATGGAGGAACCCTAAATGCATGTTACTAAGTGAAAGAAGCCAGTCTGAAAAGGCTATATACTCTATGATTCCAACTATATGACATTCTGGAAAAGGCAAAACTAAGGGTAGAGTAAAAAGATGAGGGGTTGCCAGGGGCGGGGGTAACAGGGATGAACAGGCGGAGCACAGGGATTTTTAGGGCAGTGAAACTATTCTGTATCCTACTGTAATGGCAGACAGATATCATTATACATTTGTCAAAATCCACAGACTCTACAACACAGAGTATACTCTAATGTAAACTATGGACCTCAGTTAATGACAATGTATCAATATTGGTCCATCAACTGTATGAAATGTACCACACTAATATTAAGATGTGAATAACAGGGGAAATTGGAAGTGAGAGGAAGTATATAGGAACTCTGTACTTCCCATTCAATTTTTTCTGTAAACTTAAAACTGCTTGAAAAAAATAGTCTATTAATTAAAAAATAAAAATTTAAAAAATTTAAAAAGTTGTTAAGTGAAGATATACTGAAATAAAAGTCTCAAAAGTACCTTCCTCTAAGAAATCTTTACTGAGCTAAGTGTCAAAGATGGAGCATTCACCACATCCTAACGACCTGAATGGCCCGTTCCATTCAGGGAATGCTCCCTCACCTACAAAGGTCTTTCCCAGGTTGGAGTTCAGCTACCTACAAGAGAACAGAAGTTCATTTCCTAAAGTAAGAAAGGTAAATCCCACTGAAAGCTAAAATAGCATCTACAGCCAAGAGAATTGAGGAAAGGGAGATTGAATTTACAACCAAATTCCTTTTAGGCTCAACAAGAAACCCACGTACAAAGAGCAGTCAGTCACCTTTGGCTCAGGAAGTTAATCAGCAGGCTCCACTATCAGGAACCCCTAATTAACGTCTGCAGGGGAATTTCTTGGCTAACTGGTGTTGATTATAAAAGCAAACCCTCCCTCTGACATGCACATACGTTAATGCACTATTGTAAAAGTTCAGAGTACTTATTACTGAGTTGTCACAGGCCCATTAATTATCTGCTATACTGCATTTAGCTTTACTCTGGTAAATCTTTTTCAATTGCCCATTCTGCATTTACAGAGCATCTTTATTTAACATGCTCCCTACTCTGTTTATGTTTATGCCTTTTCCAATAGCTCATTAAATAGATTTTTTTTTTAATTTTTCCCCCAAAGCCCCAGTAGATAGTTGTATGTCGTAGTTGCACATCCTTCTAGTTGCTGTATGTGGGACACGGCCCCAGCATGGCCAGAGAAGCGGTGCGTCGATGCACGCCCGGGATCCGAACCCGGGCCGCCAGCAGCGGAGCGTGCACACTTAACCGCTAAGCCACGGGGTCGGCCCTTAAATAGAGTTCTTAACCAGTACTATCAGAATCTTTAGCAAGAACCAGCCAAGCCCACTGAAGCGCTTTCATTTCACTCACATCATAGAGCATTCTAAGTTCCAAATATTTTTCAAGTCCATCTCTCACTCACATTTTCTTTTCCCTGCCTCTGAAGAATGCAGGAGACTTCTTTCTCCAATATTTCCAGACTGTGATTTAATCTTTCCCAATGCTAAAAGGTAACTGTTTGAAAATACATATTGGAACCTGTCCCCTGAACCTCCATTCACTAACAGAATCAAGTCCAGATTCTTCAGGAAAGTACCCAAGGCCCTGGTTAGTTTGGCCCCAAACTCACAACTCATCTCTTGACATTCTTTCCTTCACATCTTCCATTTCAGCCCTTTACAGAGCACAGTATAACATGTCTTTGTTCCTTCTTTTCTTTCTGCTTGGAATTCCCTTAGGTCCCCTCAGATGTTACTCCCTTATGAAACCTTCCAGACCAAAGTCTCCCATCCCTCCGCCATCCTCCCAAAACAATCCTATTCCTGCCATTGCTGATGATGTATGCCCCTTTGAGGTGTAAACGGTTATAAGGAGAGACTCTTGCAAGACAGTGAGCTCTTTTAAGTCAGGGAGGGCATTTCATTAATCTCGGTGTGCCCAGAGCTTGCACACAGTGAATGTGGATAAATATTTATAAAATGAATGAATGAAGGCATTTTCACACCAGAGTATCTGAGTTTAATTAAATCATTTCTGCTCTTTCTAGCATATCCTAACCTACACAACCACATGATCAGGCATATACATAGAAGAAAATCATGAGAAAAATAACAATGGTATAGATATACATGTTTCTTAGAACATACTACTTGGGATAAAAATCCAGTAAATAAGAACCCATTTAACGTCATGAACATTAAAATCATATTTGAAACCACTCAGTTTCTCTGGAAAAACTATACTTTGCAAAAATGTCATTTGAACTAAAAAAAAAAATGTACTGTATATACTGTATATTTTTCATGGAACGCTACCAAAAAACAAAAAAATTATAATAAGGCCCAGAATGCAGTTCACAAGCCCTTTCAAGGCAAGTCATATCCACTTTTGGGGGGCATCTTTTAAACAGGCACAGAGGAACTCTCGATTTTTAGAAATGAACATTTGGAATTGCTTTTACAAAAACTAGCTGTGCCTGATTCTGAAAATTTCACGTTGTGTGCATTTGAGAATGAATTTTCTAGCACTTACATACGCTGGGCTATTAGAGAGCTGGGTTCTGAGATAGGTCTTAGGAGTTGAATTTGAAGTTAAGTCACATAGATGTAAATCCTGCTGATCTCAGAGAGAGAGATGTGACTGACAGAGTGGCTTTGCCTTGCGTGCTTGTAGTCGAATTCATAATTCATGAGCATATGTGGGGTAGAATGCTAGTAGATGCTAAGCATGACTGCATGCAAAATGAGGATATAAATGCAGGTTAATTACATACTATTCAGGTGGGACTGGAGCCTACTCAGTATTCTTTAGTGCCATGCCTTTCCCAATGGAAATAACATGTATTTACCAGTAGATATCAGATGAAAGTGACACATTATGGATAAAATTGATCTATAGTTTCTGTGTTTGATGTTTGGTGTGAAATACCAATCCCAGGAATAGTTTATCAGAAATCTAGCCCAGGTGAACAAAACATGAATATTGTCCCCCAATTGGATATCTTATAAGGCGTATAAAAAGAGTTAATATGTTCCATGTGGGTACTAGTTTTCATAGAATTATAGGGCTGGGAGGGACCTTAGAAATTATCCGATGTAACTCCTACTCATCATTTTATTGTTGAGAAGTTTACAGCATAAAGTCAAGACACAGATCTGACCTCCCTTGGTCAGGTGTGTCTCTCCCTTTCCTGGCAGTCAGAGGAAAATCCCATAATTGGTCTTAACTAATTCCCACTGATGTCACAGTAAAATTGGACTCATTGCAGTTTTCAGCACAGTTGCCAGTCTGAAAGGTTGGGAAATGCTTCTCCAAGTGGTTCTCTTGGATTAACCCTGGAGCAGTAAGATAGAGTGGGGACAGCACACGACGGGGAAGCTGAAGTCACGAATGTGAGTGCAGGTACTTGCTGCTTAGTAGCTGTGTGCACTTGGGCAAGTCTCCTACCTCCTCTGAACCTTAGTCACTCATCTTCAAATGGCAACAACAGTAATACCTACCTTGAGAAGCTGATGAGAAGACTGGATGGTTTACTATGAGTGAATGTGCTTGGCAAGCTACAATGGCACTTACAAAGATTTAGTCCTTACTGTCATCATGGAATACTACTTATTAAACTCCCAAATAAGCACAGCGTGTCGCTAGGCCTTAAGCAAGGCAGGAGGCAGGGAAGACAATGGGCTTCACTCACATTAGGGGTTTAGTGTCCTAAAGACTCAGTTTTTGCCAGCAGGTAATCTTATTTGCAAAATCCATGTACTCAACCTGCCTCAGAAGTGAAAGAGCTCACTGCCCTTTCCCTGGTAACTTTAGTCAGTTCCTCTCTTAGCATTCAAAACATTTCACTTCACTTCGGATTTCCCTCTTTTCACTCCTGAAGAACTGAGCTCTGATATCTTCTAGAGCAGCTCTGTCCAACAGAAATATAATGCAAACCACATGTGTAAGTTTAATTTTCTGGTAGTCACATTTAAAAAGCAAAAAAGAGCAACAGGTGAAATTAATTTTAATGATACATTTTATTTAACCCAATATATCCAAAATGTTACAGTTCAACATATAATCAACTTAAAAATTATTAATGAGGTATTTATCGTCCCTTTTTTTCACAGCAAGTCCTCAAAATCCCCTGAGTATCTGACACTTACAACATACCTCAATTGGACCACATTTCCACTGCTCAACAGCCATGTGTAGCTAGTAGCTGCCATATTGAAAAGCCCTGTGGGTCTAGAGCCTGGCAGGGGGACCACACCCACTGATAAAGCTGACTGAGAAAAACTAACTTAGTAACTCTCCATGGAAACACGCAAGGAAACAATCATATCCTAGCACAGAGATGGGGGAAGGAACCCTAGCAACACAAGTGACAGCATAGCAATACCAGCTGTTGTAGGAAAGGGAAATTAGAAAACTAGTACTTTGAAAAGAAGCATTTCTGGGAAGGTTATCCTTTTCTATATTGTTTAGTGTAAAATAAGAAAACTGATAATAGATCTACACAAATACACATCTTTTTTCTTTTCTTTTTTTTTTTGTGAGGAAGATCAGCCCTGAGCTAACATCTGATGCCAATCCTCCTTTTTTTTTTTTTTCCTGAGGAAGACTGGCCCTGAGTTAACATCGTGCCCATCTTCCTCTACTTTATATGGGATGCCGCCACAGCATGGCTCGACAAGCAGTGCATTGGTGCGCGCCCGGGATCCGAACTAGTGAACCCCAGGCTGCCGCAGCGGAGCACGCGCACTTAACCGCTTGTGCCACCGGGCTGGCCCCTGCAAATATACCTTTTATAAGGCACATTCTCTTTATTCTACAATACAGACACTGACATATTTTGTCTATTGTTGAATGTTACATTTCTCAGGAAGAAAATAGTAAAGCATGAAGTCTGGCTGAACCATCTTATTTCTTCCCATGGTATAGCCTGCCTTGTGGGCCTATGGGTCACTGTGAAGACCTGAATTGCACAGAGCGGGTTGGTCATCAGAAATCTTTCCATATTGTTTTATAAACATACTCCCCCTAACTCCCGGCCAGGGCCTAGCCCTGCAGGCCTGGAGTCCTAGTTCCATTTTCTTCTATTCCTTCCTTAGTTTCTCTTTCCCCACATAGATACAGAGGCTCCTTGGTCTATCAGACTCCCGGCTGAAGGTGAGGGATTCCGGAACTCAACCTCCCCATGCACCATCCCTGACTCCCCATGGTGGGGTGTCCTTTGTTCATCCTCATGCTGCTTCTTTTCCAGAAAAGTATAGATAAGAGTGCCACAACCAGTCCAGCTCCACCTCTCTAAGCAGAGAGGGCAATCGTTACGTCTTGGTAAGAGCTACCACTCCTGCATTCCTCTCCTCATTCTCTATCCTCAGTGCCTGGTTACTCTGAGCCCAACACTTTCCTTCGTGTCCACCTCTGTTGAGAAGGTCTGGTCCCTCTCTCATCACCCCTTGTCTGCTCCATCCCAAGTGACCCACTGGCATAAGGTCTGAGGATAGTATAAAACTGTGACAGGTGGGCAGTCAATGTGATGAACTATTTTTTGAGAGATCAGTTGCAAACAACAAAATCATAAAGTAATGGATTTTTAATAGATTTTACTAAAATCTTTTACTCTCTTTGTCAATGGGAGATTTCATATTTTTGCTTGTAATATTGCCTATAAGGAGGTTCCTTTGTGTGTATGTATGTCCCTATCACTGTTAGTTTCTAAGCACCAACTCACGCTATCATACTTGGTTAGATAACTTTGGTGAGAAAGCCAGTGACAATGTCTGAATCAACCATATTTTCCATTAATGTCCTTGACCATTTCAGCTGAAAGGGACTCCTCCCTCCTCGGTGGCAGGAGTAGATGCTACTCGGCTTCTCAAACTTTAATATGCATACTCATCCCTTGGGGATCTTGTTCAAATGCACGTTGTGACTCAGTAGGTTTGGGGTGAGCCTGAGATTCTGCATCTCTGAGACACTTCCAAGAGATGCTGATGCTGCTGGTTGCAGATCCCACCTTGAGCTGCAAGGCAGTAGCTCCACGCTTAGCACACCATCACAGACTGATTTGGGGGGTATGAACATGACTTGGCTCCTTTCCTAAACAGTAAAACTTTTGAGAGCAAATTCTTTTTAATATATTTTCCTTACTATGATTTTAAGCAGATGTTTGTGGAATCCGTGATTAAAAGGTCATCATTGTTCACTTATTTTTGTCACTGTATTCTCAGCAACTGATTACAGTGACCAAGGAGTGACGTAGTCACTGGGCTCCTAATGAATTTGCAGGTGTCAACAGTGGTGACTGAGGACCTGCCCGCCATCCCAGCCCCTTGCCCTCCCCTCAGTGGGATGAGAACCCAACCTCCAGTCTTAGGCCTTACTCTGAATATCTCACCAGGCAGAAATTATATAATGAGAACATCAATGAAACAAATTTCCCTTTAGTTTTACATTTGGAAGCATGAGTATCATGGTTTGCTTTCGTGATGCTCTTGATTTCAGATTCTCACCTACCTTTACTATTAGCAAGTCTGTTTCTGGCCCTTGCTTGGATTCCCAGGTTTTTAATATATTCCCATTTGTGACGATGTGCCTTGGCCTTGACCCTCTGGCGGCTAACTTCTTTCCTATTTCTGATCTGTGTGATAACACAGGACTCTCAAGTCAAACACTCTCAGACAAAGACCTCACTGGTGCCCTCAATATCAAGCTGATCCCATAGACTTGAACATTATCACAACTTGAGTTTTGCCTTCTTTGCCCCTATAACAAACTCATCTAATGGAAGCCTGGCCCGGCTGGTGAAGCCTTGCTTTAACTTTCCTGTGCTATGTTTTATAATGCGGGTCTGCACAATTTTCACACCCCTACTACCAAGGATTTATCCCACCCTCTTATTATGGGATAAAATTCTCCATTTTTGTTCATTTCTCTCATGGCTAAAATTTTCTTCCTCAAGCTAATAAATGCATGCCCTATCTACACCACCCTCCTCTCCTCTTAGCACATCAAAGAATGGGACTCAATGATAGTTTCCAGGGTACTTGGACATCCTTCCTTGATAAAAACTGCAGGTTTCCTCCCCCTTACTAATTTGATTCCAACTTTAAAGCAGGTGGATAATATATCCTTAAATAATTGTAACTATTTGATTACTTTTCAGAAGTGGCAACACAGCTAATATTTATGCTGTCAATAGGCTGATGTTATGTTACCTGTTCCAGTCTAGAACTCAATTTTTCAAACCTGACTATCACCAAATCAGGAAAAATCCATAAGATATCTGTGACTGCTACTCTTACTAGTAGTACATCCCCTGGAAATATGAAACCCTATGGGACGTACTTCCTAATTTATGTTATAATAACAGACCCAAGTATTGTAAATCACTTTGGAAAGTCTTCTGAAATTGACCTACATTTTAAAAAAAGATTGTTGGGGCCGGCCCAGTGGTGCAAGCGGTTAAGTGCCCAAGCTCTGCTGCGGCGGCCCGGGGCTCGCCGGCTCGGATCCTGGGCACACACCGACGCACCGCTTGCCAAGACATGCTGTGGTGGCGTCCCATATAAAGTGGAGGAAGATGGGCATGGATGTTAGCCCAGGGCCAGTCTTCCTCAGCAAAAAGAGGAGGATTGGCAGATGTTAGCTCAGAGCCGGTCTTCCTCACCAAAATAAATAAAAATTAAAAAAGATTGTTATTAATTTTACTTTTGTAAAACAGGAAATTAATGAGTTGAAAGTCCATCAAAACAAGAGAAGCCTTTACAAATCCCTTCCCCTGCTTTCCTCAAGGATCATTTCTTCATTGTTAATCTTACATTGATACAGTGATTATGCCATGAACTAATGATGGAGGCTATGGGGGAGAATTTTGTTACTGTTACTGCTCCAATGGCTACCTTTGTTTTTTGATTATTGACTCTTTGCTTACTGAAAAAAGACCTGAAAAGCAAAGAATTCAGCCCAAAACTGATATCTTTATTCATGTCTATTATTTGTGCTGCAAAAAGAGGAAGTCGGACTGCTTTTTACATGGATGAAATCACCCAGATTGGCTGTTCAGAAAAGTGACTTTGTCCTTCTTAAACAGAGTGTACTTGATGGGAAGTCAAATCAAAGTCGTCTCAAGTCTTGTTAGACTCATATTCACTGTAGATCCCACTTTTTCTCTATATGCGTGATTTTCTCTTTGACTAATCCTCACCCACCCCACACACTGCCCACTGCTCTGTTTATATAAAAGGATTCCCCTGACAGGAAAACAGGGCATGTGCATAAATTAAACAAAAGAAGCAGAACTGATTCAAACAGCCTACTTATGAATCATGAAGATGAGAAAATAGTTTGACATACTTCAGATAATGTTAAAATAAATCCTTAAAATTTTTTTTTTAATTTAAAAATCTGAAATGTTGTCACGGGGTTGAAAATTGGGGTTGAAAATTGTTCAGCTTCACAACAGATCTCTAACATCCTAGAGATCCAGGCAATTCTCATCTAGGAAAGGTTAACGCAATGCTCTCTTCTTCTAGTGGAGTGTAACATCTTCCTATTCTTTAACAAGTACAAGCCTGATACAGTATCTTTGTACAGAGTTTAAATTCAATTTCTAGCATATTAAATCTGTGACAGTGTAACCCAGGAAAAGCTTTTAATTTAAAAGCAAATCTTGCTCTGACAACAGTCTTCTCATTGACATAATGGATAGTTCTTTTTAAGCCCATGAAGCATTGTTCCTATTTGCTAATCATAGCACTCCAGCTGTGCATACCTCACTACAGGAAAGGTAGATGGCAATTTTGGCTTCCCAAGTCTATATGGTATATATTTTAGAATTAGTGAAATGGAACACTTTTAATATCAGCTTCACATATTTAGATATGGGTTTTAAGGAAAATTGTTTCATTAGATTATAACTAAAATTTGGAAATGACACAAAATAAGTTGCACTACACAAATAAGCTTAAGATTCCCTGCTCATTTACGAATAATACCAGTTTCTGGGGTTTAGACACTAATATTATCAACTCTGGAAAACCCCCTGTAGATCCCCTTTGACTTACATGACCAGTAACGGTGGCCTTAGAGGAACATACAGACTTGCTGGTGTGTATACTCTGGGGACTGGGCAAGCAAAAAGAATTTATAATAAGAGCAGGACCAGAATTTTAGACCTGGAAAGAAACCTAGATATTATTTTTTGACCAATCACATCTCACAGATAGAAAACTAAGATCCAGAAGGAGGAAACTGAAAGAAGGTTCACTTTGTGGGGACCAGAGTGCTGTGCGGCATCATCGGCACATGTCGTTGCACACGACACGGAGCAGTTAGTGACCTGCTGGGGTCTGAGCTACCGAGCAGCCAAAGCATCGCTTCTGACTCCCCATTTAGTCCTATTCCCCAAAGGACAGCTGTCTCTCTAAATAAGACCCATTGGTGATATTCTAACTCTGACCTTATCCCTTCATCCCACAGTTAGAAGAGATCTAATGGTGTCCCTCAGACCACCTCTTGCCTCTAGGCAACTTTTGAACTGATTTATTTCCATTTTAACCCTCCTTTAGTTTCTCTTGCAATCAGTAATCTGTACTAGTTCTGTACATAGACTAGACACGGAATTAATGTTTTATAGTGATAAGAATTATGGTCATGATGGTGGCAATGGCAGTAATAGTGAAAGCTACAAACTTTCTTTGTGTAGACAAATAGAAGCCCTCAAAACACCAAAAATCATTCAGTATATAAGTATATTCTCAGACAGCCAAGTGTAGGTAAGAATTAAGTGAAAAATATCTATCCCAAAGCTTCCCAGTCTGACTTTTCTGTCAGCAAGAATAGGAATGCAAAGCTGGGCTTCTAGCTGCATCTGTCTCAGAGGATAACTAGTACTTTGTGAAATTTAGCCCCACTTCCCTAACACTAGTAATCTAAAAAAGAGCTGGGTGATTTGTCATATATTTTCTAGAGAACATTGCACATTTTCTGATTCACTGTACCATTCGAAACTCAAGAAGCAACCAAGCAGCAAGTTCAGCTACACTCTCACAAAGAAGAAAAAATAATGCCCAAGTTTCATTTACAGGTCAGTAAATATTCACCGAGCATGTTCTTATACATGAGTAACTTCATGAGGACTTGTGCATGGTCTTCCTTCCCAACTGGTCATGATAACAGTTACCAACCATCATATAGCAGGAAGGAAGTCACTTAGTATGTTGGTCAGAATTATGCAATGCCATTCAAGACAATATTTCCTGTTGAGAATTATTGAATATGTTTTTCCCTGATATCCATCAACATATTACAACTATTTTATAAGATTACACCTGGTAAGCACTTTCTCATGACTAGCACCACACTGCACCTTATATTTGATAATGCATAAGAATAATAAATCCAATTCTAATTCCTAGTCTTGCTTCCATAGGCTTAGTGTGCCATTCAAATTCTAAAGCAAGTCAAAGAAATGTGCTAATCAGATTAGTCAGCAAGTCCATATAAACGGGGATCATTCTATTTATCTGCTACTCAGTGACTGGTGCTATTTAAATTCATAGGTAGACTATTTCATTCAAACTGTAAAATATAAAGCATATTGAACAGCGAGTTGTGTACTTGGATATTCAAATATTAAGGAATTTTTTTGTACCTAATTCAGGTATATCTACCACATAGATTTATGCATAAATTACTCCAACTCATACAGAAACCCAAGTAAATGCACAGAGGACTACTTGTGTGTGGATTTATATCTGTTAGCTAACTCAGAGATTTAAATACCAAGCCCAACATTCAAGGATGTTGTATGGATTTGTGATGCTCCAGGGAAGATACTGGGTCCATAAACCAATGAATAGATTTCAAAGTGACACAACTGCAATATTTCAAGCAAACTCCTACTTCTTTTATCCACAAAAAAGCAAAGCTTAGTCCACTATGTTTGAAGCAGCATGCAATGCTAGAAATCATCATAAAATCTCAGGGCTGGAAAACGATCTAGTTCAACCCTCTGTATGAGAGTTAAAGTCTCTTCTACTGCAACTCTGCCTACAGTTTTCCAAACTATGCTTAGACACTCCAACGATGCAGAACTTGCTGTTTCTGTGGAATCTTGCTTTATCTTGGGATCTCTTTGACTACTTAAAAAGTTCTTCCTTGAATTAATTCAAAATCTCTTCCTGTAGGTCTCATCCATTTTGTCCCAGACGGTTCATGCAAAAGTCAACTGCCTCTTCCAGATCACCATCTTTCAATACTTACCAGACAGCTCTCAAGTTTTCAGGCTTCTCTTCTACCTAATCATCCTTAGTCTCATCAACCATTTTTCAGGTTCCTTTCTTCCTTCCCATATCAATATTAAATTCTAGCCTAGAATCTGTGCAGAACTATGTGACCTAAAGAGGAAAAGATTTAACATTCTGTCTCAGTTTCCACATAGGCAAAATGAAAGTGTTACCTGAGGGTCGAATAAGAAAGAAGACACGGAAGCCCTCAGAAGATTAAAAAGTGTTACAAAAATATAAGGAACAAGTTTCTAAGGACTAGGAAACCTAAATTTCAATAAGGTGAAGACCACCATATCCTAAAGAAAATTTCTTCAAAAGTAACACAAAATATAGTTTTGCCAAGAATTTACTTTAGTATAAATACAATTAAAAATTTCAACCAATCTGTTCTTTTGAAAACGAACTCTCCCACCATGTTGGGCCTATTTATATGCCCCAATTACATAAAACTCAATCCCCTTAAAATCAATGAATTTTCATAAATGAAAGAGAAGACTGAATTAGAGGGGAATTGATGACATATCCCCTGAAACTTTTAGCTTTTTGCCATTCCTTTGGATAAAGCAATGTTTTAACACTTTTGTTAACAATCCCTCCCCACTTATAATCCTTCAGTGGTTCCTCAATGTCTTCAGAATAAAATCTGAATTCTTTTCCTTGTCCATCCCAACTGATTCTCCAACCTCATCTCTAGTTAGTATCTCTTACTCACTCTCTATTCAAAGCACACACTCAACCTGCCTTGTTCTTTCTTGCCCGGCTGCCTTCACGCATAATCACTTCCAAGGCTCTACAGCCAACGCCCCTCTCTATTCAGAGAGTAGATGTTCTCACCATTCAAACCTTTGCTCAAACATCCCCTCTTCCAGGAGTCTTACCTGAACCACTAAGGTGGTTTGAGTCTCCCGTTTCTATCATAGTGCTTATTTCCCTGTATTGAAATTGTCTGTTCTCTTTTCTGTCTTTCTGATCAGACAGTAGATTTCTTGAAAGAAGATGTGTATTTTATTCATCTTGGGATAATTAGTAACTAGCACAATGCCTTGCACAGCATAGGTCTCAAGATATGATGAATGAACAAATTAATTAATCTGTATCAGAGGGAGCACAAATGCAAAAAAAACGATCATTAAATCAACTCAGGAAAGGGCGCCAATCTTGCCTGACCTCTATCAGAATTCAGAACTAACTCAGAATTGATAAAGTACTTTTTCACTAGACGAACATATAACCTATGTATTCTCTATTTTCCTATCCATTCCTTATTGCTAGAACCTCGTCATCATTTGCAAAGCACTTTTCACTTGTTCACATACATGATGCCATTTAATCATTAACTCCACTACAAGATCATATTACTCAATTGGGACTTAATGGAACAAGCTCAGCATGTCCTAACAGTGTAGTAAGAGGAGCACTGGGCTTACAGTCAGAAGATCTGAGCTCAAGTCCCTGTTCCGCCATTTAACTACTGGTGTGTTGTCAGAAAGATCTCCTAACTTATCTAAACTGCAGCTCCCTCTCCCACTTTGCCATCCTTAGTGAAGGTTAATTGTCATTTTTATACATTGTTGTCCTTCTTATCCAAGTTGGCATTTGCAGGTAGCTAACGGAGCCAGAAAGAGCATAGACTTTAGGATAAGACAGGCCTGGTTTTGACTCTAAGCTACAAAACATAATAGTTGGGTAATCCTGTGCCTGTTATTTAATCTCTCTGAGCCAGTTTTCTCATATATAGAGATACTAATGATTTCCTCTTCGGTGACTGTAAAACTTAGATGACATAAGGAGTATAAAAACATTTTTAAAGCGCCATATAAAATTGTTGTTATTATTATTTTTGTTCAGCCAGGTTTAAGAATAGCATAGAACAGTATTTCTCATATCATTACAAGAGTATTTAATAGATATGCCTTTAAAAAGTTATTGACAACTGCACATTAGCTTATTAAAGGCTCTGAAAAGTCTTGCTGTAGAGAGATCTGTTTAACTCTGTTTAACATGTCATTTTCCCAGTTTATCTGAACATGGACACACATTAATACCTCGTGCAATGTCAAGCATGAGAAGAGCAGAAAAAGCTGTTCTTTCACCCCATCTTCCTCACATGACTCTTATAATAGATATTCAGACACAAAAACCAGAATAGTAAAAATACCATCCATTGATTTATTGTTGGCAATGTGCCTATTTGCTAGAAAACAACTAAATACATACACACATACACAGGAGAAATTCAGGTAGAATTTTAAGAGTGAGTCATAAATTCTGAAGGAAGAAGACATCTGGATATAATTGATCATTGGTATGAAGACTAAAAACTGTTCTGATGGGGTATTTGTGATGCTCACTGGTTGAACTGCACTCTTAGTAACTTCTGGAATTATATGAAATGAACAAGAAAGAAAAGTAGTTTCTCATTCATTCACAGGCACAGTTCCTTTAAAGTCATAAACGCTCTTTTCACATGGTAGCAAAAGTTCACTTCATTATTTCAAATGGCTCTTTCTTAGCATCAACTCCTGTGACTTTAAAAGCTGCCATTAATTTCCCATTAGTAAACAGTAATTAAAATGAATATGTATATTTGCTTTCAGCAGTTACATTTGTAATCAATGTATGAATACGCGCAGATCTTGTCCAAAATGTTTCAAATAGCTATTTCTGAATAAGCAAACACTTTGATGTTATTTCAAAGGATTTTACCTACAGAAAGCTTTTAGAATCTGGCCCTTACCTAAAATAACTAGAATTTCATGGAAGTACAATGAACAGTTACCAACCTAGCTAAAATCTATTTTATTGATCTTAGAAAGTAGCATGTTAAAAACGTGAACAATGACCTCTGAGCTTTGAACCATCCAGTACCCTGGTGTCTGCAATACTTGTGTACAATGCATTGAAAAGAAAAGCTAGAGGAGGCAGAGGAATGTTCCTAATTTAGGGAATCATAGTAGTCTAACATAACGATCTAATACAATAATCTGAGATTAATTGCATTTCACCAGCTTATTATCAAAGGTTATCTACCACCCAGGTTCCAATCAAATATTCTACACTCAGAGAAGCTGAAACAATTACAATGCACCCGAGTGTTAAATTTCATGAACTTTCTGATCCCATTTCAATTTCTTGCATTAGGCTAAAGTTTTTTTTTTATCTCAAACATACTTTATAGAGAGAAAATGAGGCTGATCTTAGATCATGCTTCCACCAAGTTACTCCACCATCCACCAAATATCTTAACTAGGATCCAAGAACAGTTAGATTAGATCCTTCAGATTTATATATTAAACATGTTATTCCCAAAATGTAGACAAATATCTGAAAATATTTACAATACTTCCTCCTAGATGACCATGCGTTAGCAGAATAAACTTCAAAACCTCTAAGGAAAACATCGTATAAACGCTTAACAAAAAGGAGCCATGTGTGACCATAGTTTCTCTGGGGTTGTGTAGGTTAACGCATTTGTCTGACAGCCTGTGGTTTTCCTTCTGCATTCAACCTCACCCTTCTATTCCCCCTCCCCCTTGATAGCTTTCCTGTATGGCCAGTTCACCCAGTGGCTGTGGTCTCACTGAGATGTGTTTAGGCCCTTTTCTTTTCCTAATTATTTCTCACTTTCTGCATTGTATACCCTGAGATATTAAACATCATTTTGAACCAAACATTTTTCAATTGGGAAAATGCTTGGTTTAGAAGGTCTAGTAAACACAGCTATAATTAAAATGACTTCTTCACTTCACAGAACTTGATATCAGATTTTTCATAAAGCATCAAACCATAGGAAACATGGATAGTTCTTCAGCTAATAGAATTGAGAAGTGTTTGCATTATTTACATAAATCTAGAAATTTTAAAAGTGATTGAAAGTAAGTGAGTTCCAAATCCTGTAGAAAGTTTGCAAAAGGTAACACATAGAATGTTAAGCATCAGGTACCACATTATCAGATTAAAACTGATAATCACATGCATCCTAGCCACTAAACAGTTTCAGTAATCAAATCAAGCATTTGAGTTCTTCATCTAACTTGAAGAAGAGCTTCAAGCTATAAGTCTTCACAACAGTCAACCACGGGAAATATAGCTATCACATTTAACTGACATTTCAAAAAGTCCTCTGAGTCCAAACTATGGAGGTTTCCAACAGCAGTTTGTCTGACTGCATATCATAGATCACTTTCCAGAAAGTATCTGCTTGAAAAAAACAAAAGTTTCACAATTTGAAAGATCACTGTCTATGGAAATGCTCACCCTGCTTTACATTTACAGAGCAATGGTCCCGGGAAGACTTGTAAAATAATCACACTTGCTCTTTTCAATGAAAACACTATTGTTCACCATAAACAAAAAGAAGTTATTAGTTCTATTCTACAAATTCTCTGAGTTGTTTCCACATGGAATATCTCAGCATAGTTAACGACTTATAATGTCTTTTATCACAAAAATAACTACAAATGAAATTGAAAAGGATACTGGCACGGCAGAATGTAGCCCCACATCGGTGCACTCGCTGGGAAGTTTCCTCATTTTACTTATACTACACACCTACTAAGTCATGTTAAACCCAAAAAGCTCTGGATGTTAGCATCTAAACACTTCCACATAAAGAATTTTTATAGACAAAATATTGCTTCAAAAAGCTATTAAAAAACATGTGAAAGTCGGAGGAACACATTCTTGAGTATATTGTTTCATTATATTCCTAATTCCAGGCAGTGACTGTTCAAATGATGGTTCCCTCTGCCCAATGAGTTTAGCCTTGTATTCCAGTTTGTAAGTGGAAGTGATATCTGCATAAAAAGACTTAGTGGATCAGATGACAAGGAGCAAAGCAGTCAATGAAGATGCCAAGTACGATTCAAGTTAACAAGTGCAGCACCTCTTTTCCAAGTGTTCTTAGTTATATGAGAAACCAGATGCCGGGATATTGCAAGATAATCAGAAAGTGTACCAGAAAAGTAAGTCTAGGTCCCATAAAGTCCTTACTCATATTTGAAGATAGATATAAATATAGATACAGATACAGATAGTCTCTAAAAAGACAAGCCGTGTCTTTACTAAGCTCTTCACTTGGAGCACAGTACTTCTCCACCAGTGATCATTAAAATGTGAGTACTTTTGAGCAGCAACAACTCCTATCTAACTAGAATTAACAATTTTTCTCAGGGAACAAAAGGAGCCAGCCAAATTGCAACATACATTTCAAATTCAACATAATAAAAAGGGATTTTTAGAAGATGTGACAGGAATCTTCTCCTACTCACTGAAACAGTATCACTGAAAATGGGAGGGGGAGGCGTTGTGGCATATAAAGAGAGAAAAGCCAGTGAAGCAGAGTGGGGAGACAGAAGGGATGAGGTGATCAAAACCACTTTGCTGCCTTTCCCTTGTTTCTCACTTCCCTCCCACCCCAGGTTGTGATCACAAATTCAAAAAATGCAAAACCCAGCTAAAAAAAAAAACACGGCAAGAGTGTGACTAGGGTTACTACCACAGCAACGCTAAACGATATTCGTGCAAAAGCAAAGCAGTGAGGATGTAGTAGCAGCAGCAGATCTCCCCCTCCCCCCACCCCTGATACGGTACCTCCAGATTTGCCCGAGCTGCAAGATGTGGATGAGTGACTGCAGGAGCCAGATGCAGAAGGAGCAGGACGCAGACCTGTGTTTGCCGCTGGCTCGGGTGGCCCCGCTGCTGTTGCTGCCGCTGTTGGTGGCGGCGATGTTGCTCTTGCTGGCGCTGGATGCTTGCCTTTGCGGCGTGGAAGGACGAGCCTCGCCTTCCGCGGCCGCAGACCCACTGCTGACCATGGTCTTGCAATCGGCTCCAGGCTGCGGGCAGCTGGAGGCGGCCGCGGCGCTGTCCTCGGTGCTGAAATCGTGCACAAACCAGCGGAAGCTGAACACTTGCACCGAGAGCGAGCCGAGCACCACGAAGAAGAGCGTGAGCCCGAACCACCAGCGCTGGCCGCGCAAGTAGTAGTCCACGGCGAGCCAGATGTCCGTGCCCACGTCCGCGAAGTACACGGCCACGGCGGCCAGGATCCAGAGGCAGTCCCACAGCGAGTAGCGCCGCTGCTCCCTGCCCAGGCGCAGGCACAGCGCCGCCGAGCCCGCCCCGCCGCCGCCCGGGCCGCCAACGCCGCCGCCCGAGCCCCCCGAGCCGCCGCCCGAGCCGCCGCTCCCGGAGCAGCAGCAGCAGCAGCGCGAGCAGCCGCCGCCGTCCGGGCAGCAGCCGCCCCCAGCCGCCTCCTCGTCCTCGGCTCCCGACCCCGACGGCAAGCCCGGAGCCAATCCCTGCACCGAGCCCGAGTGGTCCGAGTTCTGCAGCGGAGTGAACGCCACGTCGCTGCTCTTCTTCATTTTCAGCCTCCCGTCTGACTTAGCGGCCATGATGCCTCCAAACCGGAGAAGAGCCTTCCTTTATCTGACACCTTTCCCCGCTGTCTCCTCCTCCCGCCACCTCCTCGCCTCGCCCCGGCTTCCCTCCCCGGCGGCGCGGCTCTCCCTCCTCCTGCTCCTGCGCCGCCTCGCCCGCCGCCCGCCGCCGCCCGCCGGGCTGGGCGCTGGGCCGGGCTAGCGGTGCGCCTGGGGCCGGCAGGAGCGCCGCCTGGCTGCCTGCGCGGAGCCAAGCTGCTCGCGGCGCCCAGCGCGCGCCCCTGCCCGCCGCCCGCGCTCCTCGCCGTCCCGGCCCCGCGGCTGCCGCCCGAGCCGCCGCCGCCGCCAGGAGCAGGAGCAGCAGCGGCCGCCGCGGCGCTCCTCGGACCTGCACATTCCTCTCCTCCCCTCGCAAGCGCTCCCTCCTCCCGCTTCCTCTCCTCCACCAGCTGACTCCGAGGGAGAGGATGACCTCATCCCTTCTCTTCCAGCTGCCGCCGCTCCCACCCCGGCTCGGGAGGGGCGAGGGAGGAGGAGGGCCCCGGAGGAGGGGCCGCGACGAGAACCGCGGCTAGGGTGGGGGTGGGGGATTGGCCGATCCCGGGGGCCAGGAGGAGCGACCGAGAGGTTGGAGGGAGACGGTCGAGGGCCCCAGCTCACGGGATTTCGGAGAACGCTAGGTGGACTTGACCGACACTGGGGGAGGGGCAGGAGGGCGCAGAGAGGAGGGGTCCCAGCGTCCAGCCATCGCGGAGGTCGAAGAAGAGTGGGCATGGGCGGGTGCGGCGGCGGCGAGGGCTGGGGAAGCGCAGGCCGCTTTGTATTCCTTTCTGATCTGCGGGTACCTGGAGAACGACCGGGTGTGCAGCTGGGAGACTGGGTTTAACTCGGACGCCAGGGCCCCGAACGCTGGCAGCGGCAGGGGGTGTGCCCGGCCTTGGAGAGCTGGGGAGTGGGAGGGCGTGCAGGGCCCGCGGAGGCGCAGAGCGGAGCGCTAGCCCCGGGCCGCGCGGGCCGCGGAGAGCGGGCGGATCCGCCGGGAGCCCCGCGCCCGCGCCCTCGAGGGAAGGAGCCGGCCGCCCGAAGGCTCCAGGCTTCTCCGGTAGGCAGGAGCGCCCTGGCTCGGCAAGGTGAGGAGGCGGCTCGGCGGCCCGCCGCGGCCCGGGCCCCCGCCGCCTGGCCGATACCCCTCACCGGCTCTCCGCGGCCGGGAAAAGGCCAAGCCGGGAGGAGCGGCGGGCCAGGCGGGCCAGGCGGGCCGGGCGGCGGCCCTCGGCCGTACCCTCCAGCTGGTGGGGAGCGCAGCACCCCTGGCGGCGGCTCGGAGGGCCGCGGGGCGGCGGGGCGGGGCGGGGCTGGCAGCCGCTGGAAACTGAGTACCGGCCCGCGGGCGGGGCGTGGCGGAGCCGGGAGCCGGCGCACCTCCCTTACTCCAAGACAAGAATTGCCTTCTCTTAAAGCTATAGGAGTTGCAGACTTGATGTGTGATCCCACAACTCCAGAGATGACTCGAATAAATTAAATCTGTGATCAGAGTGGTTCACCAAATTAGACAGAGAATATAAAATTTTTGCGGCTTGAAAAGATTCTTAAAAACCCAATATATATAGTATCTTTATTTTTTTTTTAATAAGAAAACTTAGTCTTTGATTTGTCTCACTTAACTATTGCAATGTAAGAGACAGAGAGTGTAATTCTTAAGTTATACTGTGACTCACTTGTTTTAAGACCGGAGGGAAGTGAGGCAACACGCGTTACACTGCCGCTAAGAGCACCAGTTGTGGTCTAAATCTGGAGGCAAAACATAACGCCCTCCCCCTTCTCTGTTGTAGACAGCAGGCTCCGTCTGAAGTAGTGTATGTGCATTCTTAATTAGTAGCCTTAGGAAGTAGAAGTGCCCCAAGTTCTCTGCATGTAGAAATAGCCACCCTTGACATCTTGTGCTACAGCTCATCTGCTATTTTAGCACCAACCTGGACAAAGTGGAATTTGCCCCAGCCCTCGATGCATTGTCCTTTATTCTTACAGACTGTGCCTTACTTGGCCTTTGCCTGACAGTCTATTAGGAAGGTGTTGGGCCACAGAGCCCATAAACCTTATATTGTTGTTGGTGACTGAGTTGATTCTGACTCCTAGTGACCTTGTGTAGAGCAGAGTGGAACTCTGCCCAGTCTTTTTTCACCATCCTCTCACCTTCAGGCAGTATATCAAAGTTCCACTGCTATTCATAGGGTTTTCGTGGCCAATTTTTTCGCAAGTGGGTGGCCAGGTCCTTCTTCCTAGTCTGTCTTAGTCTAGAAGCTCTGCTGAAACCTGTCCACCATGAGTGACCCTGCTGGTATTCAAAATACCAGTGGCATAGCTTTCAGCATCATGGCAACAGGCAGCTGCCACAGTGTGACAACCCACAGACGGTGGTGTGGTTCCCTGACCAGGAAACAAACCCAGGCTGAACCCAGGCTATGGGGGTGAGAGCACCAAGTCTTAACCATTAGACCCCCAGGGTTGGCCCCTAAATATTACAGGGCATGTACAAATCCAGTATTTCTAGCAAAAGGCATGGCCAAGTGGTGAATGAGGGTCAGTGCAGAACCACTGAGCCAGTGAGAATGCCAGGCAAAGGGTGTATTGTTCAGTATAGCTTTAAAATTGGACCTTGGAGTAAGAAAATCCTTTTTTGGAAGACACTCTAGTTCTATTTCCCCAAAGTCCAAATCTAAGATTCCATCTCCAGGGCACTACAGCTGATCTTACTTTGTGCCAAACCATTGGGGAGAGGAATGATCTCTTAGGTAACTGGGTCCTAAGGGATAGAGTGTATTCTCGGTCAAATGCAGCGCCTTAAATTGCACCAGGTGTGAAAAAGCCCTGCAGAGCGTCAGGTCTTGAAGGCCTGGAGCTGACTGAAGGTTCATTTAGGGCAGGGATGTTTCTGATTTAATCGTATCCTCTGCACCTAGCATAGTGCCTGCAGAGACTATTTGCTCAATAAATTATAGTTGAATGAATGCATAAATTTATAGAAAAAAATATTCCACAACAGGAAGAAGGCCACATTCTGTACTAACTGATGTTCCCATGGAAACATAGGAATTATGAGACTTATCCTGTTAGGTTCTAAAAAAGAAGTAACTAGTAATGGTTTCCTTATTAATACATTTATTCAGAACTGTTCAGACTCTTTAAAGTTTCTGTCTGAACCATCTCTGGAAAGTGACAGTGGAAGTTAGTGGAGGGAGTACACAAGTAGGAGGTCAGAGAATGAGCATTCACTTCCAGGTTCTGCTACTTACTGGCGCCATGATCTGGGCAAATTGCTTAATACACTATGAGGATTAATGTGAGGATTAGATGAGATAATGTATATTGCTGGGCTTTGTATACAATATTGTTCTCAGGAGTCTCTAACCCTGTAAGTCTATTACTTACATCTCAGGGTGCAGATTTTAATATCACCTGCTCTCTTGTAATCACTGCACCTGTCAAGGCAGATGGAGATAATGGTGAAGAGCTCAGAGTTCAGGCTCAGACAAAGGTATCCTTGGGCATCTTATGTAAGCTCTCTGGCCCTCATGTTCATCATTTGTAAAGTAGGAATGGTAATGATCTGTAGCATCCAGTTTTGTTGCCAGGAATAAATAAAACAATGCATGTAAACTGTTTGACATCGTGTCCAGCACACTCAACATACAACATTCTGCTAACAGTCTCCATGTTTCTTCCCCCACCTCATGATTTCTGGTTTAACTTTAAAATTTGTGATTAGCTAGTCAACTCTCCCTAAAACGAGATTTCCTCAAAACGCAGTCCTTGGACCATCTGCATCAGAATCTGTTTTTTAATACAGATGCCTGGCCTGTCAGTACTGTGATCTTTTCTCCTTCCAGGTCTTGTCTTCCATCCTGACTTAGAAGTTCATTCCCAGTGTCATAACCTGAACTATATCATTACTCAACAGCTTCATAATCTCAATTTTGAGCGTCCCGCTCTCCGATTAATTCCTCCTAAATGGTTAGCTCATTTCCTCAAGTACCCTTGGACTCAATTCTACCTCATTTTCTTATCCCTTAACCCCATCTTGCCCTCACCTTTCTCCTTACACAGCTTAAATCCCATGGTCAACCACCATTGTCATTCCTTCCAACACATCTTCATCTCTGTTGCTCCTATTACTTGACAAGACACCAACCCTGATTGAACCCTGCTCTCCACCAAATTCAGACCTCAGCCTGTGCAACTGGTTGTGGCTGGAGAAGGGGCACGGCCATGCTGATGTGCATCTTTTGGATCCATAACCTTAAACATGAAGTGGAGCCCAGGGCTGCTCAGCAATCACTCCACGTCTTCCTAGTCCATTTGCTTCTCTACTCATTTAAATTATTATTTCTTTTCTTGTTTTCCCTTCTTAAGCTTTAAACCCCTCCTTCTCCACTCTTGCTCTCAGCTGATGACTCTGCTTCCCATTTCATTGAGAAAAATGAAGCAATCAGAACAGAACCCATGAAGCTCTCAGCACCTTCCCTGCCCACCTACCAGCATTTGTACCCACCTACTCAGCCTCCTGCCTCTACAAGGGGCCCCCTCCACTTGTTCACCAGCTCCCAGGCCCTCTCACTGCTCAAGAGCACAATTCAAAACTAATTTCTGCAATCATCAATTTTCCCTTTCTGCCGGATTATCCCCGTCAGCAGACAAATATGCTCCTGTTTATCCACTGGTTAAAAAACAAAGCAAAGCAAAAAAACAAAACAAAAAACTTCTTTTGATTCCAATTCCTTTTCTAACCACCACTGCATTCTTTTGAAACCTTTTACAACAAACTGACTCTAGAGTTGCCTGACCTGGCTTTCTTCAATCCTGTTCTCCTATGCTCTTGAACGCACTCAAATAAACCAACAATCGCTCCACTGAAACTGCTCTTCCCAGGCCCTGAGCCGTCTAGCTCCACTTGACTAAACGTCTCAGTTCTCATCTTTCTTGAACCCCTCAGCAGCAGTTGACCTAGCTGATCACTCCCTGCTCATTGAAATATGTTCTTGCTTGGCTTTCGCTATACCTCACACTCTTGGTTGTGTCCCTGTCTCAAAGTCTGCTTCTGTGCTAATTCTTTCTCATTTCCTCTATCCTTGAATAGTCTCGGTCCTCAAATCTTCCTCTATGTACTCTCACTCCCTCAATAATTTTATGGAATCGTGTGTTTTAAAATACCAACCACATACTGATGATCCCATATTTATTTCTCTAGACTGAATATGTCCCCTGAACCCCAGAATACACCCAACTGCTCTCTCAACATCTATACTCGGATGCCTAGTGGACATCTCAAATCTAAATAATCTGAAACTGAACCTCAGATCTGGCCCCCCCCAAATCTGCTCCTCCTTCCTCATTTCAGTTGACAACTCTGTCCTTTTGGTTCCTCAAGCCAAAAAAAGGTGGAGTCATCCTTGACCACTTCTCTCTCTTAGACCCCATATCTAATCTGCCAGAAAATATTTTTGGCTCTACCTTCAAAATCTATTTTTATTTTACCATATCTTACCATCCTCCCTGATACCACTCTGATTTGATTCACAATTATCTCCCACCTGGATTCCTGCCTCCTTACTGGTCTTCCTGTTTTCACCCTTGCTCTCCTACAGTTGACATAGCAGTCAGTGATCCCTTCGAAAAGCAAGCCAGATCATGCTATTTATCCACTCACATCAGGGTTGGCTACATAATTTGTGGGGCCCAGTGTAAAATGATAATGCAGGACCCCAGCCAGGGCAGAGAAATCAATCTCCCTTCCCATGGGCATCTGCCCCAACCCACATTAGACAAGCAATCCCTCAGAGATTGCAGCCTTCACACTGGGACACAGACATGCTCAGTGCCTGGATCCTGGGTAGGCGAGACGCCCCTGCGAAAGGCATCTGGTGCTGCCAGCCCAAGAAGGGGAAGTCTATCACCTTGCCTCACCCTGAAATGCCATGGGGCACACGCCTGACCCCAACACTCCCCGCTTCCGTGCCCAGGCCCGCACTGCGGGTGGAGGACAGCAGTGATAATGGGATAGGGCGAGAGTGCGAAGGAGAGGCCAGGCAGGGCTGGAGCACCAGGAGGTGGTGGGTGGATAGCTGAGAACCCATCCTCAGGAGACAGGGAGGCAGGAAAGCGGGAGGCAGGACCACTCGTGAGCTGAGGCTCCAAGCCCCTGGCACATGCTCCATTGTCCCATTGGATTTCACTCACAAAACACACATGCAAGGTTCAAAGATGGCAACTACAGCGTGTTAGAGCATGGGGCCCTTCCCAGCGTGGAGCCCTGTGCACCTGCACTGGTCACACACTCAGGAAGCCAGCCCTGACTCATATTCATCCAACATCTTCTCATCCTGCACCATATAAAAGGGAAACTTTTCTTCAAGGCCCTACATAATCTGACCCCTTGGCAAACAGTTTCCCTCTGACCCTATTTCCTACTATTCGCCCACTCTCTCCCTCCCTCCACTCCAGTTGCACTGTTCTTATGATTTCTCAAACACACCAGGAAGGCCAGTGCCCAGGGTCTTTGCTTGTGCTGTTCTTTCTTTTTGGGGTGCTCTTCTCCATGTATGCATAGGGCTTGTCTCATTTTCTACAAGTCTTCACTTCAGATCCTCCTTTGTGGGATCCTTCACCTCCAGCTTGGTCATTCTTCTTTTGAGTAGGGATCCTCTCTTCATCTCACTCATACCCTGAGTCTCTACATCTAGGCCAAGAGCAAGAGGCCTGGCTCTTTGGCTGTCTGCCTAGGGCCCTTACTCACAGTTCTGATTTCCCGTTCAAGGTTCTGCCTTGTTCTGTGGCAGCTAAGGGGGGGGGCAGGATAACCTCCCCATTCTGGAGGGAGCCCCCACACTTCCCGCTGGTCTCTGAGCTCATCCAGTAGGCTCCAACACAGAAGCTACATCCAAATATGCATTAATGCTAACTTTTGCCCAAAAGATTCATATCACGTGAGTCTGAAGGCTGGAAAGCAAGGTTTATTGGGATCCACCTACAGTGTGTTTCTATTTTCTTACAACCTAAGTTTAGAGAGGGAATATATGGACTCAGGGGAGAGGTAGAAAGTAAAACAGAGTCAACATTAAGTATTTTGACTCAGTTCACTTGACCCTGAAAAGGTAGAGGTGAAGTAAAGGGGAAGACCTAGCTGTCCCCAGAAGTCAGCCAGGAAATTCAGTGGTTAAACACTAGGTGAATTAAGAATTCCCCTTGCAGTGTGTTATGCACTGAGTATTTGTATCCCCCTAGTCTATGGTATTTTGTTACAGTAGCCTGAGTAGACTAAGATGGGATAGTTATCCATATTTATACTCCTCTGTTATATTTTTGTTCACTAATAAAAGCTTCTTTTGAAAAAACAAAAGCTAACCTTAAATTTCTGAAGTAATTGAATGCTACTGAGACAGCTGCTTTGATAAATAAGCCAATAGTATATGTCCCAGAACCTTTCTCTGAAGTCCATCTAGAGAACTACCAAATCTTAGATTTTTCTCTTATAGTATCAACTGTAATTCTGAGAAGTTTATAGGTCCAATCATCTCTAATTAGTGCAGAAGTATCCTCTGGGCCTGTTCTAAGAGTTGGTGGGAACCATCATGTTGGAGCTATCTGCTCTAGTTATTGGCCAGCGACCCCTTCTGTGTGCCAAGATGCCCTTCACTGCACAGTCCCAGGTATGGGAAGATTCTCATCTTCTCCAGATGTCTGGAGCATGCTCTCCTTCGCCTCACCCCAATACCCGTTTTTGTAAGTCCTCTCCATTCTTCAGGCTTCCATTTAAATGAATAGAATAACTCATAGCTTTTTAATGTAAGAAATATGAAATAAACAGTTTACAAACAAGAGGAAATAAAATTATGTTGTATCCTATGTTTTTCAAACACAATTGCATTATTAAGACCTCATGACACATTTGTGAAAGAACCCAGACAGACATCTTACCACCATTTAAAAAAGAGAATCAAATGAGACTTTGAGAGTTTGAAAGACTGCCTAGTATCACAATTCTTTGGAGATAAATTATGAAGATATAATTTTTTCCCCAAAAACTATAGAGATTCTTGAAGAATTTAACATAAAAGAGTGACATGATTAGTTTTGCATTCTAGTAGCAAAGTAGAGAAGTGAAGAGAGATCTTAATAAGACTGTTTATGATTTATGATATTCCACTAATCTTCCATGTCTATACTCTGAGCCCAGAGCCTAACACAGTGTCTGACATATTAACAGACGTTTGATAAATATTCTAGGGAAAAGTTTCCCGGATAAATAATCTGCACCTCTTCTGAGGACCGTTAGAACTATAACTGCGACTTTCAAAAAGCTGAAGTTCCAAAAGCATAGAGACTTATGAAATGCTAAAAAATCAACGAAAATGGCTTTTAAATAAAATATAGAACAATACTAAGGAATTTAAAGTTTAGAAGTAAGTTGGGGAAGGAGCATATTAGTGCTAAGGGATACAAGTATTAAAAATTATCATTAGAGGAATTTGGAGGATTGAAATGCCCCAATATTTTCATTTCCAAATTGGCATAGCAACACGACCTGAGTAAAAGAAAATAAAATGGGATGCAATTTAGGGTCTAAAATGAAATGTTTCCACAGCTGGGAACAGGGGTTTAGATTTGATGCAGAAAGAAAAAAGGAGCCCCGGGTTTCTTTCTATACTTCATAGTAGCCTCCGACTGTAAGTGCGTTTTGTTTCTGAAGTATGTTAGTGAGTCATTCAAGCCTTAAAATGCATTTTCGCATAAGAAAAAAATTATAAATGGTGATTAAGTCCCCAAGCCAGCCAATAAAAACCTGTTTAACCCTGACATGGTTGAAATGTACATTTGCAATAAGAAAGAAGAAAATACATCATTTCCATACTAGCACTTAGACAAATTTTTAAATTACTATAGTATTGAATAAGAAAGAGTTTTATTTATATTAGTGCTGGTACTTGAGAGGAAAGTAAGAGAATTAGAAAGCATATGAGCCTCTTCAGAAGAAGGAGCTTAATTCCTTTCTTACCCTCCACCTGAGCGTGCCCTGCACTTAGTCACCTGCTGCCAAGGAACAGAGTATGGGAGGGGGGAGTAATTTCCCAGTGGAGGAACCTGGCAAACTTTCCCTTGGCTGGTGATCTAGGTAACATCAACAGTGGTAAGTCATGTTGACAGCAGGTACCCCTAAGAAAATGGGATGAGGACTTCTCTGTGGTCTTGTTCCCAAAAACCTACAACCACAGTCTAAACATTAGGAAAACATCAGACAAATCCCAATTGAGGAACATTCTACAAAACACCTGACCAGTACGCCTCAAAATCATCAAGGTCATCAAAAACAAGGAACATCTGAGAAACTGTCACAGCTAAGAGGAAGCTAAGGAAACATGACAACTAAATGTCATCTGGTGTCTGGGATGGGATCCTGGAACAGATATTACTGGGTAAACCGGTGCAATTCAATTAAAGTCCAAAGTTTGGTTAATAGTAGTGTATCAATGTTGGTTTCTTAGTTGTGACAAATGTACCACACTAATGTAAGATGTTAACAATAGGGGAAACTGAATGAGAGGTATGCATAGGAACTCTCGATGCCATTTTTGTAACTTTTCTGTAAATTTAAAACAATTCTAAAACTAAGTTTATTTAAAAACTGAAAAAATTGGTACTTTGAAAAGATTAATAAAGTCAATAAAGTTAAAAGCAACATCAGTCAAGAAAAAGAGAAAACAAAAAATTACCAGTCTTAGGTGTGAAAGAGGGAATATCACTTCAAATTCCACAAACATTAAAAGGATAATAAGCATGAAACTACTGTACAGCCCAGCAGTTGTAGTCCTGGGCATTTATCCCAGAGAAATGAAAATTTATGTTCACACAAAGAGGAATGTTCATGGCAGCTTTATTCATAATAGCCAAAAACTGGAAATGATTCAAACATCTTTTAATGGGTAAATAATTAAACAAATTGTGGTACATCCACACTATGGAATACTACTCAGCAATTAAAAGACACAAACTAGTGATACGTTCAACAACTTGGGTGAATCTCCAGAGAATTATGCTGAGTGAAAAAAGGCAATCCCAAGAGATTACATACCGTAGGATTCCCTTTATATAACATTCTTCAAATGACAAAAATATACAAATGGAGAACAGATTAGTGATTGCCAGGGGTTAAGGATGGAGGGGAGTGGCTATAAGAGGATCCTTGTGGTGATGGAACTGTTCTGTATCTTGACCTATACATGAACCTATACAGGTGATACATGAACATATACAGGTGATAAACCACAGAGAACTGAACACACACACAGATAATAGGGGGTGATATTATGAACAACTTTATGCCAATAAATGAAACAACTGAGACAGAAACTATATGAGAGTTTTATAAATATATTGAAGGAGACCCTCCGCTTTCAAGAGCCTTAGAAGCTGATGGCAAGGATTCTTTATTCTAATTTTACTTCAGAACTTATATCCTCTCTTTTCTTGGATACAGATATATCATTAGCATTTTTAACTCTGGGG
Source organism: Diceros bicornis minor (assembly GCF_020826845.1). NCBI lineage: Eukaryota > Metazoa > Chordata > Mammalia > Perissodactyla > Rhinocerotidae > Diceros > Diceros bicornis. The sequence goes on along the minus strand of NC_080772.1, from coordinate 9,017,746 downwards.
CTTTGGGGATGTGGGGGGTAACAAATAAAATTCATGTAAGACAAGGGAGAGGAGATGAGAAAGGAGCGGGACAAGATTTATGAGGAGTCAGTTGGAATCTGGAAGAGGGCTAGGAGGAATGGAAAGAACAAGAATTTTATAATAAAGAGATGACCTTGCAAGACTGCGCAAAATGAAGTGACAGGAAGCGAGTCAGCACACTGTGGCACAGCCCCCTTAGGACAACCTGTGTACAGAGGGTGGGTCAGACACAACGTAACCTCAGGCAAAGGCTCCACCTCTCTGCTCTGAGATGCTCCTTTGCAAAATATGACAAAGGTAGAAGTCATGATACCAAACCAAGTGGGCTCGCCTCCTGGTGAGTTAAATAAGACTCTACACCAGTGGAAATTGTCTCACAAAGTAAAGTGTATTTGCAGCAAATAGGAGGCCATGAGGAATCATTTCCAAAGTCATGGTGTCCCTGAAAAAAGGGAAGCAGGAACTTTTATTTCAGTTGGGGAATGAATATTGAAGAGGGAGAGGCAGGTACACTGCAGAATATGGTAATGAGGCTTAATCTCCTCTTGAAGAGATCTTCGCATTAAAAATAAGGCAAGATCATGGGCATAGCTCTTGTAGGGAAGTTTGGTTAGCTTCAGGGTGGTTGCTGGTTGTGTCTCCTTAACATAAAAAAACAACTTGGACAAACAGTTAAATGCTTCCAAACCCACCCTTGAGTTCCTTGGGGCACTAGTTGGTGACAGGGCTCTTTTGGACACAGAGTCCATTATTCCAGATGTGCACATATGCCTGGGGGGGCGCAAAACAAACGATGGACGATGGCAGGAGACACTAGGTGGGGAATATATTCAAACGCAGGTTGCCAGGTGACTGAGTCCCATTGCTCAAGTTTGCTGGCAGTGGAGAATGACTGAGGAGGGGAAGGGCTGGGGCCGAAGGAGCAGCAGTAGGCACCAAAGCACTTGTATGGACAGCATCCATCATAAGAGATGGATCTAAGAGTGCCTGTAGAGACACTTTTTTTCCACCTTGTAGTGGCTTGAATAGTGTCCTCCCAAAACTCACATCCACTTAGAACCTCAGAATGTGACCTTATTGGGAAATAGAGTCTTTGCAGATATGATTAAGGTAAAGATTGGGGAGAAATCATCCTGGATTGGGGTGGGCCCTAAATCCAATGACAGCATCCTTTTAAGAGACAGAAAAGGACACACAGAGACACAGGGAAGAAAGAAATGTGAAGACAAAGGCAGAGGTTGGAGTGATGTGGCCACAAGCCAAGGAACACCAGGAGCCACCTGAAGCTGGAGGAGGCATGGAAGGATCCTTCTCTAGAGTCTTCTGAGGGTCCATAGCCCTGCCAACACCTTAATTTTAGACTTTTCTCTTCCAGAACTATGAAAGAATCAATTTCTGTTATCTTAAGCCACCCAATTTGTGGTCAATTGTTATGGCAACCCTAGGAAAGTAATAAACACATTACCAAAAATATGCAAGGAAGAGGTCATAATGATGTAATTATATCAACTACCTGTCCTTTGGAACTCAGTGTGGATTTGTTTTCATTTCACCATTTTGGGGATGTGTCAGAATCTAGAATTAATTCTCTTTTAGCCTCTTGCATTTACTGGCCCACACAGTTGTTTCTTTGATGTACGTTTGACCAAACCTGTTTTTGCATGTTTGCAAAGGATAGGAAAAGACAAGTTGGAAAAGAGAAGAAAGGAATACAATAAATATCAAAAAAATATTATTTTATTTATTTATTTATTTTTGTGAGGAAGATTGGCCCTGAGCTAACATCTGCCAATCCTCCTCTTTTTGCTGAGGAAGACTGGCCCTGGGCTAACATCCGTGCCCATCCTCCTCCACTTTATATGGGACGCAGCCACAGCATGGCTTGCCAAGAGGTGTGTCAGTGCGCGCCTGGGATCCGAACCGGCGAACCCCGGGCCGCCGCAACGGAGTGCGCACACTTAACTACTTGTGCCACTGGGGCGGCCCCAAAAAAGTATTATTTTAATGAAAGGAGTGTGGATGCGTGCACATGTTGAATTTTGATATCAAAATTCCAGGAGCCAGGAGAGCTGGGTCCTAAATCTCTGTACCCAAATCACTGGTCATACAAACAAATTGGAACTAAAGCGACTTCCTTGTTACATAGGTTTCTATATGGAAGATACAATTCCAGAGCCAACCATATTATTAGATATAATATCTTTATTTAATCAAGGAATAAACCATTTCCGATCTATTTTCTAGGTCATTTAAGGTTGGGAAAATGTTTTTACATGAAATAGTTCCTACTTATATTTTATAGAATGGTAAGAAATCATATCTGTATTGGAAATAATTTTGTATGAAAAAGTAATACGCAATAGAGTATATCAACTAAAGAGAAGTATTATGCTCTTTATTTAATATATTTATAGACTTCATTCAAATGTTTTTAATAAGTCTTTCCCTCTCCTTCTTGCTCTCCCTCTCTCTCTCTGCCTCTCTGGTTTCTTTTCTTTCTGTAACTTCAGATAATCTAGTGAAGTTATTTGCAATGCTGTGTTATCTACTTTAGTGGGAGTAATAATTTGTTTTGAAATTTTGTCTTCTAATTGTCCTGGATCTCAAATAAAATTATCTCTGAACTCCAACAATGTTTTCCTTTGTAGGAAAGTTATTACAATAAAAAAGTAATAAATAGGAAATTAATAATATTGTTGTTAAAATAAATGAGAGTATTTTTAACAAAAACACAAAAGTGGAATTTTAATAAAGTGACACCAATGGTTTGTTTTTTTTTTTAATTTTTTGTTTATTTATTTTTCCCCCCAAAGCCCCAGCAGATAGCTGTATGTCATAGCTGCACATCCCTCCAGTCACTGTATGTGGGACGCGGCCTCAGCATGGCCGGACAAGAGGTGTGTCGGTGCGCGCCCGGGATCTGAACCCGGGCCGCCAGTAGCGGAGCACGAGCGCTTTACCGCTAAGCCACGGGGCCGGCCCCGACACCAATGGTTTTTAAAGAGAATGCTGACTTTGAAATAAGCCGCTAGGTTGAATCTAACTCTGATTCATGATTAAACAAAAATATAGATCAATTGAATCCAAATTCAACAAAATCAATCTCCTTAAAATTCTCTTTCTGCTTTTTGAGGTCTGTCACTGTTCTGTGTTGTTCTGAAAATGCATAATCAAGAGATAGTATAGTGAATGAGTATACTACAGTGAGTATAGTATAGTACACTACACAGTATAGTGAGTGAGTGTAGCATAGTGAGTATAGATGGTACAGCATACTATACAGTATAGTGAGTATAGTATAGCATACTACAGAGTATAGTGAGAGAGTATAGTATAGTGAATATAGCATAGTATATCATACAGTACAGTGAGTGAGTATAGTATGGTACACTATAAAGTATAGTGAGACTGAAGGGTCACTGCAGTGGGGGCCAGGAGAGCTGGGTCCTAAGTGCAGTATATACCAGGATCCCCCTTTTTGTGGCTATGACATTTGAGGATCTTGGTTAAAAGAGAAAGAAGCGGATACAAGTTCTGGGTCACAGAACCATAGGAGATTTTTGTGACATGATTTTTCTAGCCAGCCTGTGGGGACAAGTTTTCGATGGTCTCCAACCTCACTCAAGTATTTCGGCCAAAGCTTATATGCCAGAAACTCCCTCTCTCACCCCAATATTTCCTAATCATTTTCTAGATTTACTCTTTCTTTGCCCTCTCTGCAGTGGCCTCCCATCACCCAACAACCGACATCCCATAATCAGCAGCTGAAGCACTATTAGGAGAAGCTAAAGTATAACTTTTACTGCAAAGTCTGCTTTGAAAGTTTCATCTCATATTCTTCTCCTGAGTTCTTATCATCACACATCCAGAGCTCAGAGACATTTACAATGGATTTGGGCTTTATGTCACACTTGGAACCAAGGGAAGTTACACTAGATGTCTTATCCCTTGATCCCCCTTTCTCAGCATCAGAGTCATACAAAGCCCAAACATGTAAAGGTGAAGGCACAATGATTTACAACAAAAGGGGGTACAGGTTATCAATAGTTGGTCTTACTTAATAAAGAAGGAAATAAAGAAAAATGAAAGGCGAAACTATGCTGATGATAAAGAACAGAGGGAATAAGTACTAACCAGAGCATAGGTTGCCTCTGCATTGTAAAGTCACATCATCAAGTCCGGATCACCACCAATTCTGGCCAAAGCTCTCTCTTCACTAGTCCCTTCTCTGCCCCCCCTTAGCTGGTCAACCTGGGACGTGTCCTCTAATGCTTTGGGTCTTACTCTGTTTATGTGAGCACAGGGAGGGGCACCCAGTGTTTTGAGGATCCCATACTTCATATTCATGCAGCACCTACTCCAGGGGGATTTTCTGGGGAACCACAAAAGTTGCAGTAGCTCTGTCTTCTAGGGTCTGTTATCTCCAGAGGCAGGTGTCTCTCTTGTTGACCGTAAGTGGATTGTTCTGCACACAGTGCAGATTACAAGTACCAAAAGTGGTCTGAATTTTTTAAATCAATTTCTTCATCAATTCAGCAAACACTGATTACACAACATTCTTAGTGTCTGAAACTGTGATCTGCATAACAGTCTGCAGAAAGTGAGTATAGGGGTGGCTTAAATGAGCCTGGACTTTAGGGAGCCTGGACTTGAGTCATGATTTCATCCTGGACTGGAATTTTGGGTGCTCACCCTTGGGAAAGTTGCTTCTCTGAACAACATTCTCTGAGCCTCGGTGTCCTCCCCTGAAAATAAATTGGAGATTATTGTGTGATGGCTATGAAACTGCTGTAAAAATTACAGACAATATTAGCAATTATAAACAGTAAATTTATATATATTTATAGACAATAAACTTGGCACCTGGTAGATGAACATAAAAAATGGAGAAGGTATGGATCATTCCTTCAAAAAGCTTTTAGTCCAGTGTGGTAAACAGATACACATGCTGGTAATATAGTATGAAAAGTATACTAGCAATACATATAAGATAGACTATGGATTCAAGTCATACGTAATTAAGCCTCTGCAATCAGGGATGGTTTTTCAGAGGAGATGATGTTTGATGACAGTCCCTAAAGAATTAGTCAAAGCTCATCAGGGAGGCAGAGTGGGGAAGTGCATTCCATGCAGAGCAAGCAGAATTTCTAAGAATAAAGAGGCATGAAACAGTATGACATATTTACTGAACTATATGCAATTAAATTTCACAGGAAAGTAAGTACATAGAGACAAGAGAATTTTCAAAACCACAAATCCAAATGGAATGCACTCAAGGTGTAAAATATCTAACTGGAATATGCTCAAGATGGCTACTGAAAAATGGGTCCACGGAAATCTTAATTGTTGTAATAGAAATGTTTCTGGTGTTGATAGCAGCAAATTTCCTTCCACGGCACTTGATCCCCGCTACCCTCAATCCTCCTCTAGGTGGGCTTCCGTCGTTCATACGGAGCATGGAGAGTAGATCCTGAAGAGCCCACAGACCCTGAGCTCGCCTCCCGTTTCCTGCTCCCAAATCACTTCTGCAGTAGGAGCTCCCTTTGAAGTCTGAGAGAGAACTGGACCCTGTTCTAGTGGCTGCTGAACTCTCTTTTCCTGATTAAGTTTCCGAGTTCCTTGGGAAAGAGTATTATAGCAAACTGAGGTAATTCATACATGCCTCAGAAAATATGAAGGTATGGAAGGCAGCGGAAATGGAAACTCCCTATTGTTTGTCTAATAAAACTGGAAGTAATTGAAAAACCCAGCGGCTTTACATTTCAACTTAACTTCTTCATAAATCAGATGTAGATTTAAATTGTTTTTAATTATTCTGATTAAAAAAGATATGACTAAACATAAAAATTAAAATGGGCAATGCTGGAATAATTTTCTTTTCTCTCAGACTTATACTGAGCTTTCAAAAAAACAAAACAAAACAAACAGATAAACAAAAACACCCAGCAACACTTAGCCAGAATTATAATAGGTATTTAATGTTTCTGCTGCTTCCAAAATGGTCTTAGTGTATGTTACAGATAAATTGTGGAAATATAATCAACCACTTGTCAGGAAGAATAAAGATGTGATAATATTTTACATAAACAATCTCAGGAGAGTTTGAATTCAATTGAATTAAATTTAACCATGACAAATTTTTAAGGTGATGATAAATAGAAATTAGTCAGTAAAACATCCACCAAAATATATAGATATCGTTTTGGACAATGGGAAAATCTTAAGGAATTCATAAATATATTAGAACTGTAGAGAGGATTAATGTGAATAATTAAATTAAATAGCATAAAAAGCCTAACAAAATAATTTCTCCACTCAAAGGCAGCTTTTATTTTCTAAATTTACAAAGGTTAGGTCTAATTGTCTGCTTTGCACAGGAACAAGAACAAAGAGAAATGTGATCTCTGACGAAATAACTCTCAGAAGGTAGATGCAAATTAGAATTTTAGTTCGCTTAAGTATGCTGGGGATACATATTGGATATTGTGTGGACTGCCCACCCATTTCAGCTTATCCAAGAACTTGAAAGTCCCTGGAGTTAATTACTGAGCAAATGTCATATCATGTATTCAACTCAAGTATGTTTTTGAATAGGCAAGCTGTAAACAAAATTGGCTTCATTCACAGAGGGTCCAGTTCTGGTTGAGCCCTGGGTGCCATTGAGTCCAGGGGCACAGAGGTCAGTCAGATTTTGTTCTTCCAAAGACAGGATTAGATTTCCTGTTTTCGGAACTTGGGGAAGTCAACTGACTTCTCTGAATCAAGAAAATGGGGAGTCTACAACTTTTTTCACAGGTGATAGGCATGGGTACAAGAGATACTTCATGAAGCAGAAGAGGATCCAACCTGGGTGGGAGTGAGGGAAGTCAAGACTTGTCACTGCTGTGGTTCTAGGATCAACAGAGGGAATAGAGATAAGCTCTAGACTCCTGAATCTTATGTTGCACTTGAACTCTGAAAATAACCCTGTGGATAATCAGAATTAGCTGGAAGCCCTGGAGACGCCTGGTTGGACCCAAGTGTTCTTGCCAAGTCATCCTTGGGGATAGTTGTGTTTCCAATTGTGTTGAAAACATGAATATAAAGACTTATAAGAGATGAGGAATGTGGAAAAGAAGACAGTGATCTTCACTCAGAAACACCGGATCAATTACCGTACAGCCAGATGCTAGTCAGAGTCCCCTGGGGTATCAGGGCAGGATTTCTCATGCTTGGCCACCAGTGAAAGGGCATGCCAACTCTTAAAACAGGATTTGACTACGGTTGTGCTTTTCAAATAACTAAATAAGGCAGGTGAAACCAATGAATGAAATGAGCTTCATTTAATTTCATTGAGGATTTAAAAACAAGGAACTCAAGTGCACTACTCAGCTTGTTCTGAAAGCACACTGTAAGCAATTATTGAAGGTGCCCACACCACACCACCAAATTGACATAATTTCACCATTAGGAAACCTCGAGAAGTATTCATTTTTTATTATATCAGTAACAATTGTAATATATCCAAAGTGGATGTATTCAACTGTGTATTGTTGGAAAAGACTCAACTGAACAAAACTCAATACCTTTTGGCATCCTACCCATCATCTAAATATTATAGACAACAGTGGTAACAACTTTCTTGTAGAGTAATTATGACCAAAGTAGACAGAATCAAAGTTATTAGAATTAACTCAGTATGACACTTGTCAGTACAATCATACTTTCTTATCCCTCTATAGGTCTTTTTACCCTAGTGAATTTTAAAATCTCCTATTTGTTTTTTGACTTAGATGAACTTTTAAGATTCATTTACTAAGAATGCCTCATAGTTAAATATATACACACATATGTGAATATGCACCTACCTACCTACTTATACAGAATCTCCTATATTATCTATATGAAGTATTAGAAAGTTTAGAAAGCAGAAAGAGAAATGTTCTTTTTCTTTGTTAAAATTGGATACCCCAGGGCCGGCCCCGTGGCTTAGCTGTTAAGTGTGTGCACTCCGCTACTGGCGGCCCGGGTTCGGATCCCGGGCACACACCGATGCACCGCTTCTCCGGCCATGCTGAGGCCGCATCCCACATACAGCAACTAGAAGGATGTGCAACTATGACATACAACTATCTACTGGGGCTTTGGGAAAAAAAGGAGGAGGATTGGCAATAGATGTTAGCTCAGAGCCAGTCTTCCTCAGCAAAAAGAGGAGGATTAGCATGGATGCTAGCTCAGGGCTGATCTTCCTCACACACACACAAAAAAAATCGGATACCCCATTCTTCAGTTTGTGACTTCTGTTCCTTTTTCCAATAAAACTTTTCTAGCTTTTCCTTCTAGTGATTTTCCCAACACTCCATTTATATAAGGAACTTGAGAGTTACTCTCCTCTTTAAAAGCCTAGAACTATAATCCCTAAGGGCAATCTTTAATATTAGAGAGGGAAGTTGCCACCCTCACTACTGATCAAAATAAAAACAACATATTTTGAGTGAGTTTTAAGGTCAAAATACGTTTCTCGTGTTGTTGATCCATATGGATAAGCACACTGATCAGTCAGACAGGTGTAGTAAAGTCTAGCTCCCCCTCCTCAAGACGCATTACGACCACTAAAGGAAAGTGTTCTTATTAGTAAGAGAAAACAAATAGATTAGGCGGGGCTTATTTACACATGATAATGAAATATGGTATCAAGGAGAGTTAGCATTGCACACAATTAATGAAAGGCACAGTAATGAAACAGAGCACATAGCTGGTCACAACAAAGTGGATTAGTATAACAAATACTGATAGTAAGTAACCAGACTAGACTCCCAGGATTGAATTAAAATCCATTCAGGCCCTACTGTAGCAGTATAAAAGGAAGTTATATTTCTGAAGAACTGTTATTATGTCATTATTTGTCTACTTGGACCCTCTGAGGAATCACTTGAATTATTACTTATAGGGCCACACAGAAACAAAGATCAACTTCCAAGAGGACCCTGTGGTTCTCTGTTGCGAGAAAGGTTACAGCCTATGGGAGATGACTGGGCAGAAATCATTCCTGAATCTGATTTTTAAAAACAAAAACTTTTCCTCTCAATTCTGAAATTAGTGTTATCACAACATATATCACAACATATGATATCACAACATACCACAACAAATGACCTCTGTGAAAACTGAACAGGTCAGGACAAACATTTAGTCTGTAGGGAAACATCAAGAGAGCTTGGGCAATATCAGGGTCTAGGTCTGATATATGAAAGTTCCCACGTGTGTAGAACTAAAACTTTTCAGGTATATTTTTCTGGTTAATTTTCTCCAACCTCTACACTTTTTATTTCTGATCATAGCAAGAAGCAGATGCCAAATCTTATGAGAAAGGCTGTTCACAGGGTATTTCTAGCCTGTCTGAAAATAGGAAGTGTTAGAAATTTCATAGGAAAGTCAGTTCTTGTTGGCTTTCTGATTCAGTCTTCGCAGACCAAAGCGATTTGAATAATGAAAGCCTGGGAAAAACAATAATATCATAACTATTATCAAAGGTAGTGACAATGTGAGGAGGCAGCAGAGGGTAATGAAAGACCACTGGACTGTGGATCAGGAAACCAGGAATTTCTTTCTAATTCTGAAATTTACCATAAGACCTTGGACAAATCATCTAACTTCCTTTAGGCTCAATTTTGTAACCTTCAAGATGAGGAGGTCAGACTAAATCAGTAGTTCATATATTTAACTGCAGAATAGTTTCTTCAAAACAATATTATGTGGACATTGAATAGTAAAAAGAGATAAAAATTGAGGTGCTCTTTTTGTAGAGAGGGCTGTTGCCATATAATATGTATTCAGTAAATACTTGTTGAATGATTGACTCTAAAACTCCTTTAAGAGGCAGGTGAGGAACTCCACAGAGCATCTTGGCTAAATTATTTTTGAAAAGTCAAATAAAGAGTTAAGGTCTTTCTGGCATAGAAAGAGCCAAAGAGAAAGAGAGAGGCCTCTAGGAAAACCACCACCAACATGAAGTACATGTCTGACTCTCTCCTAGATATCGGGAAGGTTGCATCCATTATTAACATGCTTTGGTTGCCAGGAATAGAAAGCATGATGCAAAGTGGTTTGAGAAAAACTGGTAATATATTGATTAACGTAACTAAATAATAGTAGATCTAGCTTCAGGAGAGGCTTAGTCCAGAGGTTTCCAGGTTGCTAGGCCTGGGCTTTCTTTCTCTGCAGTTCTCTAAAGCACTGGCTTCCTCTGTGTACCATCATCATCTCTAGGCCTTCTCCCCTCCTGGTAGCATCATAGCTGCAGCATTTCAGACCTTAAATCCAGAACACACTATCCAGAGAAAGAAACTCTCTCTCTTCTGGTAGTCCCTGAAGAAGAAAGAGACAGCTTCTCTTCCAGAGGCTGTCAGTAAGCATCTCAGTCTCATCGGCCCAAGTTACAACAGGTGTCCAACTGTCACAAATCCCAGAAGGTGGAACACAGCAATCGAGCATAGGCAAAGCTCATCCCTTCAGTGGGGGATGAGAGCAACCCCACTTGAAGGACACAGCTGAGAATTTATGGAAAGGGAAGGAGGAAAGGCCTTTCAACAAATGGCCAGTTCAGCTATTAACGTTATTATTTTAATTCATTGCTATGTTTCTCCATGTAGACCAAGTAAAAAATTCTTTGGAGAAAAAAAGGTATGTCCGTATATGATCATTACTCTCTCATGCCATCTTATTAAAAGCTACATGGACAACCAGCTACCAGGTGGAAGGACAAGGTCTTGGTTCAAAGAATTGAATACGAGCTAGCTTGAATATATGGGAAATAAACAACAAACTCACAGCATGAGACTTCATTTGTTATTTATTTACACATCATTTTAGCAAAGTACTTAGTAGTGCCCATGAATGGATTACGTATTAAAGAGCTTTAAACTCTACAATGTTATTAATGTATTGTTTTGACATTCTTCATAAATAATTATGGTACCCTTATAATTTCACATGAAGAAATCTGGGAAGTAAAATTAGCATTACTTGAAAAAAGAGAATTACGTGGAGAATAAATGCTGGAAAAAATAAAAGCCGATTCACCAGTAAAGCTTCATCACGAGGAGTTCGTGTCTCTCATGCTCCGTCAACCAACTTTGGGGGACCGGGGGTGGGGGAGGAGACACACTTGCCTCAGGTACAGCCCAAAATAAATCCCAGAGGCAGTGAGCAAACATGCTCACTAATTGCAAGGATAATCTCCACTTCCTCTGAAACCTAATCATCCTACTCATGCCCTGAAAATGAACTAAATTGCTATTTCTAGTATTCATCCTGCACACTGGAAAAAATAATTTGTTGCCATCTAAGATTTTCCCCAAACCACATATGCAATAGATACCCATTGAAAACCTGCTTTTTGCTCTCTATTTTATTTTTCTCAGTGCCATGAGAAGATAGAAGGGAAAGATATGGAATTCTTCTCAAGAACTTTATTTTTTATAAATATTATTTGTTTGGCATAAAATTCTGCAGCAGGAATAAATATCTGGCTCCTTTAAGACATCAGTTGGCTCGTTATGTAGATGAGTGCCAGGTACTGACTGAGGGATATGGAAATAGCTGTCAAAAATCCAAGGACAATATATACCTTCCTTTGAAAATGTGGCTCAGAATAGTGAGAAGGGAAGCCGCGGCTTGAACTACATGGCAGCAGAATGCCAAAAGCACACGCAGAAGCCTTATGCCAAAGAGGGCAAGTGGCCCTTTGTTGGAGAACATTGGGGTCCCCAGAGGAGCCAAAATGCCCTCCTGCGTGTGGGGTTCGCCTCTATGATAACTCACAGCTGAACTAGTGGGCCTAAGGAAGCTCCCGCAACCAGCTCGCTCCCCCTCTGGTGAGGGAAATCTAATAAACGGTGGTTTGGCATTCCGACCTAGGAGAAATTTTAAAGCTTTGCTGAGACTCGTTAAGAGACTTCAACTTATTTTAAGTGACTAAAATCCTGAAGATTTCAATGTTATGGTTTCCGGGGAGCAGCGTGGGTAGCATCCATGCCAGCACATGAGACCCTGGTTTCTCAGCTGGCTCCTTGACTTACCAAGAGAGTACAAACAGACAATTGAATCTCTCTGAGCCTCAGTTTCCTCGTCTGTATGTTAAAGACATTAATATACCCTCTGTCTTTGTAGTTTTTAAATGAAATATGTATAAAGTGTCTGATGCAATATCTGGTGCAAGGGTGTTTGGAAAACACTCATTTCCTTGCCTTTCCTCCTATATTTCCTTCAAACACAGATTATTTTCTGATTTTGAGCTAGTTGCACTAGGATGAGATGATTGAGAAGTAAAGCTGACGATAAAAGCAAAGCAAAGAGCCCAGGTGAGAGATTTATTATTTCATTTTTGGGGGATGCATTATTTGGATATTTTGAGACAAGAAAAAATCTCTGCTTTATGTTTCCTATAAATGAGAGTTCTTGAGCAATAGCCTTTCTTCCTGGTTCATAAACCTCTTGGATGGCAGTCAGGATGGGCAGTCAGTGAGAGCCACATTGAAGCAAGGAGAACAGCTGAAGAGGAACATTTCAGGTTTGAACAGTGGTTCATATTTTGTACATGTAGAAAGCACTACTGGAAAAATTAAAATTGAGCAACATGATAAAGAAGAGTCACTTCAGTGTTGAATTCTCAATGTAAATTCCCAAGTCTGGTCTTTCAGGTGCCAGGTCCCTCCGAAGGTCATGTTGATTCATGCAGGAAACAGACACTCATCAGGGAGGCTGTCATTCTAAAGCTATCCTTATATTAATTGTATTTCTTATTTTATTTGGATTGGTCTACGTTATGGACTGAATGTTTGTGTCCCCTCGAAATTCATATGTTGAACCTGAAGCCCCCAGTGTGATGATATTTGGAGATGGGGTCTTGGGAGATAACTAGGGTTAGATAACGTCATGAGGGTGGGGTCCTGGTCTGGTGGGATTAGTGCGCTTGTAAGAAGAGACATCAGAGAGCCCTCTCTCTCTCTCCATGCACACACACTGAGGAAAATCCATGGGAGGGCACGGTGAGAAGGCAGCCATCAAGAAGCCAGGAAGAGAGCCCTCACCAAGAAGTGAATCAGCTGGCACCTTGCTTTGGACTTCCCAGCCTCCAGAACTGGGAGAAACAAAGTTCTGTTGTTTAAGCCACCTACTCTGTGGTATTTTGTTATAGCAGCTTGAGCAGACTAATACAGCCTATATATTTTAAGACATAGTAATAGAAAATCTCACGTTCTAAAATGTATGCTAATTTGAATCACAAAGTTTGAATCTTTCTGTTTCTTAGAAATTTATGAGTTGTATGAGGTCCATTAGATCCAAAGTCCTTAGCCTGACATTAAAGGCCCCCCGTGATCTGATCCCACATGACTTTCCAGCCCCATTTCTTCCTCGTTTCCCTATGTTCCAGGCAAGCCAGACTGCTTCCTCTTACCTTCTTGTTATGTGTCCATTTGCTCACACTCTTCTCTCCATTGGCAATGCCTTTCTCTCATGCTTGGTAACACCAAGCCTATCTTCTCTCAAATGCTCCTTCCTTTATGAAGCCCTCCTCACATCCTTTTCCACTCTAAAGTAAACTCCACCCAAAGCTAAATTGTTAGAAAGGAAAGAGCATTGATTTTAGAGTCAGCCATCCAGGGTTTAAATCTCCACCTCTTCTAATCTAACAACATCCTATGATGATAGGTTAACCTCTCTGTGAAAATGGTGACAGTAATATCTAGCTTGGAAAGCAGATAGAAAGGCTGAATGACATGCACTCCATGTGCTGAGCACAGTTCTTGGCAATTAGCAGGGGCTCAACAAACAAATATTAATCCTTTCTTCACTTCCTTCCACTGACCTCTTACCTCGAAAAAACACATTTCAAGTACCTGCCTTCTTCTCACACTCTTTTCTAGAAGAATTCCAACCTGCAAGGATCAGGTAGCAGAGTCTGTGATACCTAGTTCTCCCTCCCCCACCCTCACTCCTGCCCTGCAAAAAACAGAAAACAAAACAAACTAAGGAAAATTCCTGCAGGACAAATAGTGTCTGTGAACTAAGAGACCGAGAGGGGAGTAGAAGTTGGAGATAAACATTTGAATGGAGCTACCAGCAGAACAGGGATGGGTGCCTATCATTAGGTTATATGTCCCCAGTGTCATAAGCAGAGAGTCAGAAGCTGGTTGGAAGAACAAGAAGAATGAAGCAAACATACAGAGAGAAGCAGAGAAACCAGGAGACAGGAAATGAGATAGAGCTGGTCCCTAAAGCCAACTTGGTGTCTGTTCTTCACTCATCCATTTATTTATCCAATTATTCCACAAACACTTACCTAGAGTCTACCATGGGCCAGTCTAAGGGGAAAAGAGAAAATAAACATAAAGGCATATGAAGTTGAGGTGCTGATAAGTCCTGTGAGGAAAGACAAAGCAGGGTAAGGAAGATTCGAACAAGGAGCAGGACCCGTGTTATTTTACCTCCGGTCTTTAAGGAAGGCCTCTCTGGCAGGTGACATTGAGCAAAGACCTGAGTGGAGAAGCAGTGAGTCATGCTTATATCTGGGGAGGAGCACTCCCCTGCACAAATGCTTTGAGGCAGGAGGGCTCCTAGCATACTGGCGTTACAGCCAGGGGGCCATGAAGCTGGGGTGGTGGGCGTAAGGGGACAGTGGGAGGGCCAGGGTCAGAGTGGAAGAGGGAGGTGACAGGCCGTGTAGAGTCTGATAGAGCCTTCCTGTGGATTCAGTTTGTTTGTTTTCCTGGATTCTTCTAAGATCTGTCTGCTTCCTTCAAAAGAAGACATTCCCATTTTATTTGAGCAGATTTGAATGGATTTTAGATCCTTGAAACAAAAGAAACTTTCATGGAAAGATGTATTTCTTCTAGCATTTTACAGTTTCTATAGTTCTATCCTTAAGTCTCGGCGCTTTAGTGGGCCTGTGTCCCTGGTGTATGATCTTCCAGGGGCTTCTCAGTTTTGCTTGGTTTTTTTCTCTTTGGATGAGACAGGAAGGCTAGACAGGGCTGGAGTTGGGTATTTCCCAGCCCCTGGGGTCAGCTAGGCTCTGATAAAACTCTAATAGTTTAGCTCTGGTTAAATAGTTTCTGCTGAGGCAGGCCTTGTTAAGAAGAACAGAACGCTCTGGCATACTTCAAAATGGTTCCTTTTCTCCCTCCCTTGGCCAGAAGCACAAGGAGATTTTTCTCCAGTCTTCACTGTGATAATCTGGTAGAGCTCCTGGAGATAAAATTCACAAAAGTGTGGGGGTCTGCTATGACTAGGTCCCCCTAGGGTTTTTAACTCTCACTCTGAGCCTCCAGCAATTTGCCAGTTATAGCTTAGATTTCCTACCCGGGAACTGGTTTCCTGGAGGCTTCTGCTCCTGATCTCCTGCTCTACTAAGTTGTGATTCTCTGTATCTGCCTGTCTCTCCAATTTTGGGGGGCAGCAGTTTGCCCTGTGACCTCAGTTCCCTGGTGGACCTAAGAAGAGTAGTTGATTTCCAGTTTGTTCAGCTTTTTTTGTTGTTGTTGTGTGGACGAGAGAGTCATGAAATGGAAAAATTGCTAGAAAGACACAAACTACCAAAACTGACTAGAAAAGAAATAGAAAATCTAAAAAGACTTATAGCAAGTAAACAGATTGAATCAGTAATCAAAAAAACATCGGGGAAAAAAAAGAAAAAGCCCAGGATTTGATGGCTTCCCAGGTGAATTCACATTCTTTTCAAACATTTAAAGAAGAATGAACACTAATAGCTCCCAAACTCTTCCAAAAAATAGAGAGAACAATTCCTAACTCATTCCTTGAAGTCAGTAATACCTTGGTAATAAAACTAGACATTTATTTTTAAGTTTCTATTCGCTTTAAAATTATGTATGCAAACACCTCCTCTCCCAAATTAGAGTAGAATTGCCCCACTTCGGAGATGGTTTATATCAGCCTTGCGTCCCTCTTTTCGGCACAACGTTGTGTGATGGAACGAATGACTGAGAGCGATGTAACATTTCTTTTGTTCATAATTTACATTCTCTGGCTTTTGCCTGTAAATATAGAGAAGAGAACGGCTGAGAATCAAAAATGAAAAAAAGAAAATAAAGAAAAATAAAGAGCCCAGATGACAGGCTTGTGATTTTATCCCACAGATGTATCCTTTGACATTTTTCAAAGCTCAAGTGTGTATCTATGTCTCATCTATTTGTGTTTACTGCTCTCTTCAAGAGATCTTCAAGACTCTTCCCTGAAAGTAGGTGGGGATATCAGAGAAATGTGGAGAAAGTTGAAAATTAGGTTTAGAGCAATAATTAAAAATTAAATCCCTGTATCAATATTGGATAAAGCATGTTTTACACGGTGATATTTTGAGTAATAGGATATATACGTTAAAATTTGGGGATTTTGTATGGGAAGGGGAATAAACCACATAATAATAAACTAAATAAACAAAATAAGTTTGCATTTATAGAAATCCTTAATGATATCACTTTCTAAGCTTAAAAATCTAAAAGTTTCACAGGGAAAACATAATTCAATTTATTCCTAAAGTGGGCATTATCATTTCTTTTTCTCCTTTCTTAGACTCTGTAACTAATAATTGTTGCATTTGGGCAAGGATAATTTTCTTTTATCAAAAAGTGCAACAAGTTTAAAAAATAACTTTGGCTTCCTACCAGTTCTAATCAGGCAGACTTTAATTTTCCTCACCCCAACCTTCATCTTTTTCTTTTGTTCACTCAGCTTCTCTTCCTTCTTCTTAACTTTCCTCTCCTCTCTTCTCTCCAACAGGTCACAGCTTGCCAGCTATTATCACCTTTAGAAACAATCCCTGGCAAAATGTTCAAAACCTTGGTGACCTAATGAGAATTCCCAGGGTCTTCTCAGGCCACTGTTCTTACCCATTATGCCACCTGATTAGCGAGGCCATATTCAGGCACATGCTGGGCTCTCAGAAAAATGGGTCTCTACAATGTGGTATAATTAAGAGAGAACAGAATCTTGAGTCAGAAAACCTATGTTTGAATCCTCTCTCCATGACTTACCAGTTACGTGACCTGATAAAATCATAATCTCACTGCACTTCATCTTTCTCACTTGAAAAGTGGGTTTTAACGACATCCAACTCAGTGGGGGCTTTGAAGACTAAATGAGAGAATACAAAGCTCTGGTATAAAAGAGCTTCATGCACCTACATAACAACATATATGTCATTGTAACATCAGGCTCTTAATTCAAGAGGGTTCCGCCATCCCAAATTGCTACTCTTCATTCCCAGCTTGAGAAGCAGAGTGAGGGAAATAATAATCACTGTCATATCCTTGATAACAATGGTGACTACTGCTTATTAAGAGCTTACTTGTCACCACATGTTATGCCATACACTTTATATATATTATTTCAATAAATCCTCACAATAACCCAATGAGGTAGAAACTGAAATTCTGAAAAGTTAGGATCACAGTCACTGAATTGTCAAGCTGGGATTTGAACCTGTATCCTCTTTGACACCAAAGCCTGTGTTCTAATAACTACGTACGTAACCTGTTTCCTGACAGCCATTCCGTATTCTCCCATTGGCACCTAAAAGGTCTACTTCTGTTCTTTGGAAAGCTGTACCCACCCTTACTTGTGGCAGAGAGGAGAGTGGGAGGCTCATATGAGGACAATGAAGAAGTGGTGGTGAAGTGGTGAGGTTTCCTCAGGTGGGAGGGTTAGTTATGAGGAGCAACGCATTGTGTCTATTGGAGTCATGTGTCTTGTCTTTAGGCTATCCTTGCTGAAAAAGCTAAAGCCAGTGTGCCAAACTGTGGTAGCTGCAATTTTTGATCCGCCTAGCACATTTTCCCATGCCCTATCTTCTGATTAACACGCCTCCCTCTGTTTGCAAAACTCCTTCCCATTCCTTGAGGTTCTGGTGGAGCTGTCAGAAATGGTGTCCCAATCTCAACCTCCACCTGAAGGGTAGACATGTGACCTAAGCTGGGCCTGTAACAATAATCCATCCCTGTGGCTACAGTTATTAATCCATGGTTGGCGACCTGACTCAGGAAGGCCAATCAGAGTCCATTCCGTGGAATGGCATTTGGATTGGGAAGAGATAAGTCTCTTTATACAAATGATGTTAAGTGGAGATGTGGGAAACTTGTGCTGAGGTTTTCTCTTGCTTTCTACCCTGCCAAAATAGAGTTAGCACATCTTCAGTAAGAAAGAATCAAAAGAAATTATGGGAGACAGGAGAGAGAAAGAGAGAAAAGCCGGCAATATTGTTTGAGTTCTTAGATCCAGCCTTACCTGAGGCCAAGATCCACCCCTGGGTTTCCTAGGAACCCAAACCAACAAATTTCCTTCTTAGAGTTGAGCTAATTTGAATTGAGAATCTATCTCTTGCAATCAAAAGGATCTTGATCCAGATAATTTAACATAGTGAAGAAAGCTAAAAAGCCTAGAGATAGAGATGGAAGTATATCAATATATTTAGAATATACAATTTATAAGATGGTTCCACTCCAAGATAAAACATAATTTGTGTACAGACCTCTTGCAAAGAAGGAACTGTATTTTCTCCCTGGACATTTCTATAATTTCTTTTGTAAAAATGAAAACAGGGGCTGACCTGGTGGCATAGTTGTTAAGTTCGCATGCACTGCTTCAGTGGCACAGGGTTCACGGCTTCAGATCCCGGGCACAGACCCTTGCACCGCTTATCAAGCCATGCTGTGGCAGGCATCTCACATATAAAGTAGAGGAAGATAGGCATGAATGTTAGCCCAGGGCCAATCTTCCCCAGCCAAAAAAGGAGGATTGACAACAGATGTTAGCTCAGGGCTAATCTTCCTCACCAAAAAAAAAAAAAAAAAAAAAAACAGTCATAATCTATAGGGGAAAAACCTTCAAGTGCCAAAATATTTTAATATACTGAACATTCAGATAAAGATAAAGATTCTCTGTGTTTGTATTCTCACCACTAGCCTGAGGCTTATAGAGGAATACTGCCTGAGAGTATTTACTATCATACCCATACCCCTCTCCAAAAGCCGTAAGATAAAGCTTTCAGATCATTTTAGAAAGTTATTTAGTGGTGATGAGGACCACTAATTATGGTTATGAGAACAATTCTCAAGACTCTGAAGTTGAGTTTTGGTATCATTTAAAGTACAGTCCAAACAGCAGCTTAGTGAATCAGATCAAAGTAACAACATGAGGCAATACAAGACCAATTTCTACATTTTAATTTTTGCTTCTTCTCCCACTGCGAAATGCTATTAAAGAATGTTATCAGACCCTGATGCTGTAGATCTTGATGGTCTGGCCAGGTAAGACAACCAGTCATGGGAGATTTTATTTTTTCTAAGAAAAACCGAGATTTCTGTGTGTATCAGACTTAAAGAAGAGAACTTACTTCATCACCTTTGGGCTTTGGAGTGCATTTACTCATTGAATATATTTTAAATTTTGGTACGCACATAACAATTCCAGATTTCCATTTTGAATCCTTCAACCTAGCTGTGTTTCTGTTCAAGGGCTACTTTGCTGACTTAGGCAGTACAGCGAGAAGGTCAACAAACTTAGTCAAAAGATAACTAGTTTTGTGATCTTCACCTCTTTGGATTTTAGTTACTTCACTGTAAAATTATAAGATTGTTGGAAGTCCTCTATATAGCCCCACTAAACTGTAACTTTCTACTAATACAAATACCAATACTAATCTCAAAGAATAGTGTCGTATATTCCTCTCACTTCTACAGGATCATCTCCTTCTCCATTAACGTCTCAGCATAGTTCTGGCATTTAACAAACATGAGTGGCTGTCTTCTTAGCCTAAGTGATCATGACAATCTAGTTGAATTGTGTTCATAAAATATAAGAAATATACATTTTCTACAATCATTCCAAAGAGAAATGCTGACATGTAGTTCATTGATTTGACTTACAACGAAACATATGAAGAAAACAGGAGAGTCAAGCATATTTAAGTGCGTTTATAAATGCTCACTGAAATTTGAGTGAAATGTATGACTTTCTGCATGCTAATATTTTAATAAAGACTATTGTATATACCTAAATTGATTCCCAAAGTTAGACAGTCTGCCTCTGATATTTTAAAATCACGAGTAGAAGAGGGAGTCTAAATATTCTACATATTTTTCCCCATGACCTTCAAGCTGCTGAAGAAAGATTTCTTTGAAATCCTTATCACAACCAGAAAAGGGAGGGTGGATCATAAAAAACTGATCAAAGCAATTCATCTGTTAACTCTTCAATGCTGGCAAGATTCTGGTAGATTTTATAGATTTCTATAAGCTCTACACAAAATTGTTTAGGTGAATGAGAATTTTCCATTGCTTAATTATTTATATTTATTTGTATAATTTGCACATATAGTAAATCATTTATTTCTCATAGCAATCCTACGATGTAGAGACTATTATTATTCTCATTGTACAGATAATTTAACTGAAAGAGAGAGAAGGTGAATAGCTCCCAAAGGTCACAAGCTCACAAGGGGCAGAGCCTGATGATGACCCACGGTCACCCAGCTCCAGGACCAAGCCTGTGACCCTGACAGCACAGTGCCTCTCACCATGAGGAGGAGAACTAGGATTGACTTTGGCGAATTTTGTGTGTTTATATCAGTTAGACCACGGGCAGTTTATATATGAATATTTTAGAATGGTTTCTGTTGAGTGCTATTTAGACGCAAATACTAGGGAGTCCCTGCTTTCGCCTAGGACATTGCTGATAGATAGAACATTGAAGCTGTATGAGGAGGTCACAGCAGGCAACATCTGAGCTGCCTAGCTAAGGGGTAGTGGACTCAGAGGAACAAAGTATTCCAGTGACACAGGAGGACCTGGGTGGGTAGGAGTGTGCCGTCTTTAATGTCAGTGAATGTAGGCCAGAGGCATAAATGTCTAGGGCCTGGAGGATTGCGCAAGAAATTGCATTCTATTGGTCAGTCACACAATGAGGGAGGGTAAGCCCGGGGGAAATAGATGTTACGTATCCATCTGCATAAAGCCAGAGATTTCCTTCAGCAATCAAGGTCCGGAAGCAGTCGTCACACTCAGCTCCGGGGACAAGATGTTCCATAAGCAGATCCCAGTGCCCCGATGAAGGTGGCGGCGGGGCCCGCGGAGGGGCTGGCCGGCGAGGCGGGGCGTCAGGCTGGGGAAGGTCTAAATGCCGACAGGACGCGGGGATTCAGAGCCCAGCGGATTCACCTCCGACTTCACGTGCATCGTTCTGGGCGGTTTAACCAGTGTCACCTGGGAGCCAGTATCCATTAATAAACCACTAGATGGGAACAAAAAAATGAAGCCTTGGAACGCAGCCAGTGAGCCGGCTCTACTGAAAATGCTTGCAACTTCTCTGCTGCTCCAGATGTGAGACTAATATACGACTGTGGATTCAATAAGGAGCAATTGCAATAAAGTGAACTGAAAATGGGGAACGGAAAACCTAGGAGTATATGCTCATTGGCAGTCCCGAGCCTAGGGAAGGTGGACAGAGAGCAGCTGGACATGG
The DNA here is from genome assembly GCF_020826845.1 of Diceros bicornis minor. Lineage (NCBI taxonomy): Eukaryota > Metazoa > Chordata > Mammalia > Perissodactyla > Rhinocerotidae > Diceros > Diceros bicornis. Next base: position 8,996,212 of record NC_080772.1, on the reverse strand, counting down.
AGGCTGCCAGAGATGGTGTGACTTTTCCTTCTTTTCTTTTCTTTTCCTTCTTTTTGAAGAAGCCAGAATCAAAAATAGCAACCAGCTCAGCGAACAGCGTCTACAGCTGCTAAGGAGAGAACAGCCTTCATTCAAATGCGCTGCAGAGAGGACGGCTGGTCACCTCGGTCTGTTCAGCCAGCCTGGTGCACAGATTTAGCAACAGTCAGTGGCAGGAGCTTTGAATATAAAAGACACGGATAGGTATCTGGGATAACTCCAATTCAGTTACATTTTCCTGAAGGAAAACTTACCAAGTCCTTTTCCATTATGCCCAAATTCAGTTCTCTCTGGTTGGCCCAGATTCTTTGTTTTAATGTGGAAATGTCTCAGCCTTCAAAATAGAAGAGATGGGGCTATTAAAATAGAGAAATTAGAGCATTAAAAGTTGAGATATTGTCTGGTTCAGGTTTCTGACTGCACCAAATAGACGGATGGCAGGATATTTGTGTATTCTTTTGGGGTTAATATTCTCTTCTTTAAACCTGAAAAAATGTACTTTCCACGTTATCAACTGACAATCCTCAACTTTGAAGTGGGGTATGTGAGGGATGAGGTCCCCCCCTGGTTGTGATTTGACAGAGGGACTCAGCAAACAGGCATTTAGTGTCGCCAGAGCTGTACACCCTACAGTGGTGGGGCCTGCAGAGAACACCAAATAATGAAGATGCCCACTTTTCCCCCAGGATGGTGTTTATACTCAGACACCGGCAGAGCTGGTGCACAAATAATTTATAATATAAGGCAGCAAGGCAGAATGGATTAAGTGCATGCACCCACGCACACACAAATCCACAAATGTCCTATGGGGATAGAAAGAGGGAGAGTTTATATCAAGGAGAAGGAATCAAGAAGTGACTTGGAGATGGACCTTAAAAAATTAGGATTTTGACAGATGAAGATCTTGGGAAACCATATAGTCATCTAGTTTGGATAAAAGAGAAAAAGCTGAAAAGGAAGGTTGAGCCCTATTTGAAGGGATTTGAAATACTGTTTGAAGGATTTTGAGCAAGAAAGTGACATGGTTGGAGCTGCAGTTTAAGAAAATGTCCAAAATAACAAAAAAGATATTTTACTTTTTATTATCGTTACCCTCTGAACATAGGAAGACCAGTGATCGGAAAGGGTGAAACAGAGTAAGTTCTTGGATTTCATTATGTTGCTCAAGCTCATCCTCCCTTTTAGTTTGGAAAGGCAAGTTTATTTCTCATAGTCTGAGTGTAAAAAGATGGCAATAAATTTCAAATTAAAATCTTTCTTCTAGAGTGCTATAAACATATAGACAAGAAAAAAGAAATATGGTTCCATAGGCTGTCCCCAAAATATTAATTAATATGATACATTCTGACAAAAGTAGGGCAGGTCATTATTACCTTCATGTTCAGAATGATAAGCTCAAGGTTCACCTTCAGGTGTCAGATCCTGGTCCTGTGCCACCCCCACCTGGGGTCTTCCCCAGCCCCTGTCTAACCCCCTCATGTTCCTTACGTCCCTTCCTGGCCTCCTTGTCTAGTAGTTTGTCCACTGGAGTTTTGACATTTAAAAATCTCTTCAGCAGAGTAAGAAGCCCTTCCCTAGCCTTTGTCTCTCTGTCTTCCTTCTTCGTAAATCTATTTTGAGAGATATAGCCTGTAAATGTGGTTGTCAAGGTAAACACGTCTTGTCAGGGAGAAAATCGTGAAGGATTTTGTAACTGATTAGCAATATAATGTGGGAGGGAGACCAAGAAAACAGCCCCAGAAAACTCGCACCCACCAGTGTGGCTATCATAGAGATGGCACAGGAATTCAGGAGAGAATGTGACTGGTGCACCAGAGCAGAGGGTGAAAGGTACAAGAGCTCAAGCCTGAGGAACCAGTGGACACTCACCAGTCACCACAATATTCTAACTCAACAGTCAGAGCCTCACACTTTTTCCCCAGCCCACTCATTTGCCTCCACCCAGGTGGGTAATTCAGTGCCAATACTCTGACTCTTAAAACAGGAAAAAAGGAACCCATGTCAATATCAAGTATTAGAAAGATCTCATTTAAATCAAAAATGAAGAGAAGGATGGTATCTGTGTGAGTAACACTAATTTATTTAATAAAACAGAATTATCAAAACTCACTTCTCCTCTTTCAATGGGTCTGAAAGGTCCTGGGGAGTTGCAGAGGTTCAGACAGTCACATGGACATCAGCATTGCTCCCTCTGCCTTTAGCATCGCCTGCATACACTTTAATTTGATAGTCTTACTGCGTCCAGGCCTCTTGCCTCCTGTGAATTAAGAATGATTTCAGTACCAGAGTGGACTCTGTTTTTTTAATCAATAATGGAAGAGACTGAGATTTTTTTTCTTGAATTTCAAGCTGTCGGGGGAAGAGGGAGAATCTCCCTCTGCCCTTTCCCTTAAGGTTCTTCTGGCTGGCCAAATAATCAACAAGACAGGTTAGCAGGAGAAAATAATACCAAGTTTAATAACATGTATACATGGGAGAAAGCAGGGACACTGCGTTTCTCAACACAATAGCAGAAATTCTCGTCTTAAATATCATTTTCAGCCAATGACAAAGGAGGATTTTGGGGGTGGGGGAGTCAGTTACAGGAGATTACCACTAAAGCACAGTAAACAAGAGTAAGGTTATTATGCAGATTTACGACCTCACCTTCCACATTGATAAGTTTCTAGAAATGAGGTCATCCCCCCTCTTCCCAAGACAGAGAGGGAGATACCTTTACAAATGGAGATTTCCCTTATAAATGTAAATGTTTGTCTGGCAACTCCTCGCAGGGCCATCCAGAGAATGTGGCCAGAGAGACAGAATTTCTGATAAGATGGGCTTGTTGGTGCCTTTCCTATTGTAACATCTATTCAAGGTAAAGAGATATATTTCAGGGTGGCCAAATTTTGATCTCCCACAGTCCCGCCTTTGAAACTAAAAGTTTCACAGTCCTTTTGAAACTTAAAGAAGTTTCATAGTCCAGAAGCTGAGTTGGTAGATTGTTTCATCTCACTGAACACATTTCTTAGTCCTGATAATAGATCAGTTCAATTAAGTTCCTTTTGGAAGGTGGTGATGCAGGTGGGCTCTCAAGGTCACGCCTATATTGTGGAAGCAAGCAATCAAGTATTTAATAGAAGCATTTTTATAAAAGAAAAACAAGGTTAATGGTTGGAGCAAGTTGTAAAGCAGTTTTTGAGTTCAGAGGACAGCCAGTGAAGAAGAATTTTAGATGTCAGCGTCAAAGCATCTTTTGCAGTTTAAAATGTCTTGGATGGTGTCGTCAGGTCATCTCAAGTTTATATCAAGTCCATCAGCTTCAGTTTGTAAGGCTTCAGGAAAAAGGGCAGGTTCAGTTTTTAGTGATTTCAAATGAAAATGATGGAAAAAATCAAAAACGTTAGTTTGGATATCTGTAGCCAGATATTTCAGGAGACTAGAAGAAATCAGGATCCAGTCTAGTCAACAGATATAAAACAAAAACCTCAAAAGACAACAAAACTAGGATCTAATATCTGCAAACTTATACTGAAATAGTTTTTACTGAAATATAATTTTTCTCTCTAAAATCACCCTCATTTTTATTAAGATAGCCAAATTAAAACTAGTTTGCAAAATAAGTCTAGTTCCAATAGAGTTGGCCCAATTATTTACATAAGTACAGCAAGAATAGCAGCTGATCACATAGGCTCTTTTAAACCTGCTTTGCTGGAACTTTTTATAAGGAATCTCAGATTGAACTTTAAAGGTCTCTCGAGGCCAGGAAAGCCAAGCCAAGGATTTTGTCATCAGACTTCGCCTGTAATACCTACAGATTTGGGTGAATTCCTCTCTTCCGAGGTTTCCCAAAATATTTTGAGGTTCCTTGTACCTGCCAGATAAGTGACATTCTTTACTTATCCTGGTAAGTGCTGCTTGGAACATAAAGGTACCAGGCCAATATTTCCACGTGGCTTTATTCCATAAAGTCCAATCTTCATTCCTCAAAAGCTGTATGGTTATATTGCAAATATGATGTTCCAGTCACAACCTTGGTAATAGACCCAGTGTTTCCAATTGTGTCCTGTTATAAGGAGAAGAGATTCTTATTGAACTTATGCAAATAACTATATTGCCATGAAAACAACAATATTCACTCACTAAGAGTTTCTAAATCCTGGAGGGATCAGATAGAGAGAAAAAGATAAATATTTCAATTTTACTTACAAAAATATCATTTACTAAATTGCTGTAAGTCATAGCTATCTCGGGAGAAAAGAGAAAAAGTTTTCCTTAAATCTGAAAAAACAAAACATTAAAAATTCAGCAATACTTCAAATGAAAAATCATAAAAATTATAAGCATCCTTATCAGTTTATTCAGTCCTGTGTAATCTATTCTTGATACCACTCTTTTTGTTAGTGGCTTTATGAAGTCATCAGTTTCTCCATCGGATTTCTGTAATATTTTACCAAGTTCAGTTTTATGATCAGAAAGTTTGTCAGAAACCTGTACAGTTCCAGTGTAAATGTCAGAGTCCTTTCTATGAATTTTTCTGAAGTCGAAACATTTTGCAAAAGCATTAGAGCAAAGAAATAAGTCTGTAAACAACAAGACCTCAAAATGGCAATTGACAAGGAAATTTGGTTAATTTTGTGACATACAACACTTTAAAATAATAATAACCAGAATTATGACTGATAACCAGGACAGATCAGAATTTCAGTAATGTTATACACTTTTAAAACACCTATATCAATAACATTTGCCCACATAATAGCACCTAAGCAGGCTTATCATCACTTGTCTGACAATGCTTTCCATGTAATTTAACATACTGAATAAGCCTAATAAGTCTAGTATCTTTCCCCTTATAGGAAGAGAGCAAATTTCTTTGAGAAGTTCCAGGGCCCTTTGAAAATTCTCAAAGAAATAAAAGTTAAAAAAAAAGACTTTAAGATATGAATTTTGGGGGAGCTTGTCAAAAATATAAACAGTCAAAGCAAACAGAGCATTAACAGTCCAAAAGCCTTAATAGAGAGACCTCAGTCTTTTGAACGTAGGAAATTATTTTAACAGTTTTTTTTTTCTGTCTTTTAGGTAGACTTACTCAAAGGGAAAGAAAAATCTTTTATAACCTCTTTATCAAGTTTAAGCAAATTATCCTTTTATGAGAAATTTCAATTTTGCACCAGCTTACTTCTGCTATTAAAACTCATTTACTTAATTAAATTCATTTCAATCTTAGCCAACTTGACCATGCAAAAACTCCTTTTCCAGAATTCCTCTTCCACAAACCTTCTATAACTTTCTTTTTACATTCAGAATTTGTCCCATGTCTTTCTTTTCCCTTCTAGTACTTGAGGACAAATTTATCTTTCTTAACCAAACAAAATATTTCCATTCTTTGTACCTTTATACATCTTACTTTCCTTGTACACAGACATATTTTTCTTAATTTTCAATCACATATACTAATTAGAAATTTTAACCTTTAGAAACCTTAATTTGTGAGTAAAAACTAAGTAAACCATTATAAACTTTCTTTTACATTAGTATCTTGTGGCTTGGAAAATTTATAAACACTTCATAACTTCTAGAAACATGTTACTTTATAGTATAATCTTTTAATAAAACACATGTTTATCAATAGACCCAAAACATCTTTTAGTTTTCCTGTAATGAAAAGCCAAAAGTAGACAAACGTACATTTAGCAATCAATGTCTAATATCTTATGTTATTTGGAAATGATGATACTCAGTGAATCTTTTATCATAAATTTTAACAAAACTCTAAAGTTTTAAGTCACCAAAAAGAGTTTGGAAGCAGTAACTACCATAACACATAATTATTGTTTAAAGTTCATCCAACATTTATCTTTTTCACAACTATTTAGTTACTTATTCCCAATAACTATTTAGATTGCCTATAAGACTTCATAAGACATTAGATAAAATTAGCCATCATTTAAATTACTATTTTTGTTAACCAGTTCTGTAATAGAAATAACATCAGTTTTTTCCTACAAAATTTCATGCAATTTTCATCACCTCTTATACCTTTAAACATAATTATCATTAAGATTTTTATCAATAGGTCTTGGTCTTCTAACTTTGGACAAGAGAAGCATTTCCAGTCAGACATTTTAAAACATACTCAGGCAAAGTTGATGTAACCTCTTTGTATAAAATTAGCTCAAACATTCCAACCTTTATAATCTTATCAACACTTACACTTTTACATGTTTTCAATTTAATTGTAACCTGAGTCAAGGTCTTAAGACTAGTCAAATTTTTTCCTTCCTTTTTCTGGCCTTAATTCTTAGGTACCAATTAAGCAATTATGTGAGAGCTCTCAAAACATTTTTTTTTTCCCCCAATTTAGAAGTTTTTCCAATTCAAAGGATCCGTCGTCTGGCCATTGACGAGTAGGATCTTTATTTGTATATTTATTCCAATAGTGACTCGAACCAATAAGCCTTTTTAAGGAAAGACCCGGAGGTAACTTTCCACGCTTAGACTAAATCTTTACCATGGACGCAAGAGGCGTCCCTGGTGAGGGCGCAGATGATGTAGCCCCCATGATCCACAGAATTCACTCCCAAAGATATTCAGAGACAGTAAAGACCTTCGTTGCACAGGCGGTAAGGATGTCTCCGGTCTCCCACAATAGTGTGGGACGCCTCCAGTCACAGACCCGCTAATCTGTGACACCGGGCGGGCGATACTGGAATGGGATTTTTCCAGCACTAACAAGCAACGAAGGTAAAGACAACAAAAGCCCTTATGGACTGGGCCCTTTATGACAAACTCCCCTGAGAACTTGGCACAGCCGGACAAAGAGACAGTTCGGAACCCCAGTCTACTCGACTGGCCACCAAGGTGCACCCCGGTAAATGCACCTTCCGTATGGTGGAGACCAAGGAGAATATTCTCACTGGTCACAAAGCCAAGTTTTCAGGACACAGAACAAGACAGAGATTATTCTGGGAGGAAAAGGGATCAAGATCAAAACCAAGAGTACTCTACCAAATTTAAACCAAGAGTCACTAAAAGCCCAAGAAACTAGTTTCCCAAATATTTTCTCCTGCCAATCTAAATTTAGAAAGAGAAAAAAATTCTCACCATTTCCTTCCGCCGGGCTCCGCAGATAGAGATTCCGGGAGGCTGACGTGGTAAGAAATCTTACCTTTTGCCGGCTTTCGTCAGGCGTTCCCGTATCTCATCATCTGCAGTAGTCCAGGGAGAAGGCAGGTCTTCCAGCCAGAGAAGGCAACTTACCAGCCAGTGCTTCTCCTGGCTGGCTCGCCAAAACTGTCGGGGGAAGAGGGAGAATCTCCCTCTGCCCTTTCCCTTAAGGTTCTTCTGGCTGGCCAAATAATCAACAAGACAGGTTAGCAGGAGAAAATAATACCAAGTTTAATAACATGTATACATGGGAGAAAGCAGGGACACTGCGTTTCTCAACACAATAGCAGAAATTCTCGTCTTAAATATCATTTTCAGCCAATGACAAAGGAGGATTTTGGGGGTGGGGGAGTCAGTTACAGGAGATTACCACTAAAGCACAGTAAACAAGAGTAAGGTTATTATGCAGATTTAAGACCTCACCTTCCACATTGATAAGTTTCTAGAAATGAGGTCATCCCCCCTCTTCCCAAGACAGAGAGGGAGATACCTTTACAAATGGAGATTTCCCTTATAAATGTAAATGTTTGTCTGGCAACTCCTCGCAGGGCCATCCAGAGAATGTGGCCAGAGAGACAGAATTTCTGATAAGATGGGCTTGTTGGTGCCTTTCCTATTGTAACATCTATTCAAGGTAAAGAGATATATTTCAGGGTGGCCAAATTTTGATCTCCCACAAAGCTTACCAGTGTTCATAATGAACTTTCTGCCAAGTAAATCAATATAAAAATAAAATTTGTTAGCATTTTAGCTGAGAAGTATCAGAAAAAGAGGTTACACTCGGGTAATAAATGAGAAAATTGGCCTTCTGAAAGTCCCCTGTTCTTCTAGCAGGACTACCCACTCCTCACCATGGGAAGAGAGCTCAAACCTCGGCTTCTAGATTTAGTAGAATCCATGAGTCATCTTTGCCCTGTGCTGACACACTATCTAAGAGAAGGGCAGTCTTTTGGCACCTGGGTGTGAGAGGGAAGCTCTTTCTACCCAGCTGTAAAGTCTGCCTCCTTTCTACCTTTTTAGGAAACACTCTCCTTCCTTTCCAAGCAGGTAGCTTGTGCTGTTGTAAAGCTGGGGTCAGTTGTGCCAGAGAAAAGCCGTCAGTCAGACAGGTTTGATGCTCAGGTGGGAGTGACGGAAGAAGCTTGTTCTTTTCAGGGGTATTTTGATTTAATACAATGCCCAGTGAAACTAATGATTTCTCCAAAACTGTGAGTCTTTGATTGTAGAGCTCCAGACAGCTGGGTATTGGGGTGGAGTGGGGTGGGTGTGAGGGGCGAGTTGCAGGCAGTGGGATGGTGAGGAGGTGGGGTTTCCCGTTAGCCTATGAATCACACTGCCTTGGTCTACTGTTAAGCCCGGGCCTCTCAGGATCCACGGACACTGCTGATTCCCAGTCATCTTGCTGAGGGGATTATCTAGGAATGGGGTAAAACAAGGGACTTGTGTCATGGGCACTTTCCAACTCAGCTCTGACTCTCACTGGTTCTGTGACCTCAAGATGGTGATTTTGCCTCTCTCAGTCTTGGTGTAACCTAATCCGTAAAATGAACATAATAACGATAATTTTTAATGTAATGATGACAATGCAAATCATACTAGTAGTTATACATTCTAACATGAGTGGAAGCTCTAATCCCTGCCGTGTCGCACCAGGATCCTTCCTGTCAATTCCACCCCAAGGAAGAAGTGTGATGTGGATCAAGACCTATGGGGTCACAGTTTGGAATAAAACATTTAAAAGTCTTGTTTCTGCTTGAAAGGTTGTTTGGTGAATCCCAGGCCTTTTGTATCTCTATTTAAAAAAAAATTTTAATAATTCTCTTTTAGGGTGATAAAAGGGTTGAGCATGCGTTTTATTTGGAAAGAAGAGACCCGTGCCCACCTTAGAACAAGAAGGAACAAAGACCAGGGAAAAAAGCCAAAGGAACAGTCTTCTTAGTTCTATTCTTAATCTAGTGCAAGACGGTAAATAGGTTTCCTTTCATGTGCCCCAGAGTGCTCCATGGAAGAGCATTGAGGCCACCTCTGGGTCCTGATGGCACCTCGCGGGGATGCAGAGCATGCAGGGCATGAATTTGCCCTCCCTGGTCTGGCAAGATACCACTCAGGCTCACAAGGGTAAGAGTCCAGGTAGAAATTTGAGTCTAAAGCTGTAGCTTAATAATTCAGCATGCATTTTTGGCTTTAGTGTCCCATTGCATTAATTTTTCCCAGAAATTTACTGGGCTGTGGCTATGTTAGCCCATTGAGGACTTGGGATCCTGCCAAAGTCCCTTTTCCTTAGAATGATAATTCTGGCATTGCTCAGCAAAGCGAAGCTCAAGGTGTTCACTGGAGGCTGGGCCGCTCAGCAGCCCCAAGCTGTAGAGCGGCTGCACAATTCTTTGACACACTTTTAGTCAAGAGAGGAAAGCTTTGGAGAGAGGCTTGTTCACAGGTGGGTCAAGGCGGCCTCGCTTAGGTACCTCAAGTTGCGAAAGCAACTGTGGTCTGTGGACCACGAAATCTGTACATCCATCTGATTAGAGGAGGGAGACGGATCCCTCTGGGGCCAAGCCCACTTGCCCTGGAATAGGCAGAGATCCTGGGGAGAGGCTGTGGTTGGGCCTTTTGGACACTGGTGAATGAAATAACATTTGCTTTTCCTTTCTCCCTCCTTTCCCAGGAAATGCAAAGCCACGGGCACATAGCTTGGAGAGCTTCTTGTTACGAATGCTCACAGGCAAAAAGATTGTCCTAGACCAGGGATGTTTTTCAATTCAGAATTAAGGTATCAGGAATGCAGAAGCTAAAGAGAAATGTTAAAAAGGTGTTCTTTAAATATTTATTAAGGATGCTAAAGAGAATAAGAAGGCCTTGGGGAAGACCTGAGGGCTAGAGTTGGCTGCATTTAAAGTTTCTCAAGTTAGTCAGAAAAATAGTGTTTCTGAAGGCACTCTCCTCAGAGGAGGCAGTCTGCCTAGTTGTGGGAATCTTTTTGCAGTTAACCTATTTATGGGAAACTTCCCCCAAGTGCATTTTAAATTCACTGGTACATTAAATTCACTGATAACTGGTACAAACAGGAATTAAAATGCCTTTCTCTTTTTCTCTCCTCCCTTCTCTCTGTCTATGTCCTTCCACCTCCTAGCACTGCCCCTGCTCTCCTGTACAGCTAACAATGGCATGCGGGTCTAGAACAGCATGGTTAGGCTTCTGGGAACAGCCCCTTGGGTGGGGAGACACTACTATATAAGGTTCTTTTATGCACATGGGATGTTGGCTACTGCAGAGGTCCCATTAGGCTCCAGGATTTGGTGCTTTTGACATCTTGTAGATGTGGGGTGGTGGCTGCAATCCACTGCAGAGTTTACTTAGCTCCTGAAACAGAGACAATGGAAATGGAACAATGTTAGCACTGGTTAAAGAAACTGGATTAATTCCAGCGAGCTGACCCAAACTTTAGTTACTGAGCCAGAGACCTCAGATCACTCCAAGCCTTAGAATAGGACTCATTGGCCAGTGTTGAGTGAAAGCAACACAGTCATGCATTGCTAAACAAGCAGGATAAATTCTGAGAATTGCATCGTTAGGTGATTTCATTCTTGTGTGAACATCACAGAGTGTACTTACACAAACCTGGATGGTATAGCCTACTACACACCTGGGCTATATGGTACAGATCTCATGGGATCACCATCATATATACAACAGATACAAGAATTGTAAATATTTTCTTCAGTCTGTCATTTGCTTTTCAATTTTTTAAGGGTATCTTGAAGAGCAAAAGTCTTAATTTTGATAAAATTTAATTTATCCTTTTTTTTTTGTATTTTTTTCTTTTTCGCTTTCAGTGTTCTAAGAAATCCTTACCTACCTAAAAGGCACAAATATATAATCCCATACTTACTTCTAGAAGTTCTATACTTTTTGATTTTACATTTAGGTCTGTGATTCTTACTGAATAAATTTTTTACTAAAATGTGATGAAGGTGTCAATGTTCACTTTATCCATGTAGTTAATCAGTTGTTCTAACACCTTTTTTTTTTTTTTTTGGTGAGGAAGATTGGCCCTGAGCTAACATCTGTGCCCATCTTCCTCTACTTTATATGTGGGATGCCTGCCATAGCATGGCTTGATAAACAGGGGATAGGGCCGTGCCTGGGATCCGAACCCGTGAACCCCCACCAAACAAAACACGCGAACTTAACCACTACGCCACTGGGCCAGCCCCTCTAACACTAGTTTTTGAAAAGATATTCCTTTCCCCACTGAATTGCTTTGATGCTTTTGTGGAAATAAATTAACTATAAGTGAGACTATTTATGGGATCTATTCTGTTTCGCTAATCTATTCTATTTGCCTGCTGTTTCACCAACAGTACATTCTATTCATTACTGTAGTTTTATGGTAAATCTGGAAATCATGTAGTGTAGGTACTCAAACTTTGTTCTTTTTCAAGATTATTTTGGGGTTTCTAGATCCTTTGCTTATCTGTAAAAAAATTTTATAACTAGTTTATCAATTTCTGCAAAAGAAGTGCTTGCTGCTGTTTTGATTGAGAGTGCATTGAAACTATAGGTCAGTTTGGGGAGAACTGACATCTTTAATAATATTGAATCTTTCAATCAATAAACATACTATATCTTTCTGTTTATTTACGTTTTCTTTAATTTCTCTCAGAGATGTTTTGTAGTTTTCATTGTAGAGGTTTTACACATATTTGGTTATTTTTTTCCTAACTATTTTACCTTCCTTAATGCTGTCATAAAAATTTTACTTGAATTTCATTATCAATTGTTTGCAGCTAGTATATAAAATTATAATGATTGTGTATCAATCTTATATCTCGTTACCTCAATAAATTCAATTATCTTTGCCTTGTTCCTGATCTTAGGGGGTGTGATGGTTAATTTTATGTCTTAATTTGACTGGGCCATGCTGTGCCCAGACATTTGGTCAAACATTATTCTGAGAACGTCTGTAAGGGTGTTTCTGGAGATTAACATTCGAATTGGTAGACTGAGTAAAGCATATTGCCCTCCCTCATGTTGATGGGCCTCATCCAGTCAGTTGAAGGCCTGAATAGAATGAAAAAGGCTGATCCTTCTATGAGTAACAGGGAACTCCTCCTGCCTGACTGCCTTCAATCTAGGACATCAGATTTTCCTGCCTTTGGACTTGGGCTGGAACTATACCATCAGCTCTCCTGGGTCTCCAGCTTGTCAACTGCAGATCTTAGGACTTAACCTCCAAAATTGCACAAGTGAATTCTTATATATATATATGTTATTTGTTCTATTTCTTTGGAGAACTCTGAGTAATGCAGGGGAAAGAATACAGTCTTTGCCATTAGGCATAATGTTAGCTAGGCTTTTGTGATGGCCATTACCAAATTGAGGAAGTCTCTTTTATTTATAGTTTATTGAAAGCTTGTATCATGAACAGAGTTTTCAGTTTGTCTAATGTTTTTTCTTCCTCTACTTAGATAATTACATGATTTGTCTCTTTTATTATGTTAATGTGGTGAATAACATGGATTGAAGTTTCATCATCAAACGAATCTTTTATTTCTAGGTAAACCCCAGTTAAACATGACGTATTATCCTTTTTATATAATGCTAGATTTAATTAACTAATATTTGTAAAGGTTCTTTATGTCTAGGTTCATTAGGAATATTGATCTTTAATTTCCTCTTTTTGTGATGTTCCTTGTCAGGTTTTTGTTTTAGGGTTATGGTAATATTGTTAAATGAGTTGAGAAGCAATAACTTCTCTGTTTTCTAAAAGATTTTGTCTAAGATTACTATTATTCAAAATAGCCATTTGGGCTTCGAGTTTTCTTTAAGGAAAAGTTTCCAATTATAAATTCAATTCATTTAAATAGATAGAGAGCTATTCAGATTTTCTGTTTCTTCGTATGTCAGCTTTGATATTTTTGTCTTTTAAGGAATTTGTCTATTTTATGTAACCTGTAAAATTTAGTGGCATAAAGGTGATTATAATATACTTTCCTTTAATATTTGTATGATCAACAGCAATGTCCTCTATTTTGCTCCCTGTATTGGTAATGGGTGCTTTTTATTTTTCTTGAACAGCATTGGTAGAGATCAATCAATTTTAATAATATTTTCAAGGAACTAATAATGGTTTTGTTGATTTTCTCTATTGCTTGTTTTTTATTTCATTGATTATTGCTCTCATTTTTATCATTTCCTTTCTTCTACTTACTTTGGGTTTAATTTGCTCTAAATTTCCTAGTCTCTTAACATGGGCTTGACTAAAGTCATTGACTTTAAAATTTTCTTCTTTTCTAATATAAAATTTTAAAGAATACATTTTTTCTAAACACTGGTGTAGCTACAGTATGTAAATTTTGATATGTTGTTTTTATATTACCACACAAAATATTTTCTGATCTCCCTGTAATTCTTAATCAAAGGGCATTGCTTAATGTCTAATTATATGGAGAATTTTAAAACATCTTATTGTTAATGGTTTCGAATACCTATTATTTCATTCCTTTCAAATTTACTGAGGGTTTTTTTTTTGTTTTTTGAGGAATATTGGCCCTGAGTGAACATCTGTTGCCAATCTTCCTCTTTTTCTTTTTTCTCCCCAAAGCCCCAGTACATAGTTGTATATCCTAGTTGTAGGTCCTTCTAGTTCTTCTATGTGGGCTGCCACCTCAGCATGGCTTGATAAGCGGTGAGTAGGTCCAAATGCAGGATCCAAACCAACGAACTCCAGGCCGCTGAAGCAGAATGCAAAAACATAACCGCTATGCCACCGGGGGGCCCCTACTGAGGTTTTTAATGGACCAGAATATGGGATATCTTGGTGAGTGCTCCCTGAACACTTGGAAAGGATGTATATTTTGATCTTGTTGGGTGGAGTGTCAACTCCATACATGTCAACTAGGTTAAGATAGTTAATAATGTTGTTCAAACCTATATTCTTACTGATTTTTGTTCATTGTTCTATCGATTACTGAGGGAGAAGTGTTAAAATATTCAACTATAATTGAATTCACATTTAAGATTATGTCTTCCTAGTGAATTGACCTCTTTATCATCATGAAATATCTGTCTTATATCTGATAATAATCCTTGTCTTGAATTCTATTTTGTCTGATATTAATGTGATCACACCAATTTCTTATGCTCAGTACTTCATATTTTATATCATTTCCATGTTTTCACTTTCAGCTTGTCTTTATATTTAAACCTTATCAACCATATGTAGTTAATCTGCTATGTTTTTATCTAGTCTGAACATCTCTGATTTTTAATGATAGTGTTTAGTCCATTTATATTTAATTTATTTTTGAAAAGGTTTTGTTTACATTTATTATCTTTTCATTTGTTTTCTAATTGTCCCTTCTAGTCTTTATTCTTCCTTTCCTGGCTTTTTTAAAAATTGAGCACTTTTTTAGTATTCCATTTTCTTTCTTTTATTGGATTTTTAGACATGCCTCTTTGTTTTATTTTTAGTGGTTTCTCTAGAAGTTATCATAAACATGTTTAACTTATCATCATCTACCTTGAAATCATGTTGTACTACTCCTTGTAGAATGAGACATTACTATACTCTGAGCCACACTCCTCCTGTCCTTCCTGTTGCTGTCAAAATGTTTTCTTCTACACTTTATAAACCCACTGCTACATTGTTCTTTTTGCTTTAAAAAATCAAGAGTCATTTAATGTCAATATAAAAAGAGACAAGTTTCCTTTTGTATTTATATACATGCATATATACGTTTCTTCCTATAGAGTCAAGTTTCTTTACGTTATCATTTCTTTCCATCCAAAATACTTTCTTTAGCCTCTCTTAAAGTGCAGGTGTGCTGGAGACAAATTCTCAAAGCTTTCATTTACTTGAAAATGTCATTATTGCATCTTAATGTTTAAAGGATATTTTTCTTGAATAATAGAATAGAATTCTAGGTTGCTAATTATTTTTTTCCTTTAACACTTTAAAGATGTCTTTCCATCATCTTCTGATTTACATTGTTTCTGATAAGAAATCAGCTATAATTCTTATTGTTGATTGTCTCTATGTAATGTGTCATTTCCTATTGCTACTTTAAAGTGGTTTTTTTTTTAAATTGTCTTTGTATTTCAGCTAACTGCAGAGGGTTTCTCTCCCTCTCTCTCTCTTTTTTGGGGTAATTATTCTACTTGGATATTTATTTTAGTTTCTTGGATCTATGGGTCTATAATTTTTATCAAAAATTAGAAAATTTCTTTTTTTCCTAATGTTCTCAGCTTGACATCTAATTGGGTTGTATTTTACTTTTTTGTTGAGATATAATTGACATGTGACATTATATTAGTTTCAGATGTACAACATAATGATGCAATATTTGTATTTATAGTCAGCTTTGCTTAACAACAGTGATGCATTCTGAGAAATGCGTCGCTAGGCGATTTCATAGTTGTTCAAACATCAGACTGTGCAAATCTAGATGGTATAGCCTACTACACACCTAGGCTATCTAGTACTAATCTTATGGGACTGTCATCACATATGCGATCTGTCTTTGACCAAAACATCATTGTGTGGTGTGTGACAGTATTACCAAATGATCACCACAGTAAGTCTAGTTAAAATCTGTCACCATACATAGTTGCTATTAGTGTTGCCAGTCTTCTCTGTGGTCTAAGGCTCAGCTGATTTTTCCTCATTTCTGAAATGCATCTCTACAGCTAACCAACTTTTCAGTCTGACCATACCTATATTAGATATCGGTCTCATTTATGGAAGCTGACACTGTTTTGGGCTGATCTGTTAAGAGCTTATTTCTTTCTGTAATTCAGTGCATCAGGGCTCATTTGTATCCACCACTCCTCGCTAGCCCTGTAGAAAACATGCTCATAATTTTATCTGGGTTTTTCTTGTTGTTACTGAGGGAATAAAGGTTTCTTATCATTTTCCAAATCTAACCAGAAGCACACCTTTCAGAGGTGGGTTGGGGTAATGTCAAACTGGTACAACATGACTACAAACAAGCAAAGACAAGTTTGGAAAACTGCCCTCAGAAGAATACAGAGGAGTTTTTTCTGATAATTTGGTAATCTTTCTTAGATGGGACATGGGCATCATTAGGATCCTTCATGGGTGAAGAAGGGCAAAATCTCCTCCATCTTCTCATTTCTGTGGAGCAGAATTGCTGAGACAGATTGTTGCCAACGACTATTGGGCAGAGATGGTGGAGGTGGAGCTTTGGAACGGAGAACACACAGTTCTCGCTTTTGTGTGGAACTGCTTGCTCTGGATTACCTGTTTCTTTCCTGGTCTTGTTTAGACTCAATATTTCCATTTTCGAATGTTTTCCCCTCTTATAACTCATCTTCCACGCAGCTGGTCACCTGAGATTTATCTGTGGCTTCTCACACTTAGGAACAGATGACTCTCCCTTTACATGATCAGGTGGGAACAAGGGTAAGATCAGAGGAAAGGGGGTTAAAAGAAGAAAGACAGAAGGTTCATCTTTGGTCCAGCCCTATTCACCAGAGTAAAAGATCACAGGATTTGGAACTCAAGCTTTGCATAGTATTAGAGTCTTCCTTTGCCTGGAGAATTCTATGAGGCCATCTTCTTTAAAATACTTGGTGACTGGACAGCTGACCAATAATTCCTTGTTTTGGGATGTTAGCCAAATGTTTCTCTTCTACAATGCCTAGCGTTTATTTCCTAGGTTTGTTGTGAGAAGTAGATGAGCTACTGTATAGAAGAGGACTTTTCAAACTATAAAGTCCTCTTTGAATAATAATACTATTTATTTTTATTATTATTCTTGTAACCTATATTTCTGTAAAGAGAGAGATTGGTTGCGTCACAAGCATTGGGAAATTGCTGGCTCTGTTAAAGGGAGAGAGAGCTGCCCTGGTGGCATGGACTTCCCATCACAATGAGTTTTCGCTGGGCATCCAACATCTCTCTTGGGTTTTGGTCTGGAAGAGGATGTGCAAAAACAGAACTGACCTCCAGGCAGGAGACGGCTTGTAGCTCCAGCTCTTTTTGCCACAAACCATGTTCTTTCTTAGTCTGCATTATCCTTCCCCGTCAGAGCTGGGTGTTGCTGCCTGTCACGAGGTGACCCTGGCCTGGGCTGGGCGATGAGGGCATCTCTCCTTCACAAATAATGTAAAATAGGTCCTGTGGGCTCCAAATAGCAGACTTGGGCTCCATCATGGCAATTGACTTTCTATTCCATTGTGTGTGAATAAAATCTCATCTCCTGCCTTTTTCCTGGGGACTGAGAAGGATCTGCAGGGTTTACAATTGCTGAAACTTCTGCCTTGTGTCCTGACAACGTGATCTATGAAAGTAGTCACAAGGGTGGTTGAAGACAACCCATATTTAGGGGTCTAGAGGTGAGTATCTTTAAAAACCTTATTTCTTTTTATGCCCATTTTGTAGGCAGCCCATGTAGTGTGGGAAGTAGCCTGGTGAGCTTTGTGGAAACATTTGACCCTTCATGTAGCAGCTTGCTTTTCTCACATATGGAGGAGATTTAGAAGTCTGCGTACTTGCTAAAAGTCCTTCTCCCAAACTCCCTACACACCAGATTGTCTGGTGAGTTTTAAGGATCAAACTTATTTATTCACTTCAAAAACATAAGTGAGTTCTCTTCTAGGAGTCTCCTTCAGATGCAGTGCTTTAATATCTAATTCATGGCCAAGAAAACAAAAGGAAAATAGGATTTACTTGAAAAGGTTATCCAAGTTCCTTCTCTGAACGCTGGCTTTAAGTGGACACTTAGTGCTTCCAGGCCATCTCAGGATAATGCAAGGGTCTGCTTGACCGTGTTCTGACTATTTTACACTCCCAAAACAGAAACTAGTAAATATTAGCCATTATTATTATTCCTTTCAATACTATGAGAAATATACTTCATTATCCCCATTTGATAGAAGTATCAATTGAGGTTGGACAACTTCCCTGAGATTACAAGATGTCAGAGTGATAGAGATGAAATTCAAAATACAGAGCCAAGTCACTCAACCACTACACATGCTGTCTCCCAGCCTCCCAATAAGTAACTTTACAGGATTAGCCAGCTCATCACTAGTGGAGCCAGGATTCAGACTAAGCTCTTTCTGTCTCTCTGGCCGTGCTCTTTCTGCTTCACCTCACCTTCTTTCAAGGTCCAGTGAGACGATAACAGGCAGCCTTCAGAGTGCTAAGAGGCAGGCAGCCTTCCACTCCTTCCCCAGGAAGTGGAAGTAAGATAGTTAAATGTGTTTTACATTTTACATTTACAAAACACTTTCAAATGTTCAATGCTTTCCATGCTCACAATAACCCTGAGAAGCAAGAATTCTTATTTCCATTTTTATTTGAGGAAGCCGTGACCTAAGACTCAGGCCATTTTCCCAAAGTCATTGGATTCAACTTCACTCCACCTCACCTGGCTTCAAATTTTTTGGATTTTGCAGTACACAATCTTACATAAACATTTTACCCTTTAGAAAGTTGAGTTTTTCTTTCCTTTGAAATGAATCAAAGAGTTATTGCACCTTTTGTGAATGTGAAATTTTCATGATTATAAGCACTTTTTCAACTTTAGCATGGCCATTTGGACTTTTCTTGCCAAAGCAGAACTTTGAACCTTACCTGGGTTACCTCTTTATAGCCAACATTATATCCAAGTGGATATGTAAAGGTATATATGATATGGTGTCTGCCTAGTAATGATGAGTTTCCTTCCCTCTCTTATCCGAATCCTCTTTTTACTGGGACTGCTGTATACTCTGCTTTCCACAGCATTCCACAGAAGGTGGACAACAAATCCACTTGAGTGTGTGCCTCCTGCCACGGGGACGCACAGCGGTAAGGGTTTGCTCTCATCATGCTTCCAGGGCTTTCTGGAGTGAGTAGAAGTGGATTTCTGGAAGTATACATTGGCGTCCATGCCTGGGCGGGGATTTTCCTGCCTGACGTAACGGCTGCCCATGTCGCCAGAGATCTGTGTTGGATACATTTTCTTTCAACTATCTAGTTTACTTAAAGGATACATTTGATTTGCTGATATAGAAGGAAATGTGACAGTTTTCCCAGTTCAACAGCCTCCAGGAAAAAAAACACAAAAGCAACAGCAAAAGCATCCAGGATCACGATCAAGCCTCTGAAAAGAGAATTGGGACAATGTTATTAATTCAAAGACAAAGAACAAATGAAATGCGTTTCGTAGAGAGAATGAAAGGTAGAATACCTTTCTGCCTTTTTCAGGATGTGCCACTGATTAGGGAGAAGGTCCCTGTGTCTCTACTCTAAAGATGAACATTTTAAAGTGAACTCAATTCCCTAAGTCAGGAAAATGACTAGAAATCAGTGTTACCTGGCACTTACCCCCTGCCGTGTGATAAGAAAAAGACATACAGACCACTGCTCTAAGTATAACTTAGAAGTTTGCTTTTAAAAGATGACATCGTCTTTTCATTTTAGAGTAACAAACACACATCAAAGTTGAAACAATTTTCTCATAGAAGTAACATGAGTTTCCAAATTTTACTGCAACTTTAATGATTGTAGTATAAAAACATACAAATTAAATGTTTTATTTCAGAGATCTATAATATGGCTTTATGTACACTTTCAGTATATACATGAATATATGTATATTATAATATTTATAATATATTAGATTCTATAAGTATATAGATAACTTTTTCTTTAGGTAAAATATGTTTTGATGCTTGAAGATTTAGAGAACAAATCATTTAAGAGAAAACAAATTTTGAGAAATAAATGTCAGTTAAAAATTTGCAATAACTATTTAACAAGTCCATAAAGTATGAGTATTTTATGTTAATTCAGTTCTTGAGTATTTATTGAACCTAAACTTTGTGCCACATACTGTATTTGGTGCTAAGGGTACAGAGATAGTAGATTGATCCATAATTGCTGTTTTTGTAAGTGAAAAACAGTTAATGGCAATTTAAACAGCAATTTAACATGATTTAATCTAATAAGTAAAACATAATCCTTATCCTTATGGGGCCCAGTCTGGTTAGGAAAACAGACTTATAAACAGACATGAGCAAGTGCAGGGTGAATAATTAGAGTGGATTTTTAATGGTAGGTTATATTTTTTAAAAAGCAAGAGCAGAATGGGTGGTAGGGCAACAGATGGACTAGTTTGCAATGGATTAGAACATTGAATAGGAGTTGAAACAGGAAAATAGATCATTTTTTAAAGTTTGGCTGTGAAGCTGAAAGCATCAATTGTATCTGGGGGTGGGGGTGGTTCAGGATGTATTTGTTTGCTCCTCTTTTAAGAGGAGAGAGGAAAGTTAATGTGCTGAGGTGGGTAAAGGGTCAGGAGGAAGGTTGTGAGAGTGACCCTGAAGAGACAGGACAGGGTGTGGGGTGGGCGGTTTCCGGCACTGAGTGTTTACTTGAGTCCTGAGATTCTATGTACCATGCACACAACTTAGCAAGATTCTATGTACTGTGCATATAACTTACAAGGAGGTGGCACACAACAAATGTTTCTAAACTAAACTAAAATCAATGCTAGATTTTTCTATCTAATTTTGCTGTTTCATTATTCTTCTCCAGGGAAAATAGCTCTTGAGAGTCAATTCTGGGGAAAAGTCTTGAAATTTCATTTATAAATGCTTTAAGTAAATAATGTTATAAAGAGAGAAAAAAGGAAAGAAGAGGAAACAGATATATAACTTTGAACAGAGTCCAGAGAGCATAGTAAAAGAACAGTTGGGGTAGAAGCAGGAAAGAGAGCATTCTTACATGCACAGAGAATGAGCCACGCACAAGGATTAATGATTGAAGACCTGGATAAGAAAAAGGTATTAAAGACGAAAAATAATCATGAAAATGAAAGAAGCTTTTTGAAGCTCAGAGCATAATATTCTAGAAAAGGCAGCAAGAGAACTATTAGTACCCATTGACAGAAAGAATGTTGTTATGAATTACTCCTTGGAATATAATAGCTGTCCCTTTGTCTGACAGAGAGCTAATCCATGTAATGTGTGAATGGAGAAGCAGCAAACAGTTACCATATGCTGTGCTCTGCTGAGAAGGCAAATTTAGAAGAAGGTTCATAGTCAGGATGAGTGTTAGGGTCAAAGAATTCTACTTTCTAACTTAATGGTAAACAGAGAGAGAGAGACCTGAACCGTCAAGGAATATAAATCTTTCTAAAATTCTGAAGTTAAAGTAAAATAAACAAGAACATTTTGAATGGGTCTTTATATAATCTGTGATTAGTTTGCAAATATTTCAGGCCAATTCAACTCCTATTTCAGAGTTTTTCCCCCCATGGAGTACTGTCTTTAAAGGACAAAGGTCATACGTTATCTCTATTGTATAAAGAGTGACAAATGCTGCTATGCTCGTGGCCGGTTGGGACCCTGAGGGCTGCCGTTTTAATTCTCCCCCATCTTAAACCTGTCTCTTTCTCCAGCCTCTGTCTGGTAAGACATCTCCATGAATCTCAACTTGAAAACCATTCTGTAATTTATTTAGCCTTTTAAAAATGATCCTTTGAAAATTATATTTAAGTGTCAAAGTAACCCTCCTAATCCTAATTTTCCCCTTCCCTCCAGGACCTCACCTCTGTCAGCTTCCCTGGAAGCCTGCCCAACAGTCAGCAAGTGTGCCCAAACCACCAGTCAGTGTGCACTGGGTTCCGGGTGCTGCCAAGGATGTGTGTGAATTATGTATGTCTGTTACCGCATCACAGAGGACCCTGCTATGCTGCAGCCCCTTTGCCTTCAGTGTCCCTCACTTTGTCACTAATGGAGGGAAAACTGACTTGACTAAAAGACAGTTGGACTCCCAAACTGCTGATAACTCTTTGTCTGATAGCTCAAAGGTCAAAGAGAGAAAAGATCAAGGAAATTTGAATTATTCTTTAAGCAATGTACAGACATTTTTAAGAGCATGGACTTCAACTCAGATGGATCTAGGTTCAAATCCTGATAATAGCCATTACTGAATTTCAGCAAATGTACAAAGAAGACAATAATCCCTAAGAGTAGCATTGATATATTAGAAATGATATAGGTAAAATTCCTAGCCCTGTTCCTGGCTCGGAGAAACAACTCAATGAATAATAAATAATTATTAATATTATTTTTATATGGCCTATATTTTCTCAATTTTTATAGAATGTTAAAGTTTCCAAAAGACCATCTCAGTGTGACATCAAGGGCCATGATGAAATGGCTTATGACATGCAATGTATCAGAGTTAGTGTAATGTATACACCAGAGTTGCCTGCTTAAGAACACATTGCACATGGGTCAATACTCCTAGCACCAATACTTCCCCCTCATAACATTCTACTTAAACAGTCAATAGACAAATAGGAAGACTGTCATGATTTAGCATATTATTAGCATAATACAGTGTCTGCTTGGAAGGCAACTTTGAACTGTAGTTGGAAATTTGAAACAAGTGATTTTTTTAAAGGCCACTCTGCTTTTTTTGGCAGCTATCCATTGACAGCAGATTACTTTTGCTTTCTTTGTCAAGCACAGAAAAACAGGAAGCACAAAATCAATTTCACTGGGGGTGGGAGAGAGCTGACCAAGAAGCGGGCTGTTTCTCTTCATAGGGGCTGATCCACGTTAGGCAACAAGAGATGGCTCTGAACTCTGCCTGGGTCTCCCTCGGGGCTGTTCCTTGGAGTATTTTTGGACACACAGAGAAATTCTTCTGTACAGGTGGGGTTTCTAGATCTCTCCCAGGACCTGGCTTTTTTTTTTTTTTTTAATGCCTGGTGAGCAGTGGAGTAAGTGGGGGACCAGAAGACTGAGACATGGGTGTAGATCCAGGTTTGCAATGAATTAACTATATGACCTTGATACAATAACTGAACATCGTATGGCTGCTGTGAGAGTACCAAACAAGGAGGAGTTTCACACTCAAATTCCAAGCAGGGACTATATTGCGGGAAAGTGGAGGTGACCCAGAGAGGCTGGTTTGGGCTGTGGCCAACAGGATGTCTCATGCCCAATCTAAAAACATTCAAAGTCCATTAAAAAATAGTCATGTTTCAAGAGAGAAAACTTGTTGGCTGCCAATTTGAGCCCTCTGGACCAGATGATGTGTAAGGTCTTTTTTAGTTCTGTGATTTGAGCCATCCTGGCAGCAGAAAGCAGCACCAAAGACTACTGAAGGATGTGAAACTAGAGCAACTTGCCAAATAACATTTAGCTATGCTTTGTAAGAAAAGCTTGAAGTGTGTAAAAAATAAATTTGCTCTAGTTATATTAATTCTAAAATAAAAAGTAAATGAATTCCAGTTTAATTAGAATTAAATCTAGGATTAATAGATGGCTTTTCAGGAATTTTTAAACATACCAAAAATGTAGTACTTTGAGAAAAATGTCTAATACATGATATTAGCTCCAGAATCCTTTATCGTCTTCCATGCAACTAGATATACCTACCAGTGCTTCCCTTAATGGCCACTCAGCGGGGACTCAATCCATCTGTCTCCTAAAAGAAAGAGGAAGTGTTTTATTTATAGAACGACTAAAAGTGTCCAGTATGGCTTTATGCTGTAGTATTTTAAAATAATGAAGAAACACAGATGCTGCTTCTCAAACTCTTCAGCCCAAGTAGGACTTGATTGATCAATCCCAAGTCAGAGGGGTAAGAACCTAGAAGGCAATGACCCACATTATCACCTGGTGGACAAGCATCTCAATGAAAGAAATTACATGTACTTTAAATGGCTCCTTGATTCTGCAACACAGGGTGTCATATGGACTGTGAGTTCCACAGAGCACCAGAACCAAATTAGGATTTTTTTAAACTTTTTGTTTTGAGATAATTATAGGTTCTTAGGAAATTGCAAAGACAGCACAGAAAGGACCTGTGTAGCTTCACCCGTTTCCTGGCACTGTCTACCTCCCACAAAGAGCAGGCTGTCAAAACTAGGAAACTGACATGGTGTAAAGCACATGGATGGTTCTGTCATGTTATTGTATGTGTAGCTTTGTGTAACTACCACCGCAGTTGAGGTGCACAACTGTTCCATCACCACAAACTTCTCCCACGTGGTACATTTTTATAGCCACACTCATCTCCCTACTCCTCACCATCCCTAAACCTGGCATTAATTTGTTCTCCATCTCTATAATTTTGTCATTGTGTGAAAGTTATACAAATGGAATCATATAGGTTATACAGTGGCTTTTTTGTGTGTGTCTGAGGAAGATTAGCCCTGAACTAACATCTCTTGCCAATCTTCCCCTCTTTGCTGAGGAAGATTGGCCCTGGGCTAACATTCATGCCCATCTTCCTCTACTTTATATGTGGGAGACCTGCCACAGCATGGCTTGATAAATGGTGTGTAGGTCCGCACCCGGGATCCAAACCTGCAAACCCCAGGCCACCAAAGTGGAGCACAAGAACTTAGCCACTACACCACCAGACTGGCCCTACAGTGGGTTTTTTATATTGGATTTGTTTCACTTGGCATAATGTCATTGAGGTTTATCCAAGTTGTTCTACTCCTTTTTATTTTTGTGTCAATTGCTGGGTCACATGTTAAGTGTATGTTCAGTTTTTTAACAAACTAATTTCCAACATAACTGTACCATTTAACATTCCCACTAGCAACGTATGAGAGATCCTGTTTCTCTGCATCCTCACCAGCATTTGTTATTGTCACTATTTTTAAATTTTTGTTGTTGTAACAGGTGTGGAGCGATATCTCATTGTGGTCTTAACAGCTAGTGATGTTGAACATTTTATTTCCTTGTTTGCTCTCCATATATCTTCTTCAGTGAAAAGTCTCTTCATGCTATTTGCCCATTTTCTTGTTGGATTTGTTTGTTGTTTGTTTTTTGCTGTTGAGTTTTGAGAGTTTTTTATATAGTCCAGATATGAGTCCTTTAACATATATGTTGTTTGCAAATACGCTTTCACAGTCTGTAGCTTATCTTTTCATCATCTTAACGGGGTCTTTTGCAGAGTAAAAATTTTAAACTTGATGAAGTCCAATGTATCATTTTTTACTTTTATGGATCATGGTTTTCATGTCCGAGAGATCTTAGTGAAACACTAGGTCCTGAAGTTTTTCTTCTATGTTTTTTTCTAAACATAATAGAGTTTTATATTTTGCATTTAAAATATCATCCATTTTGAGTTATTTTTTGTGTAAGGCATTAGGTTTAGGTTGAAGTTTATATATTTCTTTTTTGCTTATGGGTTGTTCAGTTGCTACAATGCCATTGTTTAAAATGCTTTCCTTCCTCCATTGAACCACTTTTGCACCCTTATTAAAAGTTAGCTGGGGAGGCCAGCTTGGTGGCATAGCGGTTCAGTTTGGGTGCTTAGGCAGCTCCGGGTTCGCACATTTGGATCCTGGGCGAGGACCTACTCATTGCTCATCAAGCCATGCTGAGGCAGCGTCCCACGTAGAACTAGAAGTACCTCCAACTATGTACTGGGGCTTTGGGGAGAAAAAAGAAAAAAGAGGAAGACTGGCAACAGATGTTAGCTCAGGGCCAATCTTCCTCAAAAAAATTAAAAAATAGAAACCCAGGTAAAGAGACCAACAGGAAAATTAATTAAAAAGTTATTACTTAAAAAAAAATCAACTGGGCATATGTATGTGGGGGGTACTATTCCTGGTTCTCTAATCTGTTCCATTGATTGACGTTTCCGCCCTTCCACCAATATCACCCTGTCTTGGTTACTGTAACTATATAATAAGTCTTAAAATTGGGTAGACTGATTCCTCCCACTTCGTTCTTTTTCAGAATTGTTTTTAGCTATTCCAGTTCCTTTTCTTTTCTACATATTATTTTTGAACAATCTTTTCTATATCTACAAAAAAATCTTGCTATAAATTTGACAGGAATTGCATTAAATCTGTACATCAATTTAGGGAGAATTGATATCTTTATTATGTAGAGCCTTCCAGTGTATGAATAGGCATTCCTCTCCATTTATTTAGATCTTCTTTGATTTCTTTCATCAACTTTTTATAGTTTTCAGCATACAAGTCTTATAAATTTTATTAGGTTTACACACAAGTATAACCTCATTATTTTAGGGGGGATATTTTAGGGGATACAGTTTTGTCAACTGTATTATATTTTTAATTTCGGTGTCCACATATTCATTGCTAGTACATAGACATACAATTGATATTTTTGTGTTGATCTTGAATCCTGTGACATTGCTGAATTCAATTATTAGTTAGAAAAGTTTTTCTTTCTTTTTGGTAGATTCCTTGGGATTTTCTACATATACAATCACGTCATCTGTGAGTAAGGAGGGTTTTTCCCACTTCCTTTCCAAATTGTATGCCTT
The DNA here is from genome assembly GCF_020826845.1 of Diceros bicornis minor. Lineage (NCBI taxonomy): Eukaryota > Metazoa > Chordata > Mammalia > Perissodactyla > Rhinocerotidae > Diceros > Diceros bicornis. Next base: position 8,969,739 of record NC_080772.1, on the reverse strand, counting down.
TATTTCTTTTTCTTGCCTTTTTGAAGTGGCTACCACTTCTAATACTGTGTTCAGTAACAGTGATGAGAACTGATCATCCTTGCTTGTTCCTGATGTTAGGGAGAAAGCATTCAATTTTTCACCATTAAATATCATGCTAGTTGTAGGTTTTTTGTACATGTTCTTTGTCAATGAAGAACTTCCCATCTGTTCCTAGTTTTCTGATATTTTAATTATGCATGAGTGTTGGATTTTGTCAAGTGATTTTCCTGCATCAATTGATAAGATTATGTGATTTTTGTGTTAATATGGTGAACTACATTATTGATTTTTGAATAGCGAACCAGCCTTGCATTCCTAAAATAAGTGCCATCTGGTCAAGACATAAAATTCCTTCTATATATTGCCAAGTTATATTTACTAATATTTTATTAGGGATTGTTGTGTCTATATTCATGAATGCTATTGGTTTTTAGTTTCCTCTATTTTGTACTGTCTTTGGTTTTGGTATCAGGATCACACTAGCTTCATAAAATGACTTGGCAAATGTCCCTCTTCTGTTTTCTGGAAGATATTGTGTAGCATTGATGCTAATTCTCCTTTAAATCAATTTTCTAGTGAAGCCATCTGGCCTGGAGATATATTTTTTGGAAGATTTTTAATTATAAATACAATTTCTTTAACAGTGAGGAACTATTCAAATTATCTAGCTCCCGTTAGGTGAGTTGTAGTATTCATGCATTTTGAGGAATTGGTCTGTTTCATGTAAGCTGTCAAATTTATGTGCATAATATTCTCTTATTACACTTTTGATGTAGTTTGTAGTGATACCCTATGTTTTATTCCTGGCATTGTCAATTTGTGTCCTCTATGGTTTTTTTCTTTGTCACTTTTGTTATAGGTTTGACAATTTTATTATCTTTTCAGAGAACCAGGTTTTTGTTTCATTAATTTTCTCTCTTGTTTTTTCTATTTTCAACTTAATTAATTTCTGCTTTATATTATTTCTTTCCTTCTGCTTGCTTGGGTTCTTTTGATCTTCTATTTCTAGATTCTTGATGTTATGTTCAGATTATTGATTTAGAATTTTTTCTCTTTTCTAATGTAGGCATTTAATGCTATAAATTTCCCTTTCAGCATGGCTTTACCTGTGTTCCACAAATTTTGATATGCTGTATTTTTATTTCCTTCACTTACATTTAATTTTAGTTTTCCCCTCAGACTTCCTCACTGGCCCATGGCTTATTTAGAAGTGTGTTGCTTAGTTTTCAAGTGTTTGAAGATTTTCCTGTTGCTTTTTTTTTTTGATTTCTAGTTTGGTTCCACTGTGATCCGAGTACACTCTTTGCGTGATTTAAATTCATTTAAATTTGTTGTGGTTTGTTTTGTGGCCCAAGATATGGTCTATCTTGGTATTTGTTCCTGGGGTGCTTGAAAAGAATATACATTCTGTTATTGGGTGAAGTGCTCTATGTATGTCAGTTGGTATGTTGTTTTTCTATATCCTTGCTGATTTTCTGTCTAGTTACTCTGTCAATTGTTGAGAGCGGGTTGCTGATGTTTACAACTACAATTGTGGATTTTTCTATTTCTTCTGCTGTTCTCAGTTTTGCTTCATATATTTTGCAGCTCTACTGTTTGCTATACTTCTTGGTGGGTTGACCTTTTATTACTATGTGATGGCCCTCTCTGTCCCTGGTAATTTTCTTTGCCCTAAAGTTTACTTTATCTGATATTAATATGGCCACTCCTGCTTAATTTTGATTAGTGTTTTCATGGTATATATTTTTCCATCCTTTTACTTTCAACCTACCTATATCATTATACTTGAAGTGACAGTATATAGTTAGGTCATGCTTTTTTAAATTTCAGTTTGCCAGTCTCTGTCCTTCGATTGGTGCATTTGGACCATTTACGTTTAATGAAGTTATTGACATTATAGGGCTTACATGTATCATTTTATTTTTTGTTTTATGTTTGTTATCTCTGTTTTGTGTTTCTCTGTTTCCTTTTCCTACCTTCCTTTGGGTTAGCTGAAATTTTTTTTCCCCAGAATTCTAATTTTGATTTATTTATAGTGTTTTTGAGTCTCTCTTTATATAGCTTCTTATACAAAGATTTTTAGTGGTTTATTTAGGTATTATACATGCATAACTTATCACAGTCTTCTGGTTCTACCACCTTGAGTGAAGTATAGAAATCTTTCCTCCCTTTACCTTCCTTTACCCTCCCCATTTATGATATAATTGCTTATATATTTTCTCTCCATACATTGAGAATCACATCAGTCAGTGTTATAATGTTTGTTTCAACTGTCAAACACAATTTAGAAAAGAAGAGGAGAAAAAAATGGATATCCATCCCTATTTTCCCTCTTTACCTTGTTCTTTCTTCTCTTCAGATGTTTCAAGAGTCCTTGTAGCATTTTCTTTTTGTTTAGAAAACTTATTTTAGTCATTCTTTAAAAGTAGGTCTCTGGCAACAGTTATCTTAGTTTTCCCTCATCTGAGAATGTTTTGACTTCCTCTTCATTCCTGAAGAATTCTAGTTGACACTTTTTTAATTTCAGCACTCGAAAATATTGTGCCACTTCCTCCTGACCTCCATGGTTTCCGATAAGAAATTCAGTGTCATTCAAATTGTTTTTCCTTTATAGGCAAGATTTTCTGCTGCTTTCAAACCTTTACTTTTACTGTTTCTGCTTTCAATTTTTTTTCTTTGTTTTTACTTTTTTGAAGTTTGACTATGATGTGTCTTTGAGTGGATTTCTTTGGATATATCCTGTTAGAGTTTACTCAGATTCTTGAATCTGTAGATTTATATCTTTTACCAAATATGGGGAATTTTCAGCCATTATTTCTTCAAATACTTTTAGGTCCTTTCTTCCAGGGACTCCAATAACATAAATATTAGGTCTTCAATAATATTATTAAAGTCCTCAAAATCCCATTCTGTTCTCCCTCTGTGCCCCTATCTATTTTCTTTCTGTTGTTCAGATTGAGTAACTTCTCCTGCTCTATCTTCAAGTTCACTGATTTTTTTTTTCTTTATCATCTGCATTTTGCCCTTGAGCCCAACCATTGAGTTTTTCATTTTGTCAGTGCTAAAATTTCCATTTGATTCTTCTTCTCTCTTGTGTTTCTTTGCTGAGATTTTCTACTTTTTCATTCATTTCAAATATGCTCATAATTTTCATTGGATCATTTTTATGATGACTGCTTTAAAATCCTTCTCAGATAATTCTGATAGCACTGCTGTCTCAGAATTTTTGTCTTTTGATTGTTTTTTATCATTCAAATTGAGATTTTTCTGGTTCTTGGTATGGTGAGTGATTTTTAATTGAAATCTAGATACTTTGGGTATTATGTTATAAGACCCTGGATCTTACTTAAATCTTCTATGTGGCTTCTTTTGACACTACCCTAGCAGAAGAATAAGGGAGTGCTGCCTCATCACAGCCAGATAAGGGGTGGAAGTACATTTTCCCTTCTTGACCTACATCAGCACTGGTGGTGGTCATTCTTGCTGAGTGGGATGGGAATGCCTGCCCCCTACTAGGCCTCCACTGATACTGCCCTGGCTGGGAGTGGCAGGAGTGCCTTGTTACTGCTCCCCAAGTGGCCTCCACTTACACCATGGCAGAGGGGGTGGCCTTGTTACCCCTGAGTGGTGGTGAAAGTCCTGACTCCCCACTAATCCTCCCCTGATATTGCCTCAGCAAGGAAGTAGAAGAGCAACTCATTGCTACCAGATGAGATGGAAGTTCAGAATCCTAATGTGGTCTCTTTGACACCTTTGGAAGGAGAGGGCCCCATTACCATCCAGCAGGGGTAAATGTTTTGACTTCTTTCTTGTCCTTCTCTGTTATCACCCTAGATGTTGGAAACCTGGGTTCTCCACTCAGTCTTTGGTGGCAGAAGTGGGGAAGCAGCCATGTATTTTTCCTGTGGTGTTTGGTTAGAGTAGAGTGGTTATTGCCTAAAAGATTTTCTGTCTTTCTAGACTGCTCCTTTCCTAGTCATTTGACTAGAGAGAGCAGAATTTTTATATTTTATTTTTATTATTATTTTTTTTATCTGTGCCCATTGGCAATATTTCAGGTTGCTAGCTTCTCCAGTATTCACTCTTGGACATACGAGGCAAAAAGAAAAACCAGAGAATTCATCTCCATGTTATTGCTTGGGTCCTGATATCCCCAGTCAGTCTTCCTTCTTCTCTCCACCTTTCAGTCTTCTTAAGTTTGTTATACATATAATGTCCAGGGTGTTTAGCTGTACTTAGTGGTGGGAATATAGAAAAGTATTTCTACTCCATCTATCTGGAAGCAGACATTCCTCTAAATAAAACATATTTAGCCCAGATTTTTTACATTCTTGTACTGGTTCATCTTGAACCTCTAGGCATATTTTCAATGTGCTTTCTGACCAAATTATATAAGGATATCATAAATGTAAGATAAAATTTTCACAATAAAAACTGTGATATCCAAAAAATATTCAGGAAAAGGAAACGCATTTTCACTCTGTTTCAATCAAGCATTTATCTGGACAGCACAGCACCTAACAAAGTGTCCTTTCCATTGCTTATATGGCTTCTACTTTAAAGAAGAAAGGCAGGCATTTAGGGGAACTGAGCTGTTTTAGAAACTTATAGGTTTCTTTGGGGGCCAAACTTATACCAGACAGTAACTTAGGGACCAAAAAGAAGTTGCTCTAATAAATAAAAATGTATATTTTGAATGGATAATTTACTCTAAACATATCTCTATTTTTGAGTAGCACAAGGAAAATGTGAAATGACTTTCCTGCCGAGGGCAATTCTCACGTGGGGATTAACAGCTAACATATGACTAGACTTCAACTGACTGGCACAATTTTGGTGGCAGTGGCATATGCCTCAGCTGATTTCCAGTAGGGTGCCTTAGTGGCAAGGCATTTACATTTCTGCTTTCCTCGATTTCTAATTGAAAAGGAGATTGAAATCCAAATTAATGTTTTGGCAAAACAGTATCTAAATGATAATGAGCATACGTATTCATTTGTGGTTAGACATTTAGATTATCATTTAGATTAAGAATAAACTGAGAAGTCTGCAAAGTGATTTTCTACTTAACTTTACCCTCCTAGACACTGCTCTGTATAATGAGCTGGTTCTAGAACATGCACGCTATTTTGAAAAGCTTTAGATCTAGACATTCACTATTTTTCATTTTTAATTATTTATGCTTCATTTACATAATTACTGCTCTCGCTGGTTTGGATGTGACTGAATTAATCAGATACTTCTAATATCAAACTAATTACTTAAATCATAACAAGATACAATTGTGTACAATAAAGTGCAACTTGTTCTTCTATGATTTTGTGGTAAAGCACAAGCCCTCTATATTCCCATAGTTCACAAAATGAATACTTCATATCAAACTTTGCATTATTTATTGTTCTTAAGAATTACTTGTTAAACTGTCAAAACTTATTCAAGATTTTTAATGGCATATTGTCTATAACTTAATTTGCTCTAAGCAGATGACAATAATTCACTTCCTTTCAAAAAAGTAATAAAGTTAAGGCTAGATAATTAAAAATTAGGTAACAATGCACATACTAACAACACTAGCAGACCACATTATTTCTTTCTGGAAAGTAAGTATCAAAGTAAGTATCAGAGTAAGTATCAAAATATTTTCTTTTTTTTGTATAATATAAATAAATCCTAAAATACATGTAAAGTAAGCATTTTGCTGCTTGCAATTGGTGGCAGTGGCATATGCCTCAGCTGAACTGTGGTCTTTTGGCCTTTTGAGAACAGTATCAAACGGATCTAATAAATTCTCAGACTTTAACTTCCAATTGTGTTTCCTAATTAGACAGGACGAGATGCAGGAATGGTCTATTCTGTGCATGATGCTGGGTCTTGTGATAAGTTTTACATGCATGGATCATCCAATTAAACCTCACAATCCTGCTCGTTTACTATAGCTCAGAGAACCTAAGTTTTGTTGTTGTTGGAATGAATGTATTATTATCTTTTTCCAAGTTCTTCCAAAAAGTAAGCTCCAAAATTGGAAATAAAATCAAACTCTGCTAACTCCAGTTTTGCTTGTTATGCTGAGTCTAGTCCAAGGTCTTAAGTTTGCTGTAAAGTGGAAACTTATAAAGTTAGGATGCTCTCTAACAACAGCAATGAACATATAGCTTGGCTATATTACTTGTCTCCCAAAACTATTTTAGAAAATTATTAACAAATTGATAATTATTATGAGTGATTTTTTTTTTTAAAGGAAAAACAAATCACCTGTGATTTTTAGAGTAACCAGTGACTATTCTGTTCTGTTTCTGAACAGGCCTGAGCCAGAAATAGCAGTTCCTTTGCATTTGTGTGTGCCTCCCTCACAGTCATCTTTTCCAAACCCCAGTCAAGGCCTTGCCCCACTTTCACATCCAAGGTTTGCAAAAGAACCAAGACAACTGCTTCCGCAGGGGTTACATCATGGTTAGCAAGGATGAAATCCTCATCTGCACCCTGAGAGAAGCGCAACAAACTTTTATTCCAGGAAAAACAGCTGACTCTGAGTGACGCTGAGTCATAAGCTCCCACCTCCTTTCTTTGTAAGATAAACTTGAGAGCTTGTGTTAAGACCATTTCACATACTGCTGGATCTATAAGCCTTTCCAAGAGGGGCATGCCTGACCAGCTGTGCCCAGAGTTAGAGTTTCTATGATGCAAGAAACTCTAAATGCAAGAACCTCTTGTCAGAAATCCCTTGGAAGAGGTACTTTCAAAATCAAGAAAACCACAACTCAGTACATTGGTTGTTTTTACTTTTAGAGCGCATGGGCAGATGATATGCCGCCTGAAATGAAGACACAAACACCCTTGCCATCAAGTTGTTCCACTCTAAACTTCACTCTGAACTGTTCATTGGTTCAGATTAACCAGAACGAATTATTGGTAAGAATAAAGAGGAGAGAAAAATGAACAAATATGTATTGAAGGCCACTGTACATGTTTTTATCATTTAATCCTCATAACATTCCTGTGACGTTGATATGATTTTCTCTATTTTGCCAGCGAGCATACAGAGACTTCAAAGAGGTTAAATAATTTGCCCAAAACCACAAATCTGATAAGTGACACATAAAAGAGAGAAACAGCACTGAGTTTCTAGTTATTAAGCTTCACTACTCTGCTACACACTACATTTAGTCCCTACGTGACTCTATAAGTTAAGTGTTATTTCTCATTTGATAGATAACTAAGTTAAACCTCGAAGGGGTTAGTGATTTGCCGGATGTCGCTTGGCTACCAAGTCAGGATGCTATGGGATGCTCCGCCTGACTCAGAGCTCGTTATGATCCCACCAGATCCCACTGCTTTCTGTCTGTGTGACTTCAGGGCATACTGCTTGCCATGATGTCACATTGCTCCCGGCAGCAAATACTCATAATCAAAGTATCAAATGTAGAAACTTTATGTTCTGTGAAGCAGCTCAACTTAGTTTAAAAGCCACACATCATCTATTAAAAAAGAATTTTGAGCAGTTTGCTAGTAAAATATGAGGTGGAGGAGTGGGAATCAGGGTAGGACTGTGTGTTGCCTCTTCGTGTTGATTTGTGGCTTCGAAGGCCATTTCCCAGGCTGAGGAGAGAAGGAGCGCAGATTTGGAGCAGCCTGGCCCGAGCGCTAACCTAGACTTGTCTCATTGGGCCAAATTTTCTCATCTACAAAATTATAAAATTTGATTTAATAATAAAAGTAAGACCCCCCGAAATGTTTTTAAAAGGCTATTTATAATGACTAATGAAGCAAAGTTATTGTTGTTCCCATTTATACCGGTTTCGCTCTGAAGTATATAATGTTTAACAACTCTAGTATTCCTTAATGAATGTCCTACTCACTTCCCAAAAGAAAAGCTAAGGTCCTTCTAAACTTGACAGCATCTTGAGAAAATCACTCCCAGATTTATTTTTGTATGTGTGTCATTATTCATAAAACCAGATGAAAAATATAAGCCTGATGGGTAATGCAAAGGAAAACTAGGACTATTAACTTACATTCTAAAGACATGAGGCAGAGAGTCCAAAGATACTTTATCAATTTGGAACATTTTTACCATGACGATTTGTCATGCTGTTTAAAGAATTCCAAAATTAAGTGTGGGTCCTCGAGTAGCTTCTTTTATCCCAAGGGGCCTGTCTGGTTGCCCAGATGGTGCTCCAGGTGAACCAGGGGTCTTTTCATGACAGTCGGGCCTAATGGCAGGTTATCCTTGAGCACAGCAAACTAAGCGGTAGATATAAGAAGCAATGGCCAAATAGAAGTGTATGCACATGTAGATATCACATTTAATTATTTAAGCAACATAACATAAAATGTAATGAACTTCCTCTCTACATATTAATTTAAAACATCCAAATAGAGAATATTTTAAAACATAACAGAAAAAAATGTAGCCATTTGCTCTTATTTGTTTATTTCTGTGCTCTTATGGGACTTAGGCACTCATATTTATTAAGTACATGAAGGCTACTAGGAGGTATACAGTGGACCCCCTTATCCACAGTCTCACTTTCCAAGGTTTCACTTACCCACAGTCAACCATGGTCCAAAAATATTAAATGGAAAATTCCAGAAGTAAACAATTCGTAAGATTTAAATTGCACATCATTCTGAGTAGTGTGATGAAATCTCACGCCATCCCCACTCTGTCCCACCTGGGCAAGAATCATCCCTTTGTCCAGCATATCCACACTGTATACATTGCTGCCTGTTTAGCTCGTTAGTTATGAAAAACATAGCATATATAGGGTTTGGTACTGTCTGTGGTTTCCAGCATCCACTAAGGGTCATGGAATATATCCCCTGCAGATAAGGGGGGACTACTGTACCTGAAGAACTTGACAATAAAAGAATTATGAATATCTTCTGAGTTAAAGTATAAAATCAAAATATAATGAATTGAATAAGAGATCCACAAGGTCATCTTGGGGAGAGAAGATGGTTGCTGTGCTACCATGGTTTGATTGCAACGAACTAAATGAATGAATTGGTCCACAAGAGGAGAGTTTGGCCACCAATGAAGACAAGCAACCAGAAACAATGGCTGTTATTTCAAAAGCTGTCTGCTGCCAGGTTCGCCGTCCAAGGGGAGTGTGGTATAATGGCAAATATATATTTGATCTTTGCTCCCTGGTTCCTGACACAGAGCCCCTAAAACCTTTGGAATTTCTTGAGTGATAGGAGCTTTTGTTGTTCATAACAAACCCCTTTCAACCATACCTGAGTTTATGCTAATGAAGTGGCTCTTGAGGGCTCCTAGATAGCTTCAGGATGGGAGTGGGTTGCCAGAAAGACCAAGGTATGATTAGAGGGTTGGAACCTTCCATCCTTATCCCCACCTCCCAACCTCTGGGGAGGGAAGATGAGCTGAAGATTGAGTTCAATTACCAATGGCCAATGATTTAATCAATCATGCATATATGTACACGTGCGTGTAATGTAACATTTATAGAAACCCCAACAATGGGGTTCAGAGAGCTTCCAGGTTCGTGAACACATGAAGCTGCTGGGAGGACGGCACCTCGAGGGAGGGCATAGAAGCTCTGTGCCTCGCCCCCTCACCTCCAAACCTTGCCCTATGCATCTCTTCTGTTTGGCTCTTCCTGAGTTGTATGCTTGATAATAAACCAATAAAAGTAAGTAAGTGTTTTCCTAAGTTCTGTGAGTCATTCCAGCAAATTATCAAAGCTGTGGAGGGGTCATGAGAACCCTCCAATTTGTAGCCAAGCCAGACAGAAGTGCAGGGACTCTGGAGACCCGGGACTTTCAACTGGCATGTGAAGTGAGGGCAGTCTTGTGGGACTGAGATCCTTAACTTATGGAGTCTGCATTAACTCTGGATAGTTAGTATATTAGTCTGCTTGAGCTGCCATAACAAATACCATATACTGGGTGGCTTAAACAATAGAAATTTGTTTTCTCACAGTTCTGGAGGCTGGGAATCTGAGAACTGAGCGTGGTCAGTTCTTGGTTAGAGCTCTCTTCCTGGCTTGTAGACAGCTTTCTTCTTCCTATGTCCTCATGTGGCCTTTCTTCCACACATGTGTGCAGAGAGAGGGAGAGAGAGAGAGAGAGAGCGCTCTGGTGTCTCTTCTTATAAGGACATGAAGCCTATTGTATCAGGGCCACATTCTTATGACCTCCTTTAACTTTAATTACTTTCTTATTCCAAATACAGCCACACTGAAGGGTTAGGGCTTCAACATATGAATTTGGGGAGGCACAAACATTCCGTCCATAACACTTATTGTCTGAGAATTGGAGAACTGGTGTTGGAAAAGACACCATGTATTTAGTGTCAGGGAAAAGACCACTCAGGAGGCAAACAAAATTTATCTTTAGGAGAAGGTTTTCTTTTGATTAGGAAAGCATTCCCATGGACGTTTTTGGTTCTGCAGGTTTGTGGTCCAGAATTTAGTCTTGAGAGATAGATTGAGAAGAGAAGCTGAACTGCTCTTCAGCCCTGACTGGGATGACCCACTCAATACCTCAACCTCTCGGTTCCTTGACCTCTTCCTATTGAAAGACTTTCTTCTCTCCACCTCAGCCATACACTCTCAAAGTCACATCCAAGATTTGTCACTGAATGAAATTGATCCAACCCAAGTATCCCACATTCTGCCCGCAGCTCCCTCCCCTTCCATGCCCTTGTCACTTGTTACCACTGTGCATTGTTTCAGTGTCAACGGGGCCTCCAAGGATGCCTCTATGGTGTCCCAATCATCTAGCCTCCCTTCTACTTTCCTTCTTTATCCAACTTTGATTTTATGTTCCTCCATTTTAGAGACATTTTGTCACCACTCTAAACTGTCTTTTTTCTCTTTTCATCATATCCATCTCCAATGATCACTTCAAAATTTCTCTACTTTCCTCCAATCTATAACTCCACCCAAACAATCCCCTCACCCAGGAAAGATTAAACTTTCTACTTAACAGAAAAAGTTGAAGCCATCATTTGGAATATCCTTCAACTTCCAACCTATCACCCTGCCTGTGTCTAGAAACATCCACTTTCTTTCTTCTTGTTTTTTTCAGAAGTGCACCTCCTCCAATTGAAAGTTAATTGCCGTATCAGTGTTTTGATCCTAAGGAATCCAAAAGTATCAATTTCCTCTCTATCTAGTATAATTATCCACATCTATCAACCCTATTATTGCCATCTACATGTAAACTCCCCCAACTAAATTACATACGTGATAAACAAAAACCTTCCTTTATCATACATCCCTGTCTAAATTCTGACCTTTTTCTGTTCTCCTACTTTGTAGAAAACTTCCTGAACGACTTGTCCCTACTGATTGCCTCTTTCCTTCCTGCTTCATCTGGCTCATTTCCTCATGGTCCTGCCTCCTCAAGTCTCTCTACTCTGATTTTGGCTCCCATCATTCCACAAAAGCAGCTCTTGTTAGAGCCCCCAGACCTTTATATTACTCTCAAGAGCATTTTCTTTCAGTTCTTATTTTACTTGAAATGAGAAGCAGCTGCATGTGAACTTTCTTCCCTTCTGAAATACCCCTCCTGCAGTCTCGTATGGCACTTCATTCTCCTTCTCATCCTCCTTTCTAGGCACATCCTCCTTTTCACAGCCATGGCATGCTGGTACTTCTCACAGCTCATGTTTAGACTCTTTGCTCTTTTCACTTTGTACTCTCTTCCTAGACAATCATCCACCACCCTCAACTACATCTTCAGATCAAATATTGCTTAAATGATTATAGCCCAGGTCTCTCTTCTGAGCTCCAGCCAGCTTATCCAGTCACTACCAACAATTCCACTTGGGTATCTCAAAGGCAGCTCAAACTCAACATAAGTAAGACTAAACTCAGGACATTAGTCTCCAAATCCTGCTCTTCTCCTAGGGCTGCCTAGTTCTATCTATGATTCTTCCATCTTTTCAGGTGTGCGGTCACAAGTCTGAGAGTCACATTTGTGGCTTTTCCCTCTTTTACTGCTAATATCCAATCCATCACCGATCCCCATTGATGCTCGCCCCTTAACAATTCTCAAGACCTTCCTCCTCTCTCCTCTTCAGTTGATGGTTGCTCTTAGTTCTAACATTTATCATCTCTTGATTAGACTGTTTTCTTGTGCAGACTGGTCTACCTCCAATTCATTCTCCACACTGCAGCCAGAGTGACTCTTTTTTCAAAACTTAAATCTGAGTTTCATCAACCCTCTAAGTTCCTACATGGTTTGACCTCTCTGCCCCTCTTCCCAGCTTCATCATGAGCTCTCATACCTCTCTCCTCCACACTGTCTGCTCTCCAATCACACTGGACTTCTGTTAGTCTCCCAGGTGCTCCAGGCACATTTTCTATGCAGTGTCCCTCTGCTTGGAAGGCTGTGCCTCTCCACCCTTCTCTTCTCTCTACCTTCCCATCTTCCATGTCCACTGATTAGTGTTACCATGACTTCCTGACAGAGGCTCTCTCTGATGCCTAACCTAATCCAGATGCTACTGTTTAATGCTCCCCAAATACCACATTTCTTGTCTTCAGAATACTAACCTCGCTTTGTAATTATACACTGATTTGTGTAATTTTTTTAATTAATATTTGAGAATATAGGCTATATTTGTTTTTTTTCTTTATTGTATCCTGAGACCTATCACAGTGTTTGGCACATAGTAGGAATTTAATAAACATTTTATGGAAATGATGGTATAATTGTATAAAATGGGGCAATGATTTTTATTTATTTATTTATCTTTTTTTCCCCGAAGGAACAAGAACAAGACTTTATTATAAGTTATGGGGAAGACACAAGGATTCCTGGAGGAAGACGAGGAGAGGGGAATGGTCAACTGTAGGTGGCAGGGGGTGTCCCTGCTGCTCCAAGACTGCAAGGAAACTGGCCATGTGCCCCTGTCTACTGTCCTGAGGACTCTGACCACGGGAACAGGGGATGAAGGAGCCCAAATGGCAAGGCTGCTCCTGCTGTGCCCCTGCACTGGCAGGGCTGCTAGGAGTGGAGGTGGGGACGGACATGCCCCCAAAGGCACCTTGCTGGCAGTGGTGCTGGGCCCTCAGCTGGAAGTAAGGCATCTCTTACTGGGAAGGCCTCTGGGGATGTGACTTAAGGAAGGGGCAGAAGTGCCTCCAAACCCAGGGTTCTTCCTAGTGCTGGGTCCTGTGGTCACCGTGGGAGTGCTCGGGCGAGGGGGGCCCCAGGTGTTCAGGCCCAACTGTCCCCCATAGCAGTGTGTGGCATTCAGGGCCCCACTCATCTGTGTTGTGATGCTGAGTGCTGCAAACGCAGAGATCAGATCTGAGACAGCTTTTCTGCTCCCAAAGCCCTTAGGTGCTGCCGAGACCCACAACCTGAAGGGGGCTGGGCTTATGCTGCCAGATGTTGATTGTTGCTACCTAACTTGGGGCCCAGCATTGGTCACAGTGCTCGGCAAGTAGGTGGCAGCTGCAAAGCCAGAGATGTGGGCTATGCCAAAGGGGCATACATCTGGGATGGCAGCAAAGGTTGGCCAGGTGTAGGTATGGGTGCCCAAGAGGGCAGGTGTGGGTAGTGAGACCCAAAAAGCTCCCCGTGTGGTCCTGCCCAAGGCTGGCTGGCCTGGAGCAGAGGCTGGGGCCCAGGCTGGAGCTGAAGCCGCCAGTGTTCCATTCTGGTGAGAGCTGTGTGAGGTGGTGTCTCCGTGCTGCTGCCCATCAGGGGCCCCAGATATGGGCTGGGCAGTGGCTCCAGGGTTTATGGGAAGTTTGAGAGTTGGGGTGGGGCTGCAGAGCCTCAGTGCAGAGAGGCTGGTGGTGACTGAGGCCATGCTGTCACTAGGGGACATCGGAAGGGCCTGGGCAGATGAGAAGATGCTCCTGCTGGACCAGGGGGAAACCTCAGAGGAGAGGCTGGGGAGATGGAGTGGTGTCCATGGGGGTGACCTCAGTGTCGGAAGAGGGCTGGGGAGCCAGGCCTGCAGATGTGCTGGTTGAGGGGCTGGAACTGAGAGCAGAAGTGATTGGCAGGCCGGTGGAGGGAGGGGCACTAGGATCAGTGATGGAAGGGGAGCTCTGTGAGGGGGAGACAGGAGGGTCTATGCACATGGGGGAGGAGGACTCCATTCTGGAGGTGCTGGGAGCTGCAGGGGAGGCAGAACTGGCATCTGCTGCAGCTGACACTGTGGCCTTGGGTTTCAAATGGCCTCCTCCCCCCATTCAGAGGGGGCCCCCAGGTGGACTTCAACACGAAGTGGAGAGGGGATGCTGCAGCAACTGCAGGGCCAGGCCAGCAGCAGTTGGGCTTCTGGTTGCAGACTCCATGCCTGGTGTGGGGGAGGGAGCAGGGAGGAAGGGGTTTGGGGGCTTGAGTGACAGGTCAGCCCTGCCTGATACTGGGGAGGAAGCAGGGGTCAGCCAGGTGCACGGTGCTGAGGGCAGTGAGTGTGAAGAGGTCTCTGGAAGGACCTGTGACAGGGAGACGAGGGCACCTGGTGAACTGTGCTTCCTCTGAGACAAAGGATACCCAGAGGTAGCCACTCCCCCAGTTTCCACGATGGCCGCTGGGCCCAGGGAGTCTTGGATCTTCCCGCGTTTCTCCAGCTTTGGAACCAGGCTTGGGGCTGGAGGGACAGCTGGTGGAGGAGCAGTCCCTGCAGCAAGCACGGGGACAGAACAGGAAGGCTGTTGGCGCCACAGTCCCAGATGGCCTCAGTCTCACCCCGCAATGCACTGTTGATGGTCCGGAGTGCTGCTTCCTTCTCTGAGTCTAGGTCTTCCACAGTGACTTGAAAACCCACCTCAGCGGGTGGTGGCAGCCTCAGAGGGTCCCCTTGTGGCAGCAGAGGAATCTTACATTTTCAGGGCCTGGAACTGTCAGATGTGGGTGAACAGTTCCTCTGAGTTTGTTTCTGCCCTGTTGTTGCCTCTGCACCCTTTCCTCTGGGAAAGCACTGAGGCTGCAGAGGGAGACCAGGGCCCTCCTCACTTGCTTTCTTGGAGGGCCTCTGGGGAAGCTGGGGGTGGGATGTGGCCAGACCCCTCCTCCTCTGTGCTAATGGGAACCCTCAGGTAGAGTTGTATGAGCTTGTGATGGGATGTCGCTTGGGGTGGAGGCTCATACATGAGGTCTGGGATTTCTGGTTGGATCTGCTGTCTGAGCTCATGGTGTGGAAGTTTCTCTGCAGAGGCCCAGGCCTGGACACAGAGGAACAGAGGCCTCCCGGGACCCCCAGGGGGCTGAATGCAGACGATGATCCCTCAGGATTGTCAGGGTCCCTTTCCTGATTGTCCTGCCTCTCTATGACTGGGGGGGTCTTCCTCCTGCTTGGCCGTCTCTCTCCCACTCTCTCCCATCTTCTCCCTGCAGGAGTCCTGGGCACACCTGGGTGTTGTGGGTGGTATCGGGGTGACTCCCTGCTCTTGGACCACAACAAGGGTGATTTTGCCCACAGCAGATGCTGAGCTGGAGGACATCTCAGAGGTGTGAGCAGATAGCACGGCCTTTCTCTGATGGCCAGGCCTGAAGATGGAGGTAAGGACCCCCAGAAAGGAGCACAGGGTCTTCCAGATCATGGCACATCGTCTGGGAGTTGCTATGAGAAATCGCAGATGTAAAATCACTGGATACCTGTAGGACGGCCTGCGAGTGGATGATGAGGCGTGGACAGCTGGGTGACCCCGGCCAGCCAGGGGAAGTCATTGGACCCGGTGAGAGGGCTGGAGGCGGCAGAGCCCTCTTGGCAGGGGCTGGCCCCCTGGTGCCCAGGGTGGGAGTGAGCGGCACAGCCTGCCCTGGAAACTGCCCATAATGCACGTGGGTAAGGTCTGTCCCTCAACAGAGAGCTGGACTCCGAGTTTTCTCCTTCAGGTCCCAACTAGACCAAGGGCAAAGTGGGCACTGTTTGGCCTGTTGCTAGGTTGCAGCCTTGGAATGTGTGAGGGAAGAATGGATGAGTGCGAAGATTCTGGAGGGAAGGCCGCGGGTGCAGAGGACTCACGAGGACCTGGGGTGGGACATACTTAACATATGACCCAACAAAACCCACTCCTAGGCAGTGAACCAAGAGAAATCACAACTTATGTTCTCACAGGAACATGTGTGTGGTGAATGTTTTCACTGCCTTATTCAAATTTCCTCATATAGGACTATTGAGGTTTTCCAATTTTTCTTGAGTGAGTTTGTATGACTTTTAGTTGCCCTGGGAATAACATTATGTATATGAATTGTTTCACTGTCTAATAAGACACAACATTTTCCAATGAAATAAAATGTAGAGGCCTTACAGCCATATGGATTCTTTACCTTCGACTCTTTCATAGTTGTCATATGGGTCACCCTTATATGACTTGAATGCCGCCCTCTGAGACTGTGGTGCCCTTTTTACATTCAAAGTTATATGCATATTAAAGAATTAAGAGGAGAAAATAAGCTACCACATTTTTTCAAAGATGACCATTTCTGTTCTTCCTTTGTTCCCAAAGTTCCCTGCTTCTCTCTGGTGTCATTTCACCTCAGCCTGAAGAAGTTCCTCTCGCAGAGTGTTTTGTAGCCGTTGTCTGGTGACGAATTCTCCTCCTTTTCTCTCATCTCCATCATCCTTTCTTTTGGTTTTGGTTTTGTTTGACTTTGGATCCTTAAGAATATCTTTGCTCCCTATCATGTCCTGGATTGATCTTTTCTTTCAGAACTTTAAAGATGCAATTCCATCTCTTCTGCCTCTATGTTTTCTGGGGAGTAATTACAGCCCTTCAAACTGATGTTCTCTTATATATGACATGTCATTTTCCCTGACTGCTTTCAAGATTTTTCTTCATCTTTGCTTTTTTTTAGAATTGTGGTAGCCTTGGTTTATAACATTGTATAAATTTCAGGTGTACGTTATTATATTTCGATCTCTGTGTAGATTACTTCATGTTCACCACCCAAATACTAATTACAATCCATAACCACACACATATGCCTAATCATCCCTTTTGCTCTCCTCCCTCCCCCCTTCCCCTCTGGTAACCACCAATCCAATCTCTGTCTCTATGTGTTTGTTTGTTGTTGTTTTCATCTTCTACTTACAAATGACATCATACGGTATTTGACTTTCTTCCTCTGACTTATTTCTCTTAGCATAATACCTTCAATGTCCATCCATATTGTCACAAATGGATGGGTTTCATTGTATCTTATGGCTGAGTAGTATTGCATTGTGTACGTATACCACATCTTCTTTATCCATTCGTCCCTTGATGGGCACCTAGGTTGCTTCCAAGTCTTGGCTATTGTGAATAATGCTGCAGTGAACATAGGGGTGCATGTATCTTTATGCATTCATGTTTTCATGTTCTTTGGATAAATACCCAGCAGTAGGATAGCTGGATTTTATGGTAGCTCTGTTCTTAATTTTTTGAGGAATCTCCATACTGTTCTCCATAGTGGCTGCACCAGTTTGCAACACACCAGCAGTGTATGAGAGTTCCCTTCTCTCCACATCCTCTCCAACACATGTTGTTTCCTGTCTTGTTAATTATAGCCATTCTGATGGGCGTGAGGTGATATCTCATTGTAGTTTTGATTTGCATTTCCCTGATAGTTAATGATGTTGAGCATCTTTTCATGTGCCAGTAGGCCTTCCGTATATCTTCTTTGGAGAAATGTCTGTTCAGATCTTTTGCCCATTTTTTAATTGGGTTGTTAGTTTTTTTGTTGTTGAGATGTATGAGTCCTTTATATATTTTTGAGATTAACCCCTTATCAGATATCTTATCAAATATCTTCTCCCAATTGCTAGGTTGTCTTTTCATTTTGTTGATGGTTTCTTTGCTGCACAGAAGCTTTTTAGTTTGATGTAGTCCCATTTGTTTATTTTTTCTGTTGTTTCTCTTCCCCGGTCAGACGTGGTGTTTGAAAAGATGCTGCTAAGACCAATGTCAAAGAGCAAACTGCCTATGTTTTCTTCTAGAAGTTTCGTGGTTCCAAGTCTTGCATTCAAGTCTTTAATCCATTTTGAGTTAATTTTTATGTATGGTGTAAGATAACGGTCTACTTTCATTCTTTTGCATGTGGCTGTCCAGTTTTCTCATCACCATTTGTTGAAGAGACTTTCCTTTCTCCATTGTATGTTCTTGGATCCCTTGTCAAAAATTAGCTGTCCATAGATGTGTGGGTTTATTTCTGGGCTCTCAATTCTGTTCCATTGATTTGTGTGTCTGTTTTTGTGCCAGTACCATGCTGTTTTGGTTACTATAGCTTTGTAGTATATTTTGAAATCAGGGAGTGTGATGCCTCCAGCTTTGTTCTTTATTCTCAGGATTCCTTTGGCTATTCGGACTCTTTTGTTGTTCCATATAAATTCCAGTGAAAAAAGTTTTTGTGAAATTTTTTAGTTTCTATTTCTGTGAAAAATGTTGTTGGGACTTCGATAGGGATTGCATTGAATCTATAGAATCCTTTAGGAAGTATGGACATTTTAGCTACATCTCCTGATCTTGGAGAGGTGGCCTTATGTAAAAGATGCCTTATGAGGTCCAGCAGTGTGCTTCCCTCTCATCACCAGTTCCAAACATTCCAAGAGTGTGGGCTATGTATGTCCTCCTGTTGTGGCAGGGTTGCTCTTGCTGGAGGTGCCAGGGAGGCTGGGCTGTCCCCCTGGCCAGCTGGTTGTATTGCTCAGCTGCATGTGGCTGCTATGGACCCTTCAGTCACTTTATCGGGTGTGGAGGGCCCCGGCACAGTTGGCTGCAAGCTCTAATAACACTTTCCTGTTGAAATTTTTCTGTTAAGTGAGGAGGACTCCAGAGTGGCTGGTTATTAGGCTCCAGGGCTTACAATTGCTATAGGCCTCCAGCCTATAAGGCTCTTGTCAGCTCTCCCAGGATTGCAGCTGGGTGGGGCTGGTCCCAGGCGTGGGAGCGCCCAATTGTTTCAGGCTTTGGAAGGTGGGACCGATCCCCTATGTGGCTGTTTGAGAAGCACAAGTCTGCTGCAGCTGACAAGCCTCACCACCCATAGGACCACATACCCCGTCAACACAGTCCTGCCCTGTGTGCACACCCTGACCCCCTGAAGCAGACCCAGTTGCCCCACTGCAGAGGTCCCACACACTCCACCCACTCCTCACGCAAAGCCCTCCCCTGCAGAGGTGGATACACTTGCCCAGCTTCAGAGGATCCAGGCACCCAGCATATGCAGGCCCACCAGTTCCCTGAGGGCTTGCTGTTGGGTGGGGCCAGTCCCTTGGGTGGGCTGCCTGCCCTGGCTGAGCTGGATTATATCAGTGCTCTAGTGGGTGGGGCAGACCCTGGGCTAGCAGGCCAGGGGAAGAACTCCAACGGTGTCTGCCACCGTCTGTGTCAGCACACCTGTACTAGGTCACAGTTATGGCTGCCACCAATGTCTCAGTCCCTGGAGAGGTCTCACCTCTCCCTGAGATGCACCCAGATCCTATAAGGTGAGTCTCTTTTCACCAAAGGACTGTGTACCTTTCCGTCTCGTGATTTTAGGTTGTTTTCCAAAATGGGTGAATTTGTTTGTGGGCCCTTTAAGAGCCAACTTTTTTTTTCCTTTATGTCCAATAGCTTTTCTGGGGGTATTCCTTGTTGTTGTTAGTAGCCAGCAAAGCCAGATATTATGGCACTCGTCTCGGTTGTGCTGGGACCAAAAGATGCTTATAGTGGTAATGCTCCCCCACTCAGGTCCCCCTCTCCTCCAGGGAAGGCTGTGTACATTTAGATTGCTCCCGGGTGACTATGAAGTGCTGTGGCTTGCGAAGGTGGCATTTTTTTCTCTCCAGAAAGGAATTTCTGCTTCTTCATACCTCAGTCAGGCCTGTCCCTTGTTGTGTGGGTTCTTTTTATTCAGTTTTCAGTTCTCTCTCAGGGGTAATTATTCCAAGAGTACCTGTGAATTTGTTGTGTTCATGGGAGGAAGTGAGTTCAGAGTCCGCCCACACCGCCGTCTTGACACCAACCTGATTTTTTTTTAAATAAGAGATTTTGCTATTGTTTTTCTATGTAGGTGGAGAAGGTAGCTTGGGAGTTTGGGGGCAAAAGGCAGCATGGGAGAAGATAGTGAAGAAATCTCTAATCAGAGCAAGATAGGAGTTTCAAAAACATGGTAGCAGAGAAATTGCCACTAAGGGATGGTCTGACGGATCATGGCCAATAATCTTTGAAAGCAGTGATATCTGGTCAACTTTTTCTTTCCTTTCCTGTTTCAAAATTCCTTTATGACACAGATTTCAAGAAAATTAGTTAACTGGTACAGCCAAGTGTTCCTATTTTTCTGGGGAGTAAAGAGAGCTTTATATATAAGTGTCGAGACCAAGTGGACAAGTGAGAGACAAAACAACATATAGAGATAGCAGTAAGATGGTAAGAAGTGACAGGGGAAGGATCCTAAGGGGCAGTAGTTTGGAATGAGAGATAAAAAATGACAAGTAGGACAAGAAATTCTCAGAAATATTTGAGAAATGACTGAATTTTTTATAGTCACACCATATGAGAGCCATAAAGTAGATTATTTGGATATTAAAAGGAAGGTATGATCCAAGAAGATTATAAAACAGGATAATCCACTTACAAAAAGAGAAAGAATTGCCCAAGATTAAAACAATGGTAGTGCCCTTTTGCTTAGCCAATAGACTCGGAACATTCTTCCATTGGCAAGATAATTACAACTTTGGAGATAAATGCGTCAGACTCTCTTAGTCTGACACCATTAAATATTCAAATCAATTATTGATTTCTCCCTGATCTGACGCCATGCTCACCCAGCAAACTTCTGATTATATCTGGCTTTCCACATAGAACTAACCAAGAGATATTACCTTTCAGCGTTTATGATAGTTCATTTCTCACTGTGAATTAATAAATCGATGTTCTGATTTTATTCATCGACCTTATACATGTGTTTATCTTAAAGATGAAACCACTCTCCGTTTGCTGTTGGAATCAGTTTTCAAAGCTAGTGAGGTGAAGAACCAGCCTCTGTTCTGTGAAAAGTCTACCAAGGAAGTGGTATCCTTTGGGGTCCTGCCTGAGTGGGCTCCTTTCCCAAATGATCCTCCTCCTTCCCCACTTGAGCATTTTCTCTGTTCATCCACATACATACAAGGATCTGTGTTAAAAAAAATTCATTATAAAAATAAGTATAAATGTGGTCCCTTATTTTGAAAGTTTCCAGCCTATTTAGGAAGAAGAAACATCTCCACAAATACTTTCATTCATTCAAATATTTATTGATTGAATAGTACTATATGTTAATGATACAGAAAATAAGTACCAGAATAAATAAAACTACTTTAAAAATAAAGTAAAATTACTGCATCTAGTGTTCAAAAAAATTAAGTCGACTCCAGCTAGAGAAATCAGAAAAGCTACATGAAAGAGAAGAGCATTGAATTAGACTTGAAGGAGAGAGATTTCAATAGGAATAGACTTTAGAAAAGCAGAAACAGCAAAAAAGCAGAGGAGAACAGAGTGTGTTCAAATACTGCAAGGAAAACAATACCACTTGTTCTGAGTTGAAGTGCCCCCCATCACTGCCCCCCCAATTCATATGTTGACGTCCTAACCCCAATGTCTCAGAATGTGATCTTATTTGGAAATAGCATTGTTGCAGATATAATTACTTAAGTTAAGATGAGGTCATTAGGGTGGGTTCTAATCCAATATAACTGGTGTCCTTATAAAAAGGGGGAATTTGGACACAGCGAGGTGTAAAGGGAGAACGCCATGTGCACAGGAAGACAGCCTTTCACAAACAAGGAAAGAGGACTGGAATAGACTCTTCCCTTGCAGCTTCAGAAGGAACCAACCCTGCTGACACCTTGCTCTAGGACATCCAGCCTTCAGAACTGTGAGACAATAAATTTCTGTGCTTTAAGCCACCTAGTTTGTGGTACTTTGTTACTGCAGTCCTAGCAAACTAATGCACCATTGTTGTAATAGGAGTTCCAGAAACAAGAGTCATAGGAAACAAGACTAGATAGGTGTTTGGAAGTTTTTTCTCTTAAGACTCATAAATGCCAAGCAAAGAATTAAGTATTTATCTTGAAAAGGGTGGAAAGGGGCAGGAAATTATCTAACAATTCCCTACCAGTTAACAAGTGTTGTTAAGCAACTTTATCTAATTTATGTCTCACAAGAAACCCTGAAGAAAGTGTTACTAACACAGCTATAAATTGGACACCACTTATTAGAACTAATCAATAAATGTATGTTGGGTGAGTGAACAAGTAGCAGTAGTCTGCCCTTGCTGGAGCTCAGCCGCTCCAATGTCTTAGCAGAGTGTTTTCTGCTGGGGAAGCAGCTCATAATATTTCTTGAGTAGATTGCCAAATGTCCTGACTCTCTCCACAGTTCCTATTAAATGTGAGAAATAACAAATTTTCTCACTATTTTAAGGGTCAGTATCTCAAAGAGGAAGATCTATTTCCTCCTTTTTAATAGCAAGTTCATGTGAAACAGAACAAATTATACTTTAACCTGAAAAACATGTTTCCACAACTATGGTGCCATATGTGTCCTGTCTCTATGCCTTGTCCTCTTTTTTAAAGAAAATTAATTCTTTGGTTTCTAATGCATATTCCTCACTAGGACGTGGAGGCTATGACAGCATGGTTAGGCTAAGGAAATGCTGGTCTTTGCTACCACCTCCCATGTTCCTATGCATTTTGCATACTTTCCTCCTCAAGTATTTCTGACCAGATTAGGTAGACATTAGATGAAAGGTCAAAAGAGATCATGTCTTTTGCCAATAAAATCACATTTTCTAAGACTCCTTTATTCTTCTTAAGTTTGATCAGCTAGAGAGAGTGATAATATAGGGCTGCCAGATCACTGTAAATCCTGCTGTAATCAAACAAGAAGAGAAAGTCCTCACACCCAGGAAAGGAAAACCACTGACTTTCTAGTCCTTTCCAAGAAGCATTATGGAACTCTGTGACCCAGTCCACATAGCTCACCTATATGATGCACATTTCTCAATAGTGAGGGAGAGAGAGGTGTCCAAGACAGATTAATATGTAAACACGTTTAAATAAAGAATCGGCTTGAACCCTAGCTGGGTTTGTTCTCAAGTTTAGGCTGATCTGCACCTGTGGGAGACAGTAGAGGTACCATCACAGGAGAAATCAAAGACCCTTCTGGAAAAGAAAGAAAGAATTCACTTGCATGGAAGAGAAAGTTGAGGTGCTCGAAGCTAAGGATTATTGAAAGGGAAGGATGATTTTAAGCCAGACATGCTGCCTACTGCCCAGCTTCTCTCCAGGTCACCAAATGCTCTGAGTCCTAGGGAAAGAAGACCGCCACACAAGAAGCGTATGAATGAAGAGCTGTTTCTATCATCACCCTGGCACTGGCATAAGCAGTCATTGCAGCAGCCCCAAGGAGGCCAAGGGCAGTCTGGGTGCCTGTGAGCGGGAGATAAAGGCCGCAGAGTAGGTAGCAGTGGTCACAGGAAGTGTCTAGAAAGCCAGAGCACAGTCCTCAATCAAGCAGCACCTCCCTGTTCCTCAGCAGGAGGTGAGACACTTCAGCAGCGTCTTTGACAGGCACCAAGGGCATCAGTGCCTTGTTGGGCATCTGCCCCAGCTGCAGTGGGCTGGAGCTCTCGGGAAAGAAGGAAAATGATGCATTTGGCTAGTAGACGTGCACTCTTCCTTTTGGATCTCATGGGAGACTGCTTCCCGGGGACTCCCCGGCCTGTCTGAGAGGTGCTTGAAGACATGAGCGCTTCTGAAGAGCATGCAGGTGATAGATTGGACAAGCCGATTTGCTACTTGTGCAGCACTCACTGCTCTCCCAGACTTGTATTTGTTCCTGGAATGTAGCAGGGCCATTCGCTCCGAAGAGCCTTTGCACTGCCACCCTCCTCTGGAAACGTGTTCTCCGTGTCTTGAGTGACTGGTCGTCCCACCATTCAAGTGACAACTCGTGTGCCTGTCTTTCAGAGCGGCCCTCCCTGAGTTCCCCCTCCACCAACCCAGCTCCCTCGTATGAAAACTACCTTGCTTGGTAGTTTTCACATCACTTACTAACATGGGGTTTTAAAATGTATGTCTACTATATGTGTACTATTGTTGTTTATTATTGTATTTTGTCATCCATCTCTCTGCTGGTGAATTTAAGCTCTGAGAAGACAAGGACCCTGTCTGTCTTTCTCTCTCTCTAGTGCCTAAAACAGTATTGGGCAAAAGGCAAGCTCTCAATAAAAACTTGTTGACTGTATGAGTTCTTCCCATCAGACGGGTGTGCAAAAAAAACCATGAGATACAAATGCAAGGGAATAAACTTCTTTTATCCATATCTTCTTATAAAGTAAGCATTCAGAATAATCCCAGGACTTAAAGTGAGTAGGATTTTTTAAGGTCGAGGCAGCATTATTGAGGATCAGAGAGGAGCCTGGATTCAGGTGAGGGGCCCAGAGCACAAGAGCTCATTTGCATCCATCCTTCAGCCATTTCTTGGACTTCACTGATACAGGGTGACAGTGGTGCTTAGATGGCCCGCCCTCCCCTGTTGCAGGGATCCAAGAGCAGCCGGGCATGTAGCCTTGGCCGGGCAGTATCTTTAATCTCACTCGAGTGGCACTAAGTAAGCATCTCCTCTCAGCACGCGTGCGCCTCCCTTGCTAACATTTCTTCGTGCAGCAGTTGCCATGGTACCAACCTGCCTGGTTGACGTCTAAATATAGTGATAAAAGATTTTCTGCTCTCAACTACTAAAAGACAAATTTGAGGAGCAAAGAAAAATAAATGTTCTGTGCTATTATTTTTTTGAGGGGGGAGGGTAACATTTTATCTATTATTTTTCAAATGTAAGGAAAAGAGTGATTTATAGTTTTTATTTATATTTAAGAGGTTATTTGTTGCATTATCATATTGATGTATTGAACTTTGTTTTTTTTAAAGATCATAAGCTTATTTGGAGGTGAGGGTAATAAACAGCTATGTTTTAGAATGATTATTTTAGTAATTCTCAAGTAGGTATGACATGCATGGAATTAACCCAGGAGAGACATTCTGTGATAGCTCAAAACGTTTTAGGCCGAGGGGAGAAAATACATATTAAGGATAAAATGGGGGTGGGGTGTGGATATGTCTATCCAAAGCCATAACTCAAAGAGAAAGGAGACAGTGCATTACTTCATTACCACAGTAAACCTTCTATCATAGGACACTACAGTTTAGGAGAAGCTAAGATGACAATGTTTTCCAATGGTCATATTCATTAAAAGGCCTTTGAATGCAACATAAAAATTTGTTCCTTCCCTTTTCCAGAGTACTGAGCAACAACTTGAACTTTGAGAGAACTCACAAAATGTGAATCAGAGAGAAAAGGTAGTGTATTAAATCATAGAAGTACCAGTTTGGCTCTGGAATCATAAAGTGTTCATGTAAAGCAGATAAATTTATTTTAAAATTAGCCCCTTTGAACAACACGCCAAACAAGTTACCCTTTCTCTAGGGAGAGCCCTTCCCTTAGACAAGGTTATGCAGGATCCCTGGGCTTGGAGTCAGAACCCTGAGAGATTCTGGCTGTAGAAGTGGCTCTGTCTGTGTATTCTTTATCCCCAGGCTCACTCCAGGCCTGGCACACAAGAAGAGTCTCCGTAGTCAAGTGTGGTGCCTTTAGAGAATGCTGAGAGAATCTGCACAGTAGTCCCTCTGAGGCTAGTGTCCCAATAGTGAAATGGGGTTTCACCAAGACTCTGTCAGCGTCATCCCAGCTCTAATGATAGTGAAGGTCACTTGTAGGGAATAGTTTACTCAGGCTGTGTGCCCTGGGGAACCCAACTCCAATGTCTTGGAAATGAATGGCTTCAGAGGTAGAGAATGGGGCCGTGCGGAGTCCCCCTCAACAGGTCAGGTGTGAAAGAAGCGCTGAGAAGCTGCTACTTGCTGCCGGGGCTGCCATGGCCCTGGAGCTGTGTCCCTGTCGGCCCCCATACAAAGTGTGGGAGAGGGAGCCTTGGGTGTGCTAGCCTTGTGTGCGTCTAATGCATCAAGCAGTGGGCTCATTGTGTTCTGTTTACACAACATCCCATTTAACATGGCTGCCTCAGTGGTGAGCTGGGAGGGCACAGTGTTCACATGGGGGCCCTATGTTTGTCTTCCATTCTAGACTCAGTGGGGTCTCTTCCATTTCCCTCACCAAAAACAAATGCTCAGTACCCTCAGCTGCACCTAAGTTTCTTTCTACCACCAAAAAAAAATCTGAAAAATTAATTTCCACTAAGATGTTAATCACTTAGTAGATTTCAACATCAGGGAGTATTTACTTTTTTGTGTGTGAGGAAGATCAGCCCTGAGCTAACATCCGATGCCAATCCTCCTCTTCTTTGCTGAGGAAGATTGGCCCTGAGCTAACATCTGTGCCCGTCTTCCTCTACTTTATACAGGACACCGCTATACCATGGCTTGACAAGTGGTGCGTCAGTGTGCTCCCAGGATCTGAACCTGCAAACCCTGGGCCACCGAAGCAGAGCACGCGCACTTAACCGCTGCGCCACTGGGCCGGCCCCAAGGAGTATTTACTTTTGAAAAGATAAATGGATAAATAGGATAATATTTAATCCAAAGACCTAAATTGCTAATTCCCACTCTAGCTGTTTCTCAAAATATTCATATAGCCATTAAACTGTTCTATGTACACATAAGGCTGAGTGAAGGAACTAGTCATTTCAACTTCAGCCAGAGGAAAGTCATGTCAGAGAAGAAGAATAAAGCCATTGAATTTGGTTAAGACTGAAAGCGAACTTTTTGGGACGTCTCAAAAGTCACTATCTTTGACTCCATATTTTTTTTTCTGTGATTTATGATTTAGTGCATCATTAATGAAACCAATTGTCCCTCATTGATTGCTTATGAATTTGGGATAACAGATTTTTGGGGAGAAGAGGGAGAGGTAAGGTAAGTAGGAGCAATGTGTTGAACTCTCGCTCAAATCCTTCTGCCAAATCTTCTGCCTTTTTTGCACCTGCAATTATTTTCTTGTCCAATACTCTCACATGATTACCCCAGCCCTGGCCTGTCCATTATTCTTTAGTTTCACATTTTGAAGGCCTTAAGTAGTTTTCCACTTCTCTACTTTACCATCATCCTCAACCCAAGTGAACATAAAACCTAACTTGCAATCCTTGCCCATAAGTATCCTTTCCCAGTATCACCATTTTTATCAACAGTCCTACCCTACCGTAGAGCCATTTTTAATTTACATTAAAAAAATTTTTTTTCCTTCAAAATTTATCTTAGCTTGGTCACTTTCTCTCTAGTTTAGTGTCAGCTCTCAGGCCTAGAATGTCCTCACGAGTCCCAAGAGGGGACCCACCTCTCAGTTTCAGCCTGTAAACTCCTTGGGGAGCCTGCTCATCGATCTACACTCAGCACCATGAACAGTGTCTGGCACAGAGTAGGCATTTAATAGATACTTACTGGATGACAAATACGCACAGGGCTTACAGCTCCTAATTTAGACTTTAAAGTTATCCCTAAACGAGCTTACACAGAAGATGTTTATCATACAAATTTAAGCTTTTATTCCATTGTCGGACCACATCTCCAGTGTATATACTTTTTTTTCCTTTTAATCTGGGTAAATGCAATTTTTCTGTATGGTCAGCTCTTCTTTCTCCAACACCTATGAGGATGTGTGCTGGTTAAGTGAATGAAGGAATGACCCCTGACTTCAAGGACACTGGAATGCAGTGGGAAGACAAAGCTATAAACATAAACTAGAGAATTATACAAAAGGAGGAACATCAGTTGTGCAACATTCTCTGACTGTATTGTAAAAATTATGGCAGTTAAGGAAAATGAGTGATCTGAACTAAAGTTTTTGGAGAAGGTTTTATGTGGAATTAAGCCTGAATGAATATAACAAAACCGGTGCGGAGATGTGGTTTAGACTGGGAAATGGCTCAGGCAGGAATGAGAATTGCACCCTCACAGGCTTTGGGGGAAGAAGAGCTGACCAAAAGAGACAAATCGTTTTGACCTGATCGATCCTTTGGCTTCCAGAGCACCTATGGCAGATGATGCTCCTGAGCCCTCACCTTTGCCCAGAGTGTGGACCATGGCACAGGCATGATGGGGTGCAAGTGTACATAATCCCCGGAACCTGGTTAACTCCTCTGAGGATTGCACTCCAGGTATGGCGCCTCATAGGTGATTGTCATTCCTGCCTGAGCCTTTCCCCAAGCCATTCCCCATCTAAACCACCTCTTCCCACCAGTTTTGTTATATGCATTCAGGCTTAATTCCACCCAAAAGCTCCAATTCAGATCACTCATTTTCTTTAACTGCCATAGCATTTACATGAAGTCACAGAATGTCGCACAACTGACTTTCTTCTTTTTATATAATTCTCTGGTTTATATTTATAGTTTTGTCTCCCTACTGCATTCCAAGTGTCTTTGAAGTCAGGGGTCATTCCTTCATTCATTTAACAAGCACATCCACTAAATCATTCACCTCTCTAATCAAGTGGAAGAAAAGGCACTGAACAAATAAACATACATATGGATATACAATTATAAATCATGACAAGCAAAAGAGGAAAAGAACAATATAAGCAAAAGATATTTTGCTTAGTGATCTAGGAGGAAATTGGTAGAAGATGATATAGAACAATTAGTCAGGAGAGCATTCATGGAGTGTCTCAAAAGTCACTATCAAGTGTCTCAGATTTTATTCTGAGCATAAAGGAGGCCAATGGAAGGATTTAAGCAAGAGAGTGACATAATCTGTTATAATTCTGTCACATATTTCTATGAAGCAACCAGTCCAACTTAGACATATAGTAAAGTTTGTCACTCAGTTCATGTGAAAGAAAGAACAGAGAGTAATGGCAATTGAATTGAGTTAGCACCAAAGTACCTTCGGATGGACATGCTCAGAGTAACCCTCTACTATTATAAAGGAACAAATGCTAGAAAAGGCTACAACTTGTGAGTTGAATTCCTTTTTTCCCTTTCCCCTGGAAATTTCATCAACTTAAATAACCTGGTCAATTTACATAGATGGCTACAGTTACCAAATTTACAGTCCAATCATTGTTCCTAAACAAATTTTATTTTGGAGAGAAATTTTTTATCAAAGAGTGATTTTTAACGTGTTTAAACTCTTTAATGAGTTGAAGCAACTTATGTCTCTGTCAGTTGAGAAAAAAAATCCCAAACACATAAAAAGTATATTATCTTCTCCACATGCTCTTTGAAGATGCAGCTGGCTAAAATTATGTGATATGGTTCCTTAATATCTTGAAGTCTCTCTCTCAGTCTATTCAAACATACAGATCAGCTGTGATGACTTATTTCCTTCATTCAGTCAACAAGTAGGTATTAAGCACCTATGTGATGCAGAAGGATCTGTTTTAAATATTGTTGGGGCAAAATCCTGGGGATGAGCAGTATCATAGAAATGCATTCTTCTGCTGTCTCTTTGCCTTATTTACCTGGCCTATTTGTAGATCCTGAATTTGATTTCCATTGTTACTGTCTTTGAATATAAAACTGAATGTGAAATTTAATTTCCATTGACCCTACAGCTGGTGTTTGCCTCACAAGGGGAAAGAATCTATCATCTTCTAAATGAGCTTTCAGTTCATGGCAAATCCATTTGAATGTTGATGTTTTCCATTCTGCTTTGCATCTTGCCAATCTTTTGGGTGCAACAGACCTAATATTTGTGTTCTCAGCAGCTGGATTGTTATATAACTAATTTAATATTTGACAGCACTTTATTTCAACGATTAAATATAGTTACTAGCATCTTTGAGGCAAGATAAAGTCTCACAAGAAAAAAGAACATTTTTTTTAAGAATGTCAACGCAACCTTAAAAATGAAAATCTCACTTCTGTTACCCTCACAAATGCATTATCTTTTAATCCTAATGGAGCATTTTTCTACCTGAAAACTACCTGAAACTTAGGCATAAATGACAAATACACCTTTTAAATATTTTCTTTAACTCACTAGCTCAAAGCCATGATATTTAGTCATTCACTGAATCCATCATTCTATATAATGAAATTATCTCATCATTTTCACCAGATAGTAATCCCTATGCATTTTATTCTCTATTGAGCTATTTCACTAGCAGCTTAGGGGCTAAGAGTGAGGTTTCTGGAGACAACAGGTTTGGGTTAGGGTTAGGGTTAAAGTAGGGTTTAGATTTAGGCTTAGAGTTAGGGTTAGGGTTGGGATTAAGATTAGAGTTAGTGTCCGCGTTCAAACTTTGTTTTCTTTTTACCTTCTAGACATATTTTATCACCAAGAGGAAGGTATTTAATTTAATTGGAGCTGAGTTTCCTCATTACACAAATAGGATATTAATAGTGCTTGAAGTATGTAATTGTTTTACAGATTAAATGCTTAATACATACAAAGTGCTCAGAAGAGTTCCTGATGCAAAGGAAGAATTCAATAAGGCTCGCTTTACTTCTGCCAAATGTAAATCTGACAACAATGCTAGGACTAGTCAATATTTCTTTAAGATAAATGCCTATTTTGAAGTCTTCCTAATGACGGAAAAGGAAGAGTGAGCAGCTGTGCAGAGCCTCCTCCCCACCTGCTTCCGAGCCTGCCCTCTGAGCTCTACAACACAGCACTGCAGGGTTGTGTCACTGCGCCCCCCCCCCCCCCCCCCCCGCTCACCCGGAAGTGCAGCTCTACCTTCCAGAGCCACCCAACTTACAGGGGAGGGGTCACTTCAGTGTGAGGAGATTCCAGTTCAGACGCAGATTACAAATTGAACCCATCAAGTGGCATTGCAAAGCCCATTGACTCAGACAGCTTGGAAGGAAGGGTTTTTTCTGGGCTCCCTCACTCTGAAGTATAACAGGTTTGAACTAAAACCTGTCTTCCAATTCCAGTCATGTCTTTCATCAGCAGCTACCAGCCAGATTGACGTTCTGATAGAACAGGGATTTGGAAACACACGCATAGGTACTGCAGCCACCTGAGACCCTAATAATGTCTCCTAAGGTAAGAAGCCAAGGTCAACATCTTTACACTGGGTGTCATTTCAGCTAGCCAAAGAGTCCATAGAAATTCAAAGCTAAACACGCATACACACGGAAAGAAAGAAGAAAGAAGAAAGAGAGAGAGGAAGGGAGGGAGGGAGAAAGGAAGGAAGGAAGGAAAAAAGGAAGGAAGGGAAAGAGAGAGAAAGAAAGGAAAGAAATAAAGAAAAAAGGAAAGCAAGGAAGGAAGGAAGGAAGAGAGAGAAAGAAAGAAAGGAAGAAAAGGAAGGAAGAAAAAGAAAGAGAGAGAGAGAAAGGAAGGAAAGAAGGAGGGAAGAAAGAGAAAAGAAAAGAAAGAAAGAACGGAGGGAGGGAGGAAGAGAGGAAGGAAGACCACAGGAATATTCCTGTGAAAACTTTCCTGGCTAGAAACCCCTATCCTGACAGTGCCCTCTGGTCCTGTAGCTGTCGTTCACTTGTCCTCCTAAGGTTTGGGGCTGACTTGCATTTATTATCTACATGTGTGGTTCTCAGGCTGGGGGCCAAGACTTCTGGAATAAACTAAGGCGCTTCAGGGAGGGAAACAAAGGTGTCCGTGAAGATAGGAAAAGGGAAAGAAAATAACATTTGTGTCCTACATAGTTTCATCTAATAAAGTGGCGGAAGTGGGTCAGTCTGTTACTCACTGTGCATTCCTTAGCCGCCCTTGATGTCACCTAATTCTAACCAGCTATAACATACCAGGAGAGGAACTGTGCTCAGATGTGCAAACTATCTTTCTCACAGGCAACATATTATCTTCGAGAGAGAAATTCCTCTTTGAATTTGGAAGTACCAGTGGCCCTCAGGGCAAGGTGACTATTTAACTCAAGGAGAAGTGTCCTTCTGGGATTTTGACACACTTCTAAGGAGCCCAAGGTCATTTTCAAATACCTTGCCAAGAATCAGAGAGGAGGACACTTACCTTTTGAAAGAGTCTGGTCTCATTTAGGCCAGTGGAGTTTTGTGTTGATTAATGGAATAGTGAACTATTTCCTAAAGAATGTGGCAACAATTTTGAAAAATTCGTTCACCTTCAGAAGGTGAAAGGAATATAAGTTGGTGCAGCTCAAGTGCTCAAAATAGCTCCTGACGTAGATAGTGATTATCAGTTTTATTTTTCAAATGGGGAAACTGAGTCACGAAATATGGATGATCTTGTGTAAGTGTTCAGGATTGTGTCTGTGTCTCTTATGCTGAGCGCAGATGTGGCGGAGTACAGGGATAATGACAACCGACATGACTAATTTCTGGGTACTGCTGGATGCTTCCTAAGTGTTTTATAGGGTGCATCTTCACAAAAGCTCTAGGAAGTTGGTGCTATTTTTGTCTTTGTTTTATAAGTTAAAAAAAAAAATGTGGCTCAGAGAGGTTTAATGTGGCAGAGCTAGGATCTGAACTGAGGCAACCTCCCTGTGAAGTCTGTGTTCCTAGCTGCTACTGCCCTGAAGTAAGGGACAGAACTGCAACGACTGGCTTTTAGCAGTGGAAAGAGGATGAGAGAAATATTAAGAGAGGGCATATAAGGGGGAGGGCGAGAGGAAGAAGGATGCTTTCAGCTGAGAAAAGTAACGGTCTGTGGGGAGCACACTGAGAGTAAGATGGAAGAGGCAGGGGATGGAAACAGCGCTGTCTTCCCAAAGGCAAGAAACCGGCTCCCCTTTTCCGTGTCACGGCTGCCAAGGAATGTAAGGTATGTGCTGAAAAAAATTATCAATAGCAGAAAAATGATCTGATTCCTTGAAGAAATAGGTTGCCTCAAATAATACATTTAAATGTCTGTATAAAAAATGACCACAATTCAGAAGAAAGGAAATATAAGCCAGCCAAAGTCAGAGAATCTGAAAAAGTACCACCCATTTTTCCTCTTGCTGAGCCTCCTTCTCCCAGTGGCTATTGAGGACCGGAAGCATGACACTAGCTTCCACCGCGATGCCTGAGCCGGGGCGGGGGATGGGGGCGTGGGGGTGGGGGGGGTGGCCAGGAGGGGTGGAAGGAATGGCTTCTCTCCCTGAGGCAGAATGCAGCAGTCGTCATTGAATGAACACACTGTTAATTGATACATACCTAAACTGAGTCTGGTGCGACCTCTTGACCCGGTTTATTTCCATTTTCAGTGAGAGATTGAGCTACACCAAACCAGGACCTTTACGTCATCATCAGTTTTACCACATGATTTGATGACACATAAAATTCTTTGTCTACAGCTTTAGGGTTAAATCTTCCTGGAGATTAAAACACTCACATTGGCTATGAGACTATAAATGGAGATTATGTATGTTGAAGAGATGTCATTGTCCATTTCCAGCTGCGTATCTGGAGTTGATGCCTCCATGAGGGTCCCTAACTGTGTGTGAGAGTGTGGGGTGTGCATGCATGTGCGTGAGCATGCAACTACAGAGGTGATGGATGTGGGATCTTCCATAGGCTGGCATGAGGGAACCACATACGGTCAAAGAGGGTAAAGGAAAGAAATAATTGTCCATTTGAGTAGAAAAATGTGGTCATTAAAACCTGAGAAGGGAAATCTGGGTCATTTTCAATAAAAAGCAAACTTTTTTCATCACAAAGATAACTTTCCGTGGGCCTCACTAAAGCAGCTTTCTGTTATTTACTTTGTGCTCCTACAAAAAGAGTAAACCTAGAGTGATTGAGCTGAGAATACCCACGTAGCTGCAAGAAAGATTCAGGCTCCCTTTCCCTGCACCACTGACTACGTGTGCGACCCTCTGGAAGCTGTTTAGTCTCTCAGCCTCGGTGATCTTACAGATAGGAAAGAGGTAATAGTAGTGTCTAGCTCAACGTCTTTGTGGGAGGACAAGAGAAGAAGCTCTGCAAAGTGCTGACAACAGCTTCAGCACATAGTAAGCCTTCAGGTGTTCACAGTGTCATGTCATTGTCCACACCATCTGAGATTTCTGGCTCTACACAGATACTTTAAAGGACAACACAAGGAAGGAATTTTATGAGCCAATATTGCTGATGAACATAGATGCAAAAATTCTCAGCAAAATATTGGCAAACCAAATATAGCAATACATTAAAAAGATTATATACCATGATCAAGTGGAATTTATACTAGGGACTCATGGATGGTTTAATATTCACAAATCAATCAATGTGATATACAACATTAACAAAATGAGGAATAAAAAGCATATGATCATCTCAATGGATGCAGAGAAATCATTTGACAATAACCAACATCCATTTATGATAAAAACTCTGAATAAAACGAATATAGAAGGAAAGTACCTCAACATAATAAAGGCCATATATGAGAAATCCACAGCCAACATCATACTCAATGGGGAAAACTGAAAGCAATCCCTCTGAGAACAGGAACAAGACAAGGGTGCCCACTCTTGCCACTCCTATTCAGTATAGAACTGGAGGTTTTGGCCAGAGCAATTAGGTAAGAAAAAGAAATAAAAGGTATCCAAATTGGAAAAGAAGAAGTGAAACTCTCG
This sequence comes from Diceros bicornis minor, assembly GCF_020826845.1. NCBI lineage: Eukaryota > Metazoa > Chordata > Mammalia > Perissodactyla > Rhinocerotidae > Diceros > Diceros bicornis. The sequence continues at coordinate 8,935,291 of NC_080772.1, read as the reverse complement.
CTGCTTGCAGATTACATGATTCTGTACATAGAAAACCCTAAAGAATCCATCAGAACACTATTAGAAATAATCAACAACTGCAGCAAAGTTGCAGGGTACAAAATCAACTTACAAAAATCAGTTGCATTTCTATATGCCAACAACGAACTGACAGAAAGAGAACTCAAGAAGACAAACCCATTTACAATCTCAACAAAAAGAATAAAATATCTAGGAATAAATTTAACCAAGGAGGTGAAAGACCTATACACTGGAAACTATGAGACATTATTGAAAGAAAAGAAGATATAAAGAAATGGAAAGATATTCCATGCTCATGGATTGGAAGAATACACATAGTTAAAATGTCCATATTACCTAAAGCAATCTACAGATTCAATGCAATCATTATCAAAGTTGCAACAACATTTTTCACAGAGATAGAACAAAGAATCCTACAATTTATATAGAACAACAAAAAAGCCCAAATAGCCAAAGCAATCCTGAGAAAAAAGAACAAAGCTGGAGGCATCACAATCTCTGACTTGAAAATGTACTACAAAGCTATAGTAATCAAAACAACATGGTACTGGTAGAAGAACAGACACATAGATCAATGGAATAGAATTGAAGACCCAGAAATAAACCCACACATCTATGGACAGCTAATCTTTGACAAAGGAGCCAAGAACATACAACGGAGAAAAGAAAGTCTCTTCCACAAATGGTGCTGGGAAAACTGGACAGCCACATGCAAAAGAATGAAAGTAGACCATTATCTTACAACATACACAAAACTTAACTCAAAATGGATTAAAAACTTGAATGTGAGACCTGAAACCATAAAACTCCTAGAAGAAAATATAGTCAGTGTACTCTTTGACATTGGTGGTAGCAGCATCTTTTCAAATTCTCTGTCTACTCAAACAAGGGAAACAAAAGAAAAAGTAAACAAATGGGAGTACATCAGGCTAAAAAGCTTCTGCACTGCAAAAGAAACCATCAACAAAATGAAAAGACAACCCACCAACTGGGAGAAGATATTTGCAAATCATATATCTGACAAGGAGTTAATCTCCAAAATATATAAAGAACTCATACAACTCTACAACAAAAAAACAAAGAACTCGACCAAAAAATGGGCAGAGGATGTGAACAGAGATTTTCCCAAAGAAGATATACAGATGGCCAACAGGCACATGAAAAGATGTTCAACATCACTAATTATTAGGGAAATACAAATGGAAACTACAATGAGATATCACCTTACAGCTGTTAGAATGGCTATAATTAACAAGACAAAAAATAACAAATGTTGGAGAGGATGTGGAGAAAAGGGAACCCTCATACACTGCTGGTGGGAGTGCAAACTGATGCAGCCACTATGGAAAACAGTATGGAGATTTCTCAGAAAATTAAAAATAGAACTGCCGTATGATCCAGCTATCCCACTACTGGGTATTTATCCAAAGAACTTGAAATCAACAATTCAAAGAGATTTGTGCACCCCTATGTTCATTGCAGCATTACTCACAATGGCCAAGACGTGGAAGCAACCCAAGTGCCCATCAACTGAGGAATGGGATAAAGAACATGTGGTATATATACACAATGCAATACTACTCAGCTACTCAAAAATCGTCCCATTTGCAACAACATGGATGGACTTTGAGGGTATGATGTTAAGCGAAATAAGCCAGACAGAAAAAGACAAACACTGTATGATTTCACTTGTATGTGGAAGATAAACAATCGCATGGCTCAATAGAACAGATAAGTGGTTACCAGAGGGGATAAGGTTGGAGGGGGTGGGCAAAAGGGTTAAAGGGGCACATATGTGTGGTGATGGATAAAAATTAGACTATTGGTGGTGAGTGTGATGCAGTCTATACAGAAACTGATATAATAATGTACACCTGAAATTATACAATGTTATAAATCAATATGACCTCAATAAAATAATTGAAAGAAAAAGAAAGAGTAAAATGATTTCATTAGACAGTTAATTAAAGTGTATGTCCATCCAGACGAAGGTCTCAAAACATTGGGAATTTGAGAATCACATATGGAATATTTTAAACTGAAGCCCAGTTAAAAAAAGATGAGAAATCCTGAGATCCATAAAACTTAGACAATTGCCCAAGATCCCATAACCCTGTCGACTGATTACCTACCCCAAGTTTATTCTCCTATAGATCACTTCTTGAACACACCTACATCATTTGTGTCTAGGTGACAAATGTTCACTAAGTGGCCCATTTTGAGTGATCTAAAATTAGAAACAATCAGTAAAGAACATTGTTCATCATATCTGGAGAGAGATAATTAAGGCAATTTCTGAGAGAGCACTTTTCTTATTTTAATGAAAACGTATTTAGCAAATTAAAACCTGCTCCGTGGTGCACTCCATTTCAGATGGTGCTAGGTACAGTGTAGTATTGGGAATGACATGGCATCTGCCTGCCCCCTACTCAGTGAGTATATCTACAAATGATCAATAAGTAAGACAACATAAATAATTGTTATCCTTACTAGGGCAATTTCTTGATATTGTAAGATAAACTATAAAATTTCAGAACTGAAAAGAAAAGTAGAGACCATTTATCTAACACTGGTTTTACAGATAAGGAAATAGAGCTCTAGCAATGCCTAATGCCCCACAAGTATAAACTTTGCATTTCATGTTTAAGTAAAAGTACTGAAAGTAGTAAAAGAAGCTCTTAAGCAAGAGCTCATTGAGTGACAGGTACCTATTTTATGTATTTAAAAAACATCATCATCCCAAAACATTGTTTGACCTCTCAGTATTTTGTCTTAAAAGCATGACAAATGTGATGGGGAGGAATAGCTGGCCTTAAGAAGTGTGCCCTCAGCCACTGTGCATCATTCTGCATTTGTGAAGAGCTTCAGGAAAGGGAATCCTAGGCTTCCTGACTTGCCCTGGGCTCAAGTTTTACCTGAGTAGACCAGATGGAGAATAACAGTTTCCATCACAAGCAGTTGCACTGGTTACATATTACTCTTAGTAGTGAGTAGTTACATGCTACTCAAAACATTACATTATTTTAAGATTAAAGCCAGAATCAAATGAAAAAAATGCTCTGATTGATGAGGCTTCTAAGGATTTTCCCCACCACTGAGATTGCAGAAATAAATCCTCACTCCAGGGAGAGGTCATGCCGTGGCTCACGGGGAAAAGAAGATCTTACTCTAGGCTTAATCTGACTTAGCAACACCATTTTTTTGTAATAACTCTTTCCATGGCTCATCTTTTACACTTAAGAACAACCCTTATAACCAATGAAGGGAAGAATTTTAAGTCTCCTTGGAGATTTGGAAACACATAAGGAAAATTTGCTGAATTGATAATTCTGGCTTTCTCCCACATTAATTCTACAGATCTAACAAAAATTTCAAAGAAGAGAGCTCCATGACTGGAGTAGCAAGATAATTTTAAGGGAACAATCAAGATGAGCAGTAAAGCAAGTAGATCTGGTTTTAAAATTTTTCTACTAAAAATATAAATGTGTAGAATACAAATATTTTTAGAAAAATACTTTACACATAGCAGAAATTATTTATCAAGGATTATGGAATCTCTCTTGCATTTTATTTTATTTGTGGTTTTATATAGTGGTTGTCAATTCCACTACTTCCCATTTACCATCTGCATGTACATATAACAGTCTTCTGGTTCAGAGGGCAGAAAACATATCGTCCCTTTATCTCAAAGCACTTGTTTTTGCTTTTGCCGTTAATTAATTGACTGGCATGGATGTCAAGTCTAATATAATCATCATCACCTGGATGCTCACATCCCTTCAAAACTATTGCACTGATGTGCCAAGTCCACTGATCTAATGAACCAGTTGGGTCCCTTGGCAAGTAAACTCTACCAGAATGGTAGTACCTTGATGATGTTATTATGACCTAATCAAAAAGAACTTAAAACCTAAATCCACACAGTTTTTCTTCAAAGAATGACAACCTAACTAAAACTAGATCAGGATTTTTTAAAGTGATATCTGAAGAAAAAAAGGCATAATTAAGCAAATTATTCATACAAAAATGCCACTTGACCCTCCAGCAATATCAGACTGCCTATAGTTCCCCGCATGGGTGATGCTATTTTCTACTCCTTGTCTTTGCTTAGCCTGGCCTCCACCCCTGCTGGGGTAGCCTTCCTCTTCCCAATCTTTTTAGCTGATTAAGACTTGCTTATACTTTTAAAATCTAGCTCAGTTACCATTTCCTTCTGATAGCTTTCCCTGTTCATCCCCAACTTTGCCTCTAAACACTATTGTTTCTTCTTAGTGCTTCTGTAATTCCCTGCTGCCTCTGCATATCTCTGTCAGAGCTCTTCCTCATTGTATCAGAAGTATGTCTTTTTTTTTTTTAATTTTTTGTTTATTGCACTAACATTGGGTTATAACATTGTATAAATTTCAGGTGTACATCATTATACTTCTATTTCTGCATAGATTATATCATGTTCACCACCAAAATACTAATTACAACCCATCACCACACACGTGCCGAATTATCCCTTTCACCCTCCTCCCTCCCCGATTCCCCTCTGGTAACCACCAATCCAATCTCTGTCTCTATGTGTTTGTTTGTTGTTGTTATTATCTACTACTTAATGAAGGAAATCATACAGTATTTGACCTTCTCCCTCTGACTTATTTCACTTTGCATCATACCCTCAATGTCCATCCATGTTGTCACAAATGGTTGGATTTATCGTTTCTTATGGCTGAGTAGTATTCCATTGTGTATATATACCACAGCTTCTTTATCCATTCGTCCCTTGATGGGCACTTAGGTTGCTTCCAAGTCTTGGCTATTGTGAATAATGCTGCAATGAACACAGGGGTGTATGTATCTTTAAGCATTGGTGTTTTCAAGTTCTTTGGATAAATACCCAACAGTGGAATAGCTGGATCATATGGGAGTTCTATCCTTGATTTTTTGAGGAATCTCCATACTGTTTTCCATAGTGGCTGCACCAGTTTGCACTCCCACCAGCGGTGTATGAGAGTTCCCTTCTCTCCACATCCTCTCCAACACATGTTGTTTCCTGTCTTGTTAATTATAGCCATTCTGACGGACGTGAGGTGATATCTCATTGTAGTTTTGATTTGCATTTCCCTGATAGTTAATGATTTTGAACATCTTTTCATGTGTCTGTTGGCCATCTGTATATCTTCTTTAGAGAAATGTCTGTTCAGGTCTTTGGCCCATTTTTTAATTGGGTTGTTAGTTTTTTTGGTGTTGAGATGCATGAGTTCTTTATATATTTTGGAGATTAACCCCTTACCTGATGTATGGTTTGCAAATATCTTCTCCCAATTGTTAGGTTGTCTTTTCGTTTTGTTGATGGTTTCCTTTGCTGTGCAGAAGCTTTTTAGTTTGATGTAGTCCCATTTGCTTATTTTTTCTATTGTTTCTCTTGCCCGGTCAGACGTGGTGTTTGAAAAGATGCTGCTAAGACCAATGTCGAAGAGCGTACTGTCTATGTTTTCTTCTAGAAGTTTCACAGTTTCAGGTCTTACATTCAAGTCTTTAATCCATTTGGAGTTAATTTTTGTGTATGGTGTAAGGTAAGGGTCTACTTTCATTTTTTTGCATGTGGCTGTCCAGTTTTCCCAAAACCATTTGTTGAAGAGACTTTCTTTTCCCCATTGTAATTTCCTGTCTCCTTTGTCAAAGATTAGCTGTCCATAGATGTGTGGGTTTATTTCTGGGCTTTTGATTCTATTCCATTGATCTGTGTGTCTGTTTTTGTGCCAGTACCATGTTGTTTTGGTTACTATAGCTTTGTAGTATATTTTGAAATCAGGGAGTGTGATACCTCCAGCTTTGTTCTTTTTTCTCAGGATTCCTTTAGCTATTCGGGGTCTTTTGTTGTTCCATATAAATTTTAGGATTCTTTGTTCTATTTCTGTGAAAAATGTTGTTGGAACTTTCATAGGGATTGCATTGAATCTATAGATTGCTTTAGGAAGTATGGATATCTTAACTATGTTAATTCTTCCAATCCAAGAGCATGGAATATCTTTCTGTTACTTTGTGTATTCTTCAATTTCTTTCAGCAATGTTTTATAGTTTTCGGTGTACAGCTCTTTCACCTCTTTGGTTAAGTTTATTCCTAGGTATCTTATTCTTTTTGTTGCAATTGTAAATGGGATTGTATTCTTAATTTCTCTTTCTGCTACTTTGTTGTTAGTGTACAGAAATCCAACTGATTTTTGTATGTTGATTTTGTATCCTGCAACTTTACCGTATTTGGTTATTACTTTTAAAAGTTTTCTGGTGGGTTCTTTAGGGTTTTCTATATATAAAATCATGTCATCTGCAAATAGTGACAGTTTCACTTCTTCCTTTCCAATTTGGATCCCTTGTATTTCTTTCTCTTGCCTGATTCCTCTGGCTAGGACTTCCAGTACTATGTTAAATAGGAGTGGTGACAGTGGGCATCCTTGTCTGGTTCCTGCTCTTAGAGGGATGGCTTTCAGTTTTTCACCATTGAGGATGATATTAGCTGTGAGTTTCTCATATATGGTCTTTATTATGTTGAGATACTTTCCTTCTATCCCCATTTTATTCAGAGTTTTTATCATAAATGGATGCTGTATCTTGTCAAATGCTTTCTCTGCATCTATTGAGATGATCATGTGATTTTTATTCTTCATTTTATTAATGTGGTGTATTACGTTGATTGATTTGCGAATGTTGAACCATCCCTGCATCCCTGGAATAAATCCCACTTGATCATGGTGTATAATCTTTTTAACGTATTGTTGTATGCGATTTGCTAGTATTTTGTTGAGGATTTTTGCATCGATATTCATCAGTGTTATTGGCCTGTAATTTTCTTTTTTTATGTTGTCCTTGTCTGGTTTTGGTATCAGGATAATGTCGGCTTCGTAGAATAAGTTAAGGAGCTTCCTCCCCTCCTCAATTTTTTGGAAGACTTTGAGAAGGATAGGTATTAAGTCATCTTTGAATGTTTGGTAGAATTCACCAGGGAAGCCGTCTGGTCCTGGACTTTTATTTTTGGGGAGGTTTTTGATTACTGTTTCGATCTCCTTACTGGTGATTGGTCTATTCAAATTCTCTACTTCTTCTTGATCCAGTTTTGGAAGGTTGTATGATTCTAAGAATTTATCTATTTCTTACAGATTGTCGAATTGGTTGGCATATAGCTTTTCATAGTATTCTCTTATAATCTTTTGTTTTTCTGAGGTGTCTGTTGTAACCTCTCCTCTTTCATTTCTGATTTTACTTATTTGTGCCTTCTATCTTTTTTTCTTGGTGAGTCTAGCTAAAGATTTGTCAATTTTGTTGACCTTTTCAAAGAAGCAGCTCTTGGTTTTATTAATTTTTTCTATTGTTTTTTTAGTCTCTATTTCATTTATTTCTGCTCTGATTTTTATTATTTCCCTTCTTTTACTGATTTTGGGCTTGGTTTGTTCTTCTTTTTCCAGTTCCTTTAGGTGCGTTGTTAGATTGTTTATTTGAGATTATTCTGGTTTGTTGAGATAGGCCTGTATCGCTATAAACTTTCCTCTTAGAACCGCTTTTGCTGTATCCCATAAATTCTGGCATGTCGTATTTTCATTTTCATTTGTCTCCAGGTATTTTTGGATTTCTTCTTTGATTTCTTCATTAACCCAGTCGTTGTTCAGTAGCATTTTCTTTAATCTCCACATATTTGTGGCTTTTCTGATTTTCTTCCTATAGTTTATTTCTAGTTTCATACCGTTGTGGTCAGAAAAGATGCTTGGTATTATTTCAATCTTCTTAAATTTATGGAGACTTGTTTTGTGGCCTAATATGTGATCAATCCTGGAGAATGTTCCATGTGCATTTGAAAAGAACGTGTATTCTTCAGTTTTTGGATGGAATGCTCTGTGTATATCTACTAGGTCCATCCGTTCTAGTGTGTCGTTTAAGACCAATGTTTCCTTATTGATCTTCTGTTTGGATGATCTATCCGTTGGTGTAAGTGGAGTGTTCAAGTCCCCTACTATTATTGTGTTACTGTCTATTTCTGTTTTTATGTCTGTTAATAATTGCTTTATATATTTAGGTGCACCTACATTGGGTGCATAGATATTTACAAGTGTTATATCGTCTTGTTGGATTGTTCCCTTGATCATTATGTAATGCCCTTCTTTGTCTCTTTTTACAGTTTTTGTTTTAAAGTCTATTTTGTCTGATATGAGTACTGCTACCCCAGCTTTCTTTTCATTGCCATTTGCGTGGAGTATCTTTTTCCATCCCTTCACTTTCAGTTTGTGAGTGTCTTTAGGTCTGAAGTGTGTCTCTTGTATGCAGCATATATATGGGTCTTGTTTTTTTATCCAGTCAGCCACCTATGCCTTTTAATTGGAGCATGTAGTCCATTGACGTTTAAAGTAGCTATTGTTACATATGTGCTTACTGCCATTTTTTAACTTTTTTTTTTCTCAGTATTTTAGTAGTCCTTCTCTGTTCCTTTCTTCTTCTATACAGAATTGATGGTCACCTTAGTTTGACCTCTGCCTGAAAGCTGTACTCTTAAATCCCCTCCTCCCTCTTTTTATGTTTTTGATATCATATCTAACCTCTTTTTTGTGCGTTTGTATCCATTACGTTCTAATCATGGAAATAGATAATTTTTCCTATTTGTGGTCTTCTCTTTTCCCCTTAAATCAGTCCCTTTAACATTTCTTGTAGCACTGGTTTCTTGGTGACAAACTCCTTTAATTTTTGCTTGTCTGGGAAATTTTTGATCTCTCCTTCCATTTCGAAGGATAACCTTGCTGGGTAGAGTGTTCTTGGCTGTAAGTTTTTTCCTTTTAGCACTTTAAATATATCGTGCCACTCTCTTCTAGCCTGTAAGGTTTCTGCTGAGAAGTCACCGGATAGCCTTACGGGGTTTCCTTTGTATGTAACTTAACATTCTCTTGCAGCTTTTAGGATTCTCTCTTTATCTTCAATTCTGGACATTTTGATTATGATGTGTCTTGGTGTGGGCCTCTTTGGGTTTATCTTGTTTGGGGCTCTCTGTGCTTCCTGTACCTGGATGTCTGTTTCCTTCCTTAGGTTAGGGACGTTTTCATCTATTATTTCTTGAAATAGATTCTCTGCCCCCTTGTCTCGCTCTTCTCCTTCCAGGACACCTATAACACGGACGTTAGTGTGCTTGATGTTGTCCCAGAGGTCCCTTAAACTGTCCTCAGACTTTTTAATTCTTTTCTCTTTTACCTGTTCACCTTGGGGAATTTCTTCTAGTCTTTCGTCCAGCTCACAGATCTGTTCTTCTGTATCCTCTACTCTGCTTTTGAGACCCTCTAATGAATTTTTCATTTCCAGTATTGTATGCTTCATTTCTGATTTGTTCTTTTTTATATCTTTCATTTCTTTGTTGACATTCTCACTGAGTTCATCTATTCTTCTCCCCACATCAGTGAGCATCCTTAACACTCTTAGTTTGAACTCTCTGTCAGGTAGGTTGCTCATTTCTGTTTCACTTAGTTCCTTCTCTGGGGTTTTGTCCTGTTCCCTTACTTGGAATGTATTCTTTTGCCTCCTCATTTTGCCTCTTTCCCTGTGCTTGTGTCTACGTATTAGGTAGGTCAGCTACGTCTCCTGCTCTTGGATAGGTGACCTTATGTAAGTGATGCCTTAGGAGGCTTCCAGTGTGCTTCCCTCAGTTCTCAATGTTCCAGGGGTGACGCCTATGTGGGCTACGTGTGTCCTTCTGTTGTGGCCTGTGTGCTCTCCCTGTAGGCGCCCAGGGAGGCTGAGTTATGTTCCTGGCCAGCTGTTATAATGCTCAGCTGCTTGTAGTTGTTGTGGGCCCTTCAGTCTCTTTATCAGGTGTGGGGAGCCCCAGCACAGTTGGCTGCAAGTTCTAATACCAAATTTGTGTTGCAGTATTTCTTTTAAGTGAGTAGGCCCCCAGCGTGGCAGGATGTTAGGCTCAGGGCCTTACAATTGCTGTAAGCCTCTAGCCTATTAGGTCTCTTGTCAGCTCTCTGAGGATTGCAGCTGGGTGGGGCTGGCCTCAGGCACCGGAGCACCCAATTGTTTCAGGCTTTGGAAGGTGGGGCAAACCTCCTATGTGGGTCTTTGAGAAGCACAAGTCTTCTGCAGCTGACAAACCCTGCTGCCCACAGGTCCACACAAACAGTCAACACAGTCCTGCCCCGTGTGAGCGGCCCGACCTCCCCAAGTGGACTCAGTCTCTCCACGTTGGGAGCCCCACACACTCCGCCACTGCCCCACACTCTCCACCTGCTCCTTGTGCACACTGTGACCCCCTCAAGTCGGCTCAGTTGCCAAGCTGCAGAGAATCCTGTCACCAATCTCTGCAGGCCCACAAGTTGTCTGAGGGCTTGTTGTTGGGTGGGGCCAGTCTCTAGGGTGGGCTGTCTGCCCTGGCTGAGCTGGATTAAATCGGTGCTCTAGGGGGTGGGGCAGACCCTGGGCTAGCAGGCCCCAGGGAGAACTCCAGTGGCCTCTGTGTCAGCACGCCCACACCAGGCCACAACAATGGCCACCGCCAATGTCCCAGTCCCTGAAGAGGTCTCACCCCTCACCGAGATGCACTCAGGGCCTATTAGGTGAGTCTCTTTTCACCACAGCACTGTGCACCTTTCTTTCTGGTGATTTTAGGATGCTTTCTGAAATGGGTGAGTTTGCGCATGGGCCCTTTAAGAGCCAGTTTTAGTTTCTTTGTGAACCGGGTTTTCTGGGGGCACTCCCCAATGCTTTAGTAGCAGGCAAAGTCAGATATTATGCTGCTTTTCTCGATTATGGTGGGTCCACAAAATGCCCCCAGCGGGGACGCTCCCCGGCTCAGGGCCCTGCGCCTTCAGGGAGGCTGTGTACCTGTGCGCTGCTCCCGGCGGCCATGAAGCTGGCGGCTTGTGAAGGCCGCGTTTTTCCTCTCCAGAAGGGAGTCTCTGCCTCTTCTATCTCAGTTAGGATTGTCCTTTGTTGCAGGAGTTCCTGCTATCCAGTTTTCAGTTCTGTCTCAGGGGTAATTTTTCCACGAGTAGTTGTAAATTGGCTGTGTCCACGGGAGGAGGTAAGTTCAGAGTCTGCTTACGCCGCCATCTTAACTCTGTCTCCCCGATTTTCATTCTTCATTTTATTAATGTGGTGTATTACATTGATTGATTTGTGAATGTTGAACCATCCCTGCATCCCTGGAATAAATCCCACTTGATCATGGTGTATAATCTTTTTAACGTATTGTCATATGCGATTTACTAGTATTTTGTTGAGGATTTTTGCATCGATGTTCATCAGTGATATTGGCCTGTAATTTTCTTTTTTTTGAGTTGTCCTTGTCTGGTTTTGGTATCAGGGTAATGTCGGCTTTGTAGAATGAGTTAGGGAGCTTCCCCCCTTCCTCAATTTTTTGGAAGAGTTTGAGAAGGATAAGTATTAAGTCTTCTTTGAATGTTTGGTAGAATTCACCAGGGAAGCCGTCTGGTCCTGGACTTTTATTCTTGGGGAGGTTTTTGATTACTGTTTCGATCTCCTTACTGGTGATTGGTCTATTCAAATTCTCTACTTCTTCTTGATCCAGTTTTGGAAGGTTGTATAATTCTAAGAATTTGTCTATTTCTTCCAGATTGTCGAATTAGTTGGCATATAGCTTTTCATAGTATTCTCTTATAATCTTTTGTATTTCTGAGTTGTCTGTTGTAATTTCTCCTCTTTCATTTCTGATTTTACTTATTTGTACCTTCTCTCTTTTTTTCTTGGTGAGTCTAGCTAAAGGTTTGTCAATTTTGTTGATCTTTTCAAAGAACCACCTCTTGGTTTTATTAATTTTTTCTATTGCTTTTTTAGTCTCTATTTCATTTATTTCTGCTCTGATTTTTATTATTTCTCTTCTTCTACTGATTTGTGGCTTTGTTTGTTTTTCTTTTTCCAGTTCCTTCAGGTGCATTGTTAGATTGTTTATTTGAGATTTTTCTTGTTGGTTGAGATAGGCCTGTATTGCTATAAACTTCCCTCTTAGAACTGCTTTTGCTGTATCCCATAAATTCTGGCATGTCGTATTTTCATTTTCATTCGTCTCCAGGTATTTTTGGATTTCTTCATTGACCCAGTTGTTGTTCAGTAACATTTTGTTTAATCTCCACGTATTTGCAGCTTTTCTGATTTTCTTCCTATAGTTGATTTCCAATTTCATACCGTTGTGGTCAGAAAAGATGCTTGGTATTATTTCAATCTTCTTAAATTTATGGAGACTTGTTTTGTGGCCTAATATGTGATCAATCCTGGAGAATGTTCCATGTGTATTTGAAAAGAACGTGTATTCTTTGGTTTTTGGATGGAATGCTCTATATATATCTACTAGGTCCCTCTGTTCTAGTGTGTCATTTAAGGCCAATGTTTCCATATTGATCTTCTGTTTGGATGATCTATCCATTGGTGTAAGTGGAGTGTTAAAGTCTATTATTGTGTTATTATCTATTTCTCTTTTTATGTCTGTTAATAATTGCTTTATATATTTAGGTGCCCCTACATTGGTGTGTAAATATTTACAAGTGTTATATCCTCTTGTTGGACTGTTCCCTTGATCATTATGTAATGCCCTTCTTTGTCTCTTTTTACAGTTTTTGGTTTAATGTCTATTGTGTCTGATATGAGTACTGCTACCCCAGCTTTCTTTTCATTGCCATTTGCGTGGAATATCTTTTTCCATCCCTTCACTTTCAGTTTGTGGGTGTCTTTAGGTCTGAAGTGTGTCTCTTGTATGCAGAATATATATGGGTCTTAGTGTTTTATCCAATCAGCCACCTTATCCCTTTTAATTGGGGCATTTAGTCCATTGATGTTTAAAGTAGCTATTGATAAGTATGTACTTACTGCCATTTTTTAACTTTTTTTTTTCTCAGTGTTTTAGTAGTCCTTCTCTGTTCCTTTCTCCTTCTATATAGTATTGATGGTCTCTTTCATTTGACCTCTGTCTGAAAGCTCTACTCTTTAACTTCATCCTCCCTCATTTTATGTTTTTGATATCATATCTAACCTCTTTTTTGTGCGTTTGTATCCATTGCCCTGTTATCATGGAAATAGATGATTTTTCCTATTTGTGATCTTCTCTTTTCCCCTTAAATCAGTCCCTTTAACATTTTTTGTAGCACTGGTTTCTTGGTGACAAACTCCTTTAATTTTTGCTTGTCTGGGAAATCTTTGATCTCTCCTTTCATTTTGAATGATAATCTTGCCGGGTAGAGTATTCTTGGCTGTAAGTTTTTTCCTTTTAGCACTTTAAATATATTGTGCCACTCTCTTCTAGCCTGTAAGGTTTCTGCTGAGAAGTCAGCTGATAGCCTTATGGGGTTTCCTTTGTATGTAACTTGTCTTTCTCTGGCACCTTTTAGCATTCTCTTAATTCCGGACATTTTGATTATGATGTGTCTTGTTGTGGGCCTCTTTGGGTTTATCTTGTTTGGGGCTCTCTGTGCTTCCTGTACCTGGATGTCTGTTTCCTTCCTTAGGTTAGGGAAGTTTTCATCTATTATTTCTTGAAATAGATTCTCTGCCCCTTTGTCTTGCTCTTCCCCTTTCAGGACACCTATAACACGGATGTTAGTGCACTTGATGTTGTCCCAGAGGTCCCTTAGACTGTCCTCACTCTTTTTAATTCTTTTCTCTTTTACCTGTTCACCTTGGGGAATTTCTTCTAGTCTTTTGTCCAGCTCACAGATCCGTTCTTCTGTATCCTCTACTCTGCTTTTGAGTCCCTCTAGCGAATTTTTCATTTCCAGTATCGTATTCTTCATTTCTTATTGGTTCTTTTTCATATCTTCCATTTCTTTGTTGACATTCTCACTGAGTTCATCTATTCTTCTCCCCACATCAGTGAGCATCCTTAACACTCTTAGTTTGAACTCCCTGTCAGGTAGGTTGCTCATTTCTGTTTCACTTAGTTCCTTTTCTGGGGTTTTGTCCTGTTCCCTCACTTGGAATGTATTCCTCTGCCTCCTCATTTTGCCTCTTTCCCTGTGCTTGTGTCTCCATATTAGGTAGGTCAGCTACGTCTCCTGCTCTTGGATAGGTGACCTTTTACGAGTGATGCCATAGGAGTCCTGCAGTGTGCTTCCCTCAGTTTTCAATGTTCCAGGGGTGACCACTATGTGGGCTACGTGTGTCCTTCTGTTGTGGCCTGTTTGCTCTCTCTGTATGTGCCCAGGTAGGCCGAGTTATGCTCCTGGCCAGCTGTTGTAATGCTCAGCTGCTTGTAGTTGTTGTGGCACTTCTGTCTCTTTATCAGGTGTGGGGAGCCCCAGCTCAGTTGGCTGCAAGTTCTAATACTACATTTGTGTTGTAGTATTTCTTTTAAGTGAGTAGGCCCCCAGCATGGCAGGTTGTTAGGCTCAGGGCCTTACAATTGCTATAAGCCTCCAGCCTTTAGGTCTCTTGTCAGCTCTCTGAGGATTGCAGCTGGGTGAGGCTGGCCTCCGGCACAGGAACACCCAATTGCTTCAGGCTTTGGAAGGTGGGGCAAACCCCCATGTGGGTCTTTGAGAAGCACAAGTCTTCTGCAGCTGACAAGCCCTGCCGCCCACAGGTCCACACACACACTCAACACAGTCCTGCCCCGTGTGTGTGCCCCGACCTCCCAAAGTGGACCCAGTCTCTCCACAGTGGGAGCCCCACACACTCCACCACTGCCCCACACTCTCCACCCACTCCTTGTGCCCGCCCTGCCCCATTGAAGTCGGCTCAGTTGCCAGGCTTCAGAGAATCCAGTCACCAATCTCTGCAGGCCCACAAGTTGCCTGAGGGCTTGTTGTTGGGTGGGGCCAGTCTCTAGGGTGGGCTGCCCCCCTGGCTGAGCTGGATTAAATCGGTGTTCTAGCAGGTGGGGCAGACCCTGGGCTAGCAGGCCCCAGGGAGAACTCCAATGGCGTCTGTGTCAGCACGCCCACACCAGGCCACAACAATGGCCGCCGGCAATGTCCCAGTCCCTGGAGAGGTCTCACCCCTCACCGAGATGCACTCAGGGCCTATCAGGTGAGTTTCTTTTCACCACAGCACTGTGCACCTTTCTTTTTGGTGATTTTAGGATGCTTTCTGAAACGGGTGAGTTTGCGCGTGGGCCCTTTAAGTGCCGGTTTTAATTTCTTTTTGAACCAGGTTTTCTGGGGGTACTCCCCAATGTTTTAGTAGCAGGCAAAGTCAGATATTATGCCACTGGTCTCGATTGTGCTGGGTCCACAAAATGCCTACAGCAGGGGCGCTCCCCGGCTCAGGGTCCTGCACCTCCAGGGAGGGCTGCGGACCTGTGTGCTGCTCCCGGGCAGCTGTGAAGCTGATGGCTTATGAAGGTGGCGTATTTTCTCTCCAGAAGGAAGTTTCTGCCTCTTCTACCTCAGTTAGGATTGTCCTTTGTTGCAGGAGTTACTCTTATCCAGTTTTCAGTTCAGTCTCAGGGGTAATTTTTCCAGGAGTAGTTGTAAATTGGCTGTGTCTGCAGGAGGAGGAGAGTTCACAGTCTGCCTACGCAGCCATCTTGACTTCTCTCTCCAGAAGTATGTCTTACTGTGTCTTATTCAGTCACTAGAGTTCTATCTCAGTATATGGTCCTTAAATGAGTGCAGCATAATCATCTAATTATCCTTAGGTGGGAGAGAACCTGAGCTGGGTCATAACCTAGATATAATGAAATATAATCTATGTACATATGATCTAGCAATATTCATTTTCAAATAAGTTTCCAAGAAGATATTTATTCACACTACAGTTTAAAAATAATGTAGATGACAATGCATTCGATGAGGGCAAGAAATATAACTTCCTTATCTACATTTCCAGAAGCTTAGCATAGTGGTTGGCTCTCAAAAAATGTATGTGGAATTAATGAATGAAAGGTAAACTAGTCAAAACAATAAAGAAAAACAACAAAACCAAAAGTTGATTCTTTGAAAAGGTAAACAAAATCAACAAAACTTTAGCAAGGTTAAATTGGTGGCTTAAACAACAGACATTTATTTCTCACAATTCTGAAAGCCAGAAGTCCAAGATCAAGGTTCCTGCCAGTTTGATTTCTGGTGAGAGGTCTCTTTCTGGCTTATAGACAGCTATCTTCTTGCTTTGTCTTCACATGGCCTTTCCTTGGTTCCTGCATGGGGACGGGTGTAGGGCAGTCTCTAGGTGTTTCTTATTTTAAAGACACTAATCCTATCAGATCAGGCCCCACTCTCATGATGACTCAGAGATGATCAAGGCTGCCACTCCCAAGGCAGGCCCAGTGGGCAGGGCTGTTTCTTCCTCAATTTCAAAGGTATGGCCACCTCTCTGGTTTGGGAGAGGCTGGCTAGCCCCACCCAGTGCCTCAGGAGCATGGCCATCCTGAGGAGCTGAAGGGATGGGGCTGCCCTGCATAGCCTTGGGGGTGTCACTGTCACCCCAGTGAGCCTGGAGGACAGAGCATCAAACCAAAGAGAATTATTTTTGAGCCTTAAAATCTAATGGAATTTGCCTTCTAGGACTTGCTTGGGACCCATCAGGCCCATCCTTTCTTCCTTCCAATTTCTCCCTTTTGGGATGGGAATGTGTACCCTATACTCGTCCCACCTTTGTATTTTAGAAGTACATAACTTGTGTGGATTCACAGGTTCACAGCTGGAGAGGAATTTTGTGTCAGGATGAATCATCTCAAGCCTCATCTATATCTAATTTAGATGATATTTAGATAAGACTTTAGACTTTAGGGTTGATACTGGAATGCGTTAAGACTTTTGGGGGCCGGCCTGGTGGCACAAGCCATTAAGTGCGTGCACTCCAATGCAGTGGCCCAGGTTCACTGGTTCTGATCCTGGGCGTGCAGTGACACACTGTTTGTAGAGCCATGCTGTGGCAGCATCCTGTATAAAGTAGAGGAAGATGGGCACGGATGTTAGCTCAGGGCCAATCTTCCTCAGCAAAAAGAGGAGGATTGGCATCAGATGTTAGCTCAGTGATGGTCTTCCTCACACAAAAAAAAAGACTTTTGGGGCTGTTGGGATGGAATGAATATATTTTCCATACAAGAAGGACATGAATTTTGGGGGATCAGGGTGGAATGTTTTGGACGGAATGTTTGTGTCTCCTTAAAATCCAAATATTGAAGCCCTAACCACCAGTGTGGCTGTACTTGGAGATGGGGCCTCTAGGAAGTAATTAAGATTAAATGAGGTCATAAGAGTTGGGCCTTGATCCAATAGGGTTAGTGTCCTTATAAGAAGAGACACCAAACAGCTTGCCCTCTCTTTCTCTGTCTGCACACCATGAGGAAAGGCCATGTGAGCACACAGCAACAAGGCGGCCATCTACAAGCCTGGAAGAGAGCTCCCTCCAGGAATTGAATCAGCCAGCACCTTGGTCTTGGACTTCCAGCCTCCAGAACTTTGAGAAAATAAATTTCTGCTGTTTAAGCCACCCGATCTGTGGTATTTTGTTATGGTACCCTAAACAGACTAATATACCAAGCAAAAAAGACAGAACACTCAAATTACAAAAATCAGAAGTAAAAAAGAAATGACTTTACAGAAACAAAAAGGATTATAAGAGATTACTACGAACAACTATATGCCAACAAATTAGATAGTTTTGATGAAACTGACGAATTACTAGAAAGGCACAAACTATCAAGAAGACTCAAGAAGAAATAGAAAATCTGAACAAATCTATAATAAGTAAAGATTGAATTAGTAATAAATAATTTTTTAAAAAACTACCCACAAAGACAATTCTAGGTCTAGATAGGTTCTCTGATGAGTTCTACCAAACATTTAAAGAAGAATTAATGCCTATACTTCACAAACTCTTCCAAAAAATTACAAGAGAAGGAAACACTTCTCAAGCCATTTTATGAGGCCAGTATTATCCTGATACCAAATCAGACAAAGATACCTCAAGAAAATAAAACTACACAGCAATTTCTCTTATAAATATAGGTGTAAAATTGTCAACAAAATACTAACAAACCAAATCCAGCAATATATAAACAGAACTATACACCATGACCAAGTGGGATTTATCACAGGAATGCAAACTTGGTTTAACACTTGAAAATCAACTAATGTAATACACCATTTCAATAGAATGAAGGACAAAAACCACATGATCAACTCAATATATGTAGAAAAGGCACTTGACAAAATTTAACACCCTTTCTTGATTAAACACACACACACACACACACACACACACACACACAACAAACTAGGAATAAAAAGGAGTTTCCTCAACCTGATAAAGGACATCTATGAAAACCCATAGCAAGTAGCATAACTAATAGCGAGACCAAAAGCTTTCCCATAAAACCAAGAACAAAACAAGGATATCTGCTTTTACTACTTCTAGTCAATTTTGTGTTGGGCAAATTTAAAAATGGCAAATTTTTAGCCAGGGCAATTTGGCAAGGAAAAAAAATGTCACCCAGATTGGAAAGGAAGAAGTAAAAATCTCTATTTGCATATGATGTGAATTTATATATAGATTAAAGGAATCCAATTTAAAGAACTATTAGAGGAGTAATGTCAGAGAAAATGGCAGAGAAGACAGTTCAAAGGGCCCATCTCTTCACAGAAACATCAAAAAATCAAGCAAAAACTGTTGGAATCAACTTTGTCATAACAGTGGAAAATTGTCAAAGGTTTATAGCAATGATGTAAATAATGAATCAAGAAAAAGATAATGTAACAGCAATAAGAAAGCTTTGTGGCATTATTACTTGCCCTTGCCACACTCCCTTCCTGCCTTGATGGCACACAGTGTATAAAAATGTAATTTGTGTACAACAACAACATGAGAGGATGGCACTATATAGAAGCAGAGTTTTTGTATGCTATTGAACATAAGTTGGTATCAGTTCAAACTAGATCATTATAAATTAAGATGTTGATTGTAATCCCCACAGTAACTACTAAACAAATAACTAGAAAATAAAGAAAGTAAAGAGATTAATTAGTAATCAGAAATCTCCTAATCAAAAAAGATGGCTTCACTGGTAAATTCTACCAACCATTTAGAGAAGAATTACACCAATCCTTCTCAAATTCTTCCAAAAAAAAGTAGAAGCAGAAGGAATAGTTCCTAACTCATTCTACAAGACCAGTATTACCCTGATACCAAAGACAGACAAAGACACAACAAAAAAAGAAAACTATAGATCAATACGCTTTATGAATATAGATGCAAAAATCCTCAAGAAAATACTACAAACCAAGTCCAACATCATAGTAAAATGATTATATACCATGACTAAGGAGAATTTTTCCCAGAAATGCAGGGGTGGTTCAACACAAAATATCTATATAATATACCACATTATTAATGGAATGAAGAAAAAAATGATCATTTAAACTGATGCAAAAAAAAAAAAGCATTTGACAAAATCCTATACCCTTTCATGGGGAAAAAAAAAACTCAGAAAGCGATGACTAGAAGGAAATATCCTCAACATGACAAAGGGCATTTATGAAAAACCCACAACCAACATGACGCTCAATAGTGAAAGATTGAAAGCTTTCACACTAAAATCAGGACAAAGACAAGGACATCTACTTTCATCACTGCTGTTCAACATTGTACTAGAGTTTCTAGCCAGAGCAATTAAGCAAGAAAAAGAAATAAAAAGCATCCAAACTGGAAAGAAAGAATACTTTCTTTCTTCATAGATGACATGATCTTAAATGTAAAAATCCCAAAGAATTCACACAAAAAACCTCTAAAGCTAATGAAAGAATTCAGCAAAGTTGCAGGATACAAAGTCAACACACAAAAATCAGTTGTATTTCTATATACAAATAATGAACAATCTTAAAAGGAAATTAAGAAAAGGATTCCATTTCCAATAGCATCAAAAAGAATAAAGAACTTAGGAATAAAATTAACCAAGGAGATGAAAGACTTGGGCACTGAAAACTACAAAACATTTCTGAAAGAAAATTTAAAAGATCAAAATAAATGGAAAGACATCCTGTGTTCATGGACTGGAATACTTTAAATATTATTAAGACAATAATGCTGCCCAAAGAAATCTACAGATTCAATGTAATCTCCATCAAAATTCCAGTGACCGTTTTTTGCAGAAATGGAAAAGGTGACCCTCAAATCCATATGGAATTGTAAGGGGCCCAAATAACCAACACAATCTTGATAAGAACAAAGTTAGAGAACTCACACTACCTGATTTTAAAACTTACTACAAAGCTGCAGAACTCAAAACAGTATATAGTCCTGGGATAAGGATAGACATACAGTCAAAATAGAATTGAAAGTCCAGAAATAAACCCATACATGTATAGCCAATTGATTCCATTTAAATGAAATATCCAGGACAGGTAAATCTGTAGAGGCAGAAAGCTGACCGGTGGGTGCCAGGAGCTGTGGGTAGACAGGAAGAGGGAGCAACTGCTTATGGACACAGGGCTTCATTTGTGGTGAATGAACATATTTTGGAGCTAGACAGAGGTGGTGGTTGCACAACAATGTGAATATACTAAATGCCGTTAAATTGTACACTTTAAAATGATTAATCTTATGTAAATTTCATGTCAATTAAAAAATATTAGAACTAATAAATAAGTTCAGCAAAGTTACAGGATACAAGATCAATACTAAAAAATCAACTGTATTTCTATACATTTATAATGAACAATCCAAAAATGAAATTAAGGAAATAATTCTATTTACAATAGTATCAAAAATTATAAAATACTTAGGAATAAATTTTACAAAAGAAGTGCAAAACTTATACTTTGAAAAGTATAAAACGTTGTTGAAAAATTAAAGAAGATATAAGTACATGGAAAGACAACCATGTTCATGAATCAGAAGACCCAATATTGTTAAGATGTCAATACTCCTCAAACTGATCTAAAAATTCAACACAATGTCTATCAAAATCCCAGCTGGCTTCTCTCTAGAAATTGACAAGCTGTTCTTAAATTTCCTATAGAAATTCAAGGGACCCAGAAGAGCCAAATCAATTTTAAAGAACAAAGTTAGAGGACTCAGACTTTCCAAATTTAAAACTTACTACAAAGTTTCAGTAATCCAAACAATGTAGTAGTGGAATAAATATACACATATAGATCAATGGAATAGAATCAAGAGTCTGGAAATAAACCCTGACATTTACACTCAGTTGATAATCAACAGGGCAAGACAATTCAATGAGAAAAATCTTTTCAAGAAATGGTGCTGGAACAATTGAATATCAACATGCAAAATAATGAAGTTGGATCTCTACCTCATGTCATAAATAAAAATTAACTTGAAATGGATCAAAGACCTAAATGTAAGAGCTAAAACTATAAAAGCTCTTAGAAGGAAACAAAGGCATAAATCTCCATGACTTTGAACTAGGCATGTTAGATATGACACCAAAAGCACAAGATACAAAAGCAAAAATTAACAAATTGGATATCGTCAAAATTAAAAACTTTTGTGTTGTAAACGAAAACATCTAGAAAGTGAAACGGTGACCCAAAATAGGAGTGAAATCATTTATCTAAGAAGGGACTTATGTCTAGAATATATAAAGAACTATTAGAAGTCAATAAAAAGACAACCCAATTAAAAAATGAGTAAAGGATCTGAACAGAAATTTCTCCAAAGAAGATATACAAATGGCCAATATGCACATGAAAAGATGTTCAACATCATAGGCCACCAATGTAACTCAAAACTACAATGAGGTACCACTTCACACTTACTAGGATGGGTAAAATAAAAAAGACAGATATAAGTGTTGATGAGGATGTGGAGAAATTGGAACCCTTGTACACTTGCAGAGAAAGTAAAATATTGCAGCTGCTGTGGAAAACATCCTAGTCATTCCTCAGAAGGTTAGATATACGGTTACTCTTTGACCTGGCAAGTCTACTCCTAGGTATGTACATAAGTGAGTTGAAAACATATGTCCACTCAAAAATTTTTACATGAATAATTTATGGCAGCATCATTCATAATAGCCACAAAGCGGAAACAATCCAAATGTCAATCAATGGATGAACGGATGAGTAAAATGCAGTATATCCATACAATGGGAATGAAATACTGATACAGTACCGCATCTGTAGTTGAAGAGCTACAACACAGATGAACCTTGAAAACATCATGCTCAGTAAAGAAGTCAGATGCAAAGTTTCGTCAGGTAGTTGTTGTGATGTGAGGGGGCTGAGTAACTTTTCTAAGCAGCTCCCATGTTCCTGATCTTGAGTTGTCTACTGGAAAGCAGACAAATAAACCACTTAACATGCAGCTAAATAAGCCTATGACATTAATCAAGTATGTGATTGGAACAAATTTCAAAGAACACTTAGGTTATGTTTTGAAAGAGTTGTAGAATGAAAACAAACATCAAAAACAGAGCTATGCACTCTCATAATGGAGACCAAAGATAGAATTTGGATTTGCGTGTGATGTAGAAATGCCTATTAAATTCAGGCAAAAACCATCTGCCTCAATTTCAGTTGACTGAACCACTTGTCCCTTTAAGAAGTTTTAAGTGCATCCAAGAGCTTTTATTGAAAAGAATCAAATCATTGAAAAAAAAATATTTTCTTGGTATCATGTACCAAAAAACTGAGAATTTCCTTAACAATCAATTTTGCAAGTCTGTATCAATAGGTAATGTGTTCTCCATGTACATGCTCTCATTCCAAGTTCGGACTGTATCAGATTGTAGTCCTCTACCCTAATTGGTTTCATAATTCCTGGATGTGGGATCATAGAGATTGGTGGTAGCTAGTATTTGAGGGATGTTTGCTGGTTTCTGCAGCCTGTTTACAGCTCTTGGCTCCAGCAGTCCTGTAAAATTGGCATTATTATAACTCTAATTTACAGATGTGGAAACTGATGCTCTGGGAGGTTAAGTGTCTGGCCCAAAGCTAGTGAGTGCAGATCTCAAGTCCAGGCCTTGGATCCCAAGGACTGTGCTGACTCCACAGTAGCCATAGGAACTGGGGTTGTGGAGCTCGTGAGTAACGAGTCTCAGTTTCACTTGCAACATCCCCTTGTCACACTTCCATTCTCACCGTCGGTACTCTGAGACCAAGCGCCTGTAGACAAGAAGGTGAAAAATTCCTAAGATAAAGAACTAGTATTCAAATTATGAACCAAGTGCTACGGTAAAAACCCCACTGTTTCAATTATACAGTTTTTGTGCTGAAGAGAACAGGACTGGAAAAGACAGTGTAGCAGTTGCTATATGACTAAGATGTAAATTGCCTTTATGAGTGTCCAAATGGTAAGCCTTGAGCATCAGTCTCCCTCTGGCAAGAACCCCGTGGCTTTATTGTTATTCTGTGCTTGTTCCTTTGCTCTTCATAACATCAGGTGCTCCCAGATGGGCATATTCTATTTTGGAGGCAATGAAATGCTGTAGCTGAAGCAACACTGAACATATCCTCTGTTCTAGAATGCCACACAAACCATTAGGATTTGTTCCCCAGACAGGCTGCAAGGCAATATTGGGCCTGGTCACAATGGGCTTCCTGACGTCCATGGTTTAATAGTGCCCTCTTTGTGGACACGCTGACATCAACCCTCAGTTAAAGTGTTCTTGTTTCATTTTCTCTGTGGCCCTATTGCAATGTGAGATACACACTAGATTGGGAGTCAGGAAATCCCATTGCAAATTCCCTGCACAGCTGTGTGGTGTTGAGCAAATGCCTGTACATCTCCAGACTCCATCTAGATTATTTTACTGTTTTTTTAATGTCAGAGGAAGATCAAGTCAGCAAGTATGTATTCAAAAATTAAAGACTGCTAAAAATTGTATTTTTTTTGGAAATTACAATATTAATGACGTCACTTTGAAGACAAGATCCCACTGTACTCTGTGTGAGTGTGAAGCAATGATCACGGACCTAAATACATAATGCATGAATGTACATTCTTTTATGCCTAGTATTATTAGGCTGATATTGAATATTCCTGACATTCCATCAAATTGAAGACTGCATGTCGAAATTCTGACTCTGGGCGTATTCATTGCAAAGGCCTTTCCGGACAATTAGCTAATTGCTCCTGTGGGGCAGGCACAGAATCCAAAGAGTGTGATTATCGTTAAGCTCTTCAGACCTGAACACACCATGAGGCGAGACCCTCCCCTCGGTGTGTCACGAGAAAATCTGACATACTTAACAGCTCTAGGGAACAGCAATGCCAAATTGACATGCCAGCTGTGAAAACCTTTGGGGTTGAATTATTACTATTACTCCAGTAGCTCTCCTCTTCTAACACAGCTTTGAATCATCACTGGCTTTCGCTGAGGGTCCCGTGCCAGCAGTTAATTACCAAGTTCTAGCCCTGAGTATGTGCCTCCTATTGAAACCCACCAGCCATCGAGTGCAGGCTTTAAAATCACTTCCAGATTTACCAACTGGCCTGACATGTGCATCTCTCCCAGGAGGATGAAGGTGAAATTGTCAGGTGGGCCTGCAGATTAATGTTTGCTGTTTTGTTTCATCCTTCTACCAGTTTCAACGCTTAACAACTGATAAAGAGGTTTTCTCTCCACTCTTACAAAGAAAAACAACAAGATATTCTTAGATACAGGCTTATAAACCTCCCCAGGAGAGTTTTTTTTCCTTGTTCTTTTTCTTTATTGCCAGGGCAAATGGATCAGGCTCTAATCTGCTTTCTACTGCTGTACTTGCACAGCGATTTTGATGTGATCAGAGGATTATCTTCAGCATCCCAGACACTTAAACTATTCATTTCATTTTTAGCCCGTCAACCAAAGTGGCAGATATTTTTGTCAAAAGGCGTTTCCAGAATCTCAGTTTATTACTTCTTCGGGATTATATGTCCGGAACATATAATAGCCAATTTGGAATTTGCCTGTTCACAAAAGTGAAAATGGATTAAACTGGAGCAACCAACACAAGCAACCACCTCCTGCTCTCTTCCAGTTGGAAATAATTTTATAATTCATAGATCAGCTATTAAAAATATACAAGAGGTTTGTTTTTCCATCTCATATAAAATCTCTAACGCTGAGACTTAGCAGCTAAAATATTTTTTAAAAATAAGAAGATTATGCGGTAGTACTTGTCATTAGCATAATTATAAAAGAGCAAGTCAAATCATGTTAAAACTTTTATCATTGAAAAGGAGCTGTCAATCTCCTGCCTGTGTGGAACACGATGCTGGGCCCCAGTATAATTCCTGTCCTCCAGGAATATATATAAGTAAAAGCAAAACACAAATACAGGAAATAAGGGAATGAACATGATTTAATTTTTTTACTTGATGGCAATGACAGATTTCTCCATTTTGGACATCTCTGATGTGCAGGCTCCCTTTCTTCATGGCCCCTTTATTCCGTCTATTTGCACCACTGTCTCACACACCTGTGCTCTCTGAAAGGTGGCTTTGGGGATGAACACAGGTGCACAAAGACTCTGATCACAGCAAGCTACAAAGGTCACCTCAGGGCTCAGGCTTTGGCAGGAACATCATTAGTCTCCACAGTGATTTCCCAGCTTTCTATTTTTTTAAAGCACAAACACAGAAAGATACTTACACTTATGGCCTTCGAGATATATTGCACTTGCTCCGGGTATTATAAAGATAAACATAACTTCTGTTTTCAAATAACTTTAGCCAATCTTCAGAAAGTACCTGAAAAGTACTTTCAGGTGCTGCCTCTGTTTCTAGTACTGCTCTAGAATGATCTAGAACAATGCTTTCCAATTGGAATGGACTGCATGCCACATACACAGTTTTATATTTTCTAGTAGCCTCATTAAAAAGGTAAAAGAAAAAAGTAAAATTAATCCTAACAATACATTTTAACACTATTCTAAAATATTATTGAACTTTTAATCAATATAAAAATATTAATGAGAAATTTTATATTTTTTTCATACTAAGTGAAATATGTAGTATATATTACACTGACAGCACAACTCAATCTGGACTAGCCACATTTCAAGTGGTCAACAGTCACACGTGACTAGTGGCTATTACATTGTGCAGGTGTGGATGGCAAGATATGAACTTTGGGCTTCTTCTGTTGATGCAAGTGAGGAATTTGATCGCATGTATTTATGCGTTATTCACCCCAGTGTTACTATTTTTATTTTTGACTACATTTGTTTAATTTTTTGCTTCCTCGTGGTTTATTTCCTTGGTTGCAATGTTGTCAAGCAGTGCCTTCACAAGAGGTGACATAGTGTAATTGAAACAGGCCTCTTAATTAAGGGCCTTACATAAAAGTTACCTAAAGATGCTGTTTGCTTGGGGGTATAATAAAGAAATCAAAAGATTGAGAATTAGGTATGAAAGCAAAACTATACAGTTCAATCACAAACTTCTAACGCAAATCCTGCAGAATAAAGCCCTAGGTCCCTAATGCCTTTTATCAGCTGCCTTCCGTTCTGCTTCCTCGCTCCCCACTCCCCTAAACTCACCCTATGATCCAATCTTACTGAATCATGTGCAGTTTGTCTAACGTGATCTTACACAAGCCTATAAGGCAGGTGTTTTACCACTACGGCACAGGTAAAGAATGTGAAGTTCGGTGGCGGTAGACAACGTGCCCAGGCTCACACAGGTGCTAAGTGGTAAAGCCAGGACACAGATCTTCTGGCACCTGTGCTGAGTGAGCACGGCCCACTCCATAGGAGGCAAGTAGACTTGGGCTCTGCAGACCCTTTGGGGAGGGTGTCCTTAGCTCCTCAAATGATAGCACAAGTAGCCAGACCAAGCTTGGTAACTGTTTACCTTTAGCTTGCTGCTGTCCGTGAGACAAACAAAATATTTTATCCCCAGCGTGTGTCTCGTGTTTTGCAGTAGAATACTATAGACATTCACCAAATACAAAGAAGCAAGGAATTATGGTTCTGTTTCCATTTCAAACCATACTTAGTGTTTAAATTCTGTTATTTCAAAGGCAGACCAGTCTAAGAGCTTGACAAGGTAATTTGAGGGAACATTACAATCGATGTCTTTGAAACTACTGTTGTGGCTTTGGGTTTTTCTCCTGTTGTTTCCAAAAACCTAGTATTTATGTGGGTGAATAAAGAGTTGTTTTGTTTCGGAAATTGCTGGTATTAAAGGAATAAGTCTGTTGGTTAGCAAGTATTTTAAAGGGAAAGACCATGCAGTGATGCATAGAAATCGTTTCTTCGCTTTTGAAATGACTGTGACTCTGTGATTGCCCAACCTGTTTGCCTCGTACTTCTGCCTGATTCTTCCCCAAACCTACTTTATGCAACATGTTACCACTGGTACGGGCTGACCGATAAATCAAGACGTGAAAAATTAAAATCTGTGGATCCTATGCTACTAGGGCTTTCTCATTAAACTTTACTGTTATTATTAATTTAAATAATGCAGACATTTGTTCAAGTCTATAAGGAATCAAGAACACATAAAATCTGACATACATTTTAAAGTACTACCAAAGTGTGATATGTACCCAATTGGTTAATTTTAAAATTTCAGAAGTGCCTGAAAAGAGACCACAAAAGCATAGTCAAGTCTCTGGGTACCATGGGCACCAGAAAGTCCAAAGTTAGAGATGGAGTTGACTGGGAATGACCATGTTTTGCCTGCTGATATAGGGCAGGCCAGGTAGAGGATACAACCAGCTTCAGTGATATGAAGGGCAGACTCAGGCAGATATAAGATATTACCTTGAACATATTATCTTTTGTGCATCAGAAGATTAGAGACTCAATAAGCAGGAAGCATCAAAGAGCTGCCACAAGGAGCAACTGGTATCCCTAATGTTGGACACAGTCAAGGAGAAATCGCTGAGTGAGAAATGCAGAGATCCTGGTTGGCTATCGAGGGGATTGGGTAATACATAGCAGAGCCCCAGTCATTAACCTAGTGCCCTGTGACAGAACATTCTCTGACTAGCAGTCCATCAGCTAGTCAGGTTTAGGTGAGGAGGAACTCCCATACCTCCTCCAGGCCCTCAAAGAGGAAACATACAAACAAAGAAACAAAGGGCAAGTAGTTAATTATTAGAACAAATCCTGTTTGATAAATATGTGCAAATTTATAGTTATTGAATGTATCAGCAAAAAGTGAGTTTGAAAGTATATTTGGAAATCATTCTGTTCATAATAGCAACACCAAACATAAAATACATAGGAATTAAAATAACGTGGAAACTCGAAACTACTAAAATATGAAAGAAATGTTTGACAATATAGATGGGCATATCATGTTTCTCCACTATACAAGTCAGCATTCTAAAATTTCTAGTAATCTCTGAATTAATTTAGGAGTTTAATGCAATTCCAACCAAAATCCAAACATGACTCTTTTAAGACCTAGATAGTAGTGAGCCCCTGACCAAGCATGACCAATCATGGGCTAAATGAGCCATTCCAGAGCTCTTTGTTGCAGACTGGAATTAAGATATGAAGGGGTTCAGTCAGACAATGATGAACGCCACACGCAGCCAAGCCCAGTTGGAGAAGGAGGGGGTAGAGAGCCAGAGCTGCACAAGGCTCCTCTGCAGAGAGCGGCACACCGATGGAGCTGAGTCTCAGAGGTGACCCTGACTTTCTTGCTCCTGTTCCTATTTTTTGAGATCCTTTCTGAAATTGCTTATTGTTTTCTTTTGATAAAGTTTTTTTACTTGAGCTACTTTGAATGAGCTTCTGTCAGTTGACCAAAATAATCCCTTAGCTATGTGGTTATCTCTGGGTAGTAGCATTATATTGTTTTCCTTCATTATCTTTCTAAAATTTTTCTGTTTGTCTCCAATAATACTTTTATAATCAGGTTTTAAAAACAAGCATCCAGGGTCATAGTCCTGGAGGAACTGGATACTGGGCATTCAGGCAGGGACCTGCAGGTGGTTGGCATTGCACTATTCTGGGAGCCACCTTTACGCTGTGGCCATCACAGTTCTGTAAATTTGAACTGTAATTTTGACAAGTGGAAGTAAAACACTTAAGAAAGGATATCTTCTTCTGACTGTCACAATGATGCCATATGGACCATTGGCATCTTTGTTAAGCAGTTTAGCAAGGAGAGAGTTGGCACAGGGCACCAGGTGTGGGTTCAGTGCACATAGGTGGTGAGTAAGTCAGTCTTGTGAGAAGTAAGGTACAAGTAGAAGAGAGAAACAAGTCACTGAGGTCAGGGATGGATCAAGCCTTCTTAGATGTCTGTAGGAAGGTTGAGCTTGAACTTGGACAATTTAAGAATACTACCAGGAATATGGAAAAGAGCAGCCTGGAGGCAGAGAGAATGTGAGGTGTGTGAGGATGGTGTCTAACAGAAAATGATATCATTACATGTGAGTAAAAGGTGCACATATGTTCACTTGCATTGACCTTTGGTAGTTTTTGATCTGTCAACTTTACCTGGCACTTGAAGATAATCAGACATTAGCAGATAGTCCCCTCTGTTATGTCACATGCATGGCTGTAGTGGGCACCAGTTACCCAGGAGATGGCTCTTGTATTTTGTTCCTACCCCACATTCAATGGGTTGGACAGGAAGAATTACCAAAACAAAGATTATGAGAAAGCCATCATATTTAGGGTGTAACGTTCAGCATCACATTGTGCTGGAGGAAGGCAGATATAAAGTCAGAGGGCTATAAGCTCAATAGCTATAAAAGACTGAATTCACCTGTTTAGATCAACCAGACAACTAAGGAACTGTAAAGATAGCATATTTTGACATGATTGATTTTAGTAAAATCTGTTTCAATCTGTAATATAGCTGAATATAGGCAGGCATATTAGACAAATCAGATAAACCCAGAAGCACTATAAGAGAAGCAAGTTCTGGATAGCTCACTCAATATCTCAGGAGGCCCTAGAACTTTTGCTTAGAGTGAGTAAGAAAGTTCCTGCTTTGAGTGTAGATCCTTTTGTTTAAATAATATATCATTTGAAATAATAATGTCAGTCTTGAATAATGTATAATTTGGGGGTATCTATAAGAAATTAGTTATGCAAGATCTTTAAGAACATTTAAACCATAGAGTTTAATTTTTTTAAAGAATAAAATTTTTAAATATGTTGCTCAAAGCATTTTGAAAAAAGCATTCTACACACACACACACACACACAGACTATAAACACTGAATAAAAGCCATTTCAGCTCGGTGGTTCCCTTGTAGGGCTGTTTGGCTATTACCAAAGCCAAATGACTTTGGCTATTACCAGGCAGGATCTCTGCTGATACATCCAAGGAGCTTCAACTCCCTTCAGGTTCACCTGTCACTAACTTCACTCAAAGCCCAGCTGGCAGGGAAAGGCGAAGGCTTTGTTGCTCCTCCCTCTCTGTGGCTGGAGAGCTGGTCAGATCACAGCCGGCACATCCTCGTCCTCCCTGCCCAGGTCCACTGCACACCAAGTGAAGGCGTTCAACTGATCAGGAGCAAATTACAGAAACAAGACAGGTGTCATCAAGTGTCTGTGATATGAGAGTAAAATTCTGGTATGCAAATGTGATGGTTTGTGAGTTTTGCTGCTGTTGTTTTTAGAATTTATAGAAAGATAAGTATGGAAACATCAGTTAACAGCAACTGTTTGTCGTTTCTACCTGTAGGAATCCCTTCCAGTGAGGATTTCCACCGCAGCGCTGCTCCCGAGTGCATTCATTTGGTCTCATATTTTCAGCAGTCGTGCTTACAGTTAGTATGCGTACCAACGATCCCCACAACCTTCACAGATAGGCCGCCAAATCTGTACCAACGTGTATAATTTGTTTTCTAAAAATGAGGACACACTTACGGTGATTTTTGTCAGGCAGAGATGGGAACTGGGGGTCACAGGACAGCTCAGAGTAGGGTGGACCTGGTTGTGAATTGTGAGATGCATAAGAAAAACCTCTGGCCACACGGAAAACGGGGTGAGCTATGACTGTCAGCAGTTCTATTAAAACAGAGAAACACAGGGTTGGAGCACAAAGTGAATAGTGTAGTAAATGTAGAAATAGATTTTTTTTCAGTTTTCTAGAATTTCTTTTTTAAAACTGGTGTTCACTTTTTACATCCTGTGGTACTGCCACCATAAATCCCAGTATTGGAAAGTGTGCCCTGAACACAGACAGGTTAAGAACCAGTTTGCTTATGAATGAACGAACCTACCGTCGCACTTTATGCATCTGCCCGTTGCAGCCTGTATTTGTTTGCTGGGGCTGCCACACAGGGTAGCACAGACTGGGGGGCTTACACAACAGACGTTTATTCTCTCACAGTCTGGAGGCCAGAAGTCCAAGATCAAGAGGCTGGCAGGGTTGCTTTCTCCTGAGGCCCTTCCCCTTCCCACTGTGTGTTCACACAGTCTTCCCTTTACCTACATATCTGGGTCCAACCTCTTCTTAGAAGGACACCAGACTGGATTAGGGCCCACCCTAACGGCTTCCTCTTAACTTGATTACCTCATCAAAGACCTTATTTCCAAAGGTACCAGGGGTTGGGGCTTCAACATATGAATTTGGGGAGACGCAGTTCAGCCCATGACACAGCCCTTGATGCAAGCTGGCTGCAGGTTTTTGTTGGACTTGGGCCCTTTCTGCAGTTAGTCTCCTCATCCCCACTTTATTGATTAATTAATTAGATTGATTAATTTTGACATCACATGGACACACAACCAACTTCTAACTTCACAACACCTCGATAGATCGCAGTTAGTAATAACTGTCAGCCTCCTTCCAAGAGCCACTCCCTTAAGCCGCTTCAAGTCAAAGGTGAACCTCCAATACCCCTCTTCCGGGTATCCCCGTGGGAGGGTCACCGTAACTACTGGGGCCTGGGTTTTCAGAAGGGAGGGAATTGTCTTGGTTTAAGAAAATGCTTTTAAAAGTGATCTGGGAGTAGCAGACAAGCCCTCAGGGCATGGGTTAGCAGGAGAAAAGGAAACTGAATAAGATAAAACCTTCAGTACGCATATGCACCAAACACGGATTGGAGAGGAAAGGTTGAGAGGAGAGTGCGGTGTTTCACAGCACGAGGCTGGAGCCTGAGTTAGAGGAGAGAGATTTTTCAGAACAGGCTCGTCAAACATTCCATTTTAAGCGACTTTTGTTCTGTGATGTGAACTCCTGTAATTGCAGAGCTTCTGTAAAGTCCCCCTTACACGAGGCCTCTTCCGTGTGGTTCCTCCATGTAAAAGCCATGGAAAGTTAGTAAATCCACATCTGGGTTGGCCGGTAAGGAGCAGGGCAGCATACATAAAGTGAAGGGACCGCCCAGGAACCTGAGGGCTTGCCGTGAAGCCTGGAGCTGCGATGACAAGGTCCCTGCACTTGGCACTGAGTCTACAGAAGCATTGGGAGGAACGAGGCTTCCACGGCACCAGATCTGGGAGTCCAGCCAATTTCCTTTGAATCTAGAAGGACAGTGTTACACAGCTGACTTTTGATAAGCCCTGTCTTCTTTCCAGTTCTCACTGTTTTACTCCCACTACAGCACTCCCATTTTCCCAAGACCCCGCTTCCTGGCCTTATTTCCTGCTCTACCCAATCTGAACTTCATTATCTACTCTAGGAGATATTTCTAACTACTTTCTATCTGCTTTCTAGTTGTAGTTTTCAAATATGTTTAATATCCTCCTCTTTAAAAAAAATTATTTGTAGAACCCATAGTTCTGCCAGTTACTAGCCCATTTCTCTGCTCCTTTTAATATCAAAATTCCTCAAAGAGTTTTTCTTACCAGGTATGTGCCTCGTTACTTCCCGTTCTCTTCTTACTTCACTCTGACTTGGGCTTTTGGTTCCAAAACTCCATTGAAATCACTCTTGTCAAGATCAACAATGATCTCCATCTTGTCAAATTCTATGGCCAAGTCCAGGCTCCATCTGTTATGACTCTATTTGGCACAGTTGATCATTCCCTCCAACTGAAAATACCTTTTTTCACTTGGATTTCAGGATATCACATTCATTCCTCCTGAATTCATTGTTCACCTCTTGTCCTCTTCTTTGCTGGCACCTCTTCATCTTCCTGAATTCTAAATATTGGCGTGACTCACATCTCAAACCTCAGCCATTTTCTCTTTCTATCTGTACAAATCCCTAGGTTTCCTCAGATAGTATCATGGTTTTAAAATTTATCTATATACTAATGTTCCCCAAATTTATAATTTTACTCTAATTTTCTCCTTGTGTATCAAAGTTGAGTATCATACCCAACTGCCTATTCAACATACTCTACTTGAAGAATAGCAATCTCAAACTTAGAGTGTCCACAACAGAATTCTTAATTTCCTCCAACCCACAAACCTACTCCTTCCCCATCTTCCCTGTTTCATAGTGGTCATGCTGTGGGCCCAGCTGTTGAGGCATGTCTTAGTTATCATCCAAATTCTTTGCGTCCAAGCCCGAATCTACTGCAACAGCATAGCCTACTGGCCTATCAACCCTACCTTCAAAGTTGTCCCCCAATCCAAGCATTTCTCTCCACTTTCCCTCTTTCCACATTAGTCTAAGCCTACACCAGCTCACAGCAAGAGTCCTGCAATAGCCAATTTACACATCTCCACTCTTGTCCCCAGTAGTCAGTTCTTTAGGCAGCCACCAGGGTGATCTTTTTACATGTAAATTAGATCACACCAGTCTCTAGTTTACAACTGACTGTCTTCTCCTCTCCCTCTGAATTCCATCTAAAATCCATGTCATGGCTTCTAAAGCTCTGCATAATCTGGAGCCCTACTTCTCCAAACTTAACCTCTTACATCTCTCCATGTTGCTCTCCACCTTCTGGCAACCCACCAACTATATTTTTGCGCTCAATTTTCCCTCTGCCTGGATACTTTTCCCCCAGATCTTCTCTGGAACTGCCTCTTGTTTTCTTAAGATCTCTATTCAAACCAAACCCCTCAGCAAGGTCTTGTCGGATCAGCCTGTCTGAAACCAGCATCCTGATAAGTCCCCATCTAACTGCTTATTTTTCTTCACTGCACTACTTGACATTATTTTATGTACTATTTATTCATTTATTTATTTATTTTTATAATTTTATTTATTTATTTTTCCCCCCAAAGCCCCAGTAGATAGTTCTATGTCATAGATGCACATCCTTCTAGTTGCTGTATGTGGGACGCAGCCTCAGCATGGCCGGAGAAGCGGTGCGTCGGTGCGCGCCCGGGATCCGAACCCGGGCCGCCAGTAGCAGAGCGCGTGCACTTAACCACTAAGCCACGGGGCCAGCCCGTGTTTATTTATTTTTTGTCTCACCCACTAAAATGTAAGCTCAGTAGGACACTGTTTCCTCACCTCAAAAAAACTTTTAGCAGGGGCCGGCCCGGTGGTGCGGGCAGTTAAGTGCGTGCATTCTGCTTCAGCAGCCTGGCGTTCGCCAGTTCGGATCCCGGGGGCGCACCGACGCACCGCTTGTCAAGCCATGCCGTGGCGGCGTCCCATATAAAGTTGAGGAAGATGGGCACAGATGTTAGCCCAGGGCCAGTCTTCCTCAGCAAAAGGAGGAGGATTGGCAGATGTTAGCTCAGGGCCCATCTTCCTCACACACACAAAAAAGCTTTTAGCAGTGCATTCTTCTCGTGTTCCGCATGGACCAAACCTAACTAGAAGAAGGCAAGAGAGTCCATTGATGTGGTCCGTAGAGGCCAAACTTGTAGGTAGAGAATAACATTGAGAGATGGAGAGCAGATCTGGGGGCACAAATAGAAGGTATCCAGCACAGTCAGCCCTCATGTCCCTTAGCATCTACAGTTATCTTTCTTTCCACTGAAAAATTTGTGTCTCCTACACAGCGGACACAGCTATGTTATCATCATGGAGTGATATCAATTTGGTCATATTTCTACCTAAAACTTAAAATATTAGCCATCATTAATGTACTTTATATAAGTTAGTGGAATAAGGAGAAGATGGAAGAAAGAATTAACATAAACATAGCAATTGTGTCCCATTTCTATAGCTGGCCATGAGGCTTCTGAAGGTCATCATTGGTTGATGGAACCCGTCACATACAGTCAACCTGTCAGCAGGTGACTGGCTACCTCTGCACGGGATGATGATATACTGGGCCTCAGTGTTGGCCTTGCCTGTTTACAAATGGGGTGTTCAGCAGTTACAATAGCCACATAAATTCTGGTGAGAGGAAGTGCATTTTGTTGAGCCTACGCCTATCCTCCATCCCTGCCACCCTGCTCCCTTTGTACACGGGCCTGTTGAACAGAGGAGTGGTGGACCAAGGTTGTGGGGCACACTTACCTGAGATATGAATATCTTCACATTCCAGGACACATCCAAATGTGCCATCTGTACAGCTCTCCATCAGACCACCTTGTCAACAACTATCCAGTCTTGTTTGTTCCTACGTCCACGTCCAGCCAGCCAGCCCATTGACTACTGCTCACGAATCAGTGTAGATTTGTACTTGAAGCCATCTCTCATTTCACACAGTTTTCAATCTGAGGTTGTCACCATTGAGAAGATTTCCCTTCGTGACTGCCTTCAGGGCGACGCCAAGTGGGGCAGAAGTGCAGCAGCCATACACCTCCAGCTGATGCAGATACGTAAGCAAATCAGACCTGTGCTTTTTCATCTTCAGTTAATTGGTCATAGGGAATTCCCACGGGGCCATGGAATTGGTCTGAGAGGGAAATGGCATATCATTTGAAACAAATATCCAGGGAGTCTGAGTTACTTGCCAGTACTTTCACTTGTGCCATTTTATAACGGAATACTTGGACTATGTTCACATTCTGAATAGGTAGATTTTATAACACCTAGTTCAAGACACCCAGTCCCTTGATATACCATGGTTAAGCATGCATTGTCTATCAGGGATGGTAGCCATCTATGAGATGCTTTTCAAAAGGAGAATAATTCTCAGTAGAAAAGAGAGTGACTTTACTCTAAAGCCCAAGGGACTTGCAAAGTGATTCCCCTTCTGGGACTTCAACAGACCCTCTAATATCCTTGGTTCTCTTGGGACAGAAGGCCCAGGAAGCAGGGAAGCAGGACCTGGTGCAGAGCCGTTTTAAATTTTTTTGTGGCTCAGTTGGTTGGTTTTACCCTGGGCCCTACTCAAGATTTATCAGTCTTAGTGGTTACCGGGTAAATAGGTCAAAGCAGCATGCCCAGACATAGAATATGTTGCCTCTAAAATCCAAAAAGGGCTGCCAAGTATTGTATTTCTTTATATATGGTGGGCAATGCAAGATACAGCAGTCTCACTTTAGAAGAGATATCGCGTGTTAAAGACTGCTGGAACCTAGAATCTTCACTGGTGTGGCAGGTCCCTGAATCAATTACTCCTTGGCATACATAAAACTCACTAAGACATCTAGGATATGCCCTACTTCCTTCTTACTGAGTCCGTTATTTTAACTTCATCAATTTAATGAACATCTATGATGTTCTGCTGGTTATCAATACAATCTAGTTTCCTCTAGACCAATGTTATCCAGTAGAAATATAATATGAACAGTAAGTGCAAGCCACATTTGCCATTTTAAATTTTCCAGTACCCACATTAAAGAGTTAACAGAAACAGATGAAATTAGTTTAATAATTAATTTTATTTAGCCCAATGCATTAAAAATATTATCATTTCAACATGTAATCAATATAAAAATATTAATAACATACTTTACATTTTTTTCTTACTGAGTCTTGAAAATCTGGTATATATTTTATTCTCCCAGCACATCTCTATTTGTGCCAACTATATTACTAGTGGTCAGTCACGTGTGGCTAGTGGCTACCAAATTGGCCAGCACAGCCTTAGACTATATTTTGACAAAGAGCAGAGGAATTGATAAAGTCCTTCCTTTTATCTTTGCCATGTGAAAACAAACTGTTTCTGATTATCTATGCTGATATCAGTGGGGAAAACACAGTGTTAGATAGTAAATAGGTGTCAGGGGCTATGTTTATTTCTGCAATAAAGATGTAACATCTGGAACCACAGATGTGATTGCATCATCACCTGATAAGGTTTGCAGCAATATAGAATCTTTCCCCAGGATCCATCTGGCTTTGTATTGTCTAAAAAGGTAAATTAAGCGGAGATATGGTAGGAATAACTACTCCTGCATCTCTCAATTTTTTTTTTTTAAAGATTTTATTTATTTATTTTTTTCCCCCAAAGCCCCAGTAGATAGTTGTATGTCATAGCTACACATCCTTCTAGTTGCTGTATGTGGGACGCGGCCTCAGTATGGCCAGAGAAGCGGTGCGTTGGTGCGCGCCCAGATCCAAACCTGGGCCGCCAGCAGCGGAGCGCGCGCACCCAACCCCTAAGCCGTGGGGCCGGCCCTCAATTTTTTGATGGTAGCGAAAACTCAGCAGTTTCCTTAGGAATGTGCTATTGTCTTTGGTTTACTATCTTGTGAACTATCTCGTTACTAAGTATGTCTATTCCCACCGGACATTCAGGGATTGGGGAAACAACCACAGGATGGGTCCGCACTCCTCCTGGACTCTCTTCGAGATGAACTCAAGCCAACACTCCATCCATCACTTGACTTCCATAAGCTCCCATTTTGACCAGTGCACTGTAGGGGCCTTTCTAGTCTCTGGTTAATAGCAACAATTTAAATCCAGTAATAACAATCCCTAAAAAAATCTATGTATTTCCTTTTTCCTAGGGCAGTGACCCTGATAAATGGCCAAGGTCTGTCTGGAGAAAGCTTGGGAAAAGAATTACCATAGACAGAGTCCTTTCTCAGTTGGGCCTCCAATCAAAATCTTCATATCTAAGAACTGGCTTAGATCTGAGAACTAAATAAGTGCTCACAAATCCTCACAACCAATCCATTGTGATCCATAGGGAGGGAGCCACATGGGGTGGGGTAATAAAGACCCTGGGCTCTCTCTCCTTCCTTTCTCTAGTCTCTTCTCAGTGCTCTCTATTTGTGGAGGCCAAAGGGAAGCTAGAGAGCAGGAGAGCTTGCTGATGTAGCCCATCCAGTCAACGTCCCAGAATAGACAGCAGGGCAGAGAAGGGTGGAGAGCAGATCTGGAGAGGCAGATGGAAGATCCTAGCACAGACTCCAAACATACGCAAACAGACATATATGCACTGATATGTCTTTTTTTTTTTAACACAAATTAATTCCATTTTGCTGCTTTTACTTAATGTGCATCTCTGAGACCATTCTGTATTGGTACACAGAAAGCTGTTTTATACTCTTAACTACTGCATATTATTATCTAAATTATGGATATATGATAATTTATTTTACTAGTCCCCTATATAAATACAATTGGTTCCAAGCTTTTGCCATTGCAAATAATGCTTCACTCAATATCTGTATAAATATGTCATGTTATGTATGTGAAAGTAAATGTGTAAAATAAATACCTAGAGTATTTTGATTTATAATTTTGATAAAAATTCACATAGAGCAGTTTACACTTAATTCTCTTATTCTTTAGAACAGAGCTTCTCAATGCGTATTTCACAGCACGTTACATGGTGCCTTGTAGGTGTGTCTTTAATAACAGGATAGAAGATGGGGGGGTCAACTATATGCAGCATTTACTACATAAATATTATTTTCTATGTGGCTCATGATGTGAAAAAGCACTGTGTTACACATGTATTACCTAATACGAGCAAAGACAAAATAATTATATTTACATGATATCAATTCCCTTTTCTCTCTTATACCACCCCAATTTCATTGATTATATGATTCACCTCAGTATCCCCTTCAAGTATTTTCTGATGGGTTGGCGGGTTGGCCCTACCTACTCTCCTTCCAGTTGTTTCCCTGTGTTGCAGCGACTGAAAAGCTACAGGCTCCATTCTGCAGATTTCTTTGTGACTAGGGCTCCAGATGTGATTTGGATTTGACAAACCAGACGCACTCTCATGAGCTCCAGGAGGCAGAGGTGAGATGGAAATTTCACTTCTGCTGTTTCGGTTGGCGAGTGAGCTAGTGGTGTATGGATTTCCTGCAGCAGGGTCCAGTGACCAGCCCCATGGATGTCAGGAAGAAGGACATGGAGTACCCATTCTGCTGGTGGGGACCACAGCGCAGGCCTGGGTTTGGACCTGGGAGGAATAGCTCTGCTCAGGGTGGCTTTTCCCCGGGGTGGTTTCTTAATCTTGGGTGGCAGTGTGGCTCGGGAGCCAGTGGCTTCCTGATCATGGAAGAGTTAGCAGTTCTCTTCTTCTAGAAGCCATTCAATATGCTGTAATAAATCTCTGCTTTGAATTTCATTTTATAGCAGATTTGTTTCATCAAGTTTTTGAATTCATAAAAATACATTTGGGCAAAATTTTCATTGTTCTCTTCCAACATTTTTCTAAGTGTTCTTCACCTTCAGTTTGTTTTTTCTACTTCTTTTCTCTTTTCCTTTTTTAAAAAATATCTTTCAGTGCATAGTATTTAGAGTAGAAGAATTTTGAAGAGGAAAGTTCTTCCTGGACCAGTAGTACCGGGAAGTTCCGATGAGGAAAGGCCCAAAGCTTTTAAGGCTTTTAATTTTAAGGCTCTCAGGAATTCTCCCTGGTACACAATGCTGTTCCTTAAGGCACAGACTGACTTACGGGAGTAGACGAGGTATCCAGGCCACAGATGCCAGTGGTGGCAGAGCTGTTCCCCATGCAGAGCCTTTCTTCTCTCCTCTGCCTCAACAATAGGCTGCTCTCTACAAAGATGCTGTCTCCTCATTCCTCCTTTTATCCTCTTTGCCAAAATGAGTCCCAGGAAGATCCCACAGCCAGTTTGTGCCCCAGGTCCGCGTTGCCTTGAACAACGAATATATTTTGTTTTCGTCTTTTTCATTTACAATATGATACTTACTTTGGAAAACCAGGTGGAGAACAGTGCTCAGGGAATTTTGTGTGAGATCTCTAGCCTCAGGCATCTTCTCTTTCAACCTCTGACAGTCTCCCTTTCTACTTATGGTCACTCTTCCTCAATTAACGTGGTTTCAATGTACAGCTCTCTCTCATTTTAATTGAAGATAGGGGTTTTCTTTCTGTTTCTCCTTCTTTTTTGTTGTTATTTGTAATTTATGAAGTTAGAAAGAGGCAGCAGCATCTGTATGTGTCCATTTTAATACTGGGATGCTGGACTGGGAGGTCCTGATTGTGCCGTGACTGGAGAGAGAGGATACAGTGCCGACACTGAAAACTCAAGATAGAGTGAGAGTCTGATGGGGCCAGGTTCTGGATGAGGCAGGAAGAGAGGGGTCTAGGACAAGTCCAGGACATGCTTTCTCACATCTTCCCCACATGGAGCGTGTCAGAATTTGTGCAGCATATTGGAACAAATGTACACCACTACTCACACCTACACAGCACCAGCCTAAAGACTTTGGTCCCGTGCTGCCTTGAAACCGAGGAGATCAATGTCTCAGCACCCTGTGACCAGTTTCAGTACGACGGTTTGCACCAGTGAGGAGGCGCTGAAGGAGCAGAAGGTTCGATTTGGTGAGAAATGTGATATAGGTTCCTCCTATCTGGGACATACGAAGAATAGTAGAGGTAATAAAACAGATGGATTTTACGGTTAAGAGGAGATGTGGGATGTTTAATAACAATTATAGGATAGTGGAATCTCATTCATCAGGCCCCACAAATATTGTGAAGAACCTGATCATAATTCTTATGCAGTAATTGTAAAATGACGTGGAGAATCAATCTCTTAATCCTGGGTTTATTCGGCCATGGTCATATCGACACAATTTTAAATTCTGAAAGAAAATTTATGTAGTATAATAGATTCTTAATTTTTCTTTTTTTAACCTGTTATTTTTTGAATTTTCCAACTAAAATTGGATATTTTAGTGGTATTGTTTTAGGCTAAGTTATTCAGACAGTCACTCTAACTTTCCATCCTCCTTGCACATGTGCAGGTGGACACATGTATGAATGTGCAGGTGACACAAAAGGGACCAGGTAGAAGAGAGCAGCAGGAGTTCAACCCTTTATTGCCAGCCTCGACACCATTCAGGGAGAGCCACAGCGCAGAGCGACAAGGACGGAGGTGGCATCTGGCCCAGCCTCACCCACCCTGATCTGCTGTCCAGTGCGAAGCTGCTGGTCTCAGAGCACACAGAGGGAGGAAACGTGGAAGGGGCAGAGGAAAACGTTTAGCTGTAGTTTATTCCTCTCTGCAAGACTTCGGCTTCTCCAAGTGAGCCTAAAAGAGAGAGAGAATAAATAAAATAGTATAAACAACTTATTGCTCCGAAAGCTATTTTTCTTTTTTTTTTAACCCCCCCCCAAAAAAACAACTGATTTTTTAATCAGTCTGGATGACTCTTCACTTAGAAAACTCTAGCCTATGTGAATTCTATTCACATTTTTCCCTACAATATAATTCAAATGGAAGCCTCTCATTAGCTTCAGATTTTGGAATAACAATTCCTAGTCATTAGACACTAGTGGACACAATCATTGTTTTGAGTGAATTCTCATCATATTTTCCATTATATCATTATTCTTAAAGCAATATTTTATACATCATGCTTACCTTTTTGGTTTTCATTTTTCCCAGTATGCAGAGATTGATTTCTTTGGTGTAACTGTTGAAAATATAAGCTTTTAAAATCTGATTAGTCTTAAAATGGTTAACCTAACTTAAATGAAATATTTTCAAGCAAATATTGGAATTCTCATCCATAGTAATCCAAGAAATAAGGTGAAAGATAAAAACAATTAAATCTACAATCTAATGTTAAATTCATAGCAAGAAGTATGAAACTGCAATTTCTGAAATTAACCATTAAACCAGAATGAATTACTCATCTATGACAAAGTCATTATTTCAATTGAAAATTATTTTGAGAGTTAGGAGGGGTGGTTTGTAATTTGCAAAAGACATAGCTATTAAGAAACTCCCCAAAATACAGTTTACCTTATTTCTTATTTATCATAAAAGTTATTAAATTTATTTTTACTATTAAATTATAGATACTAAACTGACATTTAACCAACAAACATTGTCTGCATTCCTATGGCATCAGTAATACTTTACATACCATCTTAACCAACATTAAGTGAGTTCATACGTATTCCTCATACGTATTATGAGAAAAAGGCCTCCTATTTTTTCTAACGACCGACCGAATTTTGCACATTATATAGCTGAAGTAGGAGATAACCATCTGGTCAGACAATGAAAAGGCCTCTCAGATCTCTATGCTTACAGGAACTAACATTTACATACCAGGCATCATGCTAAGGGCTTTATATAACCATCACATTTTATACTCACCATGGCACTATGAAATAGGTACCACTGTCTCCATTTTTACAGCTTAAAAAAAATCGAGACTTAGAAAAGTTCAAGAACTTGTCCAAGGTTAAAGAGCAAGGATTCAAATCCAGTTTTGTTCCACTACAAAATTATGCTTCTCATCAATCAGTATTTTAATAATTGATGTGACAGCCATGAAAATGTGCCACTCACATCTCTCGCAAAAAGCTGCGTATTTGCCTAATGGCCCTGTTGCTGCCCCTCTGGAATCCGTCCTGCATTCATTAGCTCTCCTCCAAGGGGCAATTTTGGGACTCACGGACTCTCTATCAGCCAGACTGAAAATTTCTGGGAAATTCACTGCAGTCCAAGATGCTTCCTACTCAATCCGTTCCTTTCCCCCTCTCCGTCCGT
The DNA here is from genome assembly GCF_020826845.1 of Diceros bicornis minor. Classification (NCBI taxonomy): domain Eukaryota; kingdom Metazoa; phylum Chordata; class Mammalia; order Perissodactyla; family Rhinocerotidae; genus Diceros; species Diceros bicornis. Next base: position 8,892,764 of record NC_080772.1, on the reverse strand, counting down.
AGGTGTCATACTTGCAGTGTAGTCTGAAAAAAATCCCACTTTTTCCCGCTCCTTCTTTTAATAAATTTCTTGTATGAATAATCTTGTTTTGGTGCAGACACTTTCTGGCAGACACAAACAAACAGAAGAGGTACTGGGAGTGGTCCAAGAAAACAGTAAATAAGATTAGGATTTAGGACAAGCTCACTCACCGCATCAGCATGTCTGTATACAATCTATGTCAGTCAGGTGTCCAGCATGGAATGCATGGAAACTCACGTCTACCTTGGCAGCATAATTTCCAGAATCCATCTCTGGTAGGCATATTCAGGTCCAAGAGTATGGATGTGTGGCGAATGCCTTGGTTGGGTCAATGATGAGATCTTATATTGTCTTGAGAGATGACCACCTAAAAATCATGCTCAGTAGGATTATGCTGGAGCCCAAGCCAGGTGACAATCCTGGGACAGGATGTTGGGAATCCTTATTTTCCTTCTAGAACAATCGTGTTTGGGGCTTGAGACAATCAATCCCTTGAGAGAATCTCATGTGGCCATTACATGTTTACGCTTGTTTAGTGATCCATATTTCCTAATACTCAGGCATATTCGGGGGTCATTCCTCAGTTCTTTTTCTCTCATTGTGTCTTTTTTTTTTTTTTTGTGAGGAAGATCAGCCCTGAGCTAACATCCATGCCAATCTTCCTCTTTTTGCTGAGGAAGACCGGCTCTGAGCTAACATCTATTGCCAATCCTCCTCCTTTTTTTCCCCCAAAGCCCCAGTAGATAGGTGTATGTCATAGTTGCACATCCTTCCAGTTGCTGCATGTGGGACGCGGCCTCAGCATGGCCGGAGAAGTGGTGCATCGGTGCGCGCCCGGGATCCGAACCCGGGCCGTCAGTAGCGGAGCGTGCGCACTTAACCTCTAAACCACGGGACTGGCCCCTCTCATTGTGTCTTTCAGTGAGACATTCTGCCAAAGGTTATACCATTGATTAATGATCTGAGGGGAGGTGGATTTCTTTGATCATAGATACATGCCAAATGGAACATTGGATTAGTAACGAGTCCTACTCAAATGCAACAAGTTTTACTCATTTAGGGAACTTAAATATGAATATAGAGTTTATTTCTCTGTGAGTGTTAGTCTTAAGGGGTATGTTCCTTTGGAAATAGAAATCTTTCTGTTATATCTGAAATTGATCAGATTATAAATTGAGGAAATTTTTCGCTAACTGGTAGCCAGGGAAACATTCACCTCAGTCTATACAGATGTTGAGTCCAATTGCCCCCCAAAAAAACAACAAAAAAGGTACAAACATCAGGAACCAGGGGGTACACCTAGGATTTGATTTTTGAAAATTCTTGATAAAGGAGGCTGGAATTGGATAAGCAAGAATTTACTGATGTGGAGACACTTTCCTGGGACATGAGACTTAACATCCTGGCAAGGACCAAGGGAATAGGCAAACTCACTGCTAGAGTGGCCCTTAGAAGCCTGGAAAAGGTGATGGCCAAGGCTGAGGAAAGTGGAAATGCCTGAGGTGCCCTGCCAGATGGGAGAGGAAGGAATTAAAAACTTCAGAGAGGTGGGTGAGCTGGAATGGATATTTTATGTGCAGCCAGAAGACCCACCAGAGAATTATGTTCCACGGGAGGGTCCAGAGGATACAACATTAACCAAGGCCACGAGGAATATCCTGGTGAAAGGGGGCACCAACATCACTAACAAGCTCAGCGGCAGCTCCTCTGCACAGGGCTGATGGTAGGAGACGCAGTCCCAGACTGGGCTCATTATATCTTTATATTCTCCAAAGTTATAAAGGCTTAGTGGTAGTCCTTGACCACTAGAAGCCAGGAGACCACAATTACCATCACTGGAATGGTCAGAGGGGCATCCAGTGGGGCTTGGCCCACAAAGAGTTATAGACCTGGTTAACAGAGGATGACATCCCTAGAGGTAAAATAGAAGGACAGCCAACAGGGATGCTACTTGGCATCTGCAACCAAGGCAAGAAGGCTGAGGGCAGTTGGCCCCAGTAAAAAGTCACTATCCCTTGCTTCATTCTAAGACCTGAGCAGATTTTCAGATTTGGAATCTATAGACTAAAAACACATCGAGATCCCTAGGAGGAAGGACCCTACACTACCACAAAAATATATACTCTAATGATTCTCTCAGTCTGTCCCAAAGGGACTTATGGCCATTAATCTGGGTGATGTATACTGAGGAAAAGTGAATTCTCAAACATTTTGAGTACTACCTGACAAAGGGTCTTAGTTGATGTTATAACTGGAGACCCAATGTGTCATCACAGTTCCTTGTTAAAGTGGGGGTTTTGGAATGAATTTAATAAGTGAATTTATGACTGAAGTTCTCAATAAAGTCCAGCCCATATAGGCCCAGTGTTCTTTTCCCCAGTCCCCAAATTTATGATTAAAATCGATAGAATTGGCAGTTGGAGTAATTCTCACATTGAGTCCTTGGCCTGTGGAGTAAGAGTTATTACAGTGGGAAAGGCCAAGTAGAATCCTCTGGATCTATTATCTGAAAAGACAATATTGTGTCCTATGGGAAATGACAGAGATTAGTGTCATCCTTCAGAACCTCAAGGATGCAGAAGTGGTGATATAGTGGGTTGAATGCTGGCCCCCCAAAAGTTACATCCATATCCAAATTCCAGGACCCTGTGAATGTAACCTTGTTTGGAAAAAGGGCTTTTGTAGATATAACTAAGTTGAGGATCTTGAGAGGAGATCATCCTGAATTATTCAGGTGGGTACTAACTATGACAAATGTCCTTATAAGAGACAGAAGACAAGAACACCTAGAGAAGAAGAGAAGGCAATGTGATGACGGAGCACAGAGGTGTGGCCATATACTTTGCAAGGAAGCCAGCAACCACTAAAAGCTGGAAGAGACAGGGAACAAATTCTCCACTAGCATCTCCAGAGGAAGTACAGCCTTACTGACACCTTGATTTTGGACTTCTGGTAGCCAGATACATGAAAGAATACACTTGTGTTGTTTTAAGCCACCACATTTGTGGTAATTTATTAGGGCAGCTCAGGAAATGAATACAGGTGGTCTCTATCATATGTTCATTTAATTTGCCAGTCTGGTGTCTGCAGAAATCTGATGACTCTCAGAGGATGACTATTGACTACATAAGCTCAACCAGGGAGCAGCCCTGACCACAGCTGTTGTGCTGGACGTGTGTCATTACTGGATCAGATTAATAAAGCCTCAAGTATATGGTATCTGCCACTGGTTTGCAAGATGCATTCCTTTCCATTCCAACCAGAAAAGAGGATCAGAAGTTGTTCATGTTCACATGGATTGAGCAAGAATATTCACTTACAGATTGCCACAGAGCTTTACTAACTCTCCTGCCCTCTGTCATAATATTCTCTAATACACTAGAGGCCTTGGTAAGACATGTGTACTCCAGAGGGTAGGAGATAAACCCTATAGAGATTCAGAGACTTGCCAATTTACTAAGACTTTTAGTATCCAGGGCCTATGTTATGGTGTCACGTCCCATCCAAAGTAAAAGACAAACTGCTGCATCCTGCGTCTCCCACCTCATAGAAGAAAGCCCAATGCTTGATTGGCCTCTGAGGGTTCTGGACATGACACACTCCACCCCTGAGAATACTGCTCCGGCCCATTAACAGGTGACACAAAATGATGCTAACTTTGACCAGGACTCAGAGCGAGAAAGAGCTCTGCTGTAAATCCAGGCTGCAGTCAAAGCAGCCTTATCACTTTGTCCATGTCAGTGGTAGGAAAAGAAACAGTGCAGAGTTAACGGCAAGCTCCAGTGGGAGAATCATAATGCAGGCTCCTGGGAATCTGGAGCAAGGCCACGCCATGAGCAGCCAAGAGTGATACAGTTTTTGAGAAACTGGAGTGTTTCTGTATCCTGATAGAGGTGGAACACCTGGCCATGAGGCATCAAATGACCATCGTACAGAACTTCCCAATGTGAGTAGAATCCTGTGAGAACCACCTGTCATAAAGCCACATATGCCCAGCAGCATTCCATTGTCAGATGGATCTTGTACATCTAGGACTGAGCCTGAGCAAGACAAAAGGGCATCAGGAAGCTTCTTGAGCAGGTAGCCCAGTCACCCATGTTACCTAGTATGGATTTATCAGTGCCCTCCCCCAGCTTATACCTATGGCCAGACAGAGGGTGAGGGTCCCCAAATGACCAATGTAGAAGAAGAAAAGGCCAAGCTTGGCTTATGATTAGGTCCACTGAGCATGTGGGGACAAGCCTAAACTGATGGAGACTTCATTACCACTGCATACAGGAGTAGACTTGAAAGACGGTGGAAAGGAAAAAAATCTTCCGAATTGGCAGAGCTGCAAGGAGTGCTCCTGGTGATTCACTTCGAGTGGAAGGAGAAGTAGTCCAAGGAAAAAACATATCCAGCTGATTGGGTAGCGGCCAGTGGCCTGGCCTGTGAGGGAAAGGAAAGAGACTGGAAGATCAGAGACAAGGAGGTGTGGATAGAGGCATGCAGAGAGACATAAGAGAGAGAGCGCTAGGAGCAAAAGATTTTTGTATCACATCTTAACACCCTCCAGAAAACATTCACCAGAGAAGAGTCATTGAACAACTGCGTAGACAAAATGGCACAGCTATTTGGCTGAGGCCAGTCTTTGTGATAGGCACCTTGGAACTAGCAGAGCTAGCATAATGAGCACGTGAACAGTGTGGCCATGGTGGCAGAGATGGAGGCTAGGCACAGGCCCAGCAGCACGGACTCCACTTACCAAGGCTGCTCTAGCCACTGCTGCCTCTGGAGGCCCACTGTCAGCAGCAGAGACCAATGCCGAGTCCCTGATATGAAATATTCTGTTTGTTCTAAACACTTCTCTTTTTCTTTTTTTGGCATTGAATTTTTAAAATAATCATTAAATAATAGGCATTTGTGGTGAAAAAACTTACAGATTTTTTAGTGTATTTAGTAAAAAATGCTATTGGTCTAAAATAGTAAACAGAGAAATAAAATTGAAACCCCTAATCTTCAAAATAGAGACCTTACGACGTATGCTTGAAGTCCAGTGTCTTAGACAGCCTTCTGCTAGACTGACTTGCTTAGTCTGATGTGAGGTACATGACATAGATAAGAAAGAACCGGGGAGAGGCTTGGATGACCAAGCACCCGGCCACACTTTCCCACCTGCCCGCGTCGCATCTCCAGCTCTTCTACCACACCTATGTCTTTGAGCCCAAGCTACAAGAGGAAGAAAGTCTATGTGCAAATTCATTTTTAATTAAATGAGATAAAAATTGAATGACTCATTTACTATTATTTTCGGTGGTTACAAATAATTTTTTTTCCTATCAACACTAGATTATGTGTGCCTGGATTTTATTAGGTAGTTTGGCTTCATGTGGCACACACTGCTTGCCTTAGGGCAGCTTTTTGTCATCAGTCAAAAATGCAAAGTCATTTTGAAATCACAGGCAATCTGCTTAATATCAAGATTTGATTCACCATAGAAATGTTACTTTATATTAGTTATATTTTGTTTAATTTCATATATTTTTATGTCTATCTGGAAGATACTGGTTTAACTAAAATTCATGTTTCTCTTTTTCTTTCTTTCTCTAAAATGACAGCTTCCTTGCCTAAGACCTTTTAAGTTAATTTATATATGTAAACAGAAGGTTTAGCTGTAAGTGCAAGTATGACTTTGCATTTTATGAAGGCCAATGGTAATAATGAAATTAACTATTTTGTAAATGTAGCAAGCAAGTGACACATATACTTTTTTCTTTCACATTTTATTTTGAAAAATTTCACGTCTATAGAAAATGAGAAGACTACTACAGTAGTCCTACTACAGTGAACACCTGTGTACCTTTTACTAGATTCATCAATTGTAACATTTTGCAACATTTGCTTTGTCTTTCTCTCTAGAGAGATAGATATAAGTACATAGATACATAAATATACAAACATACATATGTACATAGCTACCTACTACATACATAGTTTTTTGGTATTTTGGTAACCATTTAAAAATAAGTTGTAGATATTATGACACTTTACCTCTAAATATTTAAGTGAATATCTCCTAACATATTCCTACATAACATAAACACAGTACATTTTCAGACTCAAGACATTTGACACTGATACAATAATATCTAATACACACTGCATATTTAAATTTTTGCAATTATCTCAAAATATCCTTTATAATTCTTTGTTTTTTAAAATCCAGTATCCAATAAGGGACCATGTGCTGCATTTGGTTGCCATGTTGCTTTTGCCTCTTTTAATCTAAAACGGTCCTCTCCACCATTTTCTGTCTTTGGTGATATTGACGTTTTTGGAGTCCACACTAAGTTGTTTTGTAACATGTCCCACAACCTGGATTTATCCGATATTTTTCCCCTCATGATTAGATTAAGGTTAGAATTTTTGACAAAAGTACCACAGAAGTGATGTGTGCTTTCCATTGCATCCCATCAGGAGGCACATATGTCATTGTCCTATGATTGGTAACATCAAGTTCGACCACTTGGTTAAGGTGGAGTCTCCATTGGAAAGCATTGCAATTAATAAGTAAATTGTGAGATGATGCTTTGAAAAAGCACGAGTATCTTGTTCCACAATAACTTTTCACTCAATGGATGTACCACTTCCGGGGCAAAGCTTTTAAGAAACCAAAATTTTCCTATTCTCTTTCTGTTTCCACTGGCTGGATACAGGTGATGCAAAACCATCTGGGATGGTGGAGCCATGCAATGGAAGGCTGGGCTCCTTGAACCATAATGTGGAGGAAGGTCACCTACTGATCTGTGCTGGTACAATGCACGAGAGCTAAAGCTCTACATTGTTAAGACTCTAACATTTTTGGTTTATTTGAAACTGCAACTAGAATTATCCTAAATAAAATACTTAGAACAACGCTTTCAACACTTATTTTTACATCATTTTGAAGTGATGGTTTTCATTTGGATTTATTTTGATACTTGGGTTCAATGGCCATTAAACAGCTAAGGAAGATACTTCACAAAATTATATGTAAATCTAAATCCAGAGGGAGGAACAGCATCATTGCTTGTACTAAGAGTATTTTGATACCGATTTTTCAGTGCCATTCACCCACTGCAAAGGTTTTTTTGTTGAAATTCAGCTAGTAATTATGTCACATAGTTGTTCTTGAAAACTAGCAGGGAAGGTGTTCAATTTTTATTTTAGCAAATAGAATGAATATTCATTGAAACTATTCATTTTGAGTGTTTACAGAGATTAGAAAACTCTGTTTCCAAATTTTTTAAGTCTATATTCATAAGTATTTTTATAGGTAGCACATATATTGTTTTCAGCAACTAATATCATAATGGAGGAAATATTTCCAGATAGCCATTTTCAAAATTCTCCTTCTATGGCTTGAGTTTCTTTTGAAAAGTAGTAAAATTTTACACAGTTTTTTTAAAGTCACTTTAATCTTTACAGAATGATTAAATGCATTTAATTTTTTTTAAAATTGTGCATAGTAGCATAATACTGATCAATAACTTATCATAGAAAATGTCTGCAAATTTGGAAAGCCATTTCCTTAATAAGAGAACAAAGTAACACCTTTAAGTTCAATAACTTTTTTAAGCATTCTTCCATGAAATAATAAGTGAATTGTGTGTTAAAAATATTTAATGATCACTCCTTGTTTCATTTCAAAATATTATAAATATCCTACCCTGTTTTAAAGGTCATATTTTAAAATGCAACTATATAGATATAGGTGTTGTCCTATTCTTTGTACATTCCTGGTTTCAGCTTCTTGGCTACAATAACTTTCCTATGAATAATTCAGTGGATAAATATTATGAGAGGTTCTAGCTCTGTAACCTCATCGTGACATCCTTTCTTATTCCAGTCATAGCAACTGCTTCATTAGTGATCACACTTATACATCTTTTCCACAAGATATAGTTTTTACTAAAAGTATCATTCACTTCTTATATCTTCTCTGGTACCTCTTTCTTTTAGTAATCCACAAAAAAGGTGGTTTTTCTTACATTTCATAATTGCTTCATAGGCTATTGAAACATATGTTTCAATATGAAAATGTTAGAAACATTTGTATACTTCCATCTAACTGTATAGTTAGCGTTTGTCCCAAACTGCATAATTTATTCCAATATGTGCTTTTTGAATTTTAAGCAATATTTTCAATGTGTATTCCAATAATATGAGTATTTACTCAGAAAGGAATACACTTTAGTTTCTCTTCATGTTGCTATCCATTTGTTACTTTAGCCACTTTTATTACTCTAGTAGGAAGAACAGCTGTTTCTCCAACAGTGTGTGGCTTTTTGTCTTCTGCTATTAGTAAAAAAAACTCAAACTTTTAAACCCTTAGCATAAAGTTTGGTGAATTTTATGGAATGTAGATTGTGTATTAAATAATTTAAACTTTGTAAATATATGTAGATATTTGTTTTTCATAATCTATGTGCTCAGTTTTTAAATGCCTTACATATTTTTATGGCATGGCTTCAATCTACTTTTTGCTAACATCTGAAGGTACTATATATACTTTAAGAAAAATTTTCTTATTAAAGATAGTGAGTGTAAATCCATATTCTGAAGAGTCTTCTTGATAATTTAGTTTTCTAGGTTTTTTTTTTTTTCCCCACAACTTCTTGTCAAATTTCTATTTGTTTTTACCTATAACATGGTCAAAAAACACCAGGCATAGGAGGAGTGTCAATGTGGCTATTTCTCACCATGCCTGATATTGTTATTTTATCTTTAGTCCATGGTTTCTTTGCAGGATTCTTTTTTAGGTACCTGTCCATTTTGTGAAACCTCATTTAGTTGCAAGTAGATAATAAAATGCCTAATTTCTCCTAACCTTGCATATTTCATGAAACATTTTTCTTATTTTTTACACTAAAAACCAATAGAAAAAATAGAAGTTCTAATGTTTTCTTCCCATAACCCATTGGATCATGTTACAGCCCTTTGGTTGCATATGTTCTTCTTTGGAGACTTACTGGTATTGCTGGCAAATACAACAGCAGGGACTTTCAAACATTTTTTACTACAACGGCAATGAGATTCCATTTTACATTGCAATCCTATCCACGCATGCCCACACCCATAAATGAATACGATTTTTATAAAATAATACTATGATGATGATATGTTTATTATTTCATTTCATTACACTGGCTTTGACCTAAAATTTGAAAAAGACTATGTTATCATGTTCTGCACACTGTGGTCACTTGGAGGGAAGCTGTGTCGTGTAGCAGCCAAAACAAGGGTCTTGGAGTCAGACTGGTGTTGGAAACTGGTGTTGGTTTGGTCATTACATAGCCTTGTGATGCTTTAAAAGTTATTCAAAGTCTCCCCTCACTTGCCCCATCTGTAAAATGAGAATAATTATACTTTCCCTGTTATAGTCATGAGAATGAAAAGAAATAACGTATGTAAAGCCTCCAGCACCATTCCTGGCACATACTGGGTACTCAGTAAGTAGACGGTAATTATTGCTAGTAGTAGCATTATAATCATAACATTCCCAACTTTCTAATAAGAAAGATGGGTGGGTAAAGAGAAGCCAGAAATGGTAACTATGGGGAAAAAATAATAATAATAACAGTAGTAAGAATTTAGGACTAGAGGAAAGAAAGGAGAAGACAGAAATGTCGGTGCAAATTCCTATTTGAATCTCCTGAGCCAGACGCTTTCAGGCGCCACTCACAGGACGGCCCCATGGTAGAGTGGTGACATCTGTTCAGATGCTGCCACCACTTCTGGAATGCCAGGTAGCCAAGGAACATTCTCTCCTTATCTTACAATAATCCTGTGAAATATATAAGCAGACCCACTTTACCAATGAAAGTAAGTCTCCAAGACATTAAGTTAGTGTCTACAGCAGTGGTGGAAATGGTATGCAATTGCGGGTCCTATAATTTTAAAATTCATTGCCCCTTCACTCTTATCTTTCTGGAACAGGCGTGAGCCAGCCAGGCTAGGGGGTGGGAAGCTATTACACATGAGTCATAATTCCTCCAGACACAAGGTGCCCTGTTTTGCATGTTTTCCTAAATTCCAAAGTAGTCTAAGACAGCTATCCTAAAAGAAGCCTACCTGGGGAGTAGTAGCTGGAAAATTTATGTCTCCTGAAGAATTCAGAAAGGCTTCTGATCAAAGAAGACAAGACAGAGGGCCGGGAGACTGACTCTTGGGGTGAAGTGAGTGGCCAGCCTGCGAACTCAACCGCGATGCTGCGTTGCACCACGGGAATCTGCTGCAATATCCTGCCCCTCCATGTTTATTCCTCAGCCATCTCAGGGCTGTTTCTGTACCTTCCTCGGTTTTTAGCAATCTTGCCAGTCAAGTTGCATTTTCAAGTTCTCAGCCTTCCTTCTGGTCTTCAAGCTGGATCTTCATTTTGTGGATAAGCTTCAGTTGTTACCACCATGGAACTTTGAAAGCTCACGTCTTGCTCACAGGTTTTAGTTTCTGTTAAATGCAGCCTTTCTCCCAAATGATGTGCTTTCAAATTTTACAATCCATTGCTGCATCCATATCTTATATTGACCTGATCTGCTGGCAATTCTGCAAATCTATGTACGTCTAATTAGTATTTTGTTATAATTAGAAGAGTTAGTCTGAGATTTTATCACCCAGGAGATGAGAAAGAGGGAGAGAGCATCTCTATGGCAATTTATTTGTACAGTTTCTTATATGGACATGTGGCTAATCTATCATTTTACCACTCACAGTGGGACCCTTTCCACCCTGTTACAGTGTTGACCATCAATGGTCATTTGTTCTTTTCATTCTTAGGACAATCTCATCTTTTTCTAGAACTATTCAGCTTACTCAATATTTGCAGTGTCTTGCTATCTCTTCTCACAGAGAAAGAAAAATACATATCAATAGAGAAAGAAAAATACATATCAATATTTTTTAAACAGATATATATTTGGTAGAAAACAAATACTCAAATGCATCAATACTCATCCAATTAAAGTGCATTAAAATAAATATGTCCTATGATATTTTCTTCAATTGTATTAAAAGTACCTCTTACATACTTTATTTTTAACTTTTCTCTCCTTGAATATCATTATGAATTTGCAGATTTTCATAGACACAGACTCAACTTATTATAATTAATGATAACTTTTTCTTACTGATGCTCAAATATTTACCTCTTGACTGTTAGTAGCAGCTTTAAGATGGCTCTTTGTCCTTTCAAAATTACCCTAGACATTTTCTTAAAGTATCTTTGCTCACTTGCAACAATAAGATATTCCTGATACCTCTGGATTCCTTCTTAGAAAGGAATCAGCTACTCTCAAAGGAGGCCAGGTCCCTTTATGTGAAAAATAGTCCCAGAGAAAGGTGTATATTTGTGGTTTCACATGAGCACTGCTGTTGGTCAGCGGATTAGGCTGCTTTACTGAGAGTGCTACAAAAATTTGTTTTCAGAAAAAAATATATATTAGGACCCAAGTCCACATGACATTTTCAAATTAACTCTAAATTACTAAATCATATTTTTTAAAGATTTTATTCCAATAAAAAAATTTCAACTTACTACATTATTTAAATTTTAAAATTACGAATTAACTATGAAATCATGAGTTTCATCTACATGAAGATCTATTACATTGACTAGAGAAATTACCTTCATTTCACTGTCAATAGGAAATACCATAAAAGAGTGAAATGCACAGTATTACTCAAAGGCTTTGATCTGTTAATGATATGCTACATGTATCCATTTAAATGTAACAGATTAATATGCCGCATTGAACAGTACCTTGTGTAGCTTAATTCCTCTCTTCAAACATAGGCCAGGTAACAGAAAAGAAACTTTAATTATAGCACTATGCCCTCAACATGCAATTGTAAAATGACAAAAAAAACCCTGATTTAAATAGACAGGCATTGTGAAGCAGACTCTTTCCAAAGTAGAATTCAAAGCATATTTGGTTGTTGGCCTTTTTCTGAAACAGGATGGTATGTGAGCAGTTTTGCTTCCTTTCAACACTGCTGCACGTAACAGCACAAAGCCCAGTCTCTGGAAAATGATTTAGAGCAGCTAGACTGAATTATCAAGAAGTCTGCCAAGATTTGCTGGCATTTGGGATTTGGCAGAATGTTGCAAAATAAATTTTCTTAGACAATTCTGGGTTTTGCTACATATCCAAATGTCTGAGAAGTAATTCCAAATGCTCCTCTGACCACAGGTTTGCCTCCACATCTCTTGATTATGTTACTTGTTCATCTGCCTGAGTTAAAACAGCAGATCACACAAGCTTGGGAAGAGATCTAATGGCATGTTTCCTTATTCTGTTTCAGTCAATCCTTTCCAATTCTCTTTAAAAAGCTAACCTGTGATTAAAATTAATACTTTTTAAAAGTAAACCTATCAAATATGAGTCATTTTTTTTAAAGACTTTATGTTTTTTGGAGTAGTTTTAAGTTCACAGCAAAATTGAAAGGAAGGTACAGAGACTTCCCAAATATCTCCTGCTCCTATACATGCATAGCCTCTCCCATTATCAACAGCCCCCACCAGATGGTATGTTTCTTACAGCTGATGAAACTAAAATGACACATCATAATCACTCAAAGTCTATAGTTAACATTATGGTTCATTCTTGGTGTTGTACATTCGATGGGTTTGGACAAATGTATAATGACATGTATCCACCATTATACAGAGTAATCTCACTGCCCTGAAAGTTATCTGTGTTCTGCCCATTTATCCCTTCCTCCCTCCTAACGCCTGACAACCAGTGATCTTTTTATTGTCTCCATAGTTTTTCCTTTTCCAGAATGTCAAATAGTTGCAATCATATAGTATGTAGCCTTTCAGATTAGTAATATGAATTACAGATTAGTAATAAGGCTTTCACTTAATAATATGCATTAAGTTTCCTCATGTCTTTTCATGGCTTGTCAGTTCATTTCTTTTTAGTTCTGAATAATATTGCATTGTGTGGATGTACCACAGTTTGTTTATTAATTTACCTACTGAAGGATATCTCAGTTGCTTCCAAGTTTTAACAATTGCAAATAAAACTGCTATAAGCATCTGTGTGCAAGTTTTTGTGTGGATGTAAGTTTTCAACTTCTTTGGCTAAATTTCAAGGAGCGTGATTGCTGCATTGCCTGGTAAGAGTATGTTTAGTTTTGTAAGAAACCGCCAAACTGTGTTCCAAAGTGGCTGTACCATTTTGCATTCCCATCAGCAATGTACCCAGAGTTCCTGTTGCTCCACATTCTCACCAGCATCTGGTGCGTCAGCATCTTGGATTTTGGCCATTCTATTAGGTATGTGGTGGTATCTCCTCTTTGTTGTTTTAATCTGCGTTTCCCTAACGACACATGATGTGGAGCATCTTTTCATATGCCTATTTACCCTCTGTTTATCTTCTTTGGTGAAGCGTCTGTTAAGGTTTTTGGCTCATTTTTTAATTGGATGAACTTCACGAGTGTTTCTCAATTGTCCCCCCACACGCCTTAGGTAGGACAGGAGGGCTAGAGCTGGCTGGAGTGGTCATTCTCCTTCTTCCAGGTCAGTTAGGGTCTGAAAAAACCCCAACAGGTAGGCTCTGGTTAAATAGTTTTTCCTGAAGGTTGATCTTGTTAAGAACAGAGTGTTTTTGCGTATTTGAAAATGGTTCCTTTTCCCTTCTCCCTGCCGGGATCATCAGGGTTTTTTTTCCCACAACTACTGGAAGAACCTGGCCAAGCTCCTGGAGGTAAAACTCACAAAGGTGTGGGGCCCTATGACTTGGTCACCTTGGAGTTTTTAACTCTCAGACTTGTCCACTCTGAGCCTCCTGAAATTCACCGGTTATAGGTTAGCTTTTTGTCCCCCAGCACCGGCTCCCGTGGCCATTTCAGCTCCTGCGTTTCTGCTCTGGTGAGTTGCAATTCTCTTTTTTTTCTTCTTGGTCTCTCTAATTTGGGGGGCCACCCTTGCCCTGTGACCTCACTTCTCTTACAGATCTAACAAGTATTATTTATTTTTCAGTTTGTTCCACTTTTTACTTACTGTTGGGACAGAATAGTGACTTCCAAGCTCCTTACATGTGGAACCAGAAACTAGAATTCCTGGCAGAATGTTTTTAGTTCTCTGTGCAGTAGATTTTCCTCTCATTCCAACATAGTCGCACAACCATGAGGACCACCACTCAGCAGAGCGATGTGTGGACCCCACTTGCTGTTTCCTCTCTTTTACCACAGCAAGATGAGTATTTATATCTAAGCTTTGAAATAATCATTACTCACACATGTAAATATTGTCTATAGTAGGCAATGTAGAGGGAATTATGTTGTGTAAAAGGTTTTTCCCCTCCATACTGCATCACACAATATTTGCTGGGCTCAAAGCACTTTGTAACTCATGACAAGATTTAAGTGTCAAAATAAGCAGTAAAGACATTTTGTATTACTGGAGTTCAGAGAAGGGTAAAATGAGCATGTGCAAGGAAACACATTGAGGCGATTTTGGAAGGAGTGAGGCTGGCAAGCGCCCTGAGAGATGAATGCATTCTGGATGGATAGAGAACAGAAGAACCGACACTGAGGGGATGGGGAGTAGCACTGACAGCGAGCATGGCATATCAAGGAGGCGTCAGGAAGCTGGCTGGGTTGGAGTGAAGAGTCATGTGGGGAAGAAAGTGTGGGTGAGGTCACAAACATGGAACAAATCATGAAGGGCTACAGAGGACAAGCAAGGGAGACAATGACCATCAGGTACATTATATGTGCCGGTCCCTCTGCTGAGCATGCTAGAGCTCAGTTCCTTCTCACTCTACCCTATAAGGGATGCATGGCAGGGAAACCGAGGCAGAGAGCATGAGTAGCTTGCCTGGAGTCACACAATTGTTTTCACTCTTTTTGCTCCATTCCCTAAAACAATTCTAAAATAGTATTATTTCACACATGGACATTTGTTTTTCATTTTGAGTATAAATAAGTTTATTTTCATTAGGAGGTAGAAAATGTTAAACATTTCATAAGATGAAGTATCTACAATAAAAATTAATATCTCATAAAACAATTTGATGAAATAGATTTAAACTAACTTGCGTGAATATTGAATACATTGATTTGGAAAAGAATCACGTAAAATTTTTATTTATGGGCTTTATATAATGTGTCTTGAAAGCTTTTGGTAGTCCTGGAGAGTTACATATATTTAGGCCATAATTGGAAATTTGCTTTTACAATGGAAACTATAATTTTTTTTCTAGCTAAGTGAAAGAAATATTGAGATCTAGATAACAAGACTGATATCACTTTCAATGGAATTACAACTTCAGAGAAATCTTTCTTTAGTGCTTGCTGATCCAGTTATAAGTAAATATACGAGAGAAGGTGAAGGTTTGTCCTTCCTTTATAACAATCTGAGCAATTCTCTAGTTGAAACACAAGAAGGAGCGTGTGTTAACTTCCTGGAAACATTATGATGCTTCCTCAGAAAATACACCTTTAACATTCTAATGGAAATAAAAGTCAAATAAGTTACAAAAATAATCAAAACAAATTAAAAACAAACTCTTCAACAAACTCAGGCAGTTTAATTTGGTAAAAGGATCAGAAATTTTGGTTTACATAAGCCGCAATTGTCACAATTCAATTGGTTACTTTGACATCCTGTGCACACGAGAAAGATGTGCCCCTCAGTATTGCTAACTGGAAGGTGCCAAGGGTCCAGACTCAGGTATATGAGTGGACACATGCTGGCTTATTTTCCCACTTTTCAGTTAATTTCCTGGTCAATGACAGGGATGTCATATGGCTGTGGCACAGTCATCATTACCTTCTATTTACTTAGAGCTTCTTTATTCCAAAAGATAAAAGATGTATGAAGATGCATCCACTGGTATTCTCTATTGGTCGCTAATTCTAAATTTATTTAGTGTTTCTGGAAGTGTCAAAGACTGCTGCTTGCCTAATGTAGTTCTCCTCATATTCCCTGATTTTGCTTATGGCAGTAACATGCCCAGCTAAACATTTACATTCCCTGGCCTCCTTTGCAACTTGAGCCTTGTCAAAGGACACAGTTCTGGCTCAAGAGATTTAAGCCATTCAGGCAGAAAGGGCGTTGCTACTAGGTAACCTCTTTAACAGGAAAGACTAGCTGGCATAAGCCACTTTTTTCCCTTTTCCTTTTCCCCTCTCCCTGCTTGAAACAGGATGTCCCAGCACCAGCATCTTTCTTCAGATCATGAAATTGTGGCTCTCACCTTAAAGGTGTTGGAGCCAAGAACAAGAGAGAGACTGACACCTCTTTCCAATGACACCATGGAGCCACCACACAATCCTTGGGTCACCCAACTTGGGTCTTACACTTTGTGAACGAAAAATAACCCCTCTTTTGGTTAAGTCAAAATCAGTTCTGAACAGCAACACTGGATACACTGCTACATTTAGGAAATGTAGCAAACAGGAAAATTAAAAACTGAAAGCATGACTTTAAAGCCATTCCATATTTTTAATACAAGATGGCCTTATATCACAAATATATGTATCATAACAAACTTGAAAGGAGCTAAACAAAAGAAACACAACTTATAAAAATGAAAACATGCAAGACACCAGGTATTATACAGCTTTACTAAAAATTCTATGAGGTTTACCAGAGAGTCCAATGGTAATATCTATCACTGTCCCCGTTTCATGGAAATCCTAATAGGGAAAATAATTCTTTACATTAGATGGTAAACAATTAAATCTTTGATTTTCAAACTACGTATGGCCAGAAAAAGGAATATATCTTCTTTTGATAGAAAATAACATTATCTGCCAAAATCCTGGAGGTGAATGCCAAGAACTATATGAGTCAAAAATTTGCTGGCAAAAATAAATGCACAAGTTTCAAAATTAATCACATTTTTGAAAAATGCTTATTATATATCCTTACTGTTTGTGATGCCTAGGAGCATGACTATATTATTGAAGCCAAGATCCATACAGAGTACTTAAAATATAAAGCTAGATTCTCAAAGCAGAGAAGCACAATCATCTCAATATTTCAGCCTGGATTCATAGTGATGCATTTTGCTCACATGGGATAGCACCCTGCCCAGGGCAACCAATGTATACAAACAGACTTACTGTTTACTGTTTAACTGGCAAGAAATCACACTCTCAGGAGACAGAAACTGACCAAAATTCTCTGCTGTGAATGAATAATTTAAAAAGTGCATTCAAATTACAATAGAAGCATCATTTGCTAATCTCTACCCACATACCATTTTCCTCTTCCATGTTCTTGGACCTTTACATTAATACAATAATGTCTCAAACAGACACACAGATGAATAGAACAGAATTGAGAGCCCAGAAATAAACCTATACATCTATGGGCAGCTAATCTTTGACAAGTGAGCCAAGAACATACAATGGACATTCAATAAATAGTGCTGAGAAAACTGGACAGCCACATGCAAAACAATGAGAGTAGACCACTATCTTATACCATACACAAAAATTAACTCAAAACAGATTGAAGATTTGAATGTAAGACCTGAAACCACAAAACTTCTAGAAGAAAACATAGGCAGTACGCTCTTTGACATTGGTCTTAGCAGCATCTTTTCAAATACCATGTCCCACCAGCCAAGGGAAACAATAGAAAAAATAAACAAATGGGACTACATCAAACTAAAAAGCTTCTGCACAGCAAAGGAAACCATCAACAAAACGAAAAGACAACCTAAGAACTGGGAGAAGATATTTGCAAACCATATATCTGATAAAGGGTTAATATCCAAAATATATAAAGAACTCATACATCTCAACAAAAAGGAATAAACAACCCAATTAAAAAATGGGCAAAAGGTCTGAACAGATATTTTTACAAAGAAGATATACAGATGGCCAACAGACACATGAAAAGATATTCAACATCACTAATTATTAGGAAAATGCAAATCAAAACTACAATGAGATATCACCTCACACTTGTCAGAGTGGTTATAATTAACAAGACAAGAAATAACAAGTGTTGGAGAGGATATGGAGAAAGGGGAACTCTCATACACTGCTAGTGAGAATGCAAATTGGTGCAGCCACTATGGAAAACAGTATGGAGATTCTTCAAAAAATTAAGAATAGAACTATCATATGATCCAGCTGGGTATTCATCCAAAGAACATGAAAACACAGATGTGTAAAGATACATGCATCCCTGTGTTCATTGCAGCATTATTCACAATAGCTAAGACTTGGAAACAACCTAAGTGCCCATCAACTGATGAACGGATTAAGAAGATGTGGTACATATACACAATGGACTACTACTCAGCTATAAAAGAAGATGAAATCTTGCCATTTGCAACAACATGGATGGACCTTGAGGGTGTTATGCTAAGTGAAATAAGTCAGACAGAGAAAGTCAAACACTGTATGATCTCACTGCCAAGTAGAAGATAAAAACAACAACAACAAGCAGACACATAGATACAGAGATTAGATTGGTGGTTACCAGAGGGGAAGAGGGGAGGGAAGAGGGTGAGAGGGGTGACAGGGCACATGTGTATGGTGATGGATGATAGTTACTCTTTGGGTGGTGAACATGACGTAGTCTACACAGAAATTGAAATATAATGATGTATATCTGAAATTTACATAATGTTATAAACCATTGTTACCTCAATAAAAAAATAAAAAGAAAAAATACAATGATGTCTCAAAGTTCTTTTCACTATTAGATGAATCCTTTGTCCAAATACCTTCTTACATTGATATTCAATATGCAAACCAGAATTAAAGCAGAGGAACTCTGAACTGCAGATACAGAGTTACAGAAGAGGAGGGGAAATGTCACATGTCACATCCACAAAAACTCTCAGCTAGTGTTTTATTTGGCTTTTATATGCTGGGGGGTTGAAAGGTAATTCTCTGGGAAAATAAGATTCCATTTCCCCTGTGTTCCTCACCTTTGGATGCATATTCATATGCATAATGAAATAGCAGGTGAAGATTCATTCATACAACAAACTTCTTGAGAGCTGAGTAGAATCAAGAAGCCATGGGGGATACAAAGTATGTTTCTCGCTCATGGTGCGTTCCCATCACATTTGGATTTTTTTTAATTTGTCACTCAAATATTTTTGTTATATTTTGACTTTAATATTCTAATTAACTAGCTAATTCAAATATAATTTCTATGCATTTTAGAATATCACATTTAAAAAAAATAACTTGGAAAATCAAGTTGATTTCTCAGTCTTCTTTTTTTTTTAAACATTATATAATTCACTGTTGGATTTTGATTATAGATAAATTGGATTTTTTTCCTAAATGCTATTAAGTAGGTTCAATAAGTATTTTGATTTATGTTTTATAATATTCAAGCAGGATGAGGCGAAGTGTGGATCCTGAAGTCAAGCAAAGTGAATGTCTTCAAGCGGGGGGCATGCTGAGGACATCAACCAATCTGCGTTTGGACTCCAATCTTAGCAAGCTAAGCCCCTTATAAAATGAAACAAAAATATGGAAATAATGTTTTCTTGGGGGCTTCATTCTTTCAAATCTCAAAATTTAAAATGCAGGTGGTCTTGAGTGTAAGCCTCTGGAAAGTCTAACAGGCAGTTTGAACCTTGCAGCCATTTTCTGCATGTTTCTCCCTTCCTGGTTAGTGATTCAAAATTGAACCCAAGGAACGTCCATTATTCTTTCTTCCGTGAACACGGATGCTTTCTGATAAGGAAGGCCATTGAGAATTCCCATGTTTGGAAATCTATCGTCAACTAATTAATAGTACACCCAAATCTCCTAACTCATATGATCCCTGAAATTCATGCGCTCTTTGGGAATCCATCTCCCTCCACCCCAACTTGCTTCGAGAAACAGAGTTTTACTGTAATCAACTTAAACAACGCTACATAAAACCCTACTAGTAAACCTAGCATTTTGGGTTTTCTCAAAGGGGGTGAGGGGAGCTAAAATTTCTTAAAAAACATAATAACAACAATAAGGATTAGACACCTACAGATTAAATTATAGCAATGAATGCAGTTCTATTTTAATATATTGTTTTTGTTTCATTATTTTAAAAAGAGAAGAATTAAATTCTGCTTTGAAAATTATCACATGCATTATTCCTCAAGAACAATATGGAACTGATCTAAAACAATGAAGGAAGTTAAAATAGTAACTCCTCATTAAATGCCTCTAATATATTTAACATATCACAAAGTGGTATGGTCAGCCTAGTGGTAATTATTTTACATTCCAAAACATTGGACCTTTTTTAAACCTCTGGGATTCAACATAACCTGCCGCAGCCTGCCAGGATGTACTGCTCCAACTCGGAAAATACCACCTGCAATTAAAGATCAAGCAAATTGGGAATGCTGAAGGAAAGACGAAACATTGTAGTGCACTAATTGATTGAAAATGTGTCTTTCACTCCTCTTTTTGGAAGCTTATGAATATTTTTGTCTGCATTTAACTTGTATTGATTTCCTTAATTTCTTAAAAATACTCCATCAACACAGTTCAAATAATCCTATTATTCTTGAGGCCTTTAAGAATCTTTTATAGATGGAGAAACTAAAGCACAGGACTCCGAGTGAGTTGCCCGGGGGTACAGAGCTGGTCAGAGGCAAGCCAGGACTGGAACTCAGGGACCCTGAGTCTCGGTAGGTCGGAGTGGGTCGGGTACTCTCAACTCCACTGCTGTGAGAGGTGCTTAGGAATTTTAAGCACTGCCACTGTCAATGATAAACAGTGTTTTCAGAAGCTTCCATGCTCTGTTTAAAGTTCCACTAAGCATATCATTGCTTGTCAGCTGCTGGGACATATATAACTAAGTAAGATGACACATGATCGCTTGTGGAGGAAGACAGGCAGTGTATCTTAAAAGAGAACTAGAAGCCCCATCAATTATTACAGACTCTAAATACTCAGCATTCAGCCTGCATGAGCTCATAGGGCCACGGAGAATGATTTAGAGTTGATTTGAAGTCTCGGTAGCTGAGAAGAAGCGTGGAAAGGGTACAGAAGGAAACCAAAACTTGGGTAACCACTGAATCTTATCAAGGGCAGGATATATGAGAGAGGAAGAAAAGTAATATTTTTCCTGGAGGTATTTTTCTTCAGAAGCAACAGATTTGGAAAACAGTAGAAGATCAATTAGCAATCAAGCAGTTTGCAGAGGATGAAGAGAAAATGCACGAAGACCCATTAACCTTAGGGTGGGAGCTGCTGAATTACTACCAATGTTCTATCTCATTCCAACAAAGATGCTGATATTTTTATACTTTTTTCGCATTCTCCAGGCAAGTAGAATAATAACTTGTCTCAATTCTAGCTCCTGGTTACATTAACTTAGAAGTGGATACGCGAGGAATAATGTACTTCTTAAGTTCCATCTGCAAAAGGCAAAGATTTCACATTCTTACATTTCCATTACTAGTTCATAGGTTTTTATATTTATCAGTCTAAATGAATTGTTTTGGATTAAATAAGATGGTAAAATTTTAGGCACTACTGTTTTTATGCCAAACCTAGCAATTTCAGTGCTCTGGGGATCCATCCATAACCACGTGACCTTCTCTAGCCCAACAATCTTCACTCCCCTCCACTTACCACCTTCGTCTAGAAACTTCCTGGAGGGCTTAGTTATCATCAGCGTTCTCTAAGCTCTGAAATCTTCAACAGGAAGAGTTCACTCTCTCACTACCAGCCAAACACAGCCAGCTCTGCTCGTTTCTTCCCACTACATCTGCTCATTCACATCACTCATCTCCTTAATCGTTTTCTTTTATCAGTTGACCATTAACCAGTTCTGCTGCTCTCACTTCAGCCCCTAACAAGCTTAGTTCATAATGGCAGTTACTTGACTATTTCTTTACCATCACCTTCATATTTCTTTATCATTTTTCCTTCTGCTCCACTGGTTTTAGCAATTTCTTATAAAAAGCAAAATATAACTTCTCTGTGCCTACACTTGGCTTTCATTTTTTGTGAGTTACTTGTTTATACCATTTAACCATTTGCCTATGCGGGGGTTTGTCTTTCTTATCCGGATTCTAATATCTTATTTGTTATACGAATTGCATGTTTAATCTTCACATTAATATTTTATTTGTGTGAATTGCAAGTATATTCTCTCAGAGCTTATATTTTAATTCAAATATAATGTATTGTATTTTACAGAAATTTTAAATTTTAATGAGGTCAAATTTTTAAATCTTTGTGTCTTGATTAAGATATCTTTCCTTACTGTGAAATGAAAGTATTCACTTATATTTTCTTCTAATTCTTCCAAAGTTTTCTTTTTCATATTTTGGTGTTTCACAGAATTGGAATTTATTTTTGTGTATGATGTTAGGTAGAGATCAGATTTTATCCTCTTCAGGGTTCACAATCAATTGTCCCACGTGTTAAAAGTTCATCCGCAATCACTGATTTGTACGCTACTCTGTCATATTCCTGGGTTTATTTCTGGGTCCTTTATTTTGCCTTGTTCCATTTGATTAAACCTATGTCTATACTACATGGTCTTAATTACTAAGCTTTATAATGCATATTGAGATCTAGGAGGACTGTTCCCAGATGTTCTCCAATATGGTCTTGGCTATTCTTGGTCTTCCACTATTTTGCATGAATTCTAGAATCAGCTGGCCAAGTTCCATGAAAAGAAAGAAAAAAAGAAGGAAGGAAAGAGAGAAGGAGAAAGGGAAAAAGGAAAAGAGAGAAACATAGATTTATAGATTTGTTGGTATTTTACTAAAATCAAAATGAATTTTTTAGATTAACATGAGTGTTGTTATCTTTCCCATGATTATGGTATTGCTCTCCATATATTTAAGCACAATTTTATATTTTTCTGTAGGTTTATTTTATTCTCCATGTTTTCTTAGCTTTATCCCTATAACGTTATGATTTTTTCTTTTGGTTTATTATATTTTCTAATTAGTGGTTGCTGGCATATGGGAATGTAGTTCATCTTTATATACTAATCTTAAATCCAGCATGATTTCTAAACCTCATTTGTTTGTATATAATTCTCTTGGACTTTATATGTAAGTAAGCATAATGTCTGTGAATAAAGACAATTTTACTTCTATTCTGATGCATATTCCTTTGATTTCTCTCTCTTCTTTTTTTTTTTGTGAGGAAGATCAGCCCTGAGCTAACATCCATGCCAATCCTCCTCTTTCTGCTGAGGAAGACCGGCCCCGAGCTAACATCCGTGCCCATCTTCCTCCACTTTATGTGGGACGCCGCCACAGCATGGCTTGACAAGCGGTGCATCAGTGTGTGTCCGGGATCCGAACCCGGGCCACCAGCAGCGGAACTCGAACACTTAACTGCTATGCCATGGGGCTGGCCCCGATTTCTCTTTTTTTATAATTGTTTACCATAGATTTTTTTTCCTTAACATTAGTGGATGCTTAATTTTATTGAGCCTGTTGCAGCATCTTTGGGGAAGCTTATGTAAAGATTGAGAAGCCTGTTTGACACTGATTTTCTACCAACTCAATAACCTCAGTTGCCGTTGTAGCAACCAAATGAGACACAGGACACAAGATTGTTCTAAATTCTAGTAATGTCAACACAGGCTTTTATTCCTACATCACGATGGTCTACTCCTCATGGGAGATAGAGGTCTACAGATCTCCAAAAAAAAAACCCGATATGGGAAGCTGCATTAAATACCCTCTTTGAATTTGGCGCTCCTCAGCTCCCTCTCTGTAGCTAAGAAATGACCTGTCAGGAGTCAGGAGCCTCCAACAGGTTGTCCTGAAATATATGTTCTCTCTTTGTCAAATAATCCCCAAAGGATATCATGAAATCCATTCCTTTTTCCTGCATCTTCTCAACAGAGGAATTAGGAAACAAGTGGGGCAGAGGTGAGTAGTTAGCTGGGGTGTGCCCTACAAGTGTTGGGTCTCCATCAGCATCTACAGATTTATAGGGATGGCCTTTCATCTAGTCCCGCATTATCTTCAACAAGTTTTTCTAATGTGAAACCATGCAGGTTTCCTGGAATAGAGCCAACTTGTTTGTAACATATTATTGGCACTATTACTAACTCAAGTGGTAAATATTTTATTTAGGATCTTACACTCAGGTTTATATAAATTTATATATGTTTTATATCTCTATGTGCATATATATAGAGAGATACATATGTATGATGTATATACATTATACAGAACTTTTATATATGTATGTTTTATATAAATTAATATAGTTTCTTCCATTTATTTTCTTGCCAAAGGCATGTCTATTTTATTAATTCTTTCATAGAACTAGCTTTGGTTTTATTGATGCTATTTATTATTTCTGAGGTTTAAAAAATTATTTTCTATGTTTTTCTCTATTTCCCTCCTTCGCTTTTCTTGGAGTTTACAATGTTTTATTTTTTTTTCCCCACTTTCTTGAATTGAATAATGAAGTCACTCATTTTTAATCTTTCTCCTTTTTGAATATATACATTTAGGATGATTTATGTCCTTCACAGGAAACTTTGCTGCATCTAAAAAGATTTGAAATATGTAGTGTTTTTTGTTGTTTAGTTCTTAATTCTTCATAATTTCCATTGTGTTTTGGATCCATAAATTATTTATGCATGCTTTTAAATATCTATACATGAAGTTTAAACCTAGTCTCTTTTTATTTATTTTTTTGCTTTTGATTGCTAATTTTATTGCATTTTAGTAAGACAGTGTGTTCAGCATTCTGCTGCATTCTCACAATTTCCTCAGACCTATCTTCCAGAAACATTATCTAAATTTCAGTGAGTATATTTTTATTTCTTATAATTCTGTTTGGCCCTGCCAAAATGGCCCTCCTTCTTGTCACAATAGGCTGTCTACTTTGCTTTAACTGTGTCTATTTCTAGCAGATAAATTCTCTTCAGAAAAAAATGTACTATAAAGTCATCCCTTTTGGATCTGAACATTTGGCTCCTGTCTCTGCATGTCAAAATTTGGTCTCGGATCTTATGCTGATTTCCAAGGATGACTTCATAATTCCAAGACTTCACAGCCACAAAATGCTTACCTAGCTCCTTAACTAAGGCTGACTTGACAAGAAAAAGGAAAATATCTGAATTTCATCATTTCTTTCTAAAACTTTAGATTATAGGTAAAACATCTTCATTTAGTAACACAAGACAGCCCCATAACTCCAGCCTGGTCAGACAGTGGCTTTGAGCTGAGGAGTTCCCTTTGAGGGAGGGTCTTCTCAGTTTTTAAGCCCAAAGAAGGGTGAGTTAGTCTTTTTCAGGGTGGCATTACATATTGCTAAATTAAAGAAATGAAAATTACAGCTTGGAAGTATAATGAAAACAAATATGTATCAGTGATACTAAAACGCTGCATTTAAACTGGCAACTGGCATTGGCTGACAGAACACAGGGAATGAATGAGCTTAGCTAATTTAGAGGTGAACTGAAGCCACGTAGAAGCGAAGAGAGCTCATTCTTATAGAAAGCGAAACTCTCAAATTCCCAAAATCATAAAAAGAAAAAAAGGAGTACACACACATACAATCACGTGTGTGTGTGTGTGTGTGTGTGTGTGTGTGTGTGTGTGTGGAGACAGAAAAAGACAGACAGAGACAGACAGCGATGTTTATGGACATTAAATTTATGTTTCTGCTGAGAGAGTCGCTTGATAACTCTCAGGGGAAATCCACCTCTAAACCATCGACTGTATTGTCCCAGTTTTCCACATGCTGCCACCAGGGTGCAAGGGAAGGGACAGAGAGTAAGTCCCTTAGTTATCTTTCTAAAGACATGCAATTCTCTTTCTTTAGGAGGGAGAAGGATGTATAACTTAATAATATATGAAGATTGCAGAAAAATCAGCTCTTTTGAATTTTGAGTAAAAAAGTGGCTGCTGCTGATAGCCAGTGCTCTGGAAGATGCTCAGGACATCTACGTTTGGGAGAACAGCCAGACGTTATTCAGAAGGGTTGTTGCTCTTTTGAGCTTGAGGCTCTAAGGGAAAAGCTGGCAGACCTTAGAGGATTGCAGGCGTAGAGCGGAGGGGAGAGGAGGGAGAAAGGAAGAGTCAACATTCAAGATTACAGCCTATTGCCTGTGCTGACTTTGAATTTCAGGCTCAGCTTATCTACGCCCAGGGGGCAGCAGTGCATGGGCTCAAGGGCAGGGCAGTTGTAAATGGACATTATGGCAGCTCCAGGACAGGGGCTGGAGCGGAGGAGCTGGCCCAGCCACACTCTTCGCAGGTCAACAGCCTCCTCTGTCTTCAGCAGTCTACCACACAGACATCCCGGAGCCAGTGACTGTTGATCCCCCTAATTGGTCCCTGCCAAGTATGTGAGAGAGAAATTTCCAGGCCAGCCTCACTCTCTCACCAGCACAGGCCTGGGTCACGAAACAGGAAGCACTGTTCCCTAATTTCCTTGGTCTGTAGCCAAGCATTCTGGGGTCAGGATGGATTTTACCTTGGGGGAGGAGGCCCCTAGTTCCTCGGCCACATGCCAAAGAGTCCATGCACACTTAGATACCAGCTGATAATTTACATGGACTTTTCAACTTGTCACCTTGCTTGATAGCAGCAGCTCTGCCAAATGACATGGCAAAGAGTATTATCCCATCTTGTAGGTAAAGAAACAGATTTAGTGATATGAGGTGACTTCCCAACACAACTGTTACCCAGGCACAGTGCTTTAAACCAGCCTCTGATGCCATGTCACTTTTCAATGTTTGCTCCCAAACCTCTTTTATCAACAGTTGCCATTCTCCATATAGCCAACTCAACTTTCCAGGTAGCTTCAGTCTCCCAAATACTGAACCAAACTGTGTGAATAACTCCTCAGCTGCTTCTCTGCTGATCAAGCGATGGTCCAGCATGATTGCCACCTAACACGAGCTCCTTGAGAGGTGAGGGAGAGCCTGCAGTGACGCCACGGGACAGTCACTCTATGCATGGAACTTCCTCTACCCTCAAAGGAAGGAAGAGACTTGCTGCCAACCAACCTCCCCACTCTGCCCCTTTCAGTCTACCCTGCACCCCAAAGTTCTGCATTCACCAGGTCATCTCCCTTGGCAATGTCTTCAAGGGCTCTCTAGTACTGACAGCAAATTCTAAGTTTTTAAGAACAACTTGCTTCATGTTGTTGGGATCATTAAGGTTGAGGCCAAACTTTATTTTTCATTTTGTTAAAGTTTAATTTTAAAGAAACATTAACACAGAAGAGAAATAACAAGTCTTCATATTTTCAGGAACATGTCTCTAAATTTTATGACCAAGAATAATCACAGTTCTGCATACAGAGATAAAGCCTAGATATTACATACTCGTTTTTTTCCTCCAGTTTTATTCAGTTATAATTGACATATAACATTGTATTAGTTTTAGGTGTACAACATCATGATTTGATATATATATACATTGTGAAATGATCACCACAATAAGTGTAGTTAACATCCATCACCTCACATAGTTACAAATATGTTTTTCTGGTGATGAGAACTTCTACGATCTACTCATCTACTCTCTTAGCAACTTTCAAATATACAGTACAGTATTGTTAAGTACAGTCACCATGTTGTTACATCCACAGGACACATTACATCCCCAGGACTTATTGACCTTATAACTGGAAGTTTGTGCCATTTGATCACCTTCACCCATTCCCCCTACCTCTACCCCTGCCTCTGGCAGCCACCAATCTGTTCTCTGTTTCTCTTAATTCATTTTTTTTAGATTCCACATATAAGTGAGATCATAAAGTATTTGTCTTTCTCTGTCTGATTTATGTCACTTAGCATAATGCCCTCAAGTTCCATCCAGATTATCACATAAATATATAACCAAATTTATAGTATTTAAATAACAATAAAATATAGTTTAAATAATTACACTGTTGTAAAATAATTTTAAAAATTTCAAATGAAAACTTGTAAAAACATTTGCAACTTATCTCATAAGAAAGTTGATATCCCTTAAACATACAGAGTGTCTAAAAATAGAGGAGAAAAAGGCCTACAGTGTTACAGATAAATGAGCTGAAAAATGATGGTACAGTTTAAAAAATGGAAATGGTTCCCTATGAAAAGATGCTCAGTATCACTTATAATAAAAAAATATAAATCAAAACTACATGGAGATATTTTTACTATAAAATTACTGTTTTTTAAATTATTGTGTTAGCAAAGGGGATCATATCTTATCTTTCCAAAAAGACTTAGCCCACACAGGAGACAGCAGCCATGTTTTATATGTATATACCTCAGTAGTATCTTAATAAACAGCTGAGGTAATGATTAGGAGCTAAGAGTGGATTCTGCTAATGGTAATTTGCTACTATTCAAAGTTGCCACAGCCTTCAGAACTAGAAAAAGGCAATAGATTGAGGAGCGCCAGTGGAGAAAAACACTGTTGTTTTCTCTGGCTTGAGGTGATTCTCTTTCTCTGGAACAGTACATTCAGTCATCTTCCTGTCTGGGTACAATTTTGGGGGAAAAAAAAAGTGGAAATTCACTATTGAAAAAACAGTGGCAAGCCTATTGTGGGGTTTTCAGTCTTTTTCTTGCTGTAACCACCTGCGTTAAGAGAAAGCTCTTGGAGTCATGTGACCATGTCCCCAATTCACAGCACCGCACCCTGTCCTTCCAGGACATCTTAGATTAGACAAGATCACAGAGTAATTTTTAACCAACCCAGTCAAAACAAAGGTTTAAAGCAAAACAAGTTTTAAATTGGATACGTGCAATACCTGTGAGCGAGCGGCGGCTGATGGAGGGGGCAGTCTGATTGCGGAGGGGGAGGAGCTAAGGAGAAAACAAGACGCTGTCGGTTATTTTGGTTCACAGGTGTCAGGAAAACTGTCTCCAAGATATTTATTTTTAAAATTCTTCCCGTAGCTCTTTTCATAAGCTTTTCATAGTGAATGATATAATGAAAGGGCTCAATTCCAAATATTATGACATTTTATGCAGTCATTACTTAAAATACTTCTAAAATGCCAAAAAGAGCATAAGGCTAATGAGAAAAAGGCAATTTTTCATAGTCTTGACAAAGAATAAAAAAGATGATCCCTAATGGGAGGGGAGGTTAAATCTAGAATTAATATACCTGTGAAGAAGTGTAGTACCTGGAAGGATATACGTCTATAAGAGAAAAATAGCGTTCTGATTTTCTACGAATTGTAAAGTGAACAAAACCCATAAAAGGAATGACAAATTTTCAGTCTAACTAGCAAACTTCATTTTGCTAGCTTTTATACAAGAGTAGGTACAAACATTAAATACAGTTTTAGTTAAAACTATTAACATAAAATTAAAAAGCACCAACCCATATATTTTTAAGGCTATGGTTGACAATTACGGGTACTTAAACAGAGGTTTTCTGAGTAGAGGGTTAAAGTTATACTCCTCATGAATATTATATATAGCTTTAGAATTGAGTTAAATGTCTCTCCCTTAGGTTGTTAATTTCTTCTGGAATTAGTTAGTTTCAATACTTTGTGTGACTTGTGATCTGACATGCAGACAGGGGAACAGCAGTCAGCATGTCAACCTCAGTAGGCTGAGTTCAGGACACCAGGTCCTTTTATACTAAGTTGTTTAGAGTTGTGGCCTTTGCTGAAGGGATCTGTGAGCTCCAGAATCCCCCCATGAGTGCCAAAGTGAAAGTCCTTGATGTCTTATTCTTGGTTTCCTTAGGATGGAGCCTGTTCAATATATGAGATTCCTCTTTTGCGAAGAAATATAATCTCAAAATTTATAGTTGCTTGAAAAACATTTTTTTTCCCAGAACAACTCGAAGGCAAGGCACAGTACCAGGAGTTGATAGAAGAGAAGTAATTTGGAGTTGAAAGGTAGAAAATAACTGGCGGATTAGAAATGGTCTTTTTCCAATGCCTCCTTGGTAATGAGGGAGCTGAGAGGTTGGTGAAGAGACAATGGAGTGGCCTGCTGTGTCCAGTACGGGGTCATGATGAGAAGACCTAAAACGGAGTAATCTTGATGATTATGAAACATTCCTTTCCACCGATTCTGTCTTATGCATATCAGCAGAAGTGACCCAAACATGCTCTTTTTTGAAACTTTCAAATGACTGCAGACCCAAGCTGAGGCTACAATTGAAAGAAGGTTCCCTGTCCTCACAGAGTGCAGAACTCAGAGCATAAACAGAATGTATATTGCAGGGCAGAATTTGATAGGTCAAAATAGAGGTGAGAGGACATACCACACATCACGGGGATCAAAGAGGAACCACAGAGGAATGTGGAATAAGATCTGCCTGAGAAAACCCAGCAAAGCTTTCCAAAGGACATGGACTCTGCTCACTGATTCACGCACCAAGTATGCACTGACTGTCTACAGCATGCCAGGATTGAGCATGGTGCCAGGAGTGGGGTGGAGGAGACAGACACATAATAACAGTAATGATACCATGTAGCAAGGGAAATGATACAGATACATGCATGGAAGTTTTGGAAGCCACATGAGGCTCGTCTTCTCCAGCCCCAGGTGGAAGGGCAGTTAGTGACTGTTGTCTAAAGTGGAGATGCTTGAGCTAAGTGCAAAAATATGACATAAGGTGAGGGAGGAAAGACAAGAATGAGTCTATGCAGAGAGTACATTCTGAGCAGAGCCACGAAGGGAAGAAACAGACTGAGAAGTAGTGATGGGAAGATTGGGAGTTGGGGAACTGGGTGATTCAAGACACAGAAATGAGAAAATATAAATCCGTTGAATGAATAGTGAGTGAGAAGTCCAGCGTGCAGGAGCAAAGGATGAAAGTGTGTCAGAGTGGAGAAGAGTGAGCAGGGGGTGTCTGTCCTACAGATGAGATGGCGGGAAAGTGAGAGCCTTGAAAGTCACGTGAAGAAGTTTGGCCTTATTTTCTACCTAGTGAGTAACCACTTGATCAGTGATGCCATTTAGAATCTTGCAGCAGAGTGAAGGATTATAGGAAAGGGAAGAAGCTGAGAAGACAGTGTGACTAGCTGGGAGCTGGCAAAATACTAGGGCAGTTGGAGTCAGTGCCAGTCTGCTCCAAGGTGGCGGTACAGGGTGGGATACTTGAAAGATATTGTAGAGACAGAATAACTGTAGATTACATGTGGCAACAGGGAAGAGTCCGTGGTGGCTGGGGTTTCTAGCCTGTATGTTTGACACGACTGTAATAGGGAGGAGTTCTACTGATAAAGATTATGATTCTGGTTGCACATGTAAGACATTCTGCATACGGGATGCAGAAGTGTAGCCAGACCTGAAGATAGATGTAGTCTGTGCAAAGGTCAAGCTTAAGTCATGGGAATGAATGAGGCTGCCATTGAATAAACTCTCCTCGGTATTTGCCCTCCTAAGCCTTTACCTTTGGCTTCTCTCTATTCTAGATGTATAGTCTCTCCCATATGCAATCACTCTCTGAATTCTTCCAATCCTATATGGTCAATTATTAAACTGTTTTATCATTTCTCCTTAGAGCTGTGTTGTCTAATACTAGCCATGTGTGGCTATTGAGGACTTGAAATGTGGTTAGTCTAAATTAAGATGTATTATATGTAAAAAACTTGTACTTTGTATGAAAAACTAAGAATGTTAAATATCTCAATACTGTTTAATATAATTACATGTTGAAATAATAATTTGGATGTATTTAGTTAAATAAAATATATTATGAAATTAATTTCACCTGTTTTATTTTAAATGCTAGAAAATTTAAAATTACATATATGGCATGTTATATTTATATTGGTCAATGCTATTCTAGAGTATTATTTTACCATAGTAATGTGATATAACTTAAAAGTAGGATATAAACTATTAAGACAATTTATGAACTAGAAGCACTGACTCTTTATCTTCTTACTGTGATCTATGTTACTCCAGTGTGTAAATTTCACCCATATGGAGATTCTGGGCTCTGAAAATGACATCCCAAAGCAGCTCCCTAGTAAGGGTATCAACTCTCTGGGTCTTCTCTTTTTAGTAAGTACTTGACACAAACTGTCAGGCAGTGGCTTGCTAGTAAACTAGCTCTCAAAAAAAAAAGCCCTGACTTGAGACTTTTTCCATGGTGTAAATGCATCCACTATGGCCAATTTCAAGCTATCAATAGTTTATCAACTGGCTTGCAAAATTCCTGGATACTTACCAATGCACCTTGTGAGCCAGTTTGAGCAGTCTCTCATCTCCGAGTTCTCTCAAATTCCAAGCCATTTGTTGAGCTGAAGAATCAGGTGTGACTCTAGAGCAGTACTGCCTGGTAGAACTTTCTGCAATGTTAGAAACATTCTGTATCTGTAGTAGGTGGCTACTGAGGACTTGAACTGTGGCCAGCACAATGAAAAACTGAATTTTTAGTTTAATTTTATTTTAATTAATTTAAATGTAAATAGCCACATGTGGCTAGTGGCTGCTGTATTGGACAGCCTAAGTCTGGATATATACAGAGCAGACAGAAAGTTTTGATTTTTTATGAAACCAATATCCCGTTTGTATGGAGCAGAGAGAAAGAGAGAGAGAGACATAGAGAGACAGAAAGTGAGAGTACATGCTAATGTTCAACTGTCAAAACCCACATGAGCCCAGGTGTGATGTCAACAAGATGACAGAATAGTTTTCGACCACCTTCCCCCCAAAGAACAGCAATTCTGAGAATCACCCACAGCTGACAGTACCTTTGTGGGAGTCAGAAAGTCTAGCAAAGTTCCAGCTCATCACTGAAGTAAAAATGTCTGAGATTGGATGCATTGAAGAGGGAAGAGGAGCAGTTTCACTTTAGCTGACTCCTCTCTCCCCCTGTACTAAGGAAGTAGAACTCAGTGCCAAGAGACACCCCCTTGGCCTGCAATTTTTCCCATGGGAGAAAATGAGAGCATGTGAGTGAGCACCCAGCTTCGCCAGCCGTGCAGAACACTGCCAAAGAGGTCTACCTTTTTCTCACCCCATCCAGAATACTGAGATGGTATGCATGACTGAGGGGAGAGGAGAGGGTGGGGGCACAGCTGCCAGGGCTCATAACTCATCAAAGGGACTCAATCCTACTAACTGCTTTGCAGACTCCATCAGGAAGCCCA
Organism: Diceros bicornis minor; assembly: GCF_020826845.1. Classification (NCBI taxonomy): domain Eukaryota; kingdom Metazoa; phylum Chordata; class Mammalia; order Perissodactyla; family Rhinocerotidae; genus Diceros; species Diceros bicornis. The sequence goes on along the minus strand of NC_080772.1, from coordinate 8,859,737 downwards.
CCACGAGCCTCATCTGTGAACCCCTCAACTGGCTCATGGGCACCCACACTCCACCTACCTCAACCACACACATACACACACAAACACACACGTTTGTGGCAGGCTCCCTGTTCACACATCCACAGGCAGTAAGTGTGAACCTTTGCAGATGGCTGGTGAGCACATGCAAAAAGTAGACCTGACACTGTGGGACTGGCAGAAAGCACATAAACTTGAGCACTCAGTATTGCACTAGGAAAAGCAAACAGGAGGCTGTCAGCACCTAGCCTGGCTATGCAGGATCCAGAAAAGGCACACAATCCTAAACATTCCTCCCCAAGAGGCAACAAGAAGTGTGGAACAGGTGTTTTCATAGAAAAGTTCTGAGAAAGCCTCAGAATCCATAGCAGGGCTGACAGGTGACGATATTTGTCTCCTGAAGCTAGTCAGTACAGACTGGAGGAGGTGATGGCTTCTGCAAATGTGACAATAGCAATTCAAGACTTCAAGGAAAATAATGAAAATCAAGATAACTATGACAGCATTAAAGGAACACAATAATTTTCCAGTAACTGACCCCCAAAGAAATGGAGATCTATAATTTTCCTGATGAGGAATTCAAAATAATTGCTTTAAGGAAGCTCAGTGGGCTACAAGAAAGCACAGAAAGACAGTTTAATGAAAACAGAAAAGAACTACATGAACAAAATGAGAAGTTTAACAGACAGAGAAAAAAAATTCCAGAGCTGAAGAATTCAATGAATGAAATTATTAAAAAAAAATATATATATATACATCAACAACAGACTTGATCAAGCAGAAGAAAGATTCTGTAAAATTGAAGATAAGTCATTTGAAATTATCCAATAAGAGGAGAACAAAGAAAAAAAGAACGAAAAAGAATGAAGAAAGCTAATAGGAATTATGAGATACCACCGAGGGAAACAATTTATGCATCATTGGAGTCCCAGAAGGAGAAGAGAGGAAGAAAAGAGCAGAAGGCTTATTTAAAGAAATAATGGATGTGTATTTCCCAAATCTGGAGAGAGATATGAACATTCAAGTTCATGACGTTCATAGGTCCCCAAACAGATTTAACTCAAAGAGATCTCTAAGACACAATGTAACTTAGTTTTCAAGTCCAGCATTACCCTGATACCAAAGCCAGAAAAGAATACTACAAGAAAAGAGAATTATAGGCCACTATTCTTGAAGAACAAAGATGCAAAAATCCTAAAAATAAAATTATAGCAAACTGAATTTAACTGCACATTAAAAGAATCATACACCATGATCAACTCGGATTTATGCGTGGGATGCAAGAATGGCTCAACACATGCAAATCAATAAGTGTGATATGTAACATTAACAGAATGAAAGATAAAAATCATATGATCATATCACTAAATGCAGAAAAATCATTTGACAAAATTCAATATCCTTCCATAATATAAACTCTCAACAAGTTAGTATAGAAGAAATGTAACTCAAAAGGATGAAGGCCATATCTGACAAGCCTACAGCTAACATTATGCTCAATGGTGAAAAGCTGAAAACTTTTCCTCTAAGATCAGGAATTAGACAAGGATGCAGAAAAAACATCCTTCTATTCTCTCTAGTACTGGAAGTTCTAGCCAGAGAAATTAGAAAAGCAAAAGAAACAAAAACCATCCAAATCAGAAAGGAAGAAGTAAAATTATCTCTGTTTTCAGAGGACATGATATTATTTGTAGAAAATCTTAAAGACTCTACCAAAAAGCTATTAGAACTAATAAATGAATTCAGTAAAGTTGCAGGATACGAAATCAATATACAAAACTCAGTTGAGTTTCTACGCACTAACAGCGAAGTATTTGAAAGAGAAATTAAGAAAACAATCTCTTTTATAATAGCATCAAAAACAACAAAATATTCAGGAGTAAATTTAACCAAGGAGGTGAAAGATCTATACACTGAAAACTCTAAGACATCGATGAAAGAAATTGAAGAAGACACAAATAAATAGAAAGATATCCCATGTTCATGGATTGAAAGAATTAATACTTTTGAAATTTCTGTACTACGGATCCAGTGAAATCTCTGTCAAAATTACAATGGCATTTTTCACAGAAGTAGAAAAACAATTCTACAATTCATATGTGATCACAAAAACACCTAAATAGCCAAAGCAATCTTGAGAAAGAAGAACAAAGCTGGAGACATTGCACTTCCTGATATCAAACTATATGAAAAGTTATGGTAATCAAAACAGTATGGTACTGACATTAAAACAGACACATACACCAATGGAACAGAATATAGAGCCCAGCAATAAACCCATATACAGTTAAGTAATCTTGGACAAGAGTGCCAAGAACACACATGGGGAAAGAATAGTCTCTTCAATAAATGGTGTTGGGAAAATTGGATATCCACATATAACAGAATGAAACTGAACCCCTATCTTACAGCACTCAAAAAAATTAACTCTAAATGGATTAGGGATTTAAATGTAAGACCTAAAATATAAAACTCCTAGAAGAAAACAGAGAGAAAAAACTCCTTGACATTGGTCTTGGCAATGACTTTTTGGTATGAGACCAAAAGTACAGGCAACAAAAGCAAAAATAAACAAGTGGAACTACATCAAACCAAAAAACTTCTGCACAGCAAAGAAAACAGTCAACAAAATGAAAAGGCAACCTACGAAATGGGAGAAAATATTTGCAAACTATATATCTGGTATGGGGTTAATATCCAAAATATATAAAGAACTCATATAACTGAATAGAAAACAAAATAATTCAATTTAAAAATGGACAAATGATCTGAATAGGCATTTTTTCAAAGAAGACAAACAGATGGCCAACAGATACATGAAAAGGAGTTCAACATCACTAATCATCAAGGAAATGCAAATCAACATCACAATGAGGCATCACCTCACACCTGTTGGAATGGCTATTATCAAAAAGACAAGAGATACTAAATGTTGACAAGGATGTGGAGAAAAGGAAACCTTTGTACACTGTTGGTGGGAATGTAAATTGGAACAACCATTATGGAAAATGGAACTGTATGGAAGTTTCTCAAAAAATTAAAAATAGAACTACCATTTGATTGATCCATCAATCCCATTTCTGGGTATATATCTGGAGGAAACAAAATCAGTATCTCAAAGAGTTCTCTGTCCTCCCACGTTCATTGCAGTATTATTCACAATGCTCAAGATAATGGAAACAACCTAAGCAACCTACATGTCCATCAATGGATGAATGGATAAAGATGTGAGATAGGGCCATCCCTGTGGCCTAGTGGTTAAGTTTGGCACGCTCTGCTTTGGCAGTCCAGCTTCGGTTCACAGGCTTGTACCTACACCACTCGTTGGCAGCCATGCTGTGGTGGCAAGTCACATACAAAATAGAGGAAGATTGGCACAGATGTTAGCTTAGGGTGAATCTTTCTCAGCAACAAAAAAAGAAGATGTGAGATAGATATAGATATATAGATATAGATAAATGGATGTATATATAATGGAATATTATTCAGCAATGAGAAAGAAGGAAATCCTGCCATTTGCAACAATATGGATGAACCTGGAGGACATTATGTTAAGTGAAATAAGCCAAATAAAGAAAGACAAAAACTGTGATCTCACTTATATGTGGAATCATTAAAAAAAAGTAGAAATCATAGAAACAGAGAATAGAATGGTGGCTACCAGGGGCTGGGGATGGGGGAAACGGGGAGATGCTGGTCAAAGAATACAAGCCTTCAGTAATAAGGTGAATAACATCTAGAGATCTAATGTACGGCATGGTGATTATAGTTAATAATACTGTATTGTACTCTTGGAATTTGCTGAGAGTAAATCTAAGGATTCTCACAATAGCAACAACAAAAAGGTAACTATGTGATGTAATGGATGTGCTAGTTAATATGATTTTGGTAATCATTTCACAATGTACACATATATCAAATAATCATGTTGTACACTTTAAATATATACAATTTTACTTTTCAATTATGCTTCAATAAATCTGGAAAAAAAAAACTTACACAAGCCTAGTTCCTAACTTGGGTAAAAGGGGATGGGGTAAGGGGTGGGGATCACACAGATTTGCTCCCACCAAATGCATATTGAACTCTCCTCCTGGGAGAAAGAAGAACACAGAAACTGCTCTCCTTGTTTTTTGAGTTGCTATAATTTTTTCTAAAACTCTGGTGAATAATCCTTTAATTCCAATTAATACAACTGAAATTCATGAATATGACCCCACAACCTCTGCCCCTAGATCAAACAAACCACAAATTTTTAAGCAATTTTTAAGGTTCTTAAATAAGAGCTAATGAGACTTCTATGAGGAGGACTTTCCTTGTCTTGGTTGTTAACATGAGCGCATTCCATGATCACTTACAGAGTTCTCTGAGCACCAGGACAGAACTCCGTTACTATATAATAATCATCTTGGTTCTTCAAAAAGCATTAGACTACTGGTTTAAGCCAGAGAGACCCATGTGGAACTTCCCGCTCTATATTCAGGTTAAGGACCAGACAACACATGTCTTTCCCCCTACGTAATGAGGTTCAGAAGCAATAAAAAATTTTCATGCCTTAATAAAAGAAATATTTGACAACAGCCAGAGGCATGTTATGCTTGTCTTAATCACATAAGATTCATCAATCTCATTTCCATTGTTCCAGATTTCAGATGAACTCACTACCTTGTCAACTTATTAAAAAGTCATTGGTCTATGAAACCAAAATTTAGACAGCTGATTGTGATCAATTCTGGTTCCTGAAGCACATTTCACTGCAGTCCAGAAACCTGAGACTTAATGATCAATCAATGTTTCTACGTTCATCCTATGAAAAGCAATACAGTAATTTCTTAATGGTTTCATTAATTCCTAATTGGCAAAAATATGTATTAATTGATCAGTAGAACTTTGAATTAAATTAACAATACCGAATGTGTATATGCTTAATAAAGATTTCAAAAGCAGTTCATATATTATACTTTTCTTATATCCCGAAAAAACTTATTTACAGAGACAAATGAACCTCTCAGATTTAAACCCAGGAGTGTTTCTGATTATTTCTGCTTCAGAATTGCCAGGTACTACAGGAACAGAAAGTCAGAACAGGCTCTTAATTTTAACTCGACCTCAAAAGGCAAGCCCAGTAGTTTCAAGAATAAGTTTGAATAAGAACTGCATTTGTTTTAAAAAAATGCAGATTCCAGGAGGTAGGGCCCAGTAATCTGTATTTTAACAAGTATTCCAGGTAACTGTCATACAATCTAATTGATGAAAACACTTGGATCTAAGAATCTTATAAACTACTATAAGTATCACCAATAGCTGTTTATCAGTCTACCCACGAAACTGGCAAAGAGTACATTTGTACATTCAGTGGCTGGCCTTCAAAACCCAAGCCCAGCTCCATAACCAGTATTTAACAGACTTCACAGTGCAAATAATTCTGGACACTTATTACTTAGTAATGTAAAATAAATTCTGGTCCTCAACGTCCAGAACTCACAGGAATTTGTTCACTTGAAAAAAAAGTCAATGATATCTGAAGAATCCTAACTGCTGGTCAGTACAAGAAGAATAGAACAAAATTGTAAACCCAGTAATTAGTTCATTCTTCCCGTCACTTCTCTTTCCCACCACGGGCAAGAACTCCGCTGCTGAGAAAATGGGCTGACGAAGTGTCTCCCTCTCTCTCCAGTAACTATGTGCAAGTAGAACTAAAATGAAACATCTCATCATTAAAATCAGAGGGGTTAGGGGCTCAGGCCTCTGACCACCAGGGGAGTTCTTTTCTACAGATGCTTTTTCCAAGTGCTATAGAACTTACCTGAGTTAAAAATATAATTTTAAACAGTTATTAGGAGTCATGAAGACAGCCTTTGTGGGGCAAAAGAGATTTAAGGGAAAACAGCAATACAACAATACATGTTTGGTATAGAAAGAAGAATAAACAAGAAGTGGCAGTTAAATATTAAGAGAGACTATTCCTCAACAGGGTGACAATACCTATAAATTAATTGTGATTTCTCCACGAGTCGGGAGTGTTCTCAAACATTCGTAGATGGATTCCCTTAATAAGCAAAGGTTGTACCACTTGGTTTGTGCTCCACTTCCTAATTTGCAGGGCCATTTCTTTGAGATTCAAGTGTCCATAGAAGATTAGGTGAATGATGCCGTGTCTGCTCTGTGTCCAACTGACAGCCATGATGTTCATTGCCATAAGTCTGAGGAATGCTCCTGGATTTTAAGCTGGGGTGGATTGCAAATGAAGCTTTCTTATAAAATAGTGCAAGAAATGAGAGAAAACAGATATCAGAAAGCAAGGGAGCAGGTCTTAATACACAAGGACCAAGGACTGAACTATAAAGTCTAAACAAAGTTATATGTGCAGGTTATGTTTGTACCTGTGGCAACAATTTACCCGGGTCACCGCCACACTTATATTGCTTTTATTGTCGAAAGGATTTAACACCAGTGTTCTTAGATACGGCCATGCATCACTTAACAATGGGGATACATTCTGAGAAATGCATCATTAGGCGATTTCTTTGTGCTAACATCAGAGTGTACTTACACAAACCGAGATGGTATAGCCTACTACACACCTGGGCGTATGGTATTAATCTTATGGACCCACTGTCATATATGCGATCTGTCCTTTACTGAAACATTGTTAAGCAGTGCATGGCTGACTCTTAAACTTTCCTGGATAGTTTTATCTTGTTGCCAAGTTATTTTAACTCTTTTTTTTTTTTTAAAGAACTATTTGTTAAAGTGCATGAACTAGCCCTAAAATTAATCTCCAAATATGTCCATTAGGGGAAAAACCCTACCATTTCACTGAGAAGCCCTTTGTGCTTAGGAAAAATTACTATTGGTTTCATTAACTTGTATACCACTTGTTCTCTTGGTGCCCAAGCACAGTTCTGTGAAAGTTAGTATTTTAAACCCTCCGAGGAAATGTGGTGCCGTAGTCCCTAAAGCAATTCTCTCTCCTACAAAATGCTGGTGCAAATATCAAGAAATACCAGGTCTTTCCCATGGCCTTCTCTCTCCACCAAAAACACAATCCAAGACTCAAACTAACTCTCTCTTGATTATGAGTTTCAACTTCAGAGCTGTTGGCTTGACAACTCAAGTTTTAACAAAGTGCTAAGACAAGGAAGTCGAAAGACAATGAACCTTGACAACATAATACTGAAAACACTGAACAGGTTCAGTTTTCAAAGTAAAGAGAGCTTGATTATTCTTAAGTGAGACGAAGAGTGTCCTCCTTCCACTCATTGGTCAATTCAGTGAGCAAAGGAAAAGTAAAAATAAACTTGGTTAATATTTTCAAACAAAATAGCCATCTATTACTAACCACTAACTGACCTGTTAAAGACTGACAGCTCCATCCAAAAAACTAATTAGCTGTGAATATAATCTGTTTCCACTAACAATTTGTCATTAAATCTTTAAGATATAAAGATTTTGATGATCTATAATTTAATCATAAATTAATAAGAATTCTATAATAGGTTTTTGGTTTATGGCTGTTAATTTTAATACTAATATTTATCATTATATGAGAAAATTTAGTTGTAAAGGACTTTTCTAAAAATGTATGGACCCCTGTCAGTTTCTGGTCCAACGTGGCAGGAACTTAGAAGTACCACCCCATCCTAACAACAAGTAAAAGCTAAACAAATGGAAAAATCAACTCTTAGATCCATCAGAGATATCAGGTCACATGGCAAACCACTGCTCAGAAATTAAAGGCAGATACAGAGAATCACAATCTACCAGAACAGAAGCCTATGAACAGAAGCCTCTGTGGGAACCAGCGCCAGGGTAGGCAAACCTGAACTGTAATTGGTAAATTGCTGGAGGCTCAGTGTGGACAAGCCTGACACTCAGGGGTCCAGTCCTAGTTGGTGGAAGCCCACACTTCTGTGAGTTTTACCTGTATGAGTTCTACCAGGTTCTCACATTGAAGGTATGAGAAAAATCCTCTCACACTTCTGGCATGACAAGGGGAAAAGTAACCATTTTGAAATACGCTATAGCATACTGTTCTTTTTAACAAGGTCTGCTCTCAAAAGAACTGTTTTATGGAACTGAACCTGCCAGGGTTTTATCAGAGACGAACCTAACTGAGAGAAGGGAAATATTGAACTCTAGCCCCCTCTAGCCATCCTGTCCCACCTGAGAGGAGAAAAAACTGAGAAGCACTGGTGAAGTTCACAGTTGAGGGGCACAGGCTCACTGAAAGGCTGAGACCTAAATCGTGGGACTGCAGAGCTCTCCCTCCCCGCACACCTCACCACCACATTACTAAAGGCCAATTTACGACACTTTCATTTCCCCAGTGTATCATGTTCATCTTTCAACAAAAATCACAAGGCATACTAAAAGGCAAAAAAACAATTTGAAGAGATTCAAAAGCATCAGAAATAAAGTCAGATATGGCAGAAATGTTGGAATTATCAGACTGGGAATTTTTTTAAAACCTATGATTAAAATGCTAAGGGATTTAATGGAAAAAGTAGACACAAAAGTGCAAGAAGAGTTGGATAATATAAGCAGAGATGGAAATTCTATGAAAGAATAAAAAAGAAATGCTAGAAATCAAAAACACTATAACAAAAATGAAGAATGTCTTTGATGGGATTATTAGTAGACTGGACACAGCTGAGGAAAAAATCTCTAGGCTTCAAGATATATCAATAGAAACTTCCAAAACTAAAAAGAAAGAAAAAAGAGACTGGGAAATACAAAACAGAAAGCCCAAGAACTATGAGACAACTAAAAATGATGCAACATATCTCTAGTGGGAATACCAGAAGGAGGAAAAAGAGAGAAAGGAACAGAAGAAACATTTGAAGGAATAATGACCGAGAATTTCCCCAAACTAATGCCAGACAACAAACCACAATCCGAGAAGCTCAGAGAATACCAAACAGGATAAATGCCAAAAAAAATCTATACCAAGGCATATCATATTCAAACTTCAGAAAAATCAAAGATAAAGGAAAAAATCCTGAAAGAAATCAGTAGAAAAACACATCTTACACATAGAAGAGGAAGAGTAAATATATCTAACTTCTCCTCAGAAACCGTTGAAGCAAGAAGAGACTAGAGCACAATATTCAGAGCATTGAGGAAAACACCCACCAACTTAGAATTCTGTATCCTGAGAAATTATTCTTCAAAAGTGAAGGACAAATAAAGAAATAAAAATTGAGAGAATTTGATACCAGTAGACCTGCCTTGCAGGAAATGTTAAAAGTTCTTTAGAAAGAAGGAAAATAATATAGGTCAGAAATTCAGTTACATAAAGAAAGGAAAGGCACAGGAAAAGGAATAAATAAAGGTAAAATAAAAGCTTTAATTTTTCTTTTTCTTAATTGATCTAACAGAAAACAGTTTGTTCAAAATAATAGCAACAATGTATTTAATTATATATATAATTGTGTATATATATACATGTGTGTGTATATGTATACATACATATGTTTATATATTAGTGAAATGAATGACAATAATATAAGAGACAGGAGGAAGGAATTAGGATTATTTTGTTATCATAAGATACTTGAACTACCTGTGAAGCAGTATAGTGTTATTTGAAAGTGGACTCGGATTAGTTGTATATGTATACTGCAAATTCTAGAACAACCACTGAAATAAATTTAAAAAAAGAATTGATATGCTACAAAAAGAGAGGAAATGGAATCATGTAAAATTCTCAATTGAAATCACAAAAGGCAGAAAAAGTGTGGAAGACAAAAATAGGAAGAAAGAACAAGGGTAATAAATAGAAAACAGTAAAAAATATGGTAGTATTAATCCAAATTTATCAATAATCACATTAAATGTCAATGGTCTAAATACACCAATTAAAAGACAGAGATTATCAGAAAGGATAAAAAACAATATAGATACAGAAATCCTCAACAAAATATTAGTAGATAGAATACAACAATGTATAAAACGAAGTATACATCATGACCAAGTAGGATTTATCCCAGGTATGCAAGGCTGAGATAAATTGAAAATCAATTAATATAATTCATCACATCAACAGGCTAAAGAAGAACAATTACATGATTATATCAATAGATGCAGAAAAAGCATATATCAAAATCCAACACCAATTCATGACAAAAATTCTTAGCAAACTAGGAATAGAGGGAAATCCTCTCAACTTGATAAAGAACATCAACAAAAAACCTACATCTAACATCTTATATATGATGAGAAACTTGAAATTTTCCCACTAATATTAGGTACAAGGCAAGGATTTCTCCTCTTACCACTCCTTTCCAACATCATATAGAAGTTCTAGCTAATGAAAATATACAAGAAAAGGAAATAAAAGGTATACATATTGGGAAGAAAGAAATAAAACTGTCTTGGTTCACAGATGACGTAATTGTCTAGGTAGAAAATCCAAAGGCATCAACAAAAACTAAGTGATCATAGCAACGTTGCAGGATACAAGGTTAATATACAGAAGTCAATCACTTTCCTATATATCAGCAATAAACAAGTAGAATTTGAAATTAAAGATACATTACCATTCATATTAGTATCCTCCAAAATGAAATACTTAGATATAAATCTAACAAAATGTGTATAAGATCTATATGAGGAAAACTACAAAAGAGGAACTAAATCCATGTTCATGAACAGGAGAGAGATATTCCATGTTCATGAACAGGAAGACAATATTTTCAAGATATCAGTTCTTCCCATTTTGATCTATAGGTTCAATGGAATTCTAATCTAAATTCCAGAGAGTTACTTTGTGGATATCAACAAACTGACTGTAAAGTTTATGTGGAGAGACAAAAGTCCCAGAAGAGCCAATATAATATTAAAAGAGAAGAACAAAGTTGTAGGACTGACACTACCCAGCTTCAAGACTTGCTATAAAGCTATAGTAACCAAGGCAGTGTGGTATGGCAAAAAAGTGGACAAATAGATCAAAGGAATAGAATAGAAAGCCCCAAAATAGACCAATATACAGTCAACTGATCTCAGACAAAGGAGCAAAGGCAATACACTGGAGCAAAGATAGTCTTTTCAACACACAGTGCTGGAAAAACTGAATCCACCTGCAAAAAAATGAATCTAGACATACTCTTCACAAAATCAAATAGATCATAAACCTAAATTTAAAATGCAAAACTATAAGACTCCTAGAAGATGACATAGGAGAAAATGTATTCTGACTTTAGGTATGGCAATAACTTTTTAGAAGCAAGAGAGGTAAGATCCATGAAAGGAAAAATTGATAAATTGGACTTCATTAAAATTTAGAAACTTCTGCTCTGTGAAAGATAATATCAAGAGAATGAGAAGAAAGAAAACGGACTGGGAGAAAAGATTTGCAAAAGATATATCTGATAAAGAACTGTTATCCAAATATACAAAGAACTCTTAGAAGTCAACAATAAGAAAATAAACAACCCAGTAAAAAAATGGGGCAAAGACTTAAAAAAATGGGGCAAAGACTTAATAGACACTTCAGGAAGGAAGATATACAAATGGCAAATAAGCATTTGAAAAGATGCTCCACATCGTATGTCATCAGGGAAATGCAAATGAAAATAACAATGAGATACCATTATACACCTATTAGAGGGGCCACAATCCAAAACAGTGACAGCTGGTGAGGAAGTGGAGCGACAGGAGCTCTCATTCATTGCTGGTTAGAATGCAAACTAGTACAGCCACTTTGGAAGAGAGTTGGGAGGTTTCTTACAAAACTAAAGGTACTCTTACCATATGCTTCAGCATCTGCACTCTGATATTTTCCCAAATGAGTTGAAAACTTATGTCCACACAAAACCCTGCACATAAATGTTTATAGCAGCTTTACTTATAATTGCCAGAACTTGAAAGCAACTAAGATCTCCTTCAGTCAGTGAATGGCTAATTCACTGAGGTATATCTTTACAATGGAATATTATGCAGTGCTAAAAAGAAATGAGCTATCAAGGCATGTAAAAAGTTGGAGGAAACTGAAATGCATATTACCAAGTGAAAGAAGCCAATCTGAAACAGCTATATACTGTATGCTTCCAACTATACGCTATTCTGTCAGAAGCAAAACTACAGAGATGGTAAAAAGGTCACTGGTTGCCGGGAGTTGGTGGCTGAGAGGAATGAATAGACAGAGCACAGAGGACTTTTAGGACAGTAAAACTATTCTATATGGCACTACAATGGTGCATACATGTCATTATGCATTTGTCCAAACCTGTAGAATGTACAACACCAAGAGTGAACCCTAATGTGAACTATGGGCTTTGGATGACAATGACATGTCATTATAGGTTCATTGATTGCAGCAAATGTACTACTGTGCTGTGGGATGCCAATATTGGGGGAGATTGTGCATGTGGGGGGTTGGGGGTAATGAGAACTCTCTGTACTTTCCACTCAGTTTTGCTATGAACCTAAAGCTGCTCTAAAAAATAAAGTTTATAAATTTTTAAAAGACATGGACCCTTGCATTAATGGACTTATGGGGACCCACTAATGAGAGAATAATTAAGTAAATAATCGTATATGTAGGCATTGAAGGCAAATTTTAAAAAGAATTTTCTGTGCTTTCTAAATTTTCTTAAATGAAAATGTATTATTTTGACAGTGAAAAAAATTTACGTAAGAAGTCCCCTCCCAGTTTCAAGATAAGTCTCACGTAGTCTATCTAAAATAGTCACAGACTTTAGTTATTCTCTATCCTATCATCTTGTTCAAATCTTCTTCATAGCACGTTATCATAAGAAATTATTTTATTTGTTAACTTCTTAATTATTTGTGTCTCCCACTCCTACCAAGAGAATGAAGAACTCACCTCTCCTGTTCAATGTGTTTCCATACACTAGACTGCAGACTAAAGCAGAGTGGGCATATAGTAATCGTTTATTGAAAAAAATAAATGAATTGACTGCTCACTTATCACATTCTCTCATAATTATATTTGATATGTACTCTCCATTCTGCAATCCTGCCCTCTCTAACATAAGTCCCATGAGGGTAGGGACTATGTCATCTTCATTCTTCATACTCCCCAGACAACTATGCCTGATCCACAGCAGACACTCAGTAAACTGTTGTTCTGAATGAATGAATGAAGAATGAATGAGCCTAAAGTTTGGTTACTAATGCACATGCCCTTTTCCCTATACCATAATGCCTAAATTCATCCTTTGAGAAGTTAACAGCAATTCTAAGGTTAAACAGAGTTCTGCAGTGAAACAGACATCATAAATCTTGGTTTAAAAGAGGTTACAATTATATTTGGCATAGTACTTTGGGAGTCTTTAGTGTAAAGGTGCATTGTAAATCTTCAAAAGGGGGTACAGCGTGTTAGGTAGCTCGTTCTCTAGACAGGTCCTCTGTGTTAGGCAGCCTACTAGATTATGGAACAGTCAGCCTGCTCAGTATGAAATTAGTTTCAATTTATTCATTATCTTCACCGTCAAATCTTGTTGAGCCTTTAATGCTCACATTGAATTTTTGGAGATGTCTTTATACCTGCTGGGAAAAGAGATATTAACCGCGTTCTTCAGCTTTCCGTTTTGGTATTAGTCAGATAGTAAACCATGCTCTCCTTTGGTCTTAGAGTGGGGCCTTCCCTAGCTGCCACCAGCTGCACTAGACCCTTCGCTTCCCTTGTGCCTCTCCAGCTTCCTCTGCGAGACTCTGGGGTGGGGGGGGCGGTGAGTGCGGCAGGGGCCCAGGCTTTGCCATCAGTCTTTTGATTCAAACTTCAGTTCCTTCTTTTTAAAATGTAGATAATAGTAACTATCTCATGCTTATTGTGAGGAGTAAACTTAAGCCATGATACAGTACATATTTATGCTAAAAAAATGTGATTTTCTTCCTTTTCAGTTTCATTTGGGGCAGTTAACTTAAGGGCACAGAGATAAGATCGGGTTTGTGGAGGAGCCTGTAAAAAGCGTTCAACAACAACCAATCCTCATTATTACGTGGTCTTCCTCTCATGTTCTTACCAAGCTCATGATAACCCACATCAAGCCTGCAGTTCGGAAATAGGCTTAACAGCTCCCAGGTGAGTGTCCAGCCAGTCTCAAAGTGGGAATGCCCACTCAAGGGCAGTGTCTTCAGACTCCTGATCTGTTACCATGTTCAAGTGCAACCTAGCTCCATGACTTTCCCCATCACGCCCTATAATTATTACCTGCAAGTGAAGAATGAACCCAGCTTGAGGAATAAGATACTTAAAAGGATTATAGGTTTTCACTTAAAATAAATAGACAATTCAAATAATTCAGGCTAACTGATTATCTTGAACATTGAGAAAGAAACTTACCAGCTTACAAAAAAATCAAAAGATCAATTCTTATTGTGGTCACTAAATAATAATTATAATTTATACACACACAAATATATAGAAATCTAGGCATTTCCTTTGGAAGAACCAATGTGAAAGCTGTGTGAAGCAATGTGAAAGACTCAGTGAAGATCTGATAGAATTTTTCCCTTGATCATGACAGTGGAGCATTCTCCACATAAGCTCGCATGCTCCATAGCCTCCTTGCCTATGTAATCAGACTGCCAGAGTTCAAATCCAACACAAGCATTGTGAGCATGTGCTGACACACCCTGAGTGTCAGTTTCTTTACCTGCAAAATGGAGATAATAAAATATCCTACATCAAAGGTTAAATGAAATTAAACAAGATAATTACATCTATGTCTGGAACATAATACATTTAGCATAATTATTATTTTTCCACCAAAAGTCACAAGTGGTCAGTAGGTAGAGGAATTTAGTTGAATTAAAACTCATTGCATTTCCCTAAGGTTCTTAGACCCTTCACTTGCCACAAGAATATCCACATACAAACAAATAGATCACAATGATCTGAGCAGCAGGAAAGCGCTGGATCACCGTGGGTTTGAGCTCTTCTTCTGCCACTCAATAGCTGTGTGATTTAGGAAAACTAACTTAATTATTTCATCCCACAAATTCCTCATGTTGAAAATGTGTTATTAATATCACTTCACAGGATTGCTTTGAAAATTAAACAAGGAGGTATATGCAAATGTATCTGGCATAGGGCATAGCCCGTGGATCCCAGGGATAGCTTTATTCTGAATCCCTGCAGTTACTTTTCCAATACACTCCTGAATGACTTCTCCATCTTCCAAATCTCTTCCCCTCATCCAAAATAAAGTAGGAAGTCATGCTAATAGTAACTTTTTAAAAAACCACAACTCATCAGTTGTGTGTATTGTCCTGGTTTGGCTGTTTCAGAGTCCAGAATGAAGAGGAAATGTAGGCAGGAGGCAGAAGACGAAGATTACTGAGGCAAGTGGGAGGATCTGTAACAGAATGAACAGGACAGACTCAAGTAAGAAAAGACAAACAGCACATTCAGCAGAAGGGGAGGTTTAGGAAACAGCCCAGTTGAGTTTGTCAAGTTAACCTCACACCGTCTCCATTTTACAGAAAAACAAATTGTGGCTCAAAGGGTTAGGCAAGCTGCAGAGTTCATAGAGCTAGTATGAGGTGGGCTTGAACCCACCTTTGTCTGACTGAACAGCCCATACTCTCAGCTGTCCACATCGTGGCCCCGATGATTGTTCTCACAGGGCACTGCGGTGAAGGGAATGTCTCCAGGATCCTATGGAACACAATGCTGAGAGTCCACCTAGTGCCATCAAAGCTGCACAGCTCCAGAAAGAGGAGGCTCAGGTCCCAGGTGAAACCTGAAGCAGGATTGTTTTTTAGACATGTTAAATCCTGTTTGCAAAGATTAAATGTAGAAACATGAGGAAAACGATCTTACCGGTTGTTCCTCCTCAGTCTTCTTGGTAGATTCTCTCCCTTTCCCCCAACCTTTTGATGGTAGAAATTTCTAGGGTTTGGTTCTTAGGTGTCTTCTGCTCTTCATCTCCACTTACACTCTTAGCGATCTCATCCAGTCTCTTTGCCTTTACATAATGTCTATATGCTGATAATTTCCAAATTTATATCTTCAACCTGGACTTCTCCCCTGAATTGTTAACTCAGGTGTTAGATTATTCACTCAGTACCTTCACTTGCATGCCTAAGAGAAATCTCACAATTAACTCCAAATCTTCTCCATCTCAGGGTGAAGGTAACTCTGTATGTCCAGTTCTGTAAATGAATCTTGGCATCATCATTGGCCTCCCTTTCTCTCACACACCACATATAATCAATTAACCAGTTTCATTGAATCTCCCCTCAAAATATACCGAGAATCCAATCACTTCTCACCACATTTCCTGCTACCATGTGGTCTGAGCCACCAGTATCTCTTGCATGAACGACTACAAAAGATTGACCTGGTTCTACTCCTGCTCTCTTATCTCCTAAAATCTGTTCTCAATATAGTAGTCAGAGTCAAGAAACTTGTGAGATCATGTTGCTTCTCTGCTCAAAACTTGGCAATGGCTCCCATCACACTCAGATAAAAGTAAAAGTCTATTCATCCACCTATAAAGCCCTACCTCAGCAGGTCCCCATTACTTCTGTGACCTCCTGTCCTGTGTCTCCCCCAGGATTGCTCTACTCTAGCCACCCTGGTCTTCTTGATGTTCTTAGGACACTCCTGACATGCTCTTGTTTTATGGCTTCTGGCTCTTGTCTAACTGTCCTTCTGCCTGGAAATATCTTCAAATCTTCCCTCAAATCTCACTTTTTCAGTGAGGCATGACTTGACCACCTCATTTACTGTTCCCACTTTGCCTCCCACTGTCATCTACTTTTCCTTGCTTTCATGTTTTCTATAAACTATATCATCTTTTAATGTAAAATCAAAAATTCTAATTTATCCTGTTTATTATTTATTGTCTGTCTCTTCTCACTAAAACACAAGATAAAGGAGGGCATGGAACTTACTTTGCTTTATTCATTGAGGCACCCAAATACCTAGAATAGTAAATTGTAGGTACTCAATTAATATGTGTTGAATGGTCAACATTATATTTTATATGCCACACTTTCAAAAGTATTTAAGCCACCTCTCAGTCCTCTTAAGCTTATTGAATTTATGACCAATTTTAGGAAAAGAAGATAAGATGGTTTCCAAAATTTTATGCTAAACAAGAAAAAAGCCATGAAGACAGACAGAATGAGAAAACTGAGGTGGAAAGAATAAACGAAAAGGCCGAGGCAAAAGGCAAAAGCAAAAACTAGAATCCAGGAAGAAAATATAGACAAGTGTGAATAAGAAACTAGGAGAGTAAGTATAAAAAGAAATCTTAAATATGAGGTGAACATCATCAGGAAAATAAAATGCTATTGAGTTCAGGTTAAAAGTTAAATTAAACAAAATCTGGTTCAATGCTCGGTTTAGTATTCAAAAATAACTTTTATCATAAAAAAAATTCTTTTTCTTTTTCACTACTCATGATCATGAGAAAAATAGTTTTGTTCTATTTGATAGGAAGTTATACTCAGTGTTGAAACATTATTGATCTTATATTATTATTTAAAAGTTTCTTTAGACCCAATATCACAGCTATATTGACTCACATGTTTACCATTCCCCATGCTCTTAATTTCTTTGCATAGATCTATATTTCCATATGATATTATTTCTTCTTTGTGAAGGATTTCCTTTAACATTTCTTGTACTGCAGGTCTGCCGGTAGTGAATTCTTTCACTTTTTCTGTATCTGAAAGACTTTTTATTTCAATTTCATTTTAAAAGGTACTTTCACCTAGTATAGAATTTCAGGTTGACAACTTTTTTCCCTTTTGGTACTTTAAAGATGGTGCTCCACTATCCTCCTGCTTGCATTGTTTCGAACAATAAGTCTGATGTCATTCTTATCTTTGTTCCTCTATATGTAATGTGTCGTTTTTCCCCTTATGCTGCATTTAAGATGTTTCTCTTTATCACTAGTTTTAAGCAAATTCATTAATAGAAAGCCCATGAATCAATAATTTTTTTTCTAAATTATACATTTTCTTCTTTTATTATTACATAGACTTGCTGAATTTTAATGTTGTAAGGGGTGTTAAAGGGCTACAAATTCAAGTTCTCCATTCTTATAGACTAGAAAACCCAGAGTAAAAGTCTATGAGTGTTAATGCAATTAATAAATGTAAAGAAGACATGAGGAGAAAGAAATCTGTAATGCAAAGATTAGATAGACAGACAGACAGAGATAGAGATATATGGTAAGTTTAAGATGTTGGCAGAATATCAATGTAAATTTTTCCAATAGGCAGCTAGAAATTTTAAAATGAAATGAGGTCTGGGTCAGATGTATGGATTTGTTTTCATTTCCCCAGAGGTGAGAGTGGGAGATCCAACACAGATTACACAAAATTAACCAAGAAAACCTACCGCCAGGAACAGAAAGTCCAAGAAGATGTCATAAATGCAGAAAAACAAGAGAATATAAAAATTGAGTGAAAAAGAAGTACCAGCTAAAGAAAATTTTCCACAAAAGAGTGGGTGCTCTGAATACCTGTTGGAATCTTTCAGAGAGGAATAAGATAAATACCGAAAAGTAATAATAGAATTTGGTAACTTATGTTCATTAACGACCCTCGAGATAATAGTTTTGTAGAAAGATGGGAGTACAAGTCTATTTTAAAGGGATTCATAGAAAGTAGGAGATGATATCCCTCTATCTATTTAGTAACACAAATATAATGCTTAGTATTCTGCTATGAATTAAGTGCTTCGTAAATTTTAAGTCACTTAATTCATCTTCATAAGTATCATTATCATCTCAACATTTCAGATAAGGAATCTCAGGCACAGACCAAGTCAAGCACTTGTCCAAGGTCACACAGCTCACAGGGTAGAGCCAGGATTCCCACTTCCGTGGCCTTGCTCCAGAGCCCATACCTTAACCATTACTCTACACTGACTCTCTGTGGGACAAAGGAATCATAATAAGTCCTGTTTATTGTCTCATATCTTGGGGAAAAGCCTAATTAGAAGAGTTAGAAATTTGGGGAGAGGAGGACTGAATATCATCAGAAGGATTTTTTTTTGTCAGTTTCTGATAGATGTAAGATAAAAACGCCTAAACAGAAAATTCTATGCTAATAATTAAGAATCCATAATTTTGCTTCCAGCCCAAACTTTTATGAACTGTATGACCTTGACAGATCTTAACCTCTCTGAGATTGAGTTTTCCCCTCTATTAAGTTAAGCTAATTCCTAACACTCAGGGTTATTCTGAGACCTAAATGTTGTAATATTCGTGAGAATGTCTTTTTGCAAGGTATACTCAAAAGTAAGGTATTTTATTATTAAAAATTGAAAGAGAATACTCAAAAAAAAGAACACAGACTTATTGACATCCTTGATTGTCATAAGACTTACCATTTGGAAAAATGAGCATGATGGTGAAAAGTATAAACTGAAAAACAACAGGTGTCCAGTGGAATTCTCTAATTAAAAAAATAGAACTCATTTTCCCCTGTTTTTAGTTCATCATCCAGGTCAATCCAAATGTAGCCTAATTTGATGCCAGGAAAAAAAACTCACATAAGTCCTGAGACATTCTAATTTCTCAATACATTTTAACAATTAATTTTATCCATACTGTAGGAGATTGACAGAACTGGCAAAATATTTTATTTTTCTTAACTCTGTTTTAAAATGTTTTTCAAGTTTAGACAGATATCACAATTAAGAACCTCTTCCAGTGTATTTTAGAAACAAAAACGTGTAAAGGATTATGTAAACACCCTTGATAATAAAATAACTCATCATTGGATTATAATAAATACTTGTCACTCATATCTTCAACCCAGAGCACAAAGTATTAAATAAAAAACTTTAACAACAACGGTTTATACTTTTGAGTAATACATACTATCTCCTAATAGTAAGATTATATGTGGGATTTTACACTCTAGGAATTATTTGAAAATCGATCTTTGACCCATCATTTATATTTGGAAAGTGCCACATTTCAAAGTGATTATGAAAATGTCACATTAGCAGATATCAAGAGGAGGAGAAAATAATAAAATGTAATGCTCTGTTTACTTGTTTTGTTTTGTTTTTTGCTGAAGAAGATTCTCTCTGAGCTAATATCTGTCCCCAATCTTCTTCTTTTTGCTTGAGGAAGATTCTCCCTGAGCTAACATTTGCTGCCAATCTTCCTCTCTTTTGTATGTGGGCCACTGCCACAGCATGGCCACTGATGAATGCTGCTGGTCCATGCCTGGGAACCAAACCTGGGCCACCCAAGTAGAGCACACAGAACCTAACCACAAGGCCAGCAGAGCTGACCCTCTAGTTGACTTATTTTCGAAGCCTAGTTCATACTCTCTGTCTTCATCATTATTTTACCTGATAAAATGTTTTTATCCTTTTTCTCTGCAGAAAATTCTTCAACCAGTTCCCTGTCGCTCTGTTAAGAGAGAATCAGCAGCTACAGTCAAAGTCCACTTCATGTTTTAGAAGTTCCTTTTCTATGTGAAAAGACTTCAAGTGCTGATGAGGCCTCACAGCTGATTCAAATCTTGTACATGTCTCCCACATGCAGGATACAATCTACAATAGGGTGTAGGAGAAAGTGGACCCAGTAGCAGGGCTGTAGAGACTTAATCATATTAACAGCTTCAACTTTTGGAATACCATACTATGTAACAGATATTGTGCTAAGTAGTTACAAGTAGGCCTCATTTGATCCTCACAATTGCCCTGCAAACTAGGTATTATTAAGCCCATCTTCCAAATTAGGAAATTAGGGCTCAATTATAAGCAGGAGAATTAATAATTATACTTCGGTCAGTCTGACCCTCCCAAACCTACCAATGAGTCAGCCTGTATGTCTATTGCAGCCTATATAAAGGTACAGTTGATATCAGCAGCTGATTGTATCTGAGTAGAATTATCATAACATAATTACTTTCTTTTTTGATTTAGTGATTGGCTAGACTTTAAAAACATGTTAGACCAGCAAGATGAGAGAACAAAGAAGACCAGCAAGATGAGAGAACAAAGAAGGTCTGTAGTGTGACTTGTATTTTTGTGAGTATTTTTGTGGTTGTGCCATTAACTATTATCAGTTTATGTGCTACTTAAAAGGTAAGCAGAGTCCGGTGGTTTGTGGTGATTGTTATTGTTGCTATTGTTGTTATTTACAGACAGATTGTAGAAACTTGCTGAAGAGATGTAGTTAACTAATTTATCCAATTAAGAACTTATAAAAGCTCTGAGAAATCCAATTTGTTAGACATTAAGTGGTTCACAAGATTTAAGTTTCTTACCAATATAACAAGCCATCTGGACACGTTGAATCTTACATTACAGGAAAGAAACCAAGGTGAGGCTGGACTATCACTAAAGCCAGTTCAGGTCTTCAGATATATGCTGGACACATGCATTGAGCAGGAGGCCACCAGAGGCCATCTTTGTTTCCCCTTTACAGAAATGCTCCGAAGCGATCGTGGATTTTGAAAAATTGCAGAGCTGGTTAGCAGAGATGATGTCACAACTTCCAGGAAGATTCAAAGATTTTTGTAAGTAGTTCAATTACTTTTGCTGCCTCTGGAGCACAGGACTCCAAATGTTTCTCAACTATCATTACTCACCCTGCCTGTGGTTCAATGTCAACATGTCTACCGAGAAGACAGGGCGTCTCCGGGGACAGTAGTGATGGGCCTATTAATTCCAAGCGTCTCCTAAAAGATCTGGCAATGTGGCCAAAGACTGGACAATTTTTAGTAACAATTAGCTCCAGTAAAGTGTTCTCTCCTTAATAAATCTTCGGTGATATAGATTTGGAGTCACATATGACATATACTCAAACACCCTCCCTAACCCCTGCAATTTTAAGACCAGAAATTCTAATAGTACCAGTGAAGGTTCAATGACTACTTTTAGGGTTACACTGCTCACTTTTGTGCAAAAAGCTATTAAACACTTTAGAGTCTGTTTTTATAATTTTGCTAATCATCCGTTTATTGAATAACCGAATACCGTTAATCATACCATTATGATCAATTAAATATTATATGTATCACATACAGCTGGATTTCTCATTTTTAGGCCATTATTTTAAAAAAATAAAAGCTTGGGCATCTCTAGAATACAGAGAGCTTCATCTTACTCCATCTTGCTCATGGTGACTCTTCAGTGGTAGTAACATAACTGTGGTCATAAGTCTAGAAAACTTGTTCTCAGAATTCCCATCCCCTATAAGCTGGTTTAATTCAGGCTACCTACTATGCCTCCCTGCCCTTTGATGTTACAAAAGTGTTTGCAATCAAGAGTAAAGCTGAAAGTAAAACGTTAACAGTTTGCACTCAAAAGAGGAACAGTTATTGAAGCCTCTGACTGTCAGCCAACAATGTCGTCAGCTGTGACCAGAAAGAGATGTGCCTGTTCTCGCGACAAGATCAAGAATTTAACAAGAAAACATGCTATGGTTACTATCATGATCATTATTATTATTATTTCATATTTAAGAGCAATTTTACATACATTATCTCATTTTATTCTTGCTATAGGTCCAGAGAGGTGGATAATATTATTAACATTTTATATAGGAAAACATCAGTCTTGGGGAGATAAAATGATTTACCCAAGGCCACTTGGCCAACAAGTTATGGAGCTAAGACCAGAATATCATTCTTCTTACCACCCTGTTGGTGAGTTTTAGGAAGAAAACAACTCCCTAATAAAGAATGAGGCAGGCGTTTGTTCATTGCTTCACTCTGCTCAGCCAGCCTGCTCTGGTTGAGAAAACCTCTGAGAGAGGATTTCTGGAGCTCACTCAGTATGAGGAAAAGTCTAACTAGAGAGCTGTTGGCTTGTCTTTGATTGGAAATTATGTGCTTTGTTAATAGGAGTTCCGCCACTCAAAAATCTTTGAAGTATTCTGAAAATTTAAGGAGAAATTATAAAAATAACAAAATAGCTTTTATAATATAGACTGCAAATACAAAAAGTGACTTTGCAAACCCATACATGGGTATAAATGGAATAATGCAGATTGGGAAGATTTTCAAAGACTGGATGCTCTGCATTCTCTCCCATGAATGTGATTCTTATTTAAAGGCAAACATGGCTTCACGGGAACCATACATTCTTCCCCTGGGTTAATTAGCATGCCTTAGACAGAACGGTTCAAGTCCATGTTTTTCACATTAGACTTATCTCTCACCTGGACATCTCACTATCACACTGGATCTTTAAAAAAATAAAACATATTTGAAATCTCTTGGTTTAGGAAGATAATGAATCTTGCAAATCAGCCTGCTCATGGTGGAGAACATCCTGCAACCTAACAACCATCCCCTGGCTTCCAGTTCTTACTAATAAAAGGGATTTTGAACAGCAATGTCTTCATGGATATATTTTCCCCTCTTTCACAAAAGGCCTAGTCACACACATTGCACACAAACATTGAAAAATATGTGGAAGCCATTTAAAAGAATATATTGTTGTAGTCAATTGTTTGGATTGCTATCAAAATAAGTTTTTTTTTTTTTTTAACTTGGCTTCCCAAAGTCATGGTTTTTCACTTACTTGGTAATTTTCACTGCGTGCATACACAAGAGAGATACATTTGCAACCAAACTTCCCTCCTACTCACTAATTTTAAGATGTTCTTAGATAAACAGATTTTTAATGCTTTACTATTTTAGATAAATTCATTAGTTTTGGTCTCCAGCTAGTTGTTAATTGTTTCATTACTTTGTTACATTTTTCCTCCTTACCACTCAGAAGTCATCAAACTTTTATTTCATAATTGAGCTTCTAAAAATTTTATCCAATTTACCCCTCCTGTTGATTTCTACTGTCTTAGGGATATAGTATTCTATGTTATCATGCCAGCCATTTACTCCCATCCGAGTTAACTCTGCTCTGTTCATGACATCATTATCATGCCCTAATTAAAAACTAGGATATGCTGAGTGCACCCAGTTTTTCTTTAGAAATGAACGTTCTAATTCCCATAAAATCTTTATTGATAAAGGCAGCAAAAAAGACTAGCGGCAACATAGCTCAGGTAGTCAATTCTTTCTAGTTAGAATATTTTCCGTGAAACGTCAACTTCTTAATGTTGCACCCTGTTGTTCTGGTTATTGTATAGTATTTAAAAATTGATAAATCATCACAATTAATTCAAGAAGTAAAACTTCAAGTTTAAAAAAGAATCATCACTTCAAGAATACTAATGTTCTGGCAAGAACATGTTTAGACAAGGATGAAATGTATCTCTTCTCGTAGATCTTGACCAATGAGAAGGGTAGAATGATATTTCTAAGTGGCCAGTGAGTTACCTATCCAGGTACAAGTGTGGAGTAAATACAACACCATGAAGCTGAAAGTAAAATAAATGATCAGAGTTTGCTGAACCGTCTCCCCCTGAAGAATAATGCAGCGGTTCAGAACTGAAGTAGACGCTTGTGACCAGAGAGCTACAAGCCTGGCAAAATCTAATCATGCTTTCTGTCCATTCTGTTTCATGAAATTCTCAGGCTTCATACTTTTTATATAACAAACAGACCATGAAATAACCAGCAGCAATTTATGAGAGTTTCAGCACCCTGAGCGGAACTCGTCCTACCCGATTACTCTCTAGGGTCTGAACAGGCAGGGCAGTGGGACATAATTGAGAAAGCGGGTTTTGCGGTAGCAGCTGGATGAGAGCAGCTTCTATCTGATACACCACTCTGGGCTAAGCCACCTTCACGGAGAGGCCCTTCACTGTCAACTGTGTACACTCACACCAGAAGAGGAAAGCTTTTCTGGCCACGACAGAAGAGACCAAAGTTCTGTATGCAGGAAAGGTTCTGTAATTTAGACTTGGTCTCATATGTCAGCAGGGACTGGTGGCCAGCTGTGACGGACACAGATTAACAGAGTTTCAGGCTGAGGGCCCACAGAGAGGCACTTCCATTACGCTTTTAGCCATGGTAAGATTTAACTTCATTCTTCTTTATTTGATACAATATTAGGTTCTGTTCAAAGATATCCACAATTTAAAGATAAAGTTATCCCAATTGGAAAAGGGGCAGCTATCTTGTCTGATTAGTTCTAATTGCTAGTCACCTAGTATTCAACCCTTCATCAAATATTTATGGGACCCTACTGTGTGCCAGGCGCTAGTTCAGGCCCTGAGGATTCTGTGGTAAACAGAACAAAATCATCACTCTTCTCAAGTCCATGTTATAGTGGCGGAGAGAGCCAAAAACAAATAAACCAGTAAATATGTACTATCTTGGGGATGTTAAGTTCTACAAAGAACCTGACAAGGTAATGGGATAAGAAGTGACCTTAGGCAGGGGCTGGGAGGAAGGGGGCAACTGGGAGTATCTAGTGAAGCCCTTTGTGTGCAGGTGACATAGCGCTGATATCTGATGAATGAGAAGACAGCAGCCCTGGGAAGATCTCCAGGTGCAGCTCCCAGTGGATGATGCAGAGATCTTGAAGTAGGGCCAAATCAATGCTGTGGTGTTGACCACCTGCTCTATAAAATAGCCCATCAAATGTGTTACCAAGTTAAAACACACACACACACACACACACAGTCCTGATAGGCTTTAATTTTAAAACCCACAGAAGACCAAGTTGCTTGACTCCAAAGTACACCAAATCCCTTCTTACAAATGGTCTCTTTCTTTCTGTTGGGTTTCCACAATTTCATATACAAAGAACACCTCTTACTGATGTCCACGGAATTCATTGGTAGCTCCAGGAAGAACACCTTGTCTTGGGCTGACTGATAAAAAGGAGGAGGTTATGGCTTCTTCCTCTTGAACCATAAACAACCTGAGTTTTCTTACAATCTTGAGCTTCTGCAGAATCTTCAACTGTCTTAACTCATACAACCTATCTCTGCTTGAGAAGTATAAACGATGTTGAATGTTTGTCAACACCAAGGGCTTTCAGGCATAATGATATATTATCTTCCTAATTTAAGAGGGCTTACAAACTTGAAAAAATTTTGAAGGTGAGAAACATCACACCAAAAATTTAAATGGATTCTAAGTTAACTTTTCAAGTTGAAAAATGTAATTTAAAAATTTTTAAGTATTTAATTTGGAATGTTTTTAATTTCTAATTGTAGAAGATCATTCAAAATTCAATTGTTTACAAAGCATGCATAACTACAGTGCTAACAGTGTGCTAGCCACTGCATACTAAATAAACAGAAAAGGGTGGCTTCTATAAGACCTTAAAATCTAATGGTGATAATGTTTGCAAACAGGAACCTGCATCACCAGTAAAATATTCTGGATAAAATGATCTCTACATTCAGTATTTTTTGCTTTCTTTTTGTGAAAGATACATTTTAAGAAGTAGCGTAGACTAAGCATTAAAGAGATGAAAGGCTGAATAAAATCTTCTATTTTTACTCAACGGCAGAGTAAAGGAAAGAGATGTGACACAGATAAAGAAAGATGCTCTGAGGAAGCCGTGTAATATAGATATTTCCTCCCTTTTTCCCATATAAGTATATTTCAATCGTCCAAGTTCAGGCACGCAAACTTAAAAAGCTCTAATGCCTCAATACCTGGTGCATGGTAAGTACTTCGTAAATATTTATAGAATCACTGGAAGGGAGGGCATGAGGAAGACACTCGGTAAATAGTGCATGCATTCGAAACTGTATATTGAGATGATCAGGATCCAGTAACACTCCTTACCCCAGTGGGTTCCAAATAAATTGAGAAGAAGACAGGCATCAGATGGGCATCAAAATATGAACCTCACGGGTGGTAAGACTGAATGGAGAACAGGCCTTAGCTCTGGTGCCAGCATGAGAGATAAACCTGGGACTCACCTATGTGCCACTGGTCCACAGGGCAGACCCCCCTGAGCCAGCTGCGTAGACAACTGATCTCTGCCTATCTCTCGTTGCTGAGTCATGAGAGCAGGAACTGACAGAGGTAAGGCTAGAGCTGTTTCTAGAAGGCAGGATCTAGGCCAGGTCCCTATTTTCTACACCACATGGAAGGTAGCGAAAGAACTTAGCCAATGTGTGGACCAGAAAGGGAAACCCCCTGGGAAGTCAGAACTGCCTGATAGGGAGCAGGGAATGTCATTCTGTCACCATATTACCCACCAATTGGGTGTATCAACCCTACTCATTTGGGAAGGACAAAGGAAAGAATGGAGAATTCAAAAGTGGCCTCATGGACACGACGGGACTAGGAAGATGGTTCCTCATACTACTGACTACATTACCAAGGAGCCCTTTTCTATTATCTGGATAAGAAAAAAAGATGAGGGTGGAGGGAGGGAAGAATATTCCTTCTTTTAGGTTCACAAGAAATCTCCTTGAGGTAGAAAGATAAGTACATCCATCTGATCAACCTTGGGAAAATGAGGAAAGGTATTTTAAATGACTCAACCTAAGGAAAAAATTGAGATATTTAAACAGATACACCACAAAAGAAGAGACATAGTTGAAAAATAAACATCTGAAAAGATGTTTACTATTATTAATCATTAGGGAAATGCAAATTAAAACCTGATTAGATACCACTACACACACTAGAATGGCTAAAATTTAAAAACTAACAGTACCAAGTTTTGGCAAGAAGGTGGAGTAGTTTGAACTCTCATACACAGCTAGTAGGGATGCTAAATAGTGGGAATCAAAATGGTACAGCCGCTTTGAAGACAGTTTGGCAGTTTCTTACAAAACTAAACATACTCTTACCACACGATCCAACAATTGTGCTCCTTGGTCTTTACACAAATGAGTTTCAACTTATGTCTGTGCAAAAACCTGCACACAGATGTTTACAGCAGCTTTATTCATAATTGCCAAAACCTGGGAGCAACCAAACCTCCCTTCAGTAGATGAATGGATAAACCGTGGACATCTAGATAATTGAATATTACTTAGTGCTAAACACAAATGAACTATCAAGTCATGAGAAGACACGAAAGAATCTTAATGCATATTACTAGGTGAAAGAAGGCAATCTGAAAAGACTACATACTGTATGATTTCAGCTATCTGACACTCTGGAAAAGGCAAAACTATGGAGACAGTAAAAAGATCAGTGGTTGCCAGGGGTTAGAGGGAGAGAGGAATGAATAGGTGAAGCACAGAGGATTTTTAAGACAGTGAAACTATTTTGTATGATACCGTAATGATGGATACATGTCATTATATATTTATCCAAGCCCATAGAATGTACAACACCAAGAATGACGCCTAATGTAAGCTATGGACTTTGGGTGATAATGATGTGTCAATGTAGGTTCGAGTGTAACAAATGAACTGCTCTGGTGGGGGTGCTGATAATGAGCAGGCTGTGGGGGACATGCGGTAAGCGGCGCACGAGAACTCTCCATACTGCTCTAAAAAATACAGTCTATTTAAAAAAATAAAGTGAATTTTACTGTATGTAAGTTACACCTTAATAAATCTGACTTTTAAAAAATGAGTCCTGAGTGTCTGCGACAACATTGTTCAAACCAACCAAGCCATCTTTTAAAACAAACTGGAATTTTTCAGGTTCATTGACAAAAATACCTCCTCCTCATCAGATGAGACACTAAGCTTGTTGCTCATGAGGAGAGAAGAGACAGTAGAATAAGTCGGAAGTGAGATCAGAAAAACAAGGAAGCAAATAGACATTATCATTCTATACCTCGACTGTTAGATAAAAGCAGAGCACTTATTTTCACAAATATAGGGAAAATAGTCTGTATTTGACAGATAGTAATATGACATGGAGTTTATAGGTTTTGAAGTAGATTTTTCATGTGACGTTTTAAAAATAAATTGTATTCCTAACTTATATTTCTAAATTTGAATTGTCCTATTCTTACTAAGATTTTGTCCATTCATTCACAGTTTAATTCCTCATTTATCATTCTCTCTGCGGATTTTCTATATCCTTTCAGAATTCCCTGGTCCTTCTGTAAATATGCGACAGCCGGCAGTGGATATGGTCAGAGTCGGTGTGGTTTGATGAATCTGTCCCCGGTTGTCACAGAATGCAGGTTCTTGTCATTAGAATTCATTTCTAGTGCAAAGTATAGAAACGTGCTTTGTGTGAAAGGGCAACTTTTGAAAAGAATAGGTATTTCCCCATTTCATTCTTGGCATTCCATTAATTTAATACCGTTCTAATTAAATTTATTTAATAAAACTTGGAAACTTTGCATAATTTGGAATATTTACAGAAGAGAAGGATATAATTTGGTAGCTGCACCTAACCTATAGGTGATTTACAAAAAACATTTGTTTGTTCTCAAAAGTCGCAGTATTCACAGAAATTCCTCCCCAGTGGAATGATGTTCAGAAATGGCCAGAATCTATATCATTAATGGATCATTTAGATTGTGTTCTTTCCAGGTGAATGTAATAGGGTGAGTGGTTGTGTATTTCAGGAAACCAGGGCAAAGCAGGTTAGATGAAACTCAGGAAACTAAAAAGGAATTAGGAAAAACGTGTGTGTTTACATTTGAAAATAGATTGTTTTCAGCTGTTTTAAGATGTTGTAAAACGGAAAGAATGATGAATTGGTAGATATCTGTGGTTGCAGCTGGACAAATGACCTGCCTGGTCTAAGACCCCGAGC
This sequence comes from Diceros bicornis minor, assembly GCF_020826845.1. Lineage (NCBI taxonomy): Eukaryota > Metazoa > Chordata > Mammalia > Perissodactyla > Rhinocerotidae > Diceros > Diceros bicornis. The sequence continues at coordinate 8,830,211 of NC_080772.1, read as the reverse complement.
GAGTTCATGGCAGGACCAGGATGAGGTCATGCCTGGGATTCCCAGCTCTTCTCCTGTATCATAGCGTCTCCTTAGTACTTTTTAAATTACTTTCCTTAAGAGTATTTTAAATCAAAATAGCATACTGATTTTTAACTTCTCTTAGAAACTTTAAACCAGGGGTCAGGAGGCTTTTTCTGTAGAGGCCGAAAAGCAAATATTTTAGACTTTGCAGTGAATTTTACTGGCCACACATGGTCTCTGTCACATCGTCTTCAATTGTTTTTCTTTATTTGTTTGTTTTACTGCTCTTTAAAAAATCTAAGAACCATTCTCAGCTTTTTGGCCACACAAAACAGGCTGTGGGCCATGGTTTAAACTACGCCAACCCTGCTTTAAATCATTATTTTAATGGCTGTATAACCTAGAGCATCTCACTGAGGGCACTTTGCAGAGGTATTGCACATTTTGGGGTCAATGACACCCCAGTGGTTTGGGATTGCGGCTTTTCGATTGTGTGGTCAATCCAGTCACAAGACGTCCCTGTCTGTAGGACGGAAGCACATTTTTAGAGCCCCTGAAACCACGAGAAGGGTAAAGTGAAGTGAGAGAAAGCAGCATGATCCAAATAGAACAGGCCCAGATGGCTGCTTCTAACCTTATTTAACTCCATAACTAATAGCGGTTTGGAATTCGTTTCCCCACAAATGAACATACCGGTGGATCTCAAGAACTTTCTGAATATGTGAGCGTGCTGCGCATCAGGCAGGCTTCTATCTGGAACGCTGGAGAGCCTGGGTCAAGAGGCGAGACTGAGCACACTCTCCAGCCACCCCAAGTCCCCCCAAATAAGTGAAACAAACAAATCCACACAGTTGTCGTCACTCTCAGGAGCAGAGGCAGCTGACGTGAGGCTCCCCATGTTCCTGCACAAGACAATGAAGTGATTCAAGCCTATAGGAGAATGAAACCATAGATGGTTAAGAAGACCAAAGAAAATTAACATATTCACTTCACTTTGACAATTGTCCAATTCATTGCAATAGAGAAAAATAGCCTATCAGAAAAAAGACCCCATGCATAACATACAAATACAGTTGTAATAGTTACATTTACTGAGTGCTTGTTATACAGCAGTCACTGTTCTACACAATCAGTGTAATTATCATCCCCACTCTGCAGACGAGGAAACTGAGGCAGAAAGACAACTTGGCCTGTGTCACCCAAATGGTAAGGGGTCAAGTGGTAGTCAAGGTCTAACCATTGCTCCTACTGCCCACAGAAGCCACGTGGCAGCAGAGGCTAGTATTTTGAGTAGTTAGAGGCATACATTGTTATTAAAAATGTTAACAATGTGATTAATAACTTGGCCATGATTTAATACATTTGAATAATTCATAAAAGGAAAAAGATACTTAATTACTAAGATTATTTTTTGTCCTATGAAACTCGAAATACCTTTCTCTGTCATCTAACAGTAAGTACAAAATGCAATATTGAGTAGTCTTTAAAATAATCAAAATCAATCAGATTTGTTAAGATTAATAAAATATAAGCAACAGAAGTAGAAATACAGGTGCTTTAACCTATCAGCATCTTAAAAACACTGAAATAATTCAAGTTGCAAAACCAGGCTAAAATATTACAGAAATTTAAAATCCTAAGAGAAGAAGCATAACCTTAAAAAGTGCAAAGATCTTAGAGGACATGTTAAAAGGTAATTTCCCAAAATATATTATTTCTATTGTTACATTGAGAGTTTCAGGTTCTTTTATATAGCTTTTTAGAAATGTCAATTGTCTTGTACCACCTACACTCACATGCCCTAGGGATAAAAACTATTGCTTAAAAAGACGACGTTTAACACCTTGTGCTAAAGATGACATCACAGTAGAGTGTAAGTTGAAATGGCTTAAATTACTTTTCCTAAACATTTCATTGAGATTTTTCTTTTTAACTCTACGTGACACTTCTTTATTTGTGTCAGCTTTATAGAAAATATGTCTGTTTCCTCAATCACCCTACTTTATATAATATGAGCTATCCAAAGATTTACAGGGAAAACCTAAGGCCAATATTTTAAATGCTAAAGATATATTCGGAGACATCAGACCTGTCGGATGGTTCACTTAAAGGAATATTAAGACAGAAAGTCAGATTTTACAAGACAGGTGTGATTTGAAAATATACAGATTAAAGATGAAAGAGGGAATTCCACATCAGACTGAAGGAATGTACACAGCACAAGAAGGGAAGGATACATCACATTTCAGAAGGGCTGAGTTCTGTTTGGCTTCAGGATAAAACGTGTAGGAAGCTAGTTTGAGATCACTGAAGAGGGGGATGGGGCAAGATTGTGGAGTGCTTCTAATAAAAGATTAAGCAGCTGAGTGGGTATCCCATGGGAAACCTTGTCCCTCTGGGCAGTGGAGAGGTCAAGAGCACAGGAAGCTTTGACCTTCAGGGCCATGACAGCCAAGGCAGGACTTAATCTCCTTGGGCCTCGGCATCCTCATCTTTACTGCAGGCATCAGTATAATGCCAGCCCTGATGCCAGTTCCCCTACAGTAAACCCAGCACATATGGGGTTAAAACCAAAAGCACTCATCCCCTTTCCCTGCTTCTCTAAGTTACATTCATATGTAAATACTGGTTTTGTAAAATTTGTATCCCTGAACTTCACAAGGCAGATAGAAATTACAAAATGGTTAAAAGCCCAGGTGGCCTCAGGCTGGGCTCACACTGAAGTTTTGGCTAATCACCAGTTCTTGAGGTTTGTTACAGGGAAACTGATATCCAGGGAATATCAAGAAGCTGAAGCTCCCCAGATCCCAACTCCTTGGCTTCCTGACACCAGAATCCACCCTCCACCATGGAGACTGACAACCGAGGACACCCACCTTTGATTCCCTTATCTTGCCTCCCTGCCAGCAGCCTCACAAGGCCAAACACAGGCTGGTGGGAGAGCGCCAACCAGCAAGGCCACAGACTCCCCCTCCCTGCAAGCAGCTGCAGTCCTCGCAACCTTTAAAACTCCTTGCCTCCCATCTTTTGGGGAGATGAGAAGAATTTGAGGGCTCACTCGCATCTCCCAGCTGACATCACCCGAAGTAAAAACACTTTCCTTGCCACAAGCCTGGCGTTCCAGTTTTTATTTGGCCCCTCTTGTGTGGCGGGTAAAGAACCTGTGTGTGTCCAGTAACAAGTATATGGTTCTTGGATTATGTACTCAATGAGATAATTCAGACAAATCTTTTAGAACAGGACCTGGTGTATAATAATCTAAACACCAAAAAGGGACCGAGTCCGCTGCGAGTCTATGATTAGTAAAATGTCCTTGCAGCACAAGTCAGAGCCCAGGCTGATGGAGCATGTGTCACACTGTGATTGAGAATCCTGGACCCTTCTAGAGAGCGCTCCTCAACCCAACACCCTTTGCATTCTCTAGTGTAGGCCAGGTTAGGCCCATTAGATCAGAGCCTCTGCACACAGCTTGGTGTCACCTCCTATCAGAGCATGCACATCACGGCCGCAGGGTATAAGTGCCAATTCTCCTGTACACTCAGAGCTCTCTGGGGCAGGACCAGGCCTCACGCGTGTTTCTGGATCTGTCCCAGAAGCAAGCTCCTGGGACATACTTTGTGGCGTTTGTTGCATGAGTGAATGACTGGATGAATACATGAAGCCACATGAAAGGAGTGTCGGCGGGCTAGACAGCTGAGGAGCATCCTTTGCTGACACCTTCCTTGAGGGCTCTAGTGTCTGAGGTCACCAGGGGTGTCCTGGGAAGACTTATAGCATTTCCAGGAACCTGCGAGAGCCAGGGAGGCTGCAGAACTGCTGATACCCACGGGAGGTGCATGTCTTTATTGATGGCAACCCTTTGGAAGGTCCAGATGACCTGGGAGCAGACAGCACTGGGGGCAAACGTGCACCAGGGACAGAGCCCCCGCCTGCTGGGTTTCATTCTGCTCTGTGTGTGTGGAGCTGTGCCAGGAGAATCTGGAAAGGAATTCTAATTAACATTCAGGCAAGAACAACTCTGGAAGAAGCGGATGACTTATTGTCTGACACAGTATGGAACTTTTTCTGTCTCTTTGCACTGCCAGGCTTCAAAGAATTTAGAGCAAAAGCTATTTTAGGCACTATGGCTAAATTGATAGAGCGACTCCCTTCATTAAATTAACTGTGAAATGTTGCATATATTCATGCTTAGGCATTCTGCAAAGCTGCTCTTTCTTGAACTTTGTAACCTTGGAAAGACTTGTTCTTCACATTTGTTCTGGGTTCAGGAAACCTGGCAAGGAGTTTAAGACCAAAAGTAACACATTCTGACAGACATGGCCTGCCTTAACCTGTCCCCACTTTCACGTGTAGTGAAGAAGATACAACAGTGGTCAATCGGAAATCCCCCAGGCTGCACAATTTCCAAACCTCAGGAAGCACAAATGTAAATATGCGCGCACTGTCACAGGCAACATTTATAGAAAGGATACACGATGTGACAGCCTCAGTCTCACCAACATGGAGCAGTGGATGCCAAACGCCAGCCCGAGACCAGTACCTGCCGGAGGGCAGAAGAATCGCTCCGGGCGCTTCTTGTACACAAACAAGCGAGCCAACAGGAAAGCTCTGGACCCACTCCGTCCGGACAGTCTGGTGCACGAAGTCTGTGGCGGGCCCTGGGGTCCGCATTTTAAACAACTTTCTCAGCTTGTTCTGATGTACGTTGACGATTGGGAATAACATCTTGATCAGAATCACACAGGGAAGAAAATTCTTACTGGGGCATTCTTGCAGACTCTTTTTAAAATGTATTCAGAGGCAGGAGACGTGATTCAAAAGGAATTTAAAAGTCTCTTCATATGCAGGGCCTCACCACCTGCATTTAGAAACTACAAAGAGAAACTAAAAGATAATCATCATGTATTAAAACAAAACAAAAAATACCGTATGATTAGAAACTAGAAATGCTGGGTTTCAACAGGTGGCTTTGGGCAAAGAATTTTATTTCTTAGCATTTCCTTTCTTTTGCATTGGAAATGGAAATAAAAGCTTGGGGGAATAAAAGGAAAGAGAAAGTGTCTTAAATATAAGTAAAAACTAAACCACAAACTCAAGAGCTAATTGAGAGACTGAACAAAAAAGCAGACAATAGGCAGACTATATACGACAATAGAACTCTGACCCACAACCTCTGCAGCAACCAGCACAGGAAGCCAAACCGCAACTTGAGTAGCAATGGACCCCAAAGGCCAGGACTTGATCAATAACTACCAACTTCCCTAATTTTTGTCCCTTCTTGCAACTTTGGATCAATCAGAAAAAGCCAATATACACCCCTAACCAACCCCATAGAATGCTGGCTTCTTGTCAGTCGGACTACAGCTTCCCTGGGCCACCAGCCTCCAACCAGGCCCACCTGAAGCTTCCCTTTCTTCCACTATAAAGCTTTCTTATGTTTGTTACTGCAGTTGAGTCTCTGCCAAAGGCAAGTGATGGTGACTAACTCTTGCTACAGCAAGCTCTGAATACTCTGAATAAACAGACTTTGCTTTTCTCCTTTGGATGGTCTTTGTTTATGTCTACATAGTCATCAAACAAAGTAATATAAAATAACAAGCAAAAAACCACTACCTCTATTGTTTAAGAGCTTCCATTCTAAAACAATGTCTATGCCAGCATACTATTAAAGGCTGAAGTTAAAGGAGTGGGGAGTGGGGGTGCAAGGGGGTGCCAGCCGTTGGAGTCCTGTGAGAGAGGAGTTGGGATGCAGAAAAGACCTCAAGGCAGATGAAAAAGGAAGAGAGGATAAAAGTTGGCTGAGTAAAGTGCTTGAATTCATTAGAACACTTCAGTTGTAGGGAAAAGGAATTGATGCTGGATAACTTTAGTGGCCATGGGAATATATTTGAGGGGACCAGCTCCTGGGTTGGGGAGCCAGCCTGGGGTGGTGGGAGGCACCCAGGCAGCTGGCTTGGCCCAGGTGCAGAAGCCTCAAAAACAAATGCTCCCGTTGGGGCCCCTTTGCTGACTTGGGCTAAAGCGCCAACGTTTTTTGGTCTCTTTGCTAACTGAAGACTCAAAGTCCAAGTATCAGCTTTGCTTGGGTCACAAGCGCGTCCCCAGCCGAAGGAAGAACAGGGGCAACAAGAATACAGTCCACAGGCATTAGCAAGAGCTAATTCCTCAAAAGGAAAGTGGGTGTTCTTAGAAAGGGGAAATGGGTGCTAGGCAGCCAAAACACAGTAAGCATTAACGAAGGGCTCCTGGAATTGAATTTAACACATCATCCTTTAGTCATACCACTCAACTGCACAAAAGGGGAATTATTAAGTGCTAGGCAATCTGCTGAAATTTTATGTTTGTGAAACATTTAAATGACTGTGTCATGCTTAAATTTGACCTCCCCTCAACAACTACCAATTTCATTGTTAAAATTAAAGAAGCCAGTAATCATCAATTCTGACAGGCAGATTAACAGTGAAATAAATTAGAGTCACAAAAGTTATGACAATGGGGAGGCTGGTGGTAAAATAACTTAGAGAGCCAGCAAGTTTACTAAAAGGGACACTTCATGAGCTCACCCTGAGTCCTTTCTTCTCAGTAGGGTACTCCGTGTAATATTACTCATATGGGCATAATTTCAAGGAGTCGGATTGCATTTTCATGAAAATGCCTCAGGAAAGATATTCCATTGAGCTTCATCAACCAATTGAAAGGTCCCGATCATTCTGAGGAGATGCTTGAGTGTTCTCAGTGCACTCGACCCACGACTTCTGGGATTGTCACTTAAAGATACATTTTTAGCCTCCTAAGTCTTTCTGAGGAACCTGCCCTTTCTATTAACTAACAGTGACACTTGGCTAAACAAGAGACTTCTCAAATCTCTTTTCTAAGAATGTCTTACTGAGCTAAAACAGAATCACAAAAACTTTTGGGAAAAAAGAAAACAAGATGAATTTCCCAAAATAGTTCCATTTTCTCAGCCTCTCCATTAGTCCGCATTATTCCTAAGTATATTTAATTTCTCATAGGGAAACATAACATAACGAGTTTTTTGTGCCTGCACTGACCCAGGCACTGCGTTTGAGCATACAAAGATGAATAAGACCAAAATTCCTGCTCTCAAGGAATTCATTGTCTAGCGGGAGAAATACACTAATACGACAGGAGGGTTTCTGAGCTGTTAATTCCTGACTTCTTTCGTTTGCTCCTTCTCCCTCCCCTCCTTTCAAGCAGGTCAGAGTAGGTAAATCTCTGCTCCCAGTGTTTTGGTAGAGAGGAAGTTTGAAGTTCCCCAAGAATCTACCCTTATGTATGTTGATAGTTAAGATACTCCCCACTAATTTTCATTCATTCATTCAACCATTCATTCTTAATTTTTTAAATAGGCTATAAAGTCAGTGATTCAAAACAATCAAATGGCGTGAAAAGACTTACTCCTGCCCTCATCTTCCATCCTCCCCATTCCCATCTCTGCCCTGCCACTGGTAACCTTTTAAAATTTTTTTACTAATCTCTTCTATGTCCAGAGAGATAAATTCATAGAGACAGAAAGTAGATTAGAGGTTACCAGGAGCTGTGGGGAGGAGGAATGGGGAAATTATTTAATGAGTACAGAGTTTTTGTTTGGGATGATGAAAATGTTCTGGAAACAGATAGCTGTGATGGCTACACAACATTGTGAATGTAATAAATGCCACTAAATTGTACACCTAAAAATGGTTAACATGGTAAATTGTATGTTATGTATATTTTACAAGAAAAATACATACGAATAGTGTAAAGAATAATTATAAAACAATATCTACATAACCATCATAAAAAGGCCCATAAAAGAACCCTGCTTGTCGTCTGAACGCCCCTGCTGGACTGAGCCTCTGCTCTCAGATGTTGCCATTTTCTTGACTTTTTTAGTAATGTTTCCAGACTTTTCAAAAAACGGTTCAACCCATATATATAATTAAACATTACATATGAAGTATTTTGCCTGTTTTTTAAATTTATATAAATGGAACTACATTTATATATTTGTGTTTCTTGTTTATTTTGCTCAATGTTATGTTAATAAGAGTCATCCATGTTATTGATGTATCTGTAGTTTACTCAGTTTTATTGCCTTTTTATGGCCCAACACATGCTCAATATTTATGATGTTCCGCGTATATCTGAAGAGACTGTGCCTCTGGCATTTGTTGGATGCAGTGTTTTATATTGTCTATTATTCTTTGTTAATTATGTCATTTAAATCCTCTGTATCCTTTTTTCTACTTATTCTCTCAATTACCAACAGAAGTGTGTTAAAATCTCCCCATGTTATTACATATCTGTCTATTTTTACTTGTGCTTATGTTTATTTTTGCTTCATATAATTTGAGCCTATATTGCTAGTGATATTAATTTCAAATTATAATATCTTCCTGGTGTATTAAACCTTTTAATATCACATATACTTGTTTGGAAATTTTATCTTGTTTTTTTCTTTCAGTGGTTACACTAGAAATTCAAACACACATACCTAATCTAATACATTTATCCTCCTTCTAGATAATACAAAGGCTTTACAATACTGTGCTCAGCTGCCTCCCTCCCAATGTATAGACTTACAAGTTATTTGTTGCTTCCTATTTTAATTATACCTCATCTTATTTTTAACCTAATATTATTGTACGTATGTACTCAATGTTATTTTAGATTTGCTTGTATTTGCCTCTTTCTCTGATCGTCATTCCTTCTTACATCTCAGTCCTTCCTTCTAGAATCACTTCCCTTTTGCCTGAAGTACCTGCTTTAGAATTTCCTTTAGTAAGTGGACTGGTGGCAAACGCTCTTAGAATTTTTGTGTCTTTTTTTTTTTTTTTTGAGTAAGATTGGCCCTGAGCTAACATCTGCCAATCCTCCTCTTTTTGCTGAGGAAGACTGGCCGTGGGCTAACATCCATGCCCATCTTCCTCCACTTTATATGGGACGCCGCCACAGCATGGCTTGCCAAGCGTTGCGTCAGTGCACACCAGGGATCTGAACTGGCAAACCCCGGGCCGCCGCAGTGGAGCACATGCACTTAACCGCTTGCGCCACTGGGCCAGCCCCTGTGTGTGTCTTTTTTGTTTGAAAATGTCTTCATTTTGGCCTCATTCTAGGAATGTATTTTCCCCTGCTGGAGAATTCTAGATTATTGTTACAATTTTTCAGAATTCTGAAGCTATCGCTCCACTCTCGGGTTTGCTTTGTTGCTCTTGAGACACCATCTGCGAGTTTACATTCTTTTTCTTTGACGGTAAATTAACTTTTCTCTCAGGCTGCTTGTTAAATGTTCTTTTTGTTTTTGGTATTAGGCAGTTTTTACCATGTGGGCTTTAAGATGTGGATTTCTTTTAATGTATCCTGTTTAAGATTTATCAGTCCTCTGGAAATTGAGGGATCTGTGAAATGGTATCTTTCAACTCTTCTGGAAAATTCTTACCCATTATCTCTTCAAAACTTGCTGCTATAACATTTTTTGTATTCTCTCTAGAAATTTTATTAGACATATTAGAACTTATTTTATTTTCAAAGTCTCTTAACCTCTCGTTCATACACCTCATCTCTTTGTCTTTCTCTGCTACATTCTAGAAAATTCCTTCTGACCTATAATCTGGTTAACAAATTCTCTTTTCAACTGAGCCTAATTTGCTGTTAAACTCACACAGCTGGGTTTAAATTTTATAATTTTATTTATTTATTTTCCCCCCAAAGCCCCAGTAGATAGTTGTATGTCATAGCTGCACATCCTTCTAGTTGCTGTACGTGGGACGTGGCCTCAGCATTGCCAGAGAAGCAGTGCATCAGTGCGGGCCAGGGATCCGAACCCAGGCCCCCAGCAGCAGAGCGCAAGCACTTAACCGCTAAGCCACGGGGCCACCCCTGGGTTTAAATTTTAAGCATTGTATTTTTTTAGTTGCTAAAGGTCCTATTTAGTTGGATTAATATGTTAGATTAATTTTACAGTTTTCCACTCAAGCAGATATTTTCAAACCTATTGCTTATTTTTTCAAATATAGTACTATAGATGCTTTTTATAATCTGTGTTGAAAATTTCAATATCCAAAGGCTTTGTAGCTCTACATTTGCTTTCTGTGATTTCTGCTGATACTCATTAATGCTTCCTTGCTTTTATTTAGGACTTGGCTTTGATTTTATTGTTCACCATCCATTTTCTTTGGCAAATTATTTGCAGGGATGCTTTCAGGCTTAACGAAAGGGACATTCCCCACCCGACCTTCCTCTACACAGCTTCTGCCTGATCCCAGCCCTCCTCTTTAGCCGCCAGGCTCCACGCAGGTGCCTGCTCCGGCTGCTATAAATAAAAAATATAGTTTTTTAACTTCCTGGTAGGGTGTGCACCCTTTGTGAGTGGATTTTTGTTGGCACTTTCTAAGATTTGCCACTGCCTGGCCCCTCAAGCTTCTGTTGTATCTGCTTTTGGCAGGCCATGTCTGTATCTGCATCTGCATCTGCATCTGGGAGATTTTCACTGCCTCACGCTTTCCCTGCAATTGGAGATTGTACGTTTCATTCTCTGTTAATTTGAGTAAGAACAGAGGGGAAAGATTCTTTTCTCTGCCATCGCCCTGTTCATATTGGGAACAAAGTCCTGTCTTCTGTGAAAGCCAAAATATCTAAAAGAGCTTGTGCTGGTTGTGCTGATGTAGGAGGAGAAGGGAGAGGATTTTTGAGAATCGACAGTGTAAGGAGGAGAGATTTTCCTTTCCCAGAAAGAAAGACGTCTGGGGGCCCCGGAGCAGTGGGATCCCTATGAGATTTGCCTTCTTCATGTAAAGAGGGACCCTGAGGAGACGCAAACTTCCCAGGAAAGGGCTGAAAGGAGGGACACAAGGTAGTCAGATTTCCAACTTTGCCAAAAATTCTAGCATTTCAGAGTGGCTCAGATGCAGGAGTGGACATACTTCAGCAGGGACAATGACAGACTGAGGAGGAGAAGCATTTTCCTTCCTTTCCAAACAGAACCTAAGCCTGTAGGATTCTATTGTCCTTTGGGAAGGAAGACGTGCCACGGTTATGCTTAAGGAATTTTCTACCACACTTAGAGCCAGACATTAAGCTGGTGTATAGAAAATGACAATTGTAATATTTGTCACACTTCTGAGTTTGTAAGCTAAGACACATGCCCAAAATGGAAATGATAATTACTATTAGAGAGGAAGGACAGAGTGATATGGAAACAAGGATGATGGGATGACTTAATTCTGACTGATGCTGAGAACTTCACGCTTGGTCTTAGAAAACGAGAGGCATTCTGCAGGCAACGAGGGGAGGACTTTCCACGCAAACAAAACCACATGGGTAAAGGTGTAGAGAATGGTGTGTTCACAACATTTCAATCAATTTATATGGCTGAGCTTGCAATTATTAATATTGACCTTATAATCATGTTTTTGCATATTTCTAAACTTAGCAATCAGTTTAATTGGTACTCTCCAGTTGTGATAGAGGCATGGAAATAGCCCAAGCAAATCGATTCCTAGGACTTCAGACTTTGTGTGGTAGAGAATCAAGATGAATTTCTGAACTTGAAAGCCTTTGCTTAGTATGCTCTATTCCACTGCCTGAAAGAATTAAAATGAACCTCCATTTAAAAAACACTCAGATGGGGCCAGCCTGGTGGAGTAATGGTTAAGTTTGCGTGCTCGTCTTTGGTGTCCCGGGGTTCGCAGGCTCAGATCCCGGGTGAGGACCTACGTACCACTTATCAAGCCATGCTGTGGCAGGCGTCCCACATATAAAGTAGAGTAAGATGGGCACAGATGTTAGCCCAGGGCCAATCTTCCTCAGCAAAAAGAGGAAGATTGGCAACAGATGTTAGCTCAGGGCTAATCTTCCTCACAAAGCAAACAAACACACAAACAAACACTTGCATGAAGGGGGTCTACTTTGCAGTGTTTCTTTGCTTCTAAAAGTAATTTAAAATGTAACTATTCAAAAGTATTATCAGCCCTGATACCTGTAGGATAAACTCAACTCTGGTGTGCTTTCTGGAAAGCCTCTCTCCCTATTAAAGAACAATTAGCTTAGCTCTCCAAGATACTGTAGTACCTAGCGTCACAAAGAGGTTGCACCACCCTTTGATATAAAAAATGCATCACTTAAATATCTACCTAGGTCTGCTTGAGAGGTTTATATGAAACACATTATGACCTGAAGGCCATCCACATCGTCACTGCACCATTACTCTAATTTGCTCCTTAAAATAGAGGATTATCCCATCAGATCAAAGTACTCTTCCCTCCCTGTTGACCTCACCCAAGATACAAGAAAATAGAAGACACCAGGATTGTGTCAGACAACGGTGCTGCTCCCTGAGATGAGCCACATTCTGTTTTTGGCCCTTGTATGTGCACTTGTCTCCCATTCTTCAGCATTTCCAAGGGATACACATGGTAGGTTTCTGGCTTAGGGGTTTCCATCATTCTCGCCACAAGAAAGATACTTCTTTCCACCTAGGCTTTACTTTGAATCTGTTTGCCTTCTTTGTACTATGTACTCTGTTAACAATTTTTTGCCTTCTGAGCAAACCCAGAAATAAATACAGCTTCTCTGTCCTTTTTCCAGTTTTCAAGGCATAGCCATTATATAAAGGAGTTAAATTGAGATTGTCCCAGAATCTGGCCAATGTCTAAGAAAATGAGTCCTATGACAACAAAATAAAGAAGAATCACCACAAAATGGATCAAATCAGTGTTGACACCACCTCCCTCCTCAAGGAGAAGGATTGTAAATATGCTGCTGGATAGAACCAGACACATCTGACTCCAATCTGTGTGGCGGGGGAAAGGGATAGGATGATGTTGAGAATTGAAACACATTGTTGTAGGAAAGTTTGTAAAAAGAGAGGAATTTAGTGTAATTATTTGTGAATACTTATTCCATACAAATGTGAGCTGAATCAGGTATGCTTTAATATTTGAATCACTTAAAAGGTGTACTGTATTTTAAGGCAGGGATGAGTCACGCATTTAAGAGACGCAGAGCACTTACTATGAGTCAGGCAGCATGCCAAGAACTAAAACCACAGAGAAGCCCACATGGTCTTTACCTCTAGAAGGCTTGCGATTCAGCAGTGAGCGGCCCTGATCTGTGTTCAATTGGGCACTATTCACTCTGCTCTCCACTGCAACAGAAGCCCCTCTGAGGGCAGGGAAAAGACCGTGCTGTTTGCCAGTTTACCCCCAGTGCCTGACTCTGTGTCCGGCACACAGGAGGTGCTTCACAAACTTCTGCATGAACACCTCATGGCGGCCCAGGAGCAGCCCATAGGTACGCAGCCCTCCCTGGAGGAGGGGGGCCCTGAGCCGGGAATATCCCCACTGTGGGCATTTTGGGGATCTAGCACAATCAAGACGAGTGGCACAATCTGACTTCAGCTGGCACTAAAACATTGGGGAGTACCCCCAGAAAAGCTGGTTCACAAAGAAATTAAAACCGGCTCTTAAGACCCACATGCAAACTCACCTGTTTCAGAAAGCAACCTAAAATCACCAGAAAGAAAGGTGCAGTGCTTTGGTTAAAAAAGACTCACCTGATAGGCCCTGAGTGCATCTTCGTGAGAGGTGAGACATATCCAGGGACTGGGACATTGGCAGCGGCCATTGTTGTGGCCTGGTGTGCGAGTGCTGACACAGATGCCATTGGAGTTCTCCCTGGGGCCTGCTAGCCCAGGTCTGCCAGACCCACTAGAGCACCAATTTAATCCAGTTTAGCCAGGGCGGGCAACCCACCCTAGAGACTGGCCCCACCCAACAACAAGCCCTCAGGCAACTTGTGGGCCTGCATAGATTGGTGACTGGATTCTCTGCAGCCTGGCAACTGAGCCCACTTCAGTGGGGCAGGGCATGCACAAGGAGCAGGTGGAGAGTGTGGGGCAGTGGTGGAGTGTGTGGGGCTCCCGCCGTGGAGGGACTGGGTCCACTTCAGGAGGTTGGGGTGCACACACGGGGCAGGACTGTGTTGACTGTGTGTGTGGACCTGTGGGTGGCAGGACTTGTCAGCTGCAGAAGACTTGTGCTTCTCAAAGACCCACATAGGGGGTTTGCCCCACCTTCCAAAGCCTGAAACAATTGGGTGCTCCTGTGCCTGAGGCCAGCCCCACCCAGCTGCAATCCTCAGAGAGCTGACAAGAGACCTAAAGGCTGGAGGCTTACAGCAATTGTAAGCCTCTGAGCCTAACAAACTGCCACGCTGGAGGCCTACTCACTTAAAAGAAATACTACAACACAAATGTGGTATTAGAACTTGCAGCCAACTGTGCTGGGGTTCCCCACACCCAATAAAGAGACTGAAGGGCCCACAACAACTACAAGCAGCTGATCATTACAACAACTGGCCAGGAGCATAATTCTGCCTCCCTGGGCACCTACAGGGAGAGCAAACAGGCCACAACAGAAGGACACACGTAGCCCACATAGAGGTCACCCCGGGAACATTGAGAACGGAGGGAAGCACACTGCAGGACTCCTAAGCCATCACTTGTAAAAGGTCACCTATCCAAGAGCAGGAGACATAGCTGACCTACCTGATACGTAGACACAAGCACAGGGAAATAGGCAAAATGAGGAGGCAAAGGAATACATTCCAAGTAAGGGAACAGGACAAAACCCCAGAGAAGGAACTAAGTGAAACAGAAATGAGCAACCTACCCGACAGGAGTTCAAACAAAGAGTGTTAAGGATACTCACTGATCTGTGGAGAAGAATAGATGAACTCAGTGAGAATGTCAACAAAGAAATGGAAGATATAAAAAAGGACCAATCAGAAATGAAGAATACAATACTAGAAATGAAAAATTCACTAGAGGGACTCAAAAGCAGAGCAGAGGATACAGAAGAACGGATCTGCAAGCTGGACAAAAGACTAGAAGAAATTAGCTAAGCTGAACAGGTAAAAGAGAAAAGAATTAAAAAGAGTGAGGACAGTCTAAGGGACCTCTGGGACAACATCAAGCACACTAACATCTGTGTTATAGGTGTCACGGAAGGAAAGGAGTGAGACAAAGGGGCAGAGAATCTATTTCAAGAAACAGTAGATGAAAAATTCCCGGGCCGGCCCGTGGCTTAGCGGTTAAGTGCGTGTGCTCCGCTGCCGGCGGCCTGGGTTCGGATCCCGGGTGCACACCGAGGCACCACTCTTCCGGCCATGCTGAGGCCGCGTCCCACATACAGCAACTAGAAGGATGTGCAGCTGTGACAGGCAACTGTGTACTGGGGCTTTGGGGGAAAAATAAATAAATAAAATCTTTAAAAAAAAAAAAAAAAAGAAAAGAAAAATTCCCTAACCTAAGGAAGGAAACAGACATCCAGGTACAGGAAGTACAGAGAGCCCCAAACAAGGTAAACCCAAAGAGGCCCACACCAAGATACATCATAATCAAAATGTCCAGATTTAAAGATAAAGAGAGAATCCTAAAAGCCACAAGAGAAAGACAAGTTACATACAAAGGAAACCCCATAAGGCTATCAGCTGACTTCTCAGCAGAAACCTTACAGGCTAGAAGAGAGTGGCATGATATATTTAAAGTGCTAAAAGGAAAAACTTACAGCCAAGAATACTCTACCCAGCAAGATTATCATTCAAAATGGAAGGAGAGATCAAAAATTTCCCAGACAAGCAAAAATTAAAGGAGTTTGTCACCAAGAAACCAGTGCTACAAGAAATGTTAAAGAGACTGATTTAAGGGGAAAAGAGAAGACCACAAATAGGAAAAATTATCTATTTCCATGATAAGAGGGTAATGGATACAAATGCACAAAACAGAGGTTAGATATGATATCAAAAACATAAAAGGAGGGAGGAGGGGAGTTAAAGAGTAGAGCTTTCAGACAGAGGTCAAACTAAAGAGACCATCAATTCTGTATAGAAGAAGAAAGGAACAGAGAAGGACTACTAAAACACTGAGGAAAAAAAAAGTTAAAAAATGGCAGTAAGTACATACTTATCAATAGCTACTTTAAACATCAATGGACTAAATGCTCCAATTGAAAGGCATAGGGTGGCTGATTGGATAAAACACTAAGACCCATATATATTCTGCATACAAGAGACACACTTCAGACCTAAAGACACTCACAAACTGAAAGTGAAGGGATGGAAAAAGATACTCCACGCAAATGTCAATGAAAAGAAAGCTGGGGTAGCAGTACTCATATCAGACAAAATAGACTTTAAACCAAAAACTGTAAAAAGAGACAAAGAAGGGCATTACATAATGATCAAGGGAACAATCCAACAAGAGGATATAACACTTGTAAATATCTACGCACCCAATCTAGGTGCACCTAAATATATAAAGCAATTATTAACAGACATAAAAAGAGAAATAGATAGTAACACAATAATAGTAGGGGACTTTAACACCCCGCTTGCACCAACGGATAGATCATCCAAACAGAAGATCAATAAGGAAACATTGGCCTTAAATGACACCCTAGAACAGATGGACCTAGTAGATATATACAGAGCATTCAGTCTAAAAACCGAAGAATACACATTCTTTTCAAATGCACATGGAACATTCTCCAGGATTGATCACATATTAGGTCACAAAACAAGTCTCCATAAATTTAAGAAGACTGAAATAATACCAAGCATCGTTTCTGACCACAACGGTATGACACTAGAAATCAACTATAGGAAGAAAATCAGAAAGGCCACAAATATGTGTAGATTAAACAAAATGCTACTGAACAACGACTGGGTCAACAAAGAAAGCAAAGAAGAAATCAAAAAATACCTGGAGACAAATGAAAATCAAAATACAACATGTCAGAATTCATGGGATATAGCAAAAGCAGTTCTAAGAGGGAAGTTTATAGCAATACAGGCCTATCTAAACAAACCAGAAAAATCTCAAATAAACAATCTAACAATGCAGCTAAAGGAACTGGAAAAAGAAGAACAAACCAAGCCCAAAATCAGTAGAAGAAGGATAATAATAAAAATCAGAGCAGAAATAAATGAAATAGAGACTAAAAAAAAATAGAAAAAATTAATAAAACCAAGAGCTGGTTCTTTGAAAAGACAAACAAAATTGACAAACCTTTAGCTAGACTCACCAAGGAAAAAAGAGAGAAGGCACAAATAAGTAAAATCAGAAATGAAAGAGAAATTACAACAGACACCTCAGAAATACAAAAGATTATAAGAGAATACTATGAAAAGCTATATGCCAACCAATTCGACAATCTGTAAGAAATAGATAAATTCTTAGAATCATACAACCTTCCAAAACTGGATCAAGAAGAAGTGGAGAATTTGAATAGACCAATCACCAGTAAGGAGATCGAAAGAGTAATCAAAAACCTCCCCAAGAATAAAAGTCCAGGACCAGACGGCTTCCCTGGTGAATTCTACCAAACATTCAAAGAAGACTTAATACCTATCCTTCTCAAACTCTTCCAAAAAATTGAGGAAAGGGGGAACCTCCCTAACTCATTCTACCAAGCCGACATTACCCTGATACCAAAACCAGACAAGGACAACATAAAAAAGGAAAATTACAGGCCAATATCACTGATGAACATCGATGCAAAAATCCTCAACAAAATACTAGCAAATCGCATACAACAATACATTAAAAAGATTATACACCATGATCGAGTGGAATTTATTCCAGATATGCAGGAATTGTTCAACATTCGCAAATCAATCAACGTAATACACCACATTAATAAAATGAAGAATAAAAATCACATGATCATCTCAATAGATGCAGAGAAAGCATTTGACAAGATACAGCATCCATTTATGATAAAAACTCTGAATAAAATGGGTATAGAAGGAAAGTATCTCAACATAATAAAGACCATATATGAGAAACTCACAGCTAATATCATCCTCAATGGTGAAAAACTGAAAGCCATCCCTCTAAGAACAGGAACCAGACAAGGATGCCCACTGTCACCACTCCTATTTAACATAGTACTGGAAGTCCTAGCCAGAGGAATCAGGCAAGAGAAAGAAATACAAGGGATCCAAATTGGAAAGGAAGAAGTGAAACTGTCACTATTTGCAGATGACATGATTTTATATATAGAAAACCCTAAAGAACCCACCAGAAAACTTTTAAAAGTAATAACCAAATACGGTAAAGTTGCAGGATACAAAATCAACATACAAAAATCAGTTGGATTTCTGTACACTAACAACAAAGTAGCAGAAAGAGAAATTAAGAATACAATCCCATTTACAATTGCAACAAAAAGAATAAGATACCTAGGAATAAACTTAACCAAAGAGGTGAAAGAGCTGTACACCGAAAACTATAAAACATTGCTGAAAGAAACTGAAGAATACACAAAGTAACAGAAAGATATTCCATGCTCTTGGATTGGAAGAATTAACATAGTTAAGATATCCATACTTCCTAAAGCAATCTATAGATTCAATGCAATCCCTATGAAAGTTCCAACAACATTTTTCACAGAAATAGAACAAAGAATCCTAAAATTTATATGGAACAACAAAAGACCCCGAATAGCTAAAGGAATCCTGAGAAAAAAGAACAAAGCTGGAGGTATCACACTCCCTGATTTCAAAATATACTACAAAGCTATAGTAACCAAAACAGTATGGTACTGGCACAAAAACAGACACACAGATCAATGGAATAGAATCAAAAGCCCAGAAATATACCCACACATCTATGGACAGCTAATCTTCGACAAAAGAGCCAAGAACATACAATGGAGAAAAGAAAGTCTCTTCAACAAATGGTGTTGGGAAAACTGGATAGCCACATGCAAAAAAATGAAAGTAGACCCTTACCTTACACCATACACAAAAATTAACTCCAAATGGATTAAAGACTTGAATGTAAGACCTGAAACTATGAAACTTCTAGAAGAAAACATAGGCAGTACGCTCTTTGACATCGGTCTTAGCAACATATTTTCAAGCACCATGTCTGACCGGGCAAGAGAAACAATAGAAAAAATAAACAAATGGGACTACATCAAACTAAAAAGCTTCTGCACAGCAAAGGAAACCATCAACAAAACGAAAAGACAACCTAACAATTGGGACAAGATATTTGCAAACCATACATCGGATAAGGGGTTAATCTCAAAAATATATAAAGATCTCATGCATCTCAACAACAAAAAAACTACCAACCCTTTAAAAAATGGGCAAAAGACCTGAACAGACATTTCTCCAAAGAAGATATACAGGTGGCCAACAGACACATGAAAAGATGTTCAAAATCATTAACTATCAGGGAAATGCAAATCAAAACTTCAATGAGATATTACCTCATGCCCATCAGAATGGCTATAATTAACAAGACAGGAAACAACATATGTTGGAGAGGATATGGAGAGAAGGGAACTCTCATACCCTGCTGGTGGGAGTGCAAACTGGTGCAGCCACTATGGAAAACAGTATGGAGATTCCTCAAAAAATCAAGGATAGAACTCCCATATTATCCAGCTATTCCACTGCTGGGTTTTTATCCAAAGAACTTGAAAACACCAATGTGTAAAGACACATGCACCCCTGTGTTCATTGCAGCGTTATTCACAATAGCCAAGACTTGGAAGCAACCTAAGTGCCCATCAAGGGACGAATGGATAAAGAAGCTGTGGTATATATACACAATGGAATACTACTCAGCCATAAGAAACGATGAAATCCAGCCATTTGTGACAAGATGGATGGACATTGAGGGTATGATGCAAAGTGAAATAAGTCAGAGGGAGAAGGTCAAATACTGTATGATTTCCTTCATTAAGTAGTAGATAATGACAACAATAAACAAACACATAGAGACAGAGATTGGATTGGTGGTTACCAGAGGGGAATCGGGGAGGGAGGAGGGCGAAAGGGATAATTCGGCACAAGTGTGTGGTGATGGGTTGTAATTAGTATTTGGGTGGTGAACATGATGTAATCTATGCAGAAATAGAAGTATAATGATGTACACCTGAAATTTATACAATGTTATAAACCAATGGTATTGCAATGAACAAAAAATTTAAAAAAAAAACAAACTTTTGCATGGTAAATGAGTGTGTTTATTCAGCATTTGCTTTGTGCCGGGCCCCATGCAATGAGCATCGTGGAGGGCTAGAGGTGGTCCACTATGCTTTCCCACAGCTGCGTGAAACATGTCGATTCTTCTTACCCCCTATGTGGTCTGTTGGCCACTTCATGAAAAAACTGTTTTCAACTTCCATTCTCTAAAGCTCTATACTTGATGCATTTTCAAGCTCAGATGTAAAATGTACTATTGTTAAAAGGTGAAAAGATTGGTAAAAGGTAAACCGTGATAACATGGTTCTATTTATTGAAACATTGTTTACTGATCACTATATGCCAGGCCTACTGGATGTTTATAAGGTAATTTTAAGTAGCATGTAGACTAACTAAAATTTTTGTTAGGTATAGATTCACTTTAATATGTTTTATGAAAAAAATGTAATGACATCAGTGATTTCATGGATATTATGAATATAGTTTAGGATAAGTCTAAGTTCCCTCCACTCCCAAATAGCCTAATTTAGAGATAGAAAAAACGTTAAGTATATAATGGTACCGGTGGTACCTGCATATGATAAGAACTGTGAATGTGGTGTGCAGGATTTGGAACTATCTGTGTGATTTCACGGGATTTCACCTAAAACCCTATGGAGGAAGGCAGTAGGTAAAAGGTCACCATTTGTGTGCAAACACGCTCTGGACTCAGACCGCTGGGTTCAAATTCTGCTCTCCTATTTATTTCATTCTATGAGCTTGGGCAAGCCTCTCCAAGACTTGGTTTCGTCATCTGCAAAATACGGATGATGATCGTGTTTACCTCACGGTGGCAGAATCGAGATTCAAACAGGTCTCTTTGCTATCAAAGCCATGCCATGCCTCTCTGGGGCTGGCAAATGGGTTTCATCTCATGTGCCAATTTGAAGGATTGGAAGAAGCTGCCTGTGGCATGGAGTTGACAAGTTTTTGAGGCTAACCTAGGAAAATGACTAATGTATGGAAGCTGTCACCTTAACACGTGTTCCCTGCACGACGCTCTGCTCTGCTGCTGTCCACTGCTGCCCCAGTGACCAGCTCCCCAAAGACCAGTCAACAAGAATCAGGGTGAAGTGCAGTTGGAACACAATCTAATCCAATCAATGGTTTTCTGTTTACTTTTTCTTCTTTATATTACCACCAATTTAAGAGAGACATACCGTTATCTAAGAATAAGATTTCCACTTGAAAATTAACATAAGTTGTATAAAAGTATTTTACATTAATCAAATGTTACTATGTACCTCTTTGACTACTTTTTTCTAAGGCTACCTAAATATTTCAGTAAACTTAGCAGGCGTCAGAGTTTCTGAGAGAAGAAATGAGAAGAAGCAATATGTGCCCCCCAGCTATCGTAGGCTGATCTCGGTCAGTTGTTGGCTGATGCTTCTCCCGACTTCCAAAGTTCTCGAAAGCAATGAACGTGTCCAGCACAAACTGACCCTCTCCAGGTGTTTGCTCCAGTGCAAGGAAAAGGCAAACACACCATCACAATCAGATCAATCGCCTTTGAAGGCTCAGGGCAGCGACAGACCAGGTGGGCCCCTTCAGGAGGCCACGGATCCAGTCTCTCCTACTGCACTGATGCTTCCTTCTGCCAGCAGTTCCCGCTCCGTCCTGCCATCATCCTGGTACTCATCTAGCCACCTGCCGGGGAAACCAGGAAGATAATTAATAGGAGAGAGTATTCAAAGAAGGTACATTACTTAGAACAGAAAATAAAATACAGACAGGATTTAAAGAGGCCTTCAGGGATAAGCTCAGAAATTTTAAAAAGCATTTAATATTTCAAGCCACATCAAATTATCTTTAGGACTGCAACTTCAGCAAATCTTTATCCTATACTCTAGTTGCAAGGTCACATTGATTCATCCTGAAATGTTGCTTTTTAGAAACGTCCTACGGTAACATTGCAAATATTCTAGTATATCTTAAAATCAGTAAAAATGTTTCATTTGGAGTTTCCTTACTGGAATCTTTTATTTCTCTCCTTTCATATGACTGGTAGGTGTACACAGTGGCTAAAACCTCAGACTCTGGAATAGCACTCTGCAAGAGACATATAACATGAGACGTGTGTAAAAAAAGTAAAAAGAAAAAGAATGAATTTTAATATTTTTCATTTTAATAAATTCTAAAGATGATCATTTAAACATGTAATCAATATAAAAATTTATTGAGTCTTATTACTGTGATGGTCTGAATGCTTGTGTCTCCCCCAAATTCATATGTTGAAATCCTTTGTGAGGTGCTTACATCATGAGAGTAGACCACTCAAGAATGGGATTAGTGCCTTTATAAAAGAGGCTTGGAGAGATGCCTTGCTCCTTCCACCATGTGAGGACACAGCAAGAAGTCAGCAGTCTGCAACTCGCAAGAGGCCCCTCGCCAGAACCTGACCCTGCTGGCGCCCTGATCTTGCACTCCAGCCTCCAGAATTGTGAGAAATCAATGTCTGTTGTTTATAACCCACCCAGTCTATGGTATTTTGTTATAGCAGCCTGAACCGGCTAAGACGATTACATTCTTTTTTATCCTACATCTTTGAAATTAGGTATGTACCTTACACTTACAGCACATCTGAATTCAGAACAGGCACAGTTCAAGAGTGCAATAGATACTTGGCTAGTGGCTCCTGGATGGGACAGCGCAGTTCCAGAGTTAGAGTCCCCTTGATCTGAATCCAGACTCCACCAATCGTATTTAGGTAAGAAACTTAACCCTTGTGTACCTCAGCTTCCTCACTTCTGAAATAGAAGCATCACAGAGCCTACCTAGAGGTCTGCCGTGAGGACCAGATGAGTTCATGTGTGGAGTTCCAGCCTCACCAGGGAGCCATTTCGTGGTCAGAGCGCAATAAATGCTAGCTATGGACATTTTTCTGATTTTCTCCTCAACCATGCAGAAGACAAGTGTGTGAACCTAAAAGGGTCCCACAACAGAATAGACCCCTCCACATTAGTTTTTTATAACTCCACAATAAAGTCCTAAATAATTTCTTTTTCAGAGATCTTTACTTTTCTTATAATTGGAAGAGGACTTGAGTTTTAAATGGCTGTTATGCTGGGTAAACTAGTAAAACCTGTGTCTTCTAAACTCTCAAAATTTCAGTAGCATTTTCTGACAAATCAATTTTATAGTGAATTCAGTAATTTGTGCAGAGATCTCTTCCTCAGAGGTAATTCACAAAATCATGGTGATGTAATGGAAACAACAGATTGATAGACACTAAATTAAAACTCCCCAGAGTGCCCAAGGGACCAAGAGACTCTGCTCTCTGACTACTTGTCTATGATTTGTACACATCGTTTCATCTCTTTAGGTGTCGGTTTTCTCATCCGTCAAATAAAACACGAGCCAAAATGGTATCTATGGCTTCTTCCACCTCTAATGGAATAGCAAGAAAATGTCCCTCTTTTCTTCCTTATGTAGCTCTGGGCCCTCAGAGAGAAGGAGCAAGGAAAACTGCTAATATTACCACAGTTCAGTTAATGATAATAGAGCAATGACAGGCCTGTGTGTAGTGTTTAACATGACATAGCATAATACAGTAAAATATTTAAATATTTTCATTGGTCTCATTTTGTTCCTTACAAAACCAATTTCCAAGGTTTATCATTATTCTACATTTGTAAATTTTGTCTGTGATTATTCTAAAATGCTAGCTGACCTTGACTTCTACTCCTTTGCATTAGCTCTGAAGAGAAGATGACTACCATTATTACATGCTCTGGATGATTCTTGATTTTTTAAATGTGACATATTTATAATTTTTTAAATGTGACACCTTTATCAAAATGCTAATCTTTTATTTACACCTTAGATTATTCCATATTTACCAATGTATTCAGAGCAATAAAACTATGTCGTATAATAGTAAACATAGCTTCATATGATACCAAATATCTAAATGTGATATAGAACCAAATGTCATATATATGCTGGCCAGCATAGCAGCCAATAACCATCTGTGACTATTGAGCACCTGAAATGTAGGTAGTACAACCCAGGACCTGAATTTTTAATTTTATTTGATTTTAATTAAATTTATTAGCCATATGTAGCTAGTGGCTACCATATGGACTGTGCAAGTCTAGAAGTGTGGATTTTTAAAAATAAAAGTCAATTGTTTGGAGAGTTCTAAATACTTGACATATGATCTAGAAATAAAAGTGAGTTTTTCTACTTCATTTGTATAAATGACATTGTATCTAAAGATTTCTTTAATCTAAAATAGATTCTATAACAATAACATTTATCACCATGGAGCTTTTTTTTTTTTTTTTTTTGCTGTGGAAGATTTGCCCTGAGCTAACATCTGTTGCCAATCATCCTGGTTTTTTTTGCTTGAGGAAGAGTAGCCCTGAGCTAACATCTGTGCCAGTCTTCGTTTATTTTGTATGTGGGTGGTCACCACAGCATGGCTGACAAATGATGTAGGTCCACACCCAGGATCCAAACCTGTGAACTCAGGCCACTGAAGCAGAGTGCATCAAACTTTATCACTACACCACAGCGCCTGCCCTATCATGGAGCTTCTAACAATTGCAAGACATTTTTGCAGTTACTTTATGTACATTGTGTGAAATCTTCAAACAATCCTGCAAAATAGGTGTTGTTATTGCTATTTTACGTAAGAATAAACTGAGGATCCCGGAGCCAGTCAGTGAAGGAGCTATAATTCAAATCCAGTTCTGAAAAACTTCAAACTTTGCTCTTTTCACTCCCCATTAAGAAATAAAAAGATTTATTGCAAAAAATAAAAATATAAGGTCTCCCAGAACTTTAATGTTATAAAATGGCAATAACTACTACGAGCACATGCATTCTAAATGGATGCGTATTAAGAAAACAAACAAACAGACGATCAGAGAAGTGTTACAAATTTTGGTCATCCAGAACGCAACTCCTTATTAAGTTTCAAAAGAATGGATATTTCCTAGAATCAAAACTATTGTAAGAGAAAATCCCCTCAGTCAACCGATGTGCTTCTCTGCGTGTCTGAAGGTGTGTACAACACTTTAGGAGACAGTGATGCCAAAACACCTGCTAAACTCAGAGCACCCCCAGCTCTCTGGCTTCATTTAGTACCGCTCCCTCCTCTCTTATCATTAAGTGGGAGCTCCTTGAAGACAGGGGCGCTTTATTTTTTTATCTCTATATATCCAGGACTTGGTATAGTACCTGACATCTAGGAGGCATGCAATGTTTCCGCTTGAATAAATGGATGAATAGATGAATAAACACAGTTCATGAGTTCTCTAGATTCAAGGAACATGCACTCACATAGCATCCGCTTTGGCCCATGAGCTCTCACATAGGTTTCTATCATGGCCCTTAAGACACTAATGTTTGTTCTCACGTGGGCATCCACTGAGTCCTCGAAGGCAGAGGCCACACTGCCTTACCGCTGGATCTTCTTGTCTATTCTACTTCTTGATGTGGTAGGTGGTCAGTTACTATTTGTACAATGACTAATGAATGAATCAACATATTCTATAGATTAATTAATAACAGAGGGAAATTAGTTTTGTAATTTCTATTTGTGGTGCACTATTTTTAAAGGTGTATTTGATATTCTATTCCTAACAAGCCTATAAAGTAGGATGATCTGATTTAATCTTTCTCATCATAAAATTTTGAAAACTGAGGATCAGAAAGTGTAAGTAATTCAACTATGAATGGCCACTGAATTACAGAGCTGCCCTTGCAACTTGATTCCCCTAACATATTATATCTACGCCATATTAGAATAATGCTCTAGAGTTCACAGTTCATACATATAACTTCATTTGCTTTTAAATGATTCAAATGAACTAGGAGGAACAGGTATTATCTCTGTTTTACATATGAAGAAATTGAACCTTTGAGAAGTTGGGAGTAGTACACATGTTCGCAGAACTAGTGGAGAGCAGAGCAGGTGTTGGAGAAACAGAATCAAGAACCTGTTTTCTAAGTCCTAACAGTATTTTTTCCATTTTAGAATGCTTATTCCAGAAAAGAAAAACATTAAACATTACAAATAAAGAGGGAATTAGTAGTCCTGATAAAGAAGAGCTTCTTAGGGGCTGGCCCGGTGGCTTGGCGGTTGGGTGCGCGCGCTCCACTACTGGCGGCCAGGGTTCGGATCCCGGGTGCTCACCGACGCACTGCTTCTCTGGCCATGCTGAGGCCGCATCCCACATATAGCAACTAGAAGGATATGCAACTATGACATACAACTATCTACTAGGGCTTTGGGGAAGAAAAAAAGGAGGAGGATTGGCAATAGATGTTAGCTCAGAGCCGGTCTTCCTCAGCAAAAAGAGGAGGACTAGCACAGATGTTAGCTCAGGGCTGAACTCCCTCGCAAAAAAAAAAAAAAAAAAAGAGCTTCTTAGGAGAGAAGGCCTTCAGCTCTGGTTTTAAAGGAGGGAAGGATGTGGTCAGACAGATAGGGGGAGGCATGCTCACGATACAGCTGGAACGAACTGGACAAAGGGGCGCATAATTTTGCATAATGAGGTGTTAAGTAACAGCCCACCTGTTGCATGGAAACAGCACCTCTTGATTGCTGTGTTCCTCTTCAGATTTAACAACAATGCTCTCAAGAAACCATCCATTACCTGTATAAATTGACAAAGGAGATCACTTTGACTCTTAGCATAAAATACAGTAGTATTGTGATTTTATTCATAGATTCTCCAAAGGGTCTTTTTTAACTACACTTGTCAGGCAACTTGGGAACAAAAATACGCACATCCGAATTATACCAGTAGAGAAACGAAAGCATGAGTGAACGACCTAATTACTCAGATCAGTAGAAGCAGAGGAAAAGAGAAGATTCCCTATGGGGGACACAAACCCTCTACGAAATTCTAAAACAAGTATCTAAAAGCTGAGAACAAAGAAAGAAGTAAATTCACATGAATGTATTTCAATGCATTATTTACAGAAGATTGATATGTTTAAATAATAATATAAAGTCACAATCATCACTCTTAATGGTGAAAATTTAGAAATTATCACTGATTACTGTACTTGTCAATGCAATTAAGGAGAAAAATAAGAAAGAAAGGAAAGAAGGAAGGAAGGGGAATGAAAGTAATAGGTGTTAGAAAAAAAGAAACAGAACTGTCATTATTCACGGATAATGTGACTTTCTAAATTAAAAACCCAAGGAACTTATAGAAATAGTGTAATTAAGAGAGATGAGAAAAATGGTTAGGTATATAATAAATAATAAAAATCCATTACATTTCTATTGACCAGAAAAGAATAGTTAAGAAGCATAATTCAATGAAAGTTACAATGTTGAATTGCTATAAAAATTTAAGAATGTAGGGGTAAACCTAAAAATAGATGTAGTATAATTTATAGAAAAATTATCTAAATTTAAGGAATGACAGCAAAGAAGATATAAACAAATAGCCAGCTATCCCATATTCCTGAGTATGAAGAAATTATAGAGATGTCAGTTTCTCTCAAACTAATCTAAATTCTCAATGTAATTAAATCAATTTCAACACAGGGTTCCACAAGAAAATTGACAAGCAAATGATAAAATGTACATGAATGAGTAAAGACCAAGAATATCACAGGCAATCCTGAATTAGAGTAAGTTAGGAGATTCATCCTACCAGTTATCAAAATTTATTATAAATCAATACTAATTAAAACAATACAGAATTGGTACTGGCATAGATAAATTGACTGATGGAATGGAAGAGAGGACTCAGAATTGACCTACACATTTATACAGACTCGAGACAGGCAGTCCTTGCTCTGTGCGGTAGCACAGAACCATGAATAGGACTACACGCTGAAACTGCGCCAAGCAATCGTAATAATCAATGGGGAAAATTACGATTGTTCAATTGTTAAACGTTTTTGCCAAAACATCGAAAACTTTCTTACTGTTAATTATAAATGTATATGAAAACGAAAAAATATCAACACTAATATTTAGTACGTTGTAATTTAAAACTTTAGAAACATTGAAAATTAAAAGGTGTATTTCTTGGTAAAAAAACTTACCAAAAGTAGTTTGAATGGTGCTTGCCTTCTTTCCCTCATCATAGAACTTATAATAAAGACCAAGCATCTTTTCTATGCCTTAGCAAATTGTCAAACTCCTCTCTAAGTTTCAATTAGCTTCCAACATTTCATCCTCTGTGCTTTTAATGTCATAAAATATCTCCAAGAGTTCCTTTACTGTGAAGTTTTTACCAACATCACTTCCTCTGGGACGTCTTCATCCTTTTTGTCACAACCACTTTCCTCATTTATAGTCATAAGTTCCCTTCACTAAATTCCTCTGACTGCTTATCTAAAGTCTCTCAAACAGTGACAGTGTCAACATTCCCACGGGCAGATATTTCTTCTATAACTCCATTTATGTTTGATTTGAACTTCACTTCCAGTATTATCACTTTTTGTTTTTTTGATGTGCTTTCATCTTTGAAGTACACATTTTTGTAAAATGTCACATGGGTTTATCATGGGGAGACAAGGAGTCAATACAACGACATGCTCTGCTGTCTGTGCCTGAATTGTGGAACAGACGGGCAGTGACCCGTCACCGACAGACTTTGAAAGAAGTAAAATGATTGGTCACTGATCTGGATGTGCATCTGTTATTCATGTAGTGATTTGTGGACTGAAGAGCTAGCAGTGAAGTGTGTACTTTGTGCAGTCACAATTAGCACACTGTGGTAACTGAAATTTGAACCATTTTGTTGGAGACTTCTGTTATTTAACTAAATCATTGTAACTGAAATTTGTGCCTACAGAAACCATGCAAAGCAAAGGCTGCCAGTATCTAATAAAGGTGTCTTTGTAGAAAACTCAGGAAAAGATGGAGTAGGTGATAAATAGTGGGTACAATTTGTTATCTACACAGAAAAAGTGAAAGTGAATTCCATCTTCACGTCATACACAAAAATCAACTACAGATGAGTAAGCACTCAAATCTTAAAGACAAGACTTTACATATATGTGTGTGTGTGTGTAAACATACATACATACATATGAATATCTATCCATCTATACATATATGGAATACCCTAGGGGGAGGGAAGACTTTCTTAAGATACAAAATGTGCTGATCATTAGAAGAAATACCATATTGTTAAATTCAACTACATTAAAATTAAGAATTTCAGTTCATTAAAATATACCAGAAACTGGACAAGATGCAGTGGTAACTGCCAGCTGTTGTCCCTTCTTCAACCACTGCAATGTTATTGCCCACATCTCCCAAGTGTCTGCAGCTACAGATAACTATGGGACTAATTTGTCAGTAATGAAATGGGACCAGAAGAAGTGTGTGCAGTTTCCACCTCACCTACTTAAAAGACATTGTTGCTGTTGTTTTCTCTCTTTTTCATGTGCTGTGACCAGCTCTGACCAATCAGAGGAGGATGAGATCTAGGTGATGGTATAAGAACAGAATGAAGGGACTCTGGATCCCTGAGGGCTGGGTGGAGCAGAGCCATCACAACCACTCACTTTGGGACCGTTACCTGAGAGTGAAATAAATTTCTATCTTTCGAAAACCCTTTTTTGAGCATTTTTTAATTAAATGTCCTTTGACTTTATCCTAAATATTATAGACAAGAACATGTATTTCCACAGAAGAGGAAATTTAATAGACAAAAATGAAAGAATGCTCATTCTTCTTAGAAATCAGTGGAATGCAAATTAAGACTACAATAGGATACTATTTTATACCCCAAAATTAAGTGTTTCAGGTGTTTGTGAGAATATGACACAATAGAAATTCTTATGCACCGTAGGTAAAACTTAGTACAACCACTTTTGAAAAAAGTGGTTTGTCTTATAAGGCTGATATGATCATCTTCTTTGACCCAGCAACTGACTTCCATGGATTCAGCCTAGGGCAAGGTCCCACAGCCTCAGCACTGGCGAGATTTGGGGCTTGACAATTCTTTGCTGTGGGGACTGTCCTGTGCAGTGTAGGATGTTTAGCAGCACCCCAGGCCTCTACCTCTACTAGGTACTGGTAATACCTCTTTCCCAGTGTGACAATCAAAAACAATCTCCAGACACTGCCAAATGTCCCTGGGGGAGGCAAAATCACCCCCACTTGGGAACTGGCACCCTAGAGGAGCTCTTGCTTCTATGCACAAAGAGATGTGCACAAGGACATTCATTTCAGACTGTTGGCGACAGTCAGACTGGATACAACTCAACTACCCATTAACATGAGATGAATAAATTAATTACGTGTTATCATGCAATAGAATGTTACACGGTCATGAAAAAATATCTATAGTATCACACAAGAAAGTGAATGAATCTTAGCAACACAATCTTGAATGAAAAAAAAATCAATTCACAAAAGACTCCATACAACATGTCACAATTTTTACAAAGCATGAAAAGTATCAAAAGTATTTTCAAGGAAGCCTACATAAGTAAGAAAGCTTTCTTTTTTTAAAGCAAGGCTAAAAAAATCAAGAAATGATAAAAAAAGATTCAGGATGGCTACTTTGGGGGAGAGGATAGGAGCAGCAAGTACAGGTAGAATTGCTGGTATTGGTAATGTTCTAGGTTCAAATTGGGTGGTAGGTTATCAGACTATACAAATTTTGAAAATTAACAAAAAAAACACAGCCTAGATACTGTATCATGGCATTTTTTTTCTTTTAATGAAAAGAGTGTGCACAATATAGGAAGTATAGTTTAAAGAATTTAAAAATTATATTATAGTAACTACTTTCAACTTTCCTTAACTAAGTTTCAAATAGCTTAATCCCATCAGTCAGAGAAGCCCATCAAAATGGCCAAGCATCCCGCCAAAACCTAGCCCTCACCCCAGCCTGCCTGTCATGTTTTCTTCTTTTCTTGGGGGAGATCTTCATGTGCTTCTGGACTACGCTCGGTCCCCTTGCAGTGTGGTGCAAGAGCACTCTGAGGGTCACTTTCAGACGATATGTCCTACTTTGTCGTACTTGCTTATTTCGTATGTGTCTGCCCCGCTGGGCCCCGCCTGTGAGGGAAGAGACCCCTGCATCTTGTCCACGTTTGAATGCCCAGCCTCTGAGAAAGTGCCCGGCACATAGCAAGCCCACAACAAAGAACTCTTACATCAGAAGGCAGTGATTTTTAAGGAATGTTCTGGAGACCACATGAATCAGAATCCTCTAAGGTGCTTGTTAAAAAAAAAGCATATTTCTGAGGAGTCATCTACTGCAGGGAAACATGATAGATGCAATTTTGAAACTGCTTCATAGGTCTGGAGATTTTCCACACACACACACACACACACACACAATAAAGCTTTTGTCTTCCTAGGAAATTTCCTTCATAGTAACATAGTAGTGAGCTTTTTAAATCATAAAATAAACCTAACCTGTCAAAACTTAATTTAACTATAATTTCTCAAAACAAAATTATTTTCTCATCTCAATTTTACATAACCTGTACATTTATCTTTTCTTTCACTTGCCTCTTATGCTACTTTTAATAAATTTGCAAAACAAACTTCTTACCACGCAAGTTAATCTTACCTGGACCTGTCCCATCGTGACTAACCAGAACTTTCTTCAGTTTTCCAAGAGACACTGCCTCAATGGAAAAAATATCAAGCTGCACGATAAAAAATAAACTGAATGACCATTAGGACATTTCCTTTCTCTAGAAAAAAGTAGCATCACTATTAGTACTATATTACTACATTACTACAGTGCTATATATTACTACTATATTATTATTACCAGTGCTATAAAAAATTACCATTTACATTTTGTATGCAAAGTCCTACACTATGCCTTGTGGGACATACACAAGCAAGTAATGTATAATTCTTGTGCTCCTCAAGTACAGTCTAGTAAAAAAGATTTTAAAAATTTAATGACAACACTTAAGTCAACTACTACTAACGATACAAACAGCTCATATAGTCCTTACTAGACACAAACCCTTCCACGTGTTTCTCACATATTAACTCGTTTAATTCTCAGAACAGTCCATGAAGTAAGTACCACTCATTCTCTTGTTTTACAATTGAAGAGCCTGAGAGACCCAGAGTTCAATTAGTCGCCCAAGGTCAACATCCAGTGAGTGAGCAGACAGGGATCAGACCCAGGAAGCCTGCCTCCAGGACGTGTGCTGTTCACTCTTGTTGCTTGCCTCTCAGCAGCTTTTATTTCTAAATAAACTATGTATTGAAATATGTATGTGTACATTCACAGACATATGAAGTTTTAAATTATTAACTAGATATAAAGTATACAAATTACAAATACACAATACACTCAGTGCACATGTCCATGCAAGTAATACCATGTTAACCGCACCCCAAGACCTCTCCATGGCCCATCCCAGTCATTATCTCCCACAATGGTAACCACTATCTTAACATTTAACACGTTTAATTAGTTTCGTCAGATCTGGGACCATAAACGGAATCATACAGAAAGTACGTTCTCTTTCTGCCTGGCTTATTTCACTCAATCTTTGTGAAATTTATCCATCTTGCTTTGTTTAACAGCATTTTGTTCATTTTAATGACTGAGTATTATTCCACATTATTCATCTGTTCTTCTGCTTATAAACAAAAATTATTTCTGGGTTTGGGGTATTACAAATAACACTGCTTGGAACATTCTTATATATGTCTTTTTATGTATATATGTGTACATTTCTGTTGAAGAAATGCTGCTTTATAGAGTGTTAGTAGATAGTCTCAATTGTCCAAAATGCTTATACCAACGTACGCCCTGGATGCTCGGCGTATAAGAGGTCAGTGGACTCCACAGGCTGATCAATACTTGGTATTGTCCTTCTTTTAAAGTTTAAGCCATCTGATCGTGCACAGTGACACTTCATTATGGTTTTCACTGTATTTTCCTGATTACTAATAAAGTTGGGTATGTTTTTCATGTTTATTGGCTATTTGGATATCCTCTTTTAGAAAGTACATATTTAAATACGCTTACATTTTAAACTGGGTTATCTGTCTTTTTCTTGTTGACTTGTGGATGTTCTGTACATAGTTTGGAAACAAGTACTTTGCTAGTACATATTTTACATCTTCTCTCACTTTCTGATTTGCCTTTTTACTCTCTTAATGGTGTCTTGAGGAATAGAAGTCTCATGTTAAAATGGTATAATTTATCTTTTTTTCTTTATACTTAGTGCTTTCTCTGTTTTGTCTTTAAAATCTTAGTCTATATGTGTACCCCTATGTTTATAGTAGCATTATTCACAATAGCCAAAAGGTGAAAACAATCCAAGTTATAAACAAAATGTAGTATATACACACGATGGAATATTATTCAACCTTAAAAAAGGAAATTCTGACACATGCAATAACACAAATGAACCTTGAAGACAGTGTGCTAAGTGAAATAAGCCAGTCACAGAAAGACAAGTACTCTATGCTTCCACTTAGATGAGGCATCTAAGGGAGACAAATTCATAGAAACAAAAAGTGGAATGGTGGTTGCCAGGGGCTGAGGTGGGGGGAAAGAGGGAGGGGAATGGGAGTTATTGTTTAATGGGTATAAGGTTTCAGTTCTGCAAGATGAAAAGAGTTCTGGAGATGGATGGTGGTGATGGTTGTACAACACTGTGAATGTACTCAACACCACTGAACTATACACTTAAAAATGGTTAAGACGGTAAATTTCAGGTAGTGTTTACCACAATTAAAATCTTTTTAAGATCCTAGGCTACCTCCACGATCATGAAGATTTTCTCTTATGTTATCTTCTAGATATTTTATTTTTTTACCTTTTACATTTATACCTAAATTTGCATAAGTTGATTTTTAGGTTTTGTGTAAAATAGGGCTTATGATTTCTTAATTTCTATAATGATATCCAATTTACTCTCAGAATTTATTGAAAAGGCTATCCTTTCCCTGATGCTACACATCAGAATATGTGGCTCTTTATCTGGCTTTATTCTGTTTCTTTGCTCTATTTGCCTTGCCTTGTACCAATTAATGCTTTCTTAATTACCTTGACTTCATAGTAAATCTCAATAACTGATAGTGTAAGCCCTCCAACTTTGTTTTTCTCAAGATTTATAATCTTCAAGATTATTTTGAGTGCACTTGACTCTGCATTTCCACATAAATTTTAGAATTAGATTGCCAATTTCCATTAACAAATATCTATGGGATTTTGGTTGGTATTGCATTGAAACTGAAGATCAATTAAGAGAGAAGTGAGAACTATATAATATTGAGTCTTCCAATCCACAAACGTAGTATATCTCTATTAATCGATGTATTTTTAAATTTTTCCAGTAATGTATTGTAATTTTCCATGTAGAAGTCTTGCTGTGGCCACTATGGTGCCTGTTGTGGAATGGGCCTGTGGATAGGGTAAGCACCATGGCAGGGATGGAGGCTCTTTGTGCACGGCCCTAGGACATGTGCTTCCTCCTCCTAGGCCACTTTAGCCACTGCTGCTATTGGTGCCCAGTCTGTCAGCTGAGGTCCTGGAGGGATCCTGTTCC
Source organism: Diceros bicornis minor (assembly GCF_020826845.1). Taxonomy (NCBI): domain Eukaryota; kingdom Metazoa; phylum Chordata; class Mammalia; order Perissodactyla; family Rhinocerotidae; genus Diceros; species Diceros bicornis. The sequence goes on along the minus strand of NC_080772.1, from coordinate 8,795,696 downwards.
TGCTGCCAACACCAATAACCTTTTTTACACTTATACTGGCCCTTCATCTTTCCTTCTCTCCTTCTCTACACTCCCTCACTGTGCTTCCTGGGATCACCTCCCCCATTAACCACCTGTAGGACATGCCCCGGGCTCTGCTTTGGGAGAACTCACACGAAGGCCTCACTTTTTGAGTGGGAGTTTATGAAGGCCTATCTTTACAGCGTGGGCCCAGACTGAATCCCAGCCCCATGAGATCTCCTAAATCTCCGCACAGCGTCTCAGGCTTTCCACTGCCGCCTGTGATTGGCTTCTCGCTTCTAAGCTTCCGCTTACAAAGGGCAGAAAGCTATACTGAACGTCAGGTTCTCCTCTGCACCTCCTTTCTCTCCAAGATCTTGGAATCCTCAAGCCCCACCTGCCTTAGCAGCTCTCCAGTGCCTTTAAAACAAATTTAAAACTAGTTGTCAGCAATATGGACATTTTGTTACAAGCTAGACCGCCCTCCTTGGAAGCAGAATCTTGGTTGTTTTGTTTCTGTTTTTGTTTTTAGTAGAAGAAGAAACTGGGAGTTACTTATGGCTGCATTGTTCCTGGTTAATCCAAAACAATAAGATGTTCACCAGGAAGTGACCACACCTTCCTGTACTTCCCAAGTGGTATCAAATGAGCATCTCAGGAATTTTCTGTTAGTGTCTTTTAGTTAAAAAAATTAGAGGAAGCATGGTGGGTAAGAATTGATAAGGATTTTCCTATTACCTGTCCACGCAGAAACATGACTTTGTTATTTTTGGATTGATGAAGTCTTCGATTTCCCGAATCTCCTCTGGTGCCAATCAGGTTGATAAATACATTAGACTCTGTCTCTGCACCTGGCTTCCTGCCAGTGTATATGTAGATCTCATAAGCCACCACTGAAACGTCAGAAATCTGATATTACCTTTCTCATTTTCACTTTCTTTTTGAATGTATTACATACCCTGGGAGGGAATCAGAATGTTCTTCAATGTAGTTGACATGAGTATCTCTATGGTACCTGGCCCAGCTCTTTTTCTTACGTGACTCCTATTCAGACATACTCTTGGCTATTTCACGTTTACCTCCTTCATACAGACTCCAGGCTACCCTCAGGACTACTGTTTCAAAATAATTATTGTTAGCAATTATGCACTTTCATTAACCACTACACTTTCACAGTTATTATAAGTTGTATTAAAAAAAAAAAAACTCTCTTCTGTCTTAATTAGATGAAAGGGGCAATTTTTCCCCCTGAAGTTTGGTTGTTCTAATCGTAACTGGTCACTTGTGCTGCTACTTCATAGAGATTACTACTCCAATAATGCAGATTTAATAGCCCTCTTGAGAAAGAAAAAGTACAAAGATCCTAGAAAGATGCAAATTTAAATATAATTTTTTAAAAAGAGCCCAGTGAGGTACCAGCAAATTATAATCCACTATATTTGACCTTAGAATTAAGGCAGTTTCTGAGACACAGGTAGAAGCCACTAATTAGAAGAGATTGCTCTTGCTGATACTACTAATGTGAATAATATCTTGGAGACAATGAGTACTTTTTATTTCCAGTCCTAGAACTCTTTATAGATCATACTCTATGCAATTGAACAGTGCATTTATAGAAATTCACATTAACATTTTCCAAAGAACTCAGACATGAAAATTCAACAAGTAAGAAAACAAGGTAAGTGAGAAACATTGCCTGTTTCCATCATGCCTGACCTTTAAAAAGACAAATGTGGCATATTGGGAAATGGTGTAAGCAGAAAAGATAAATCAGTCTCCTTGTACAGTCTTACATATTCTAAAATACTCTAGAGTGAAACCTAGCTGAACTTAAGCAGAGAATTAGAACACTTCTCATGAATTTAGGACAACCAAAGAGATCTTTTAAACTACTATAAAGAAGATCCGGCCTTACAATCCATGTGAGTGCCTAAACTGAATTAAGCCAAAACTTACGCTAGAATTCTTCATGAAAATAAGTACGTGGAAAAGCATGATTGGAAGTCTTTATAGGGAAATCAGGCTTCTGTTTACTGAAAATGTTTTCTTCATTTCAGATGAAGAGTGAACTTGTATACCACTTTTTTTAAATGATGATGTTTAAAATATTAAGACACATATAAAGTAAAAAATTAATAGTTAAAAATTTGAAGTACATATCAAAACTTTTTTAGAACAGAGACTACATATTTATAGCACAAAGAAACGCACGCAGCTCTCCCCTGACCATTGTACATACCCCATGATCAAGGCACACGCCCTGCCTGCCACCTGCACACGTCTCAAACACTTCTCAACACTGTGTTTCCAGAAGCTGCTATAAATTAAGTTTAATTCACACACACCACAAAAAAAAAAAAAAAACAACTTACTTCCCATCTAAAATTCAAAGAAAGAACAGTAAATGTACCAGAAATTTAGAACAAAGTGGTTATCATAGCTGAGGACTACATTTTATTCTCAAACCACATCAAAAAGAGTCACATAGTTTAAATTGGAAGTTGAAAGAAAACATATCCCACCAGGAGAAACAGACATTTTGCTGGGATCTGTGACATCGACTCCACTTTAATAATATCAGATAACAATAATGCACTAAGCATTTGCTGTAATTCTGCAACAAAAGCACGTAGAATCTTTTTTAAAATGCTAAGTTCATAACAATAGATTCTAACTCCAGATTTTTTCATAATCTCTACGGCAATATAAAATTCTTCCTTCTCTAACTTAACACAAAGGGAGAATTTAAAGAATACCTAGTTAACAGTTGCATAGACACACCCTGCAATACCGTGTGCTTTAAAGCAGTCTTAGGAAGCGAAGAGCTCAGCGAATTCTTTGTTCACTCTCTCTCCTTGGGCATGAAAGTCAGGGCTCAATATTGTGATTTAAAGGCAGGGCAATATGTTCTAGCTAACAGACATGCATTCTGTTGTAAAAATATGGAAGGCTAACAAATTATCTTTACTCCAAGAGACGGGCCCCCTAATCACAAGGAGGGAACTCCTGAGGGAGCCCAACAGTAACTTTAAAAGTGGGTTAGAAGAGAACTCACAACCAACTTGAATACATGAAAAATACAAGGCTGGGTCTCTAGATATTGATGTTGTACAGAATGGAAGAGATCATTTTACCTGAACATGTCAAAGACAAGTATTACTAATCAATCAGCCTGACTACAAATAACCCTTCTTAAAGCACCAGATTTTAAGTAGTTATTAACATATCTATCATGTGATTTAGCTAAAAGTATCTGAAAGAGTTAACTTGTTGATTTAGATTATCCATATATGTTGGACATTTTTGCGAAAATTTTTTTAACGTTCTTTTACCATAGTTGATTCTAAATTTTTCTTTCTGAGAATTAGTCAGTAGCCTCAGCTGCTTATGAAAGCCCTACTCACTCTGACAGAGTTGGCCACAAGCAGAGAATAAAATGCTTGTCTTCCTATTTGTCACAATTGTCATCCAATTCATTTGATAGCTAAACTATATATTTTCACCATTTTGGGGGTATTTTTTTCACTTGTGTTCTCAATGTCATCATCTTCAACACTCTCATGTTTATATTTACCTGTATTTATTGTCATTTCAACAATTTTCCCATCTCTCAAGGAAGGCATAGCACGTGTATCATTGTCAAGGCTCAGCATTCTTTGGGCTTATAAACCTGTGGCCTCCATAAGATTTAACATCATCTCAGTAGTGACACAAAAATCTTTCAAATTTTCTCCTATAGGGTTTTTTTCCAAACATCATTTTAGGCCAGTCTGTGCCAAGCGTTTCTTAACGATGATTTATCAGCATCAACTCCAAGTATTACCATCTCCATAAATAGCATCTTTAAGATTTCCTTTCAAGAAATCTTGGATTCTTCAGCCTCTGCTTACTGCAGCAAGCATAGGGTTAAAATTATATATATTTGTTCTTCATGGGGACATACGTAATTCCTTAGTCACAAGGATGTACTAAAAATGTCACATGGCCAGGGAGGGGGCTGAAATAAATTCCTCAAATATGACTTTTCACTGGAAATTTAAGAGAGAGGGACCAAACCCATGGTGGGACACGTGTTTCCTTCAGCAGAAGTTAAGAGAGAGGAAGCGATATGTAAAGTTGAAGTAGAAGGAGACACCTCAGGATGGCTAAAGGAAGCAGGGGGTGGCCCTCACATCAGGCGTCCTCTCCACATCTGAGGGTGACATCCAGGAATGAAGGCATCCATGTGGAGCAGGAAAGGGAGCAGAATGAGAAGAATTCTGAATTGACCAGTTTTTGACCAAAAGAAACTAAGCTTTATATTGGAAGTGACTGAGCTTATTTTGATTTAAAATGATTAATTTCTGTCATCAGTGGAAATAGGGGCTTGGAATATTTTTAAGTCGTTTGTAGAAATATGATTTACATGTAGCAAAATTCACTCTTTTAAGGTATATGGTTTTGATGAGTTTTGACAAGTGTTTACAAGTCCTGTGACTACCACCACAATCAAGATAGAGAATATTTCCATCACCTCAGAAAGTTTCCTTAGGAGGGCTGTGATTTTAATCAGTTATGGAGAATTTTTAAAAAGTTATATTTCTGCACTCATCAAAGTTATGATTGTGAAGATTCAAATCCATCATATGATGATAAAAAAGATGCAGATGTAGCAGATGTGGATGACATCTAGAAAGATTGTGTCACACATGATACCTGCCTGATTGAATGAACATATAAAGGAATTGAATCCAATTAACTGTTTATAAAATGTATTACATTTAGCACAGTTCTGTGATTTTAATCTGAATTCCATTTGAAGGATTGCCTCCTAATATCCTATCGTGCCGAGACATTTTTCATTCCTTTGGTGGCCCATTTCTTGGTTACTCAAGGTATCAGATATGTAATGATGAGGGCAGCCTTTCCTCAAAGCTAGCTGGAATGGAGTGTTTTAAAGATCTAGACATCAGAAGTTTATTTGTAGAACTGAATTGAGTCCTTCACCCTCAGACTTATATGTATGTCTGTACATTCATAGGATGAAGAAGAGCCAGTGTACGTTTCAGGAGGAAAGGACCACCACTGACCCAGTCTAAGATGTCAAGACTGAACTTAAGAAGTACTGATGGCCAAATAAAGCCAGCCCAAGAGGTAAATGTGGAAAGGAGCAGGCTGCTGCCTTATCCCACAGTCTGCCGTTCGTCAGTATTAGAATGTCATAATAAATTAGCTGAACCAGAAAATGTTCCTCCTACATTTAGAAAGCTACTGCCAGAGAAATGCCCTAAAGGGAAGCAATCTTCTCAATTTAGGACGATTTTGAATAAATCATGAAAAAATATTTCATAATTCTGTTACTAAAGTCACCTGAAATTACCCATGATATATCAGGCAATGGCTGTGTTTGCAGGACTGTCTGTAGTCCAAGTCACGGTCGACCCTCACACTGAGCACACTCCTGCAGGAGTGCGCTTATCTGTGTTTTGGGCATCTTGGTCTCCTTCTCCTAAACCTCACGTGTTGTAAGTACAGGGCTCATGTCTTTTTCAGTTTCGAACCCCTCACTCCTGGCACATGTAAATGTTTACTGAATAATACCGAATAAATGAATGCCTATCCATCTGTCTATCAAAAAGTGTTGTGTACTGCTCTCTGCTGGTTGCCCACAGAACCACTGAGGTACGAATCGTATAAAACCTGTGGCTCTGGCTGCTCTTCACCCAGAACTGAGCCTTAAACTAAGACTACCTTCCCAGGCTCTTTTTGCTCCCTACTTTGCTTTCACTCCCCATCTATTTCAGGGTCCACCTGGCTTCTGGCCCTTCGGCTTTGTCTCCTAGTCTTAGATCTATACGTGCCAGAAGGAGTGGACAATAGACTCTGGCTTCCCAGACTCTGCCCTCTCTAAGGAGCTCCATTCACCAGTCCTGAGGAGTGACTAAAGAAAGGAAGGGGGCCAGGGAGCTGGCGTTGTTAAGCCCTTCATGCCAGACATGTGCTAGAAGCTCCTCCTGAGGGAGCTCATTTAAAATGGCTCCTCGTCTTCTTCATGCAGTAGGGCCCAGTGGCATCATTCTCTCTTGGTCCAAACCATCCAAGAGTTCTCAATCTGTTGCAAAAAAAATTCTCCAGTTATCGAATAAATGATAGAGTCACATAAAAATATCATTCTTTCAGCTGTATCCCTAATGTTGTAGACTTCCATTCTCCTCTTAGTAGGGCCTTAACTGGAAGATTCTCCATCCAGCCCTTCCAAATATTTAGTTCCCTAATTTAGAGATGGTTGTACCAAAGGGTCTCTGGGTCAGCCAGTCTCCAAACTCTCTCCAGCTGGCAAACGACCCTGGGGCCATGATCTCTCAGTGCCCTTTCCTCCATCCTAGGAGACAAACTCTTGAAACACTTCAGGGTCCTACAGACCTTGGGTAACATAAACAAATAATCACAGAGTCTAAGAAAAAGGCTAGAAGGCCATGAACTTTGCATTTGTGCCCCCATCCCTGTCAAAGTGCACACAATATTTTTAGTGAATGTAAGTTTTTCGGTGTTGTTTTTTCCTGAACATTTTCCCAATGAGAGAAAAGAAATGTAATTGTTTACGTTTGGGGGACTTCCCTAATGCCATGTTTTCAGTCATGCTGCGCAAACGTTCCTGCATAATATGGAAAGCCTTTTCCCCGCCAAGTCCGTGTGCGGCCTGCCCCGTGTGAGCCAGCTCCTCTCTGCACACGGGCGCCTGAAACGCTGGCAAGCACTGAGGCCTGCCTGCAACACCTCAGGAGTGTAAGCTTCCGTGCCGGAACCTGCAGAGCTCTAGGGCAGCGCAGCTGAACGTCCCCAAGACAACCCCTCCGCGGAATCTTTAATTTGATTTAATTTAATGGACTGTTTTAGTGCTTTCTTTCAGGTCACCAAGAATTAAGCTTTCTCAGCACTCATCGTGGTGAGATCATGTTGATACAAACTGCCCAAAGAAATAAGATCTCAGAAACAGATGGTAAATGAGATTCAGCATTAGACACGTGCAGACACTTCAGTCTGCACTGAAGCTTTGTGGGCCAAGACTGTACACGCGGTGGTTTGGGGCTGAATCTTCACGTGCCTCTTGGTGGAAAATGTTTATCTTATTGCTGAAAAAGAAGCACCTTTGAGCTGTAGAAAGAAGTGCCAGAGTGGGGAAGAAAATGGAATTTCTTGCTGTTTTATAGGAGGTCGCCAGGAAGGCCTCACTGAGAAGGTCCCTTGGAGCAGAGGTGAAGGAGCTGGCGATGCAGAGGCCTGGGGGAGGCACAGGACAGCAGACAGGACAGTAGGGCAGAGGCGCCTGAGGGCTGAGGGGACAGCTTGCCTGGTGCCATCAGGGAGCACTGAGGCTGGAGCTGGGGGAGAATGAGCAGCCTTGTAGCAGGGTGTGTTGACTTTTACTCTTAGTAAGGTAGGAGACTCTTGAAGAGTTGTAGGCAAAGGAGTGGCATAATCTGATTAATATTTTAAGAGGGTCATTCTGGCTGCGGAGTTGAGAGTAGCCTGTCTTAGTCCTGAGGTGATGTTTGCGTTTGCCTTCCATCATAACACCAGCTAAATACTATGAAGGAAGCTGGAGGGAAAGGTAAGTTGAAAGGAGAGGACAAAGGAATTAGTTTAGTGTGCGCTGAGTGCCTCCGATGTGACATATACTGTATTCACATCCTCATGCACTCCAGACAGAAACTCCATGGGGTGACCTATTTCTGGTTTGCCTGGAATAGTCTCGATTGACATCTGTTGTTCTTGTGTCCATCTTTTTTTTATTATTATTTATTTATTTTTTCCCCCAAAGCCACAGTAGATAGTTGTATGTCATAGCTGCACATCCTTCTAGTTGCTGTATGTGGGACGTGGCCTCAGCGTGGCCGGAGAAGCGGTGTGTCGGTGCGCACCCGGGATCCGAACCCGGGCCGCCAGTAGCAGAGCGCGCGCACTTAACCGCTAAGCCACGGGGCGGCCCAGTTCTTAACAGAGCTTTTCTCCTCTCTCAAAAATGTCCTGGTTCGGATGGTGAATCATATGGTGATCACTCTAGTAATAGGTATTAAATGCCCCATTTCACAGACAAAGTAACTGAGCCTGAGAAAACCTGTGTCACTTGCCCCAATTCACAAAGCCAGTGCCTGAGACCAGGATTTGAAGCCAGACTCTGCTTCTCTGAGCTTCAGTTGTCTCGTCGAAGCCCGT